>NW_026652282.1:122724683-122725419 GCF_009828535.3 Hylobates moloch
TCCAGTTTGGTTCCATTCTCCCCATCACTTTTAAGTATACCAATCAAATGTGGGTTTGGTCTTTTCACATATTCCCTTACTTCTTATTGGAGGATTTGTTAGTTTCTTTTCATTCTTTTTTCTCTAATCTTGTCTTCACACTTTATTTCATTAAGTTGATTTTCAGTCTGTGATATCCTTTCTTCCACTTGATCGATTTGGCTATTGATACTCGTGTATGCTTCACGAAGTTCTCACGCTGTGTTTTTCAGCTCCGTCAGGCAATTTATATTCTTCTGCAAACTGGTTATTCTAGTTAGCAATTCTGCTAACCTTTTTTCAAGGTTCTTAGCTTTCTTGCATTCGGTTAGAACATGCTCCTTTAGCTCGGAGGAGTTTGTTATTACCCACCTTCTGAAGCCTACTTCTGTCAATTCATCAAACTATTCTCCGTCCAGTTTTGTTCCCTTGCTGGTGAGGAGTTGTGATCCTTTGGAGGAGAAGAGGCCTTATAGTTTTTGGAATTTTCAGCATTTTTGCACTGGTTTTTCCTCATCTTCGTGGATTTATCTACCTTTTTCTTTGACGTTGGTGACCTTCAGGTGGGTTTTTAAAAATTGTTATTATACTTTAAGTTCTAGGGTACATGTGCACAACGTGCAGGTTTATTACATATGTATCCATGTGCCATGTTGGTGTGCTGCACCCATTAACTTGTCATTTACATTAGGTATTTCTCCTAATGCTATCCCTCCCC
>NW_026652282.1:122725465-122739527 GCF_009828535.3 Hylobates moloch
GTCCAAGTGTTCTCATTGTTCAATTCCCACCTATGAGTGAGAACATGCGGTGTTTGGTTTTCTGTCCTTGTGATAGTTTGCTGAGAATGATGGTTCTCAGGTGAGGTTTTTGTGTGGACGTCCTTTTTGTTGATGTTGATGCTATTCCTTTCTGCTTGTTAGTTTTCCTTCTAACAGTCAGACCCCTCTGCTGCAGGTCTGCTGGAGTTTGCTAGAGGCCCACTCCAGACCCCGTTTGCCTGGGGATCATAAGTGGAGGCTGCAGAACAGCAAAGATTGCTGCCTGTTTCTTCCTCTGGGAGCTTTGTCCCAGAGGGGCTCCCACCAGATGCCAGCCAGAGCTCTCCTGTATGAGGTGCCTGTCGACCCCTGCTGGGAGGTGTGTCTCAGTCAGGAGGCACATCGGTCAGAGACGCACTTGAGGAGGCAGTCTGTCCCTTAGCAGAGCTCGAGCGCTGTGGTGGGAGATCCACTGCTCTCTTCAGAGCTAGCAGGCAGGAATGTTTAAGTCTGCAGAAGCTGCACCCACACCTGTCCCTTCCCCCAGGTGCTCTGTACCAGGGAGATGGGAGTTTTATCTATATGCCCCTGCCTGGGGCTGCTGCCATTCTTTCAGAGATGCCTTGCCCAGAGAGGAGGAATCTAGAGGGGCAGTCTGGCTACAGCAGCTTTGCTGAGCTGCAGTGAGCTTTGCCTAGTTTGAACTCCCTGGTGGCTTTGTTTACACTGTGAGGGGAAAACTGTCTACTCAAGCCTCAGTAATAGTGGACTCCCCTACCCTCACCAAGCTCAAGCATCCCAGGTCGACTTTGGACTGCTGTGCTGGCAGTGAGAATTTCAATCCAGTAGGTCTTAGCTTGCTTGGCTCCATGACAGGGGAATCCGCTGAGCTAGACCACCTGGCTCCCTGGCTTCAGCCCCCTTTCCAGGAGAGTGAATGGTTCTGTCTCGCTGGTGTTCTAGGCACTGCTGGGGTATGAAAGAAAAACTCCTGCAGATAGCTGAGTGTCTGCCCAAATGGCCGCCCAGTTTTGTGCTTGAAACCCAGGGCCCTGGTGGTGTAGGCACCTGAGGGAATCTTCTGGTCTGCGGGATATGAAGACCATTGGAAAAGAATATTATCTGAGAGGGAATGCACTGCTCCTCATGGCAGTCTCTCATGGCTTCCCTTGCCTAGGGGAGGGAGTTTCCAGACCCCTTGTGCTTCCCGGGTGAGGTAATGCCCCACCCTGCCTTGGCTCACCCTCCATGGGTTGCACCCACTGTCTAACCAGTCCCAATGAGATGCACTGGGTACCTCAGTTGGAAATGCAGAAATCACCTCCCTTCTGCGTTGATCTCACTGGGAGCTGCAGACCAGAGCTGCTCCTTTTTGGCCATCTTGGGAAGTGTCTATCTCTTCTTTTTCTTTTACCTAAAATATTATTGATAAGATTGGGGTTATCTATTTCCTAAATAATGTATAAAATTAACTTTTGAAAGCTTCTAAGCCTGGTAACTTTGTGGGGAGGAGAAAGAAAGGGGTCTTTTTTGTAATTAATTCAATTTTTTAAATTATTACTGATTCTTTAGAGATTTCAACTTATTCTTGAGTCAGTAAGGGAAATCTGTTCTTTTCTAGACAATTGTTAGCTTTATCTAGGTTTACAAGTGCATCGATGAAAACTCATTTGTTTCTTGACTGCTCTCTTCCTTTACTGCTATCCAAGCTGCTATAATCCCTTGTTTCTACTATTATAATAACCTCCCAACTGGTCGTTGCTCCCCATTTACCATGTAGCAGTTCAAATAATATTTTTAATATAAATAAAGTCATGCTATTCCTCTCATTAATTTGTTTATTACACATAAACTAAAACCCAAACTTTACCATACTCAAATTTTCTGTCCATGCTTCTATCTAAATCCCTTAACATTATTTCCTTTGCTCACCTACTGCTAATCACATTGGCTTTCTTTCCTACACCTCAAATAAGCCATTGTCCGTCTTACTTATTTTGTATGTATTTATTTATTTATTTATTTATTTATTTGTGTGTGTGTGTGTGTGTGTATGTGTGTGTGTGTGTAGAAATGGGGTCTACCTATGTTGCCCAGGTTAGTCTTGAACTCCTGGGCTCAAGCAATCCTCCCACCTTTGACTCCAAAATTGTTGCAATTATAGGCTTGAGCCACCACACCCAGTCTCATGCTCACTGATCTTGAAAATTGCCATTCCTTTTCCCTTAATAGGTCTACCCCAAGGTTTTCTAGATAAGTGGCATTTTCTTGGCATTTGTGTCTCAGCTCAATAGTCATTTCCTCTGGGAAGCATTCTCTGACTACACTTTTTAAATTATATTCCCCTAATTTCTCTCTCACACATACATGCACATTTTGACATCAGCTCCATTTTATTTTCTTCATTGCATTCATCTAAAAGTATTTATTATTTTAGTTAAGTAAGTGTTTAGTTCATGGATGATAAAATCTTGTAGTGGTGAAACCTATTCCCCATAGTTTCTTTCATGTCTCTAGCACCTAGAATGTGCCTCATACATGGTCATAGCTGGCTATATATAACAGGAGAGGAGCTGTTTGAGCTGTAACTTAAGTAGGTCTTTTCTCAGTGGAGAATGGGAGCAAGATATTAAAGCATATGCCCAGAAGTCTCTGTGCAAATAATTACATCATTTTGTCATTTTTTTTTTCTGAGACGAAGACTAAAGATTGAATGGTAATAAATAGGGAATATAAGGCATATCTTGCTATTCTCAGCATTATTGAAGCTATCAGTTGCACTACTCTAGAGCACTCAATAGATTATGAATTTCTTGTCATCAAATAAATTCAAAACACCACAATGGTTTTGAGTAAAGTGAATAGTCAAATACGTCAAATATTCACAATAGCAAAGACATGGAATCAACCTAAATGCCCATCAATGATAGACTGGATAAAGAAAATGTGGTACCTATACACCATAGAACACCATATAGCTATAAATAAGAATAAGATCATATCCTTGCAGCAACACAGTTGGAGCTGGAGGCCATTATTCTAAACAAACTTACAGGAACAGAAAACCAAATACTTCATGTTCTCACTTATAAATGGAAACTAAACTTCGAGTACACACATAAACTCAAAGAAAAGATAACAAGCACCAGAGCCTACTTGAGGATGAATGGTGAGAGAAGAGAGAGGATTGAAAAACTACCTATTGGGTACTATGCTTATTACCTGGTTGAAAAAATAATCTGTGCACCAAACGCCCATGACATGCAGTTTACCTATATAAACAAACCTCCACATGTACCCCTGTACCTAAAATACAAGTTTAAAAAAGTGTAAAAATAGTTGAGGAGGTAGAGTTAAATCTAGACAGACTATATGAGCACTATGTTGCTCCAGGATACTGCAGTTCCTACCAATAGTTATTAGTTTCTACTATAACAAAACAAAACAAAACTGCCTACATAATACTAAGCAGTTGGTCTGTACTAAAACAACCAGAGATTTCTTGCCACAGACTTAATATTAGAAAACATATACTGGAATATAATTTGACTCCATTTATCTCTGGAGAATCCATCACAAACAAAATTTTACTCAAACTCAATGTTTGGAAGTAAAAGCAAAGACTGAGGTATTTACTCATACAATGCAATTGGATTTTAGATAAGCACAGATTTGTTAGCCCTTGTGTTTGATGAGTAGCAAAACTATAAATTGTCTATGTAGTATACCGCGATATAGAATTCAAGACACTGGAATGAATGTATCACAACTGTAATTGCCAGTGGAGTTTATGTAAAGAAAAATGGAGTCATCGTAATTTTCAGATCCAGCCGATCATTTTTGTCAGATATAGTGCTTGATAAAAGATTCTGGCTCATCCATGGAAGCTGTGATACCTTATTCAAATCATATCAATACCTTGAGCTTCAGTATCTTACTCTTAAGAGTAGAGAAAATATTACTTATTTCCCAGAATTATTTTAAGATCTAGATAAAATCATACATGTCATGTTTGCACATGGTATAATTGGGATTTGTTTCAATTAATTTTCATTGTGTAACAAATTACCCTGAAACTTACATGCTTAAAACAACGTTCTTTTATATAATTATTGCCTGTGGTCACCAATTTGGGATGGGCTTAGTTGGATGATTCTTCTGGTGGTTCTGCCAGGGTTCATTCATTCGGCTATGATCAATTAGGACAGCAGCAGGGACTGGATTGTGTAGAATGGCCTCACTTACATGGTTGGTGGTTGGCAGGCTGTTGACCAGGACACCTTGGTTTTCTTTTATGTGCCTTTTTCTATTTTTTTCCCCAAATCTTGAGAACCTGTGAGCTATACGGCTTTTTCATAAAGCTACCTCAGACTCATTCACATTGTGGCAGCTTTCTAAAAGGGCTAGAATGAGAACTGCAAGACTTATTGAAGTTTAAGTTCTGAAATAGCATATCACATATGCCACATTTTACTGGTGAAAAAAATCATATTGCCAGCACATATAAAAGAGGCAGGAAAAACACCTTTTCCCAGGAAAAGCTGAAAATAACGCCTGGTCATTTAATCAACGACAGCGACCTTAGTGAAGTAATCTCAGCAGAGTGATTTAGTAAAGGAGTTAACTTCTAATGAAATAAAGAATAAAATGTAAGTAAACAAGTAGAAACTACATTCATAGACACTTCCAATAAACTTATCGGTAAACAGGAAGAGTATAAAAGGGTGTTAGCTGAAAGACACGGAGTCAAAAAATTTTTAACTGTTTAGATTGGAGGGCCACAAGAATATTCAAATACTAAGGGGAAATTTAGAAGCATGGAGGAGGCTGACAATAGAGAATAGAAAATGAGTAATGGAACAAGATTTTGGAATGAATGGACTCCAGCAGTGCACAGGAGGAAGGAGAACCTTCTTTGAGATGAGGAAGTTAAATATAGTTGCCATTGACATATATTTGTAGAAAGTATTGGAGATGTTACAGGAGAGTTTCTCTTAATGACTTTTCTTGATGAAATAAGAGTTATGCTGATGTTAGGTATAATTTTGCATATTACAGATTTGTAGTGATACAAATGTGCACTGAAGTGTAACCTTTACTAACATTGCTCCATAGCTAGTTGTAAAAGTGGACATTCTAATAGTTCAATGGAATTAGAGTTGGGATGTTTCAGTACAATTGTGGAAAAAGCCTGAGGACAAGGATTTTACTGGTAAGAAAATTATTTAATGGACAGATTATGGAGTATAGTTTGGATGAGTTAATAAATTGTGATTAAGGAAATTGGATCAATTGTTATAAATTAGTGAGGATTAAAAATTGTAGTGATAGGACATAAGATCATGAAAAAGTTAAAAGTAGAGAAAAGAATTCGATGACAAAGTATAGTGTGATTATATGGTGTGTCTGGGACAGTCCTGGTGTAATGCCTAACAGACCCCCCCTTGCATTCTCAAAAGTGTCCTCATTTGGACATTAAATTATATGGTCACTTAGCACCTTAGATTTTAAGATTAAAATGGGGTGGGCATTTCTGAATGCAGCAGTGATGAGAGTGTTCCTCTTAGACTTCTTTCTACAGTAGGAAATGAAATTGATTGAAGGCCCTAGCTGCTGCCTTGTCCTGAAAACCATCTCATGTTTATGCCGAGGCCTCCCATGTGCTGCTTGCCACCAAGGGTGAAAGGATAATAAGAGGACACATTTCTGGAAGATGTAGAACTCCTTTGTGGTCAGTTTGGGTCAAGGCCTTCCCTACAGCTTGCCCAACCTTGCTTGGAGTGCACTGCAGTCTAGGTTGCTCCCATTCAACCTTCTCTCCCTCTCTTCTTCTTTTGGAGTCAGATGTACATGGAGATTTGACAGCTCCTTCAGTTTCCCCAGGTCCTTCCATATTCTCTTTTATATAGACATTTGTCCTAATAAAATCTTTGCACGTTTAATCCTGTCTTAATATCTGCTTCTCAGAGGGATCCAGGCAAAAACAAATGGTACCCAGGGTAGTTCAAAAAAGATTGGCAGTAAGATCAGGATTTCATACTTGTTCATCCGCTGGAGCATGGATAGTACTTGGCAGAAAACAGTTGTTAAATTGTTAAATATTTCAGCTTTCATGACCTTGGAAGATATCTCAGTGGTGAGGAATGCTGTAAAAGGTGCAATGAAACAGGCATTTGGAACTTATAAGAATGTTTGCAAAGACAGCAAAGTCGGCTGGTTAATGCTAAATTGTATTGACACAATGCATATGGATAATGAGAGACAGAGCTGTTAACAAGCAGTTAATACCTGAGTGCAAGAACTAGAGCGCCTCAGTGGTAGCATATAGAGAGGCCCTCATCACCTGTAGCAGAAGGCCAGACACAATCAAACAGCAGGCTGAAGAACTAATTGTGAGAGTTGCAGAGCCCCAGAGACAACAAAGTGGTCTGTTATGCCAATGTCAGGGTTCTGGTAGGTAAAACCTATAATATTATTCTGAATATTTAAAGGAGTACATCTCGATGGCTGTTCTGAAGATACTTTACAGCCCTCCCACACTCT
Organism: Hylobates moloch; assembly: GCF_009828535.3. NCBI lineage: Eukaryota > Metazoa > Chordata > Mammalia > Primates > Hylobatidae > Hylobates > Hylobates moloch. The sequence goes on from NW_026652282.1 coordinate 122,732,009, forward strand.
GTACACACTAGAAATGCATAGGTGGCCCACCCTTCCCTTGTAACAACTAGGATTTCCTCTGTGATTCAGGAGGTTTCAGAAGCCTATCTCCAACCAGGCAATTAGTGCTTCTTTAGATACTGCCCCCACCTACTTTGTTGTCTGCAAGGTTTATAACTAGTGTGAAATCCCAGCATAGCTTGGCTGTGGGCAAACTGGGACTCATGAGGAATTTGTGAGATTATATACTTAAAGGATTGCAAGTACTATCCAGCATATACCAGCAGTTACCATGGCAGTACGTCAGGGACTGGGTTTTGAGTGTTCTTGATAAAGTCAGACTGGAAGGCTGGATAAGTAAGGATTAACTGGACTTGAGTACATTTTTTAGGGTCATGAGATTGAACGCTCTACAAAGACCTCAGGGAATAGGGCAGATTTGCTGCCAGGATGGCTCTTAGAAGTGTTGAAAAACATGATGGCCAATGTTCAGCAAAGGAGGCATGCATACATTTCCCTGGAATATGGTAGAAAAAAAAGAGCCCTAGGGAAGTGGACATCTTGGAATGGATATATTAAAGCTAAAAGAACCACAGCAGAATTGTATCCCATGAGAGAAGCCATAGTACATACCATTCACCAAAGCCATTGGGACTACACTGATATTAGGGGCACAAGCACCATTGAGAAGTTCAGGGGTGGCCCTCCTCTTTAATTTGTGTTTAATATTAAGGAAGGGGGTCACATAATTGGACTCATTATTGGCCATGGTGCTAGTGGATCCATAGTCTAATAGTGGCCAGGTGGCAGTGCTTAACTGTCAGAAGTCAAAAGGGTGAATTTACCACAATGATAAGCAAGGTGAGACTAGCAGCCAAAAGGGCTTGATCTGCAGGGAGCTGTAGACATTAATGGAACATGGTATAACTAGAAGAAAAATAGAGATGGACATCTAGGGTTCTGCTTAATACTTACCACCCTAAAAAGGCAGTCATGGAAGAGCAGAAGGCTGAGGGATGTCACCTCAATAAAGAGTCACAATTCTAGGCAGGATGTGGTGGCTCACGCCTGTAATCTTAGCACTTTGGAAGGCTGAAGTGGGAGGGTCACTTGAGCCCAGGAATTCAAGACCAGCCTGGGCAGCATGGTGAAACTCCATCTCTAGAAAAACTTCAAAAATTATCTTGGCATGGTACTTTGCACCTGTGGTCCCAGCTACTTGGTAGGCTGAGGTGGGAGGATCACCTGAGCCTGGGGAGATCAAGGCTGCAGTAAGCTGTGATAGTGCCACTACGCTCCAGCCTGAAGCCTGGGTGACAGTAAACCCTGTCTCTAAATAAATAAATAAATAAAAATAAGAGTTAAAATTTGTTCTTTGGTGCCCAGATCTGAGCTAATTTTTATTTCTAGGATTAGTTGACTGAGAGGCCTGAGCTTCTAGAGGAAAGGAAAGTGCCCTATAACACCATAGCCAGTATATGCCATGACAGTTCTCTAGTCTTTCCCCAAAGTGATCTATGGTCATTTACTCAAGTGTGGTGAAATGACAATAACCAGACATTTCAAGAACTATTACACGTAGGGTCTGAGTCGTATTGATACTCAGAAACCCAAATAATCATTATAGTTCTCTTGTGGGGAAGAGGCCTATGGGAACCAGGTAGTCAATGGAGTCTTAGCTAAAATTTGGCTCAGAGTGGACCCAGTGGTTATTTACCCACATGCTAAGTGCATAATACGAATGGATGTAAATGGGAGTTGGAGTAATTCCCACATTTGGCCCTTGGTTGATGGGGTATGAGATACTGTGGGGAAAGCCAGTGGGAACCAGTAAAAAGGCTCCCCACCTACTCCAGATAAGATAGTAAATTTCTAAAAATTATTGTACTGGGAGTTAGATTTTAGGTAAATTATTAAAGCTTGAAAGATGTCAGGGTGGTGGTTTATATAATATGAATAATCAGTTCACCAAGTTGATTTCCATCCTAGAAGGGTCAGTAGTTTATCCTCACAAGAAGAAATACTTATCCAGGCATGAGTTGCTTTTTCTGCTTGTAAGAGTCTCAGCCAGCACCACTTTATGCAGGCTGACAGAATTCCTGATTCATAAGTATGGTATCCCATACAGCATGGCATCTGACTAAACTCTCTCATGAAAAAGGAGGTGTAGAAGTGGGTCAGATGCCATTGAGTCCACTGATCATATCACCCACCAGACCATCCAGAGGCAGCTAGTCTCACAGAACACTGGAACACCCTTCTAAAGGTATAACTGAAGTGTCAGCTCAGAAGAAACACCTTGAAAATGGGGCACCAATCTACAAGGTATAGTGTATTTGTTAAAACACAGACTGCTATATCGTGCTGTGCTCCAGTATTAAGGATGCATGAGTTAAGAATCCAAGTGGTAGAAGCAGGAGTGGCCTCAATTGCTTTCACTCCTAATGACCCAATGGGAGCTCATACTTTCTGTCATTTCAACTCTGGGTTCTGCCAAGCTGGAGGTCCTGTTTCTCAAAGGGGATGCACTCTTTCCAGGAAACATATCAAGGGTCCCATTGAACTACAAGTCAGAGGTTATTTCAGGGCACTTTGGATTCCTTGTGCCCCAGGACCAAGCAAGTGACAAGAGTCACCATATTGGCCAGGGTAATTGATCCTGGCGTTCAGGAGGAGGTGTGGTGGTTTTTACACAATGGTGACAGGGAGGAAATGTGTGGTGATCCTAGGTAATCCACTTGGGTACTTCCTTGTACTCTCTTGCTCCATTCTAACTGAACAGGGAAGTACAGCAATTCCAGACTGAGAAGACCTCAGACCATTCAAGAATAAAGATTTGGATAACACCAGCAGGAAGTCAGCAAGATCTGCAGAGGAGACAGCTGAGGGAGAGGTGAATTTAGAATGAATAGTAGAGGAGGGAGAAGATGACACCCAGTTGTGGCCCCAAGACCAACTATAATGATCAGGGTTGTAGTTCATCCCACTAACTACCTTCTTACCTTTCTCACAGAAAGAAATGTCAGTGGGACAATGCAGCAGCTTCTCCACAAAACTGTGTGGAATAAGTCTGTGTGGCCAAAGGTGTTGACAGTGGCAGACATAAGAATGCACCTCAGACAATTTGCCAAAAGAAAAAAAAAATGACCAAGGTCCCCAGCTGTTGCACTTTGAAATTATTCCCTGTGTTTGTCCTGAGGAAACACTTCTCATGGACTGCTCCCAGAATTTGAATAACCAGCAAGATACTACAGCATACCCAATTATGTAAGATACCGGGTTCATTTGTTGGCTGACTTTGGTTCAAGGACTCCTCCATGACCTTGCCAAAACTTCCTTAGACTGCACTCCACTCTAAGTCACTTTCACTCAATCTTCTTTCACTCTGTCCTTTACTTGGAGTTGGAAGTGCATGGCAATTTAACAGCTTTCCCAGCCTCCCCATCTGATTCATACTTACTTTCACACAAGCATTTCTGTTAATAAAATTCTTTCACATTTAATCAATATCAGTACCTGCTTCTTGAAGGCTCCCAGCTAAAACAATGGTGACCAAAAAGAAATGTATAATAGAAACTTGAATGTGAGTGACTGGGAATAAATGGGGTCGTTGGAGTTCAGGAGGAGAAGCGAATGAAAAATTAGGTTTTTGTGTAGGTTGTCCAAGTTACAATGCTGTACATGATGGAACCAGAGATAGTTTTAAGTAAGTAGTTCAATAGGAAAGTTTTCAGTGAATATGAAAAGACTTCCCTGAAGAATATCTGTAAATAACAAAATCTTAGAGGCTAAAGTATAGTATAACAAAGAGAATGAACTCCAAAGAAAATATTATACACAAAGAAAGAGAATTACTAGCCTAAAATGAGAAATAGGAAGTGAAAATATTGCTGGTGACTATAGCTACAGTACCTTAAAAACTGAGTAACTTTTGAGAAATTACAGGGAAGTTTTTATTCTCAAAGGAGAGCCAAATGTCTGCTATTATGAAGAGATAAAAGAAGCATTCTGTATAAATATACAAATATTTATATGCATATACAATATACATATCTATAGAATAAATGTACATCATATAAATACACACATGTGCAAACACATGCAAGTGTATAATGTAGTATAAGGTAGTTTGCTTAACAAAAAAAATGCATGCAAGTGGTCTAGTTAGAAATGGTTGGCAGTGATGGTGGCAATAAGTATATGACTCAGGAATAATAAAAAGCAAAATAGGATAGTATGAGATTATGGAAAATGTTAGGTGAACAAAAGGCAAATAAAATGATAGAGGTAAAATATTTCTGTAGTTTCATGGTTCCAAGAAAATTATATATAATTTAAATATACAGCAGGCAGAACTTTGGGTAGCGCAACTGGTTGTGCATTTTGCTTGGAAGGAGAAATGGTGAGACGTGTGATGATGTGCAGATTCATGGTCTGTGGCCAGTGGTTGGGCTAGACTGTCAGGGACTTGGTAGGAACAGGGCTGGAAGGTTGGTGAGAAAGAATAATGAGGAAGAGTTTTGTGGATGGACATCTCGGAATGGCATAAAATGTTACGACATTTGTGCCATGTGAATTCTCACCCAAAGGTGACCTCAAGCAGAGGAAGATTTTACTAAAGTAAGTATTATGACACATTCTGTGAACACCACTCAGCCTCTTTCCCCTTTCACTCATGTCATTGTTCAATGGGCTCATGAACAAAGTGGCCCTGGTGTCAGGGATGGACATCATGCATGGTGTATTAGTCAGTTCTCACGTTGCTATGAAGAAATGCCTGAGACTGGGTAATTTATAAAGAAGAGGTTTAATTTGCTCATAATTCTGCAGGCTGTACAGGAAGCACTGACACATCTGCTTGGCTTCTGGGGAAGCCTCAGGAAACTTACAATCATGGCAAAAGACAAAGGGGGAGTGAGTACTTCACGTGGCTGCAGCAGGACAAAAAGAGAGAGAGCAGATCTCATAACTTACTCACTATCATGACCAAGGGGGATAGTGCTAAACCATTCATGAGAAACAACCCCCATGATACACTCACCTCCCACCAGGTCCCACCTCCAACATTGGGGATTACAACCGAACATGAGATTTGGGTAGGGACACAGACCAAAACCATATCACATGGGCTCAGCAACATGGACTTATCAAGATCAACCTGGCTACAGCCATGCTGTGTGCCCAATCTGCTAGCAGTAGAGAACAACACTGAGTCCCAAATATGGCGCAATTCTTTAGTGTGATAAGCTACCTATTTTGTGTCAGGTTGCTTACACTGGACTGCATTCATCATGAAAGGGGCAACATTTTGTTCCTACTGGAATAGAAATTTACTCTGGATATGGATTTCCCTTCTTTGCACACAATGCTTCTGACAAAAAATGCATTATCCAGCATGGTATTCCACACAACATTGCTTCTGACCAAGGAACTCACTTCACAACACACCAAGCATGGCAATGGGCCCATGATTATGGCATTCGTTGGTTTTACCATGATCTCTAGAATCCTGAAGCCACTGCCTTGATAAAATGATGAAATGGCCTTTTGAAGATACAGTTACAGTGTAATCAAAGTGGAGTGGCAATGGCAGTACCTTTTAGGGTTGGGGCAAGGTTTTTCAGACAGCTGTATATGCTCTGAATCAGCATCTAGTATATTGTACTATTTCTTCCACAGCTAAGAGTCATAGATCCAGGTATTAAGTGGTAGAAATGGGACTGGCACCACTCACCATCACCCATAGTGACCCATAGCAGAATTTTTCTGCTTTCTATTTCCTTGAGTTTATTCTCTGCTGGGCTAGAGGTCTTAATTTCAGAGGGAGAAATGCTTCCATCAGGAGACACAACAAAAATTCCATTGAACTGGAAGTTAAGACTGCCCCCCAGACACTTTGGGCTCCTCATTGCTTCTGACTAAACAGGCAAAGAAGGAAGTCACAAGGTTAGCTGGGGTGATTGCTCTAGAACTTCAACGGAAATTTGGACTACTACTCCACAGTGAAAGGAAGGAAGAGTATGTCTGGAATACAAGAGATCTCTTAGGGCATCTCTTAATATTATAACATCTTGTAATCAAGGACAATGGAAAACTGCAACCCAATTCAAGCAGAGCTATGAATGGCCCAAAGCCTTTAGCAATAAAAATTTGGGTTACTTTACCAGGTAAAAAACCATGACCAGTTGAGGTGTTTGCTGAAGGCAAAGGGAATACCAGCTGGATAGTAGAAGAAGGTAATTAAATATTTCAACTGTGACCATGGATTGGTTATAGAAACAAGGAAACTTTAATTGTCATGAGTATTTTCTTCTTATTTTATTGTAAATATGTTTGCATGTACAGGTACTGATATTAAGCAAATATCTTTGGTTTTTTTCTCTCTTATTCCTTTATCATTAACATAAGATGTACCGGGTTTATATCAATATTTAAGTATTGTTAACTTTACTTCATAGTACTTAAGTTACAGGTATCAGGAGAAGAGTAAACATTAATCAAAGACTTGAGCTGCTTTTGCAGGGAAGAGATTAGTGCATTTTCAGTTGCATATCTTGTTAGGTGGAATTATGACCTTGCTTTAGTCTTTATTTTGAAATTAAGTATGGTTTAAAGAGATGTGTGTGCCTGCCAAGTTGACAAGGGGTGGACTTGTGATGCATAATTTATCAGTCAACTTAAGTGGGCTAAGGGATGTCCAGATAGCTGGTTAAACATTAATATGGGTTTGTCTATGAGAGTATTTTCAGAAGAGATTAGCATTTGAATCAGTAGACTGAGTAAAGAAGATCCACCCTCACCAAAGTGGCGTGGGCATCATCCAATCCAATGAGTGTCAGAATATATTGAAAAGGAGGAGGAAGGGGGAAATTGTTTATCTTTTCGAGCTGAGATATTCACCTTCCATCCTTGGACAAAAGAGCTCCTAGCTCTGAGGCCTTTGGACTCAGACTGCATTACACTATTGGCTTTCTTGGGTCTTCAGCCAAACATATTGTACTCTACTTCAATAACCACTTGAGCAAATTCTCATAATAAATTTCCACTTTTATATATGTATATGTATATTTATGTATCTATATATATACAGGTATATAGTTATACAGAGATATTTATATCTCTATATCTATAGATATATATATAGTGTGTATATACTATATGTATATATCTATGGAGATATCTATCTATAGATACATACATATAAGAAAGAAGATTTTATATATACATATATATATATATATATCTCCTATATGTATATATAGAGAAGATATCAGTCTTCTCTGGAAAGAATGTGGATGGCCCCCAAGATCTGGAAAAGATAAGAAAACTAATTCTCCTCTAGAGCCTCTATAGAAGATATTGCTCCATATACATATAGGATATATATATATATTTTCTGAATATATGTATAGAATATATATATCCTATATATATAATATAGGATGTTATATATAATATACTTATATATTATGTTATTATTATATGTCATATACCAGTAGCATATCTATATCTATATATAGATATAGATAGATATAGATAT
>NW_026652282.1:122739585-122746304 GCF_009828535.3 Hylobates moloch
ATAGATATAGATAGATATAGATATATAATCAGTCAACTTAAATGGGCTACTTAAGTGCATTTCTAGTTCTGTTTTCTCTGGAGAACCCTGAGTAATACAGTGCTGTGTCTATAGTAACAGATACTGATATTTTAGAATTGATACATTTTGCTTTTTGCTCCCTAGTTGGAGATTGTTAATTTTGGCTTTTAATTTCAAATTGAATGGAGGAACACCATTTTTTGCACTATGAGATTCCCAGTGTCTTTATTTCTGTTAAAATTAATTCAATTATTTTCATTTATTTGTATTCCTTCACATACACGATTTTATACAGCTTCCTCATCTAATTAATGGGACACAAACTCACCATATTAATGATGCCTTACATTTGTACAGTGCTTTGCACAACATTTATTTCGGAATCTCATTTGTGTTCACAAAAAGTGAGAAACTTTGAAGATTAGACTTTTTTTAAATTTTAAAGTAAAGAGATCCAACAGAGTTAGAACATACTGAAATTTCTGACTTCAAGTCCTGTGGTCATTTGTACCACTGCATAGCCACCAATTCTTTTTTCTTTTTTTTTTTTTTCTCAAGACAGAGTCTTGCTCTGTTGCCCAGGCTGGAGTGCAGCGGCACGATCTCCGCTCACTGCAACCTCTGCCTCCCGAGTTCAAGCAACTCTCTTGCCTCAGTCTCCCGAGTAGCTGGGATTACAGGCACGTGACACCTGCCCAGCTGATTTTTGTATTTTCAGTAGAGACGGGGTTTCACCATGTTGGCCAGGATGGTCTAGATCTCCTGACCACGTGATCCACCAGCCTCGGCCTCCCAAAATGCAGGGATTACAGGTGTGAGCCATGGCGCTTGGCTCTTTTTCTTAATCAAGGAAGAAAAGGGATAAAAGAAAAATCCAAAGATGGACAGTCTCTGCTAATCTTTCACAAATCATATGATTTTGAATGATATTAGAGATTCAAATATTCTATATGCATCCCATTGTCATTAAATCACATTTAAAGCCCACATTTAAAGTTCTGGCAGAAGAACTAGTATCATACTAATCCTCCTTAAGGTAACAATTGTAAACACTAGAATTGTTGTTTAAAATATTAGAAGGACATATTATCTTACACTTCTGAAGGTAAGAAATCTAATATAGGTTCCAGAGCTAAAATCAAAGGTTCAAGAGCGCTTCCTTATTTTCTAGATGCTCTAGAGGAAAATTAGTTTTCTTATCTTTTCCACATCTTAGCGTACATCCACATTCTTTCCATATTCAAAGACAGCAAATTTTGGTTGAGTATTTCGTAACATGCCATTCCCTAGTTCTGACTCTTCTGCCTTCGTCTTTCACTTACAGGACCAATGTAATTACATTGGGCCCAGCTGGATAATACAGGATAATCTTTCCATCTCAAAGTCAGCTGATTAACAATCTTAATTCCATAAGAATTCTTAATCCCCCTTTACCAAAGTTCAAGTTCCAGAGATTAGAATGTGGGCATCTTTGAAGAACAATTGTGCTTACCACATAAGACTTTTGAGAGTGAATAAAAGCAGGCAAAAATTGGAGAGATTTTGACCTTTAAATGGAGGGAATTACAGGGAGTAAGATTCAGTTTCACATTGTTAAGGGTTTAGTTTAAAGATATACCCCAATCCAGACACCGTAGGTCAACCTGAAATCTTCAGTCATATTATTTTAAGCAGACAGGGCAGAGATTGGGGCTTCGAAAGTAGCTGCAAATTGAGTGAGGAAATTTCAGGGGAGGAACCCAAAGCATGGCAACCCCTAAAATCTGCACATAAACTCCACTCAAATCCACGGCTACAGGAGTTTGATACTAGCCTGGGCAATATAGGGAGACCCTGTCTCTGTAATAAATAAATAAATAATTAATTAAATGAAATAAAAATTAAAAAAAAAAACTCCATGACTAATTCCTGAAACATACATGAGTAAGAGAGATTGCAAAGTAACAGCTGTATGTCTAAAGGAACTAAGCATAGATTTCAGGTAAATTCCACCGTGTAGGGTTAGAGGGAGTGTATGTAGTTTACTACCTCGTAGAAGAAACATCAGAATTCTTCAGAGAAAAGTGATAGAATCAAGATTTTCTATAATATACAATGTATCAACAAAAATAACCGGTTTCCAATTAAAAATACTTGACATATGAAGATACAGAACAATAAATAGTAAATACATATTAAATAAATAGGACAGCAAACAGTAAAGGTAAATAAATAAAAGCCAATACCAAGATAACAGCAATAATATAATTAGACTATGTAGGCATTACTAAAGCTATTATGAGCATGTCCAGAGAGTTAAAATGCAGCCATGATGAATTAACAGAAAGGAAATGTCAATGAGAAAATTATAATGATAAAATCTGTAGGGAGAAAAAGAACTGGAGAAAAGCCATCTGAAGTTAGAAAGTCACTGAAAGGGCTTAATATTGAACTGGACATAGGAAAACTGAAGGTCAATGAATTGAGATAAATTAATAGAAACTATGTAATCTGCAGAAGAGAGAAACTCATGATTGAAAATAAATAAACAGCCACAGTGACCTGTGGAAAAATGTCAATTACAAATACATGTAACCAAATTGCTAAAAAGGAAAAAAATATATGAATAAAACAGAGCGAGGCTGAAAAAATATTTGAATAAATAATGTTTAAAAATTTCCAAAATTGTTTTAAAATATAAACTTACAAACTCAGAAGACTGAGCAAACTCAAATAAATTGCAAGAGCAAATGAATTAACTTGACATCAGACCTCTCAAAAGCATTTTAAAAAGAAAAGCAAAAATGCAGAAATGCTTTCAAAAGTCTCAGTGAAATAAAGTGTAAACCAAGGATTTCATATTCATTCAAGCTGTCCTCCAACTATCAGGGCTTTAGCAAATCAGCTTTACACATGAAGGAATAGGAAGGTATTCTTCAGTCATTAGCCCTTCTTGAGAGTAATGACTGCAGAAATTTCAGAGCAAAGAACTGATGATATCTGACTTAAACAAAAGTTGGATACAAGGTGGAATACAAATATAAAAACTAATATGACAAAGTAAAACTAATATAACTGAATTTTCATGAAGATGTGAGAGGGAAGATAAAATAGAAAAATGTCATTGACATTTTATATACAATAAGTGTACTTAAATATGCTACTAATATATATATTTTATCAGATAATAAAATGTTCCATAAGAAAAAAGGGAGATAAGGGCATTAGAATTTATTAGTACAAAGGTAATAATCCCTAGAACAAAATATAGCAATGTAGTACATATACTAAATAATAATGTGTTGTACATTTTAAAATCTGTAGGAGAGTAAATTTCAAATGTTGTCATCACCAAAAATAAGTGTTTGAAGAGATGGATATGTTATCTTGATTTAATTATTCTACACTGTATTCATTAAGTCATAGTATCACTTTTTATCCCATATTTATATGTATATAGTTATATATATAAAACTACAGTTTGTCAACTTACAACTTAAAAAATACAAACTCTCTTAAATACCAAATAATAACAAAAAAGAACCCCAAATAAATACAAATAAAAATACCTCTCATATAAATGAATTTAGCAAATATGATGTAGTATACACAATTATAAAATATTATGATGGAGTTGAGAACAAATATATCAGTCATATAAATAAGTGTTAAAAGGTTTAATTTACCTATTAAAAGAAAAATAGCTTCAATGTGGCCAAAGCAATAACAAAATAGGCTAGATACAAGAAACACATATAGCCAAAATGACTCAGAAAGGCCAAAAATAAAGGGATGGGCCAAGATATACCAGAAAAATGGAGAAAAAATCAGGGATAATTATTTTGATATCAAAGCATAATTTAAGCCAAAAAGCACCAAACATCCAAATATAACCAATAAGAGCAATTTTTAATCTATCAGCCAAAATTCACAGTGATGGCATAACAGTTACAGATACCTATGTAACAACACAGCAATCCCCTTTATGAAGAAAAATTGCAGGATATGTAGTGTAACATAGACAGACACACGATGATAGGAGACATCGACACTTCCTTCTCAGTATACAATCCATTAAATCAACAACAAATAAGTATGTGAAAGACCTGAAGACATAGTAAGGTAGATCTTGTGGCTATTGAACATTATACTGTGATACTAGAGACTATACCTTTTTTTTCCAAAGGTCATGAAGTATTCACACACACAATGATCATATATTGGGTAGTGAATCAAATCTGTACAGAAGGGAAATCTATCACAAAGAACATGCTTTAATCAAAATAAAATAAAACTAGACATTATTCACAATATTTTTAAAAGCCCTTCAATTTAGGAGTGAAGGGCGCTTCTGTTAAGCAATTCTGACTAAAAGGGAAAACAGAAACAAATTGCATAATTTCTAAAAAGTAATGATAGTGAACACAGTTCATGCCAGAGTTTATGTGATATATTTAAAGCAATAATTTAGAGAAAATTTCTGTCACTAAATACTTCAATCAATAAAAATGAAGTGAAAGAACTGTCTTAAATTCTTATCTTGAAAAATAATCAGAAAATAAACAAGAAAACCAAATACAATTATCAGAAAAAATAATAAATATAAATATGATATTGATGAAGTAGTTAAAAATCACTAGACTGAATTAAAAATCAAAATTTTGTTTTATGAAAATAATAAACCACTAAGTAAATTGATCCAGAAAAGGAGAAAGCACAAATATATATAAGAAGAAATAACAGTGGGAGTAGGAAGGGAATTAAAAAAAATTAGGAGATCACTTTGCAGAAAACCTTTAGGCAAAAAATTTAGAAATATACATAAAATGGATATCTTCATAGGAAAATACACATTGCCAAATTTGACCCCAATTGCGGTAGAAAGCTTTGGTTCAATTTTTATGGAAGGTACAAAGTTACTAATGCACCACCCCACAGTAAGCACTAGCCCCACGTGGTTTCATAGAGAAATATTAGAAAATCTTCAAAGACAGGGTAGTTGCGATGCCACAAAAACTTTTCCAAAACAAACTCCTACTGAATTTTTATGAAATACTAAAATATTGATACTTTAACCTGATAGTACAATAAAACCTACATATAACTGCACTTATGGATATAGATGTACTAATTAAAATACTAGCAAACATAACCCAACACTGCATTTAGAATACAATATGCTATGACCAAAATAACTTTATTCTATAAATGTAAAATAAACATTAATAGAATTAAATGGAAAACATATGATTACCTACAGTGATGCTAAATAAAACATCCAACAATATTTAAAATTATTCCTGATAAGACCCTCAAGAACTTAGAAATTGATGGATATTTTCCTAACATTATATATATATAAATATATATTTATAAATATATATATGTATATAGATAGATATAGATACTTTAATCCTAAAGGCAAGATCTTACCTAATGCAGAAACACTGGAATCATTTCTGCAAAGGTGATGAATAAATTAAAGCTGCTCACTATTTTCATTACTGTGCTTTAAAAAATAAATGCACTTTATGTTTTAAGGAATCATTAGGTTCACAGCAAAATCGAGGAGAAAGTACAGAGTTACCACATACCCCTCCACTACACACACAGTCTTCCCCACCATCAGCATCCCGAAGGAGTATGGCACGTTTGCTCTGATCAATGAACCAGCATTGACATATCATTATCCATCAAAGTCTGTTGTTACATGAGGGCTTACTGCATACTGTACATTCTATGAGTTTTGACGTGTATAATGACATGTATCCATCATTATAGTATCATACAGAAGACTCATTGCCCTAAAGCTCTCCATCCTCCACTAATTCATTCCTCCCACTCCTAAACCTCTGGTAGCCGCTGATCCTTTTACTGTCTCCATAGTCACGCATTTTCCAGATGTCACATAGGTAGTCATGCAGTTTATAACCTTTTCCTATTGGCTTCTTTAACTTAGTAATATGCATTCAAGTTTCTCCCATGTCTTTTTATAACTTGATAGTTCATTTTTTTAGCACTGAAAAAGATTCCATTTTCTGGTTGTATTACAGTTTTTTAAAATTCCTTTAACTATTGTAGGATCTCTTATTTTTTAATTCCTTTCTTACCCCCATTGTTGTTTCTTATTACATATATCTGTGCTTTTTCCTTTTCTTGATCAACTTAATTAGTGGTTTATTTTATTTTTTTTTATAAAACAAAGTTTTTATTTTTAATTTGATCTAGTGTTTTTTGTTTGTTAGCTTGGTTGTTTCCAAGTTTTTGCAACCATAAATGAAGCTGCTATAAAAAATTATGTGCAGATCTTTGTGAGAACATAATTTTCGACTCATTTGGGTAAACACCAAGGAATGTGAATGCTGAATAATATGGTAACAATATGTTTAATTTTGTAAGAAACTGCCAAACTGTCTTCCAAAGAAATGGTACCATTTTTTTTTATTATACTTTAAGTTCTAGGGTACATGTGCACAACGTGCAGGTTTGTTACATATGTATACATGTGCCATGTTAGAGTGCTGCATCCATTAACTCCTCATGTACACTAGGTATGTCTCCTAATGCTATCCCTCCCCTCTCCCCTCACCCCACGACAGGCCCCATTGTGTGATGTTCCCCTTCCTGTGTCCAAGTGTTCTCATTGTTCAATTCCCACCTATGAGTGAGAACATGCAGTGTTTGGTTTTTTGTCCTTGCAATAGTTTGCTGAGAATGAT
>NW_026652282.1:122766146-122801127 GCF_009828535.3 Hylobates moloch
ATATATATATATACACACATATATGTGTATGTGTGTATATATATATATGGATACCCCTTTATTAGCAGCATTTATATGCTTTGACATTAAGAATTAGCACAATTACTTAGGAAAATTAAGTCAAAAGTCTACTAGTGGAAAACATATTTGGATATTTCAATCATATTCAAATAACAAATTCCTTTAAGCAAATTAGTGCAGATGCTTAACCAATTCAGATACAAAATAAAATAGTATCTCCAAATTTATCCATGTTGTCACAAATGACAGATACCCCTTCCGCCTTAAGGCTGAATAGTGTTATACTGTGTATATATACCATATTTTCTTTATCCATTCATTTGTCGGCAGACACTTAGGTTGTTATCATATCTTAGATGTTGTGAATAATGCAGCAATGAATGTGGGAGCACAAACATTTCCTTGAGGTACTATTTTCAATTCTTTTAACTATGTATCTAGAGAAGGGATTGCGGGGTCATTTGGTAGTTCTATTTTTTAATTTCTTTGGAGCTTCTATATGGTTTTCCGTAATGTTTATGCCAATCTACATTCCCACAAAGAAGGTACAAGACTTCCCTTTTCTTCAGACACTCACCAACACTTGTTATCTCTTGTCTTTTTGATAATAATGTGAGATGATGTCTTGTGGTTTTGATTTCCATTATGCTAATTAGTGGTGCTGAACACCTTTTTATGTAACTGTTATCCATTTTAGTGTTTTCTTTTGAAAAATATCTATTCATGTATTTTGCTCATTTAAAAAACTAGACGGTTTGTGGTTTTTATTTTTTCCTATTGATTTGTATACATTTCTTATACATTTTGAGTATTTACCACTTATGAGATAAATGGTTTTCAAATATTTTTTCACATTCTGTAGCCTGATTTTTTATTTCATTGGCTGTGTCTTTGACTGTCTTAAATAAAATAAGCCAGACACACAAAGAAAAAGACTGCCTAATCTTTACTTACTTACATGTGGAATCTAAGAAAATAGAATACATAAAAGCCTAGAGGAAAATGGTGACATCTCCAGAGTTGGAGAGGTGAGAAAAACAGGGAGATGTAGGCAAAAAAGTACGAAGTCGCAGTGATGCAGGTTGAGTAAGTCTAGAGATCTAATGCACAGCATGAAGACTATAGTTAATACTCTAGTATTGTACACTGGAAATTTGCTATGAGAGTTGATTTAAGTGTTCTTATCACGCATAAAAAAGATGACTGTGTTACATGATGGATATGTTAATTTGTTTGACTGTAGTAATCATTTCACTATGTATTAAAATATCATACTGTAGACCTTACATATTTACAACAACACAATCTTAAACAAATATTAGAGTCTAAATATTGAAAAATAAAATAAAATAGAGCGACATGGGCAGAAACAACAGAAATAATAGAAATTGAAACAAGATATCAACTCTCAAAACAATTTTTTGTATATATCAAAATTGTTCCATTTGTCTTCTAGAAATGTAATCATATTAAATCAGCCTGAATCAATCATTTTTGAGTACTGAGTTTTTGCAAAGTGTATCATACCTAAGGATAGGATGGGGTGCCATAAAGAAGGGAGCATAATGTTGTGAAAAATAATACTTTTTTTCTTCTGTGCATTTTTGTTATTATCCTTCCTGGAATAAACTTGGTGTGATTTAACCTTTTAAAAAAAGAGCTTTGTAACTACTATTTTCAGAATATGTTTTATGACAGTTTCAAACATCTCTAATCTTCCATATCCATTATATCTGATAGTATCCTGGACATCTTTTTTTAATACCCTGTCTACATTGTTGGATAATTTTGCATGTACTCAGAAATGTGCCAAAAATTATGACAATATTTATGTTACAGTTGTCCATAGTGGCAAAAAAAACCCAATGGCCCACATTGGTTTAATTATGATATGACCATATAATGGAATACCATGCTACAATAAAAAAATATGCTTTAGAATCCGGGGGAACAAGATGGCTGACAAGATGCAGCCCAAAAGTATCGTTCCCAACAAGACCAAATTGTTGAGTAAACCACATAATTTGGGCAGATCTTTGGAGATAAAATACTAAAAGTGAATAGAGAGGCTATTGTTAAGCTGAGGCTGAAAAGGGAGGAAGCTGGGAACCCTGTGCAGGCTACCCAAATGCCAGGGCTAGTTCCTGGCCCCGAATGGCTTCTGGGAAAGTGAAGAAACTGAGGGATGATTCACTCTTGTCAAGGACCTCTGGGGTTGTAGCTACAGGGGACCCAGCATTCCCCATGGATGTGTGAGCTAGCAGGGAGAACTCCCTGGGGAGCAGGCAGAGACAGGGCTTCAGATGGCATGGAGCCTGGAAGTTTTGTGCATTGGGCAGCTCCAGTGGATAGCGGCCGTAAATGCCCATCCCCCAGGTCTCCCCATCCCCATCAAGGAGGCACAGGCCCCAGCTGACGACTGAGCCAGGAGAGAGCAGAGCCAGCTTCTCTGTAAGACTGGGGCACATCTGCTCTGTAAGCCATGGTGCCTGCTGACCCTTCCCAGGGTCCATGCATAGCCACTTTGCAGGAGCAGGTGCACAGCACAGCCTGCACAGCCTCCACAGCCCAGCCTGAGAGTGTTGCTGCACCTCGGATGTCACAGTGAAGCCAGAAACCAAACCCTACTCATGGGATGTTCCGGTGCTCCTGAGGTTGCAATGTGTAGGCAGAAGTATGGAGCCCAGACCAGTACTTGGCCAGCACTTGACTGTGGGAGGAGCCCCCACCCTCACAGCGCTGAGAGGAGCAAGACACATGGATTCCTGGGCCAGAACAGGAGTGGGATGTGCCTCTCTCCACAGGGCAGTTCCAGAAAGACTGTGACATATATTCCTATTGCAGCATCTATCCAAAGCTGCACTGCTTTTCTTTCTTTTTCTGAAAGAAGTGAAGCTTTTATCTGCTTCCCTTTTCATAGGACACTTTTCTGCCATTCTACTGACTTCATACTCATGTAAAATCATTTTTTTTTTTTTTTTCTCTGTTGCCCAGGCTGGAGTGCAGTGGCATGATCTGGGCTCACTGCAAGCTCCGCCTCCCAGGTTCGCGCCATTCTCCTGCCTCAGCCTCCCTAGTAGCTGGGACTACAGGCACCCGCCACCATGCCCGGCTAATGTTTTGTATTTTTGGTAGAGACGGGGTTTCGCCGTGTTAGCCAGGATGGTCTCGATCTCCTGACCTCATGATCCGCCCACCTCAGCCTCCCAAAGTGCTGGGATTACAGGCGTGAGCCACTGTGCCCAGCCAATAGTTCTTTTTTATAGTTTTGTGAACAACGTCATTGCTAGTTTGACACAAGTATCGTTGAATCTGTAATTTGCTTTGGGCAAAATGGCCATTTTAATGATACTGATTTTTCCAATCCATGAGAGTGGAATGTTTTTCCCTTGGTGTCTTTTCTGACTTTTTTTGAGCAATGTTTTCTAATTCCCATTGCAGAGATCTTTTGCCTCCCTGGTAAAATGTATTTTAGTCATTTCGTGGCAATTGTGAGTGTGATTGCATTTCTGATTTGGCTCTCAAAACGGCTGTTTTTGGTGTATTGGGATGCGAGTGGTTTTTGTACATGGATTTTGTATCCTGAAAATTGTTGAAGTTATTTATCAGCTGAAGGAGTTTTTGGGCTGAGACTATGGCATTTTCTTGATATACAATTATATCATCTGCAAACAGGGATAGTTTGACCTGTCTCTTCCTATTTGGATGTCTTTTTTTTTTTTTTTTTAATCTTGCCTGATTGCTCTAGCTAGAACATCCAAAACCATGTTGAATAGGAGTGGTGAAAGAGGATGTCCTTGCCTTGTGCTGGTTTTCAAGAGGAATGCTTCCAGATGTTTCCCATTCAGTATGATGTTTGCTGTGGGTTTGTCATGGATGGCTCTTATTATTTTGAAGTATGTTCCTTCAATACCTATTTTGTTGAGAGTTTTTTTTTTAACATGAATGTGTATCAAATTTTATTGAAAGCTTTTCCTGTGTCTATTGAGATAATCACGTGGTTTTTGCTTTTAGTTCTGTTTATGTGATGAATCACATTTATTGACTTGCATATGTTGGACCAACCTTGAATCCCAGGGATGAAGCCTACTTGATCATGGTGGATTAGCTTTTTTATTGTGCTGATGGATTTGGTTTACAAGTATTTTGTTGAGGATTTTTACATCAACGTTCATCAAAGATATTGGCCTGAAGTTTTCTCTTTTTCATTGTCTCTCTGCCAAGTTTTGGTATCACAATGATGCTAGATTCATAGAATGAGTTGACCGATAATCTCTCCTCTTCAGTTGTTTGGTATAGTTTCAGTAGGAATAATACCAGCTTTTCTTTGTACATTTGGTAGAATTTGGCTGTGAATCCATTCTATCCTGGGCTTTTTTTGTTGGTAGGCTATTTATTACTGATTCAATTTTGGAGCTAGTCATTGTTCCGTTCAGGGAATCAGTTTCTTCCTGGCTCAGTTTTGTGAGGGTATATGGGTTCCAGGAATTCATCCATATCTTCTTGGTTTTCCAGTTTGTGTGCATCAACATGTTCATAGTAGTTTCTGAAGGTAATTTGTTATCTCTGTGGGGTCAGTGATAACATCTCCTTTGTCATTTCTAATTTTTTTCTATCTTCTCTCTTTCCTTCTTTAATAGTCTCACTAGCAGCCTATCAATCTTATTAATTTTTTCAGAAAACCCACTCCTTGATTCATTGATCTTTTGAATGGTTTTTCATGTTAGGTTGTTAATTTGAGATCTTTCTAGCTTTCTTTATGTAGGCATATGGTGCTATGAACTTCCCTCTTACCACTGTTTTAGCTGTGTCCCAGAGATTCTGGTATGTTGTATCTTTGGTTTCCTTCACTTCAAACAATTTCTTCATTTCTGACTTAATTTTATTATTTACCCAAAAGTCATTTAGCATGTTTAATTTCCATGTAATTGTATGGTTCTGAGTGATTTTTTTAGTCTTGACTTCTATTTTTATTGTGCTGTGGTCTGAGAGTGCGTTTGGTATGATTTGCATTCTTCTGCATTTGCTGAGGGTTGTTCTATGGCCAATTATGTGGTCAGTTTTACAATATGAGTTATGTACATCTTAGAAGAATGTCTATTCCGTTGTTTGGGGGTGGAGAGTTCTGTAGGGGTCTACCAGATCCATTTGGTCCAATACTGAATTCAGATCCTAAATATCTTTGTTTAATTTCTGCCCTGATGATCTAATACTTTCAGTGAAGTGTTGAAGTCTCCCACTATTATTGTGTGTAAGCCTATGCCTATTTATAGTTCTCTAAAACTTGCTTTATGAATCTGGGTGCTCCTGTGTTAGGTGAATGTATATTTATGATAGTTAGGTCGTCTTGTTGAATTGAAACATTTACCATTATGTAATGCTCTTCTTTGTCTTTTTTGATCTTGGTTGGTTTAAAGTCTGTTTGTCTGAAATTAGGATCGACGCCCCTACTCTTTTCTGTTTTTCATTTGCCTGGTAGATTTTCCTGCATCCCTTTATATTGAGCATATGGACGTCATTACATGTGACATGTATATATTGTTTGTAGAAATGTTTATTCAAGTTTTTTTGGCCTATTTCTTAAATTTATGTATGTATCCTTAATATTAACCCCTTATCAGTAATATGGTTTACACATATTTCCCCCACTTCTGTATGTTGCCTTTTCGCTCTGTTGATACTGTTCTTTGATGTATAAGTTTTAAATTTTTATGCTGTCCAACTTACTGATTTTTTTCTTTTTTTACCTGTGCCTTTGGTGTCACATCCAAGAAATTATTGCCAAATCCATCATGAACATTTTCATCTATGTTTTATTCTAAGGGCTAGCTTTTACATTTAGATCTTTTATCCTTTTTGAGTTAATTTTTGTTTCTAGTGTAAGGTAACGATCCAACTTCATTTTCTTGCATATGGATATCCAGTTTCCTCAGCATCATTTGTTGAAGGGATATTCTTTTTCCTATTGAATGCTCTTGGCACTCTTGTTGAAAATCTCTTTACTTTTGAATGAAGATTGAGTTCTTTTTTTTATTATCTGTGGAACAAAATAGTTGGTCTTTATCGTATCTCAAATTAAATGTTTGATCTACCACTTTATACATTTAATATATGTTTCTCTTTTGGCTGACATAAAATATAATTCATTTCAATTCCCATTCACCATTTTGGAGGTACTCATTTAAAATGATGTCACAGTGTATATCAGCCTCCTGGTTTATAGATATGCCACTTTTACCACTAAAATAATTCAAAATTTTGGAGCTCTGAATAGATCAGAAGAAAACGAAGTATGATAACCTTTATCATTTGATGATATTAGTCAGCAAACTCAGAAGGATATTGTTCATATTATAATTTATTTTCCTATTTTTCATTAAGAACCAGTGGTCATTTTGCCAAGTTGACAAATTTTTTATAGCATCAGCTACTTGGGGCTACAGTCCAATGTCAGTAGCATACATATACTATTATTAAATGAATTGTGAGTAGCAGTGACACCAATGATAAAACAAGGGAAAATAAATCATATCATCTTTTCTATTGAGCCATTTTAAACAGCTTATTAAACAGAAAAACCCAGGTACATTTTGAACATTTACTCAAGAACAAAAGGAAAGGTCTGAGGTAAACGCATGTTTTTCTGTTTGCAGCCTCACTATGGGAAAATCTGTCATGTTCATTTACATTTACTCTAAGAAAAGACTTTAAAAATTAATCTTTATTCTAACATTCTCAATCCATACATGTATGAACTATGATAAGAATTGCAGCTACCAGCTTTGCAGAATTCTTTCCCCATTGTCTCCTCTTCTAAAGAGAAAAAAGTCTGCTATAGTAAGAATATTTGTGTGAATAATCAATGAGGGCATGAAAAATCACATAAAACTTTTGGGAACTACGGAAAATCTTAAATTTTTTTCTTCAATTTTCTTATTTAGGCTATATTTCTTATAGCATAGATGTTTATTTAGAAATAAATAATGGAGAATCATGGAAACTTTAGTATCTCTACCAACAATATATTTAGAGGCTTTAACAAGCTTTAGTTTTTGAACAAAATTCTAACTTGAAAAGAAAGAAAATAAGTATGAGGGTATCTTCTCATTAGTTTAATGAATGGTTAAAGAAATAAATGAAAATTAGCTCGGTTTTCTAAACTACATCAAAACTAGTTAGAGAAGAAGAAAGACTCCAACTTTTTGAGAACTTGAAAGAAATGCAACTGTTTTACATACAAATGATATATAGGGTAACAAATTGGAGCTAAAGATAGGAAGAGTTTTATTGACTGACAGTGAGCATTTCAACAGTTTCTATCAGAATGTGATTTTAAAATGCTCAAAAGCAATTTGCTGGTTCTATGAATTTTCTTAAAGTGTTGGCAAATATATAAAATCTAGAAGAGCTTAATAGACCTGGTCACAATTGTTAAATATTCCTTAATTGGTGAAGTCCAAGTTAAAGTAGATTTTACTGCTTTTCGGAACTTGAGACCAAGAACCTTCATCCATAGTAAAGTTTTCAACATAGTATTTGTGATTTGGGGGCAATATTTTTCAAATATTTTCATTTCTTTAGGTAGATATTTTAAGAGGCTTTGTGTCAATTTTTCAAGTTTAGCTTCTGTTAGCTTTATTACTTTGTCATTTCAATATCCTCATTTCCAAAGAAGGAGGAGGAGGAGGTGAAGAGGTAGAGAAAAAGAAAGAAAATAAGAAAATAGTTCTGTTGTCATGATAGTATCCCTTTGTTAATCTAGGTTTGAATTTGAACAGATAATTGACTGCATATAATTCATGTAGATAAGGATTGATGCACACAAAAATTACTTCAGTTGAGGATGAAAAATGGCTGTCAATGAAACTAAGGTTAGTTAGCAGAAAATAACCCACAGACTTTAAAAGGGATATGATAAGAATGGTAATTTTTTCTCTTTTGGTATTTTTGATGAAAAAGGAGGTACTGAAATTCTTTCCAAGTACATCATTTTGGAACTATATGTCCAATCTCCAAACTTTTCAAGGTAATAATTTGACCCTGTAGGTTGTTGTTGTTTTTTTTTTTTTTTCATTTTGATTTCCTGAGCAGTCATAAAATACTTTATGTCCAGCATGGAATGAGCTGATCTAATACTCCAAAACCTGGTGTGTGGAATCTAGTCTACCACTGGTGTACATTTGGCTGTCTGCAAAACTTGTTTCTTTTTGGGTCCTCTACACAATGTGACCGTTTTCAGAGTGCATATTAAACAAGCAATAAGTAGTTCCGGATTAAATATAGGAATATTTCTGCCATTCGTCACATAATCTATGAGGTGACACAACAGATAATCTCCACATAATCAAGTAGTATCCATTATCAATTTAATTGAACTATCAGTTATTGAATACTTAATGTCCACCAAGCATGGTGCATATGAGCTGAGGTTACCACAACAGTGAGTAAGGCAAAATAAGGCTGATATAGATTAATCTACCTCCCTGAAATCAAAATTAATAAGGGTCAATGTCAAGATTCAAGATAACGTCTTTCAACAATGAAGCAATGGATTTGCTCATTATATTCATATTTAGATATTACATATTAATGTGTTTTTATATTACAGAGGTCATCACTGAGATCGTTCAGTCACATTAGCTACAAGTGCATGGAATATACATAATATATATGGATATCAAATATGTATGCATTTCATCAATAGCCTATTAAAAATTAATGTGATTTCTCAAACATATTTAAAATGATTAGTATTCTCTACATAGCACAGTGTAATGGTTGAGACCATAGACTTTCCAGCCAGAAGGCCAAGTTTTTAATCCTGGCTCTGCTACTTAGTAGCTATTCTACCTTGGGCAATTTATTTAACTTCTCTGTGCCTTGGTTTCCTCAAGTATACAATTACTATACCTACTTTATTGGGTTGTCATGGACATTAAATATATATATATATAAATATATGTATGTGCATATATATGTATGTGTGTGTATATATATATGTGTATATATGTAAGTGTGTGTGTGTATATATATATTTATATACATATATTTTTGAGATGGGGTATCACACTGTCACCCAAATTGGAGTGTACTAGCTCAATCTCAGCTCACCAAAATCTATGACTCCTGGGTTCAAGCGATTCTCCCACTTCAGCCTCCCAAGTAGCTGGGACAACAGGCATGTGCCACCACACCAGCTAATTTCTTTTAATTTTTATTTTTTGTGGAGATGGGGTTTTGCCATGTTGTTCAGCCTGGTCTCCAACTCCGAGCTCAAGTGATCCACCTGCCTCAACCTCCCAAAGTGCTGAGATTAAAGGTGTGAGCCACCGTGCTCAACCCAAAGGTTTCTGATAAAGAACTCAGAAGTACCTAAGTGTGCCCCTTCTTCTTTCTTAGTTTCGTATTCAAATAAGTTTCCATTATCTAAATATTTTAGAGGAATCTGGACTTTTAAGGTGGTAAAGAAGAAAGTTATAGCTGGATATGTTCTCTACATGATGGAATAGGTAAGGCACACTCACAGTCTATCTGTGTTTAATACAAAATTACTGTATAAAGACACGCAGGTACGGAGTACACAAATTTTTGTTGCATTAGTAAGATGGTCATAGATTGAACATATAAATGTGAAGAAAGTAGAATATATTTTCGTGGCTGGGATTTCAATTCTGTAGGTTTGATGAGAATAGGTGCCATCATGAATAGTCATTATATATGAGAAGAAAAATGTAATGAGAACCAAATGTTATGAACAATTTTATAGGTGAAAGCAATATTACATCATGCCTTTCCAAAGGACTACATAGGACAGGAATTGAATAAGTATGACAATGTAAGAAGGTGAAAATGTTGGCCTAGTGTCTGAAGTTTTCCTATACTTCATCATAAATTGTGGAAATTACTGCACTCTATTTTACTTCTGTCTTCATAAGAAAGCAGATTCAAGCAAGTACAAAGTCAGACTGTACTCTTGTTATGCTGTTACCTCAAATTACACTAAATTAACCTTTCTCATTTAGAATGCAATTCTTCATATGTAGAAACTTGCATGCCAGATTTAAATAGCAAGTTTGATTTTCTTCTTTTCTCATATTGGCTTAAGCTTTTTTCTAGTGGTAGTTAAATGTAATGAAGAAAATGAAGATTGATATGACTGTACAACCTTTGGTATATTACTTAGCATCTCTGAAGCTATTGTTTCTGCAAGATGGGTATAATAGTAATTATCTCTTAGAATGGTAGTGCAAGCTGAAATTGTATTTTTGAAATACTAATCCATTTTTTCTCCTGATTAATAAGCTCCCAGTCAAGCATTTTGATACATTTCGCCTCAGTGGAAGGATGTGACAGGACATAAATCACATCACAAAATGAAGAATTCCTGGCTTTGGTTGCCAACCAAAAACTTTAGGAAAAAAGGGAAACATTGAGAGGACAAACAAAAATTTTTGTTTATCCCTATATTTGTTACATATTGCTGCATAACAAATTATCCCCAAACACAGCAGTTAGAATAACAATTTATTGTTTTACAGTGTCTGTGAATCAGTAAACTGCTGAGTGAAGGTTTTTCATAAGACTGTAATCAAGATGTCAAGTATGATCTCATCTAAGTTTGGCTATGAAGGGAGGAGGTGCCAAAACACCGGAATGACAAACGGCAGACAAATTCTCAAACCATTCAGTATGGTGCAGAAGTTGTGGCAAGAGTCACACTTGAGAAGCCTACAAGGTGAAATGAGGAGTATCTCAGTAGCTTTGTGTACATATCAGATTGCCTAAGTGGATGGCTAGCACAGGGAAATGGATGTACCAAACTTCACTCACCTACACCATTCTCAGTAAACTCTTTGGTGTTTTGTAACCCCTGAGGGACTCAGATACAAGGTTGGGGAAATGGGAAGGAGGAAATCCTGCAATGACAGTGATTCAGTTGTGCCCTCCCTGGTAGGTGTGGGCCCACAAAAATAAGGTAGGTTAAATCGTGGGGAAATAAGGAAGTTCTATTTCTTCCACACTTGGTTTTGCAGATTAGCTTTACATCCCACATATACAAAGGGCCTAGTTTATATCTTGAGACATTATAAATGTTTATTAAATGGTAGCTATTATTATTTTAATTATTTTCCTTACCAAATATCATTTAGAACACCTCAAAGAAATAATTCTTCCTATGTAGAGAGCACAAGCTCTTTTAGAACCAGGAGTCTACATTTATTTTGGGAATATACGGAGCAATTCATTGAGATTGAAATCTGGCCCACTGCTGGTCATCTTCTCATACCTGTTTTCATAATGGCAGCTGACCTGGGGACATCCTACTCTTCTCATCAAGAAAATGGAGACTTTCATTCTCTCAGCAATATACTATTTAGAAGTAGATGGTAGTGCAGAGATATTGCATTCACCAGTCCTCTTATTACGTAATACAGCTTTTTAAAATATTTTCTTTCACTGAATCGCAGAACAGAGTGTAAAATATATAAATTGATAGATTAATTGTAATTACTAAATAAGTACATTGGAAATGCTTAACCATTTACATCAGAAAATAATTGCAAATATTTACTGAGTAACTAACATGTGCCAGGCACTATTCTAAGGGCTTGGTATATATTATCTCATTTAATCCTCATGACATCCTTACAAAGTCAATAACCATTATTATCATGATTTTATAGATGAGAAAACTGAATCCTAAGTTCACACAGCTGGTAAGTAAATAAGCCAGTATCTGGACTCATACATTCTGACTCTGAAGCCTGTATGCTCAGTCACTTTCTCAAGAGTAAGTTAAATAAGCATAGGATCAAAGTTGAAAAAACTCTTTGATTCAGATAGGGAGACAACTCAAAGTGCATTTGGTTCAGAGCTCTGCTACTGACTATCCAAATAGGTTTGTGCAAGTTATTTAATATTTGTTGACCTCATTTTTCTCATCTGTACACTAGTACCTATGTGCCATGTCTGTGGTAAGAATTATAAAGCAATACAGAGCTTAAAATGTATTATCAATTTTCTTAGATCAAATTTGTTGTTATGTGATGTTATGTGATGTTATGTTATACTTTACGTCCAGGATTGTTAGATGATCAATTGAGATAATTTCAGTGAAAACATTTTGAAAATTATGTCATAGATAAATGGAAAAAACTATATTGGTTACCACTATCAGTATAATTAGCTAAAATTTGTAATGTACCAGGCACTGAGCCAGATAATTTTATTCATGAGCTAAAAAAAACCTCAAGAATTTTTAAATTTTTAAAAACTATGAAGTAAGTATAGTTCTATCGATAAGAAAAGTAAGCCCACAGAAGAGATAAGCAGCGTACTCATAGTTACAACCAGGAAGTGCTAGATTATGGAGACATCCTCTAAAACTATGCACTTCATATTATAAAACACTATTAAAAACACACTACTTCAAGCAAGTTAGAGTCATTGCACTTGTGCCCAAAATAGCTCTATTTTTAAGCAAACAGCCAGTTACTTTAGCTGGTAAAATGATATTTAATGCTAGTGATTTCTATTTCAATGGTCACTACATTTTAGGTAGGGCTTGATGAACTTAGAGAAGGGGAAGGGAGTTACTACAACCCCTGAAAGAAATAAAATTTTTTACTCTTAAAAGATGTCATACAATGATCATGTTATTTCATCCATCTATTCTTTCATCAATCCATTCATACATTCCTTCGATAAATATCTGTAAATCAGACTAGTCTGCCCTGATAACCTGCATTGCTGAAAGATGACTCTACATAGTACCAGAACAAGATATATCTGAGTTCTAATGGCAGCCTCAAAGCTTCCCATTTGTGTGAAATATAAAAGTCACATAACTTTGACATTTAAATAATAGTAGTATTTATCATATATAGTTATGAGTACTAAATGTGATATTTTATGTAGAACTCTTAGCACAGTGCCTGGCAAATGACAAGCAGATAGTAGTGCTTACTAATTTTCATCTTATCACAAATAGTCTCCAATTTATATTAAAAACACTTTTATTATAAAAGTTCACTCTGTCTTAATTGGTTCTCTGGAAATAGAAAACCTATCTCCTTAGACATAGTTGGTTCTCTGGAAACAGAAGGACTTTTCCTTAGAAGCAAATTATAAACATTTCTCAGATTCCTAGGTTACACTGCCCAATTCCATTAAGGCCATCCTAGAATTGTATACATGTTGTTTATCATGTTTCAGCCAAGACACAGGTTAGGGATCTTCAGAGCCCCAGGTAAAAGGTTGGGAGAAATAGTGGTGGGGATAATAGTTGAAGGGAAGAGTTTTAGCTATGCAGCTACATGAGAAGGGGAATGAAATCATTAAAATGAAAGACTAGGTTTGAGTAAATTGATTTATTTGATATTAATAATTTATTGAAGAAGCAGAAGTAGAACTACAAAAAAAAAAAAAAAAAAGCTAAAATGAAGGTTGGGTGGAAAGTGGAAAGTCAGTCCAGATGCAAGACTCCGGGTTCTAGGAATAAGGCCAAGGGAAACAAGGATGGGAGAGGCAAGGCTGGGAAAGAAACCAATGAGAAGACAGGAAGACCTGCCCTTTTCTGCGGTCAGACAGGAGAGAAGTCCTACATCTCATTGGACTTTTTCAACTACATTTGTACTTTGATGTTTTATTCCTGCTTTTGAGGCTGGACAGCTATGCAATAATTAGGTCAAGGAAGACTGTATATGTCCTGCTGAGACATTTGGACTAGATTCTGAAGACCATGAAGAGTCAGTAAAGGAATATAACTTAAGGAGTCAGCAATAAAATATTAGTCTCGATTGTTGCAGACTACTTTAAATGCAGACTTAATGTCACATCCTGCTTCCAGGCAACTTGACAAAATACTGTAACTTGAAGCTTTCACTTGGAATCATTTAGTATTTTTCACTTGTAATGAAGCAGTCACAAAAAGATAAACATTTAGTGTATTAACATAAAAATCTTTTGGGTGATGTTATAAAACGAAGTATTTATTAACGACATAGCTATATTATTTTTAACCAGCTGGGATGCATCATTCATTAATTCTCTTTGCCATTTTTAGAGATCACCAGACATAGATGTCCATGGCAGCATTTCTAGTGGGCTAAACACTTTAATATATAATGTAAAAGCTTTTTATAGTGGAATGTAGGTTTAGCCAGAGTGTCCACTCAGCACTAAGATATGTGAAGGTTTTTTTTTCTCCTGTATTAAATCAAATTTGTTGACATGTTGCTCCATAGAGTTTTTAAAGCCTGATGTCTTCCTAGATGTATTAGAAACTCTGCAGAGGATCCTGAACCTCAGAGAGCATTACTTGCCATGGTGCTCTATTTCTAAAGTGGATGTTCAATAACTTCATCTCCCTGGAAGGAGTTCGAACTATGGAAATTCAACTACTTTGCTTGACCAGTTAGAGGACAATGGAAAGATGTTTACAGAGTCTAAAATGCAATAATTGATTGTTTAAGCATTTTCTTTTCCTGCCTATCAGGAGAATATAAAAGTTAGAAACGAAGCCAGAGTAGTTGTTCAATCCACAGTGCTATCTTTATACTGATAGGTGTTCTTCCCTCAGAAAACAAAAGAGGATAACATTTCTGAACATTTGAATTTTCAAAAGATCAGAATTTTGTCATGCTCTAAGATATATTTAAGTTTATGTTTCCCAAACATTCCAGCCTTCTATAAAAAAGTGTGCTTAAAATAATTAAAATATCTCCTGATTCTTTACAGCCGTAATCAATGACAGAAAATATTGCCTGTACCAATTTCTTCTTCCTGTTATAATGCATTATGACAAACCTGGTGGCTTAACCAATACAAATGCATTAGCTTAAAGTTCTGTATATCAGAAATCTGACAGATTTCACTAGGCTAAAGTCAAAGTATCGGCAGGACCACCTTCCTTTCTTGAAAATCTAGAAGAGATTCTGTTTCTCTGACATTTCCAACTTCTAGGGGCCACCCTCACCCCTTGGCTCATGGTCCTCTTGCTCTATCCTGAAAGACAGCAGTGTAGCATATTCAAATATCCCTCTCTCTGAGCCCTGCTTCTCTCACATCTCTTTCCCCAGCTGACCCTTTTACCTCTCCCTGATAAAGACTCTGGGTTTACATTGGGCCTTCCTGGGTAATCCAGGATAATCTCCTATCTCAGCCTCCTTAACTCTATCTGTTCTCATCACCTGCTTTAATTTCTCCCTCAGTGACCAGCTGTTGCCTGCACAGGTTTCCTCCGACTAGTGTTCTCCTTCTGTTTCTATGAAGAATGAGCAAGTAATTAAGTTTGATAGATGTAGAGCGAGAAAGAGAGAAAAGGAAAGAGGAGAGAGACTGAAGCAGGATTCTGGGCAAAGTCTGAGGTGACCTGTGTGGTGAGTGAGTGATATCCATGTTGCCATTTAAGGGACTGTATTGCTTGCCCCTGTTTTTCAGATGTGTTCAGGAGAGTTTATTCTGCTGTTCTAACCCCACTCAACTGTTCATAACCTCTTCTTTGAATTTCATCATCATTATTTGTTCTGTTCTTATATGCATGCTTTGCCCCTGCTCCATGGAATGTCCTTCCCTCACTTCCTTCCTTTCCAGAATCCCTTTCAAACATCTATTCTTAATGAATACATTCTCACCTTTTCACTCCAAACCAATAACTCCTTCCTTTATGCTCCGATGAAACTGTGTTCATGTTAAAACACATTCATTGGTAGCTTGATGGAGATGGCCTTGAATCTATAAATTACCTTGGACAGTATGGCCATTTTCACGATATTGATTCTTCCAACCCATGAGCATGGAATGTTCTTCCATTTGTTTGTATCCTCTTTTATTTCATTGAGCAGTGGTTTGTAGTTCTCCTTGAAGAGGTCCTTCACGTCCCTTGTAAGTTGGATTCCTAGGTATTTTATTCTCTTTGAAGCAATTATGAATGGGAGTTCACTCATGATTTGGCTCTCTGTCTGTGATTGGTGTACAAGAATGCTTGTGATTTTTGTACATTGATTTTGTATCCTGAGACTTTGCTGAAGTTGCCTATCAGCTTAAAGAGATTTTGGGCTGAGACCATGGGGTTTTCTAGATATACAATCATGTCATCTGCAAACAGGGACAATTTGACTTCCTCTTTTCCTAATTGAATACCCTTTATTTCCTTCTCCTGCCTGATTGCCCTGGCCAGAACTTCCAGCGCTATGTTGAATAGGAGTGGTGAGAGAGGGCATCCCTGTCTTGTGCCAGTTTTCAAAGGGAATGCTTCCAGTTTTTGCCAATTCAGTATGATATTGGCCGTGGGTTTGTCATAGATAGCTCTTATTATTTTGAGATACGTCCCATCAATACCTAATTTATTGAGAGTTTTTAGCATGAAGAGTTGTTGAATTTTGTCAAAGGCCTTTTCTGCATCTATTGAGATAATCATGTGGTTTCTGCCAACTTAATGAAACTTCTTTGTTATGGTACATAAACTTACATATGTTTCATTTTGCTTATAAAAACTTGAGAAATTTTTACATATTTGCATGTGTTTATATAAATATATGGAGACATACACACACCCACTCACTATGCACACATTCACAAAAACAATTCTTAACATGCTCTTTCTGATTAACATAAGAAACATTTTGAATACATATGTGTAGTTGTATGCATATATATATATAATCTTATATATTCTTTTTTATAGCTGCATAGTAATTCAAATGATAGAAGTAACATACTTTTTTCAGACATAACACTGTTGATATGCATTGAGGATATTTCCAGGATATATGTTTTTTTTTTGCTATTATAGAACCATGCAGCTATAAACATCTTATCTATTCTTTACCCACTGAATTTTCATTTCTTTCTTTTTTTTTTTTTTTTTTTTGAGACAGAGTCTCGCTCTGTCGCCCAGGCTGGAGTACAGTGGCATGATCTTGGCTCACTGCAAGCTCCGCCTCCCAGGTTCATGCCCTTCTCCTGCCTCAGCCTCCTGAGTAGCTGAGACTACAGGTGCCCGCCACCATGCCTGGCTAATTTTTTTGTATTTTTATTAGAGATGGGGTTTCACTGTGTTAGCCAGGATGGTCTCGATCTCCTGACCTCGTGATCTGCCCGCCTTGGCCTCCCAAAGTGCTGGGATTACAGGTGTGAGCCACCACGCCCAGCCTGAATCTTCATTTCTAAGGGTGAACTTATCAGACCAAAATGGCAATGAACATTTATTTTAATAAATACTTCTTGAATATTTTCTACCAATGCTGCCATTAATGCATGGTCCTTGTAAGAGTTAAAGAAAGAGGAAACAAACACAAAACATGGCTAGCAGTTAAAGACAGATTTACTTTAAACAAAACCTGAGAGGCACTCCTGGCCAATTTCGGTCAGGAGCACTTTCCCTTACAGACTAAGAGAATATATTGGTTTTAGGGTGAGGGGGCTTATTACAAGCTTGGAATGTTTATGTGTGTGGAGAAGGTTATGGCGGGGTTGGAATCTCTCCGGGCAGAGGGGAGGTTATCTTGGGGCAGACATCTT
Source organism: Hylobates moloch (assembly GCF_009828535.3). Classification (NCBI taxonomy): domain Eukaryota; kingdom Metazoa; phylum Chordata; class Mammalia; order Primates; family Hylobatidae; genus Hylobates; species Hylobates moloch. The sequence goes on from NW_026652282.1 coordinate 122,783,691, forward strand.
CCTGGCCCTGAGTGGGGTTTGTCTTGGGACTAGGATGTCTCTCCTCAGGGAAGAACTTGGAATGTTTCCGGTTGGAGATGTTATTTGTGGTTTATGCTCATGCTGACCTTAGCCATTAGGCTGACACCCTATGGATTTAGGCGGTTTTTTATGAAGGTGAACTTTAGAATGAGGGGCTTGTCCAAGATGGCGATGCTTCTGCTGTCAGTCCTAACAGCAGTGTATAAATGTTTTTACTTTCTCATCACTAACCCCCATCAATAAATATCATCTGTCTCATTTAAAAATTTTTTCTTAGTCAAATTATTTTAATTTTTTATCGTTTACTCCTAGTAAAGATGTACATATTTCATGTTTTCTTCTCTTAAATGTAACACAATAATAAAATACATAATGCAAAAACTACCAGAAATACAAGAAGAATGACACATTATTGCAATTACTGTGGAAGACTTTAATAAATCTCTTTAAAACACTATCAGGTTAACTAGATTTTAAAGATTTGTATTATCAATAATCACCTGTATGTGTGTGTGCGTACTTTGTACCTTACAAATAGAGACTACACCTTCTCATATGCTAATGTAGCCTTTACAGAAACCATCACCATTTGACAACAGGTGGACAATAGATTGCTTGTCTTTAAATTTTCTGCTAAGAATCTGAAAAGTAGATATTGCATTCTGAATATTCTTCATCTTAAACACCACAGAGATCAACACACTAGAGCCAGTCAAGTTTCTTCTGAGAAGGATATGCTGAGGATATGGCCTTAGCTATAAAATACTATAGCAACAGGCATGTCTATTTGTTTTCTATTGCCTTGTAACAAATTAACACAATTTTAGCAGCTTAAAATAATAAACATTGAAAAAATGTCTCAGAGTTTTGTAGGTAAGAAATACAGGCAGAATTCAGACTGGTTCTTTGCTTTAGGTCTCATAAGGCCAAATTCAAGGAGTTTCTTTTATGAATATGAAACAGAAAATTCATACTAAGTGATATTGTATATGACCAAGTATAAAAATTACTTAGTTTTTATTAATTAGCTAGGGTTAGCCAAGGCCTAGGAGTAAATGTGACTTCTCTTCCTTGCATTTGCATTATACATATGTGATTCGCTCAAGAATTCTTACTCTCCTACTTGAATCACGTTCATTTGCTCTAGAGAATTTGGAATAGTACTCAGCTACCATGATGGGAAAGAGAAAATGAACACCAAGAGAAGAGATTCTTGTTTTAATTTAATTATTTTTACCAAAATCAGAATATGTAAAGTTCCAGAAGGTATCTTTCTTCCTCTCTCTCTCTCTGTCTCTCTTTCTCCTTCTCGCTCTCTCACATACATACATACACACACACACACACACAGTGCTCACCTTTCCTGCTCCATCTTATTAAAATTACCTAAAAAACCACTTGAAACATGTTTATCTTTCTTTTCCTCCTAGCATTTAACTCTACATTTCTATGCTTTTTATTTTTTCTTATTTAGATATCTTCCACTGACTTGCTACCATGGAAGGTAAGTTTTATAGTCTCTTTCACTGCACTTCTGGTCTGATCCCACACAAGCACATTTTTCTCCCCATAACTCCACGGTAAAATAATTTCACAATGTGTTCTCATTAATATTCAACCTTTTTATTATTATGCATATGCCATATTACTCATAGATTAACCATGAAATAATATACAATAATTACATTGAGTTTATTGCATAAGTTTTCTTTCACCCACTAGCTAATAATTGTCTCCTTGTTGTTTGTCTAGTATCTGCCATTAACTCATCCTCAAACTCTCTACTAGAATGATACCTCTCCTTACAACAAATTTAAACATATCAAGTAATGTATTATTTTATTTCTATTTCTTCTCAGAGATATCCTTCTTGGAGCCCTTGGTTGTTCAGGCCTAATCTGAAATAGTCCTGTAAGTCAGCTGCAGAGCTTTCATCCTGATAAGATAACTCCGTCTATTACCATTCCAGGCATTATTTTTATCTCCTTTTAAATATTTTTTTAACTTTTAATTTTTGTGGATACATAGTAGATGTATATATTTTGGGGACACATGTGATGTTTTGATACAGACATGCAGTGTGAAATAAGCACATCATACAGAATGGGGTATTCATCCCCTCAAGCATTTATCCTTTGAGTGACAAATAATTAAATTATGCTCCTTAAGTTTTTTTAAAATATACAATTAAGTTATTCTTGACTATAGTCATCCTGTGGTGCTATCAAATAGTAGGTCTTATTCACTCTTTCTAACTATTTTTTGTATGCGTTAATCATTCCACTTTCCTGTCATCACCCCACTGCCCTCCCTAGCCTCTGCTAACCACCAGTCTACTCTATGTTCAAGAGTTCCATTGTTTTGATTTTTAGATCCCACAAAAAAGTGAGAACATGTGATGTTTGTCTTTCTGTGCCTGGCTTATTTCACTTAACATAATGATCTTCAGTTCTACCCATGTTGTTGAAAATGACTGGATCTCATTCTTTTTTTTGGCTGAGTAGTACTCCATTGTGTATGTGTACCACATTTTCTTTATCCATATATCTGTCAATGGGTACTTAGGCTGCATCCAAATCTTGGTTATTGTGAATAGTGCTGCAACAAACATACTAGTGCAGATATCTCTTTAACATACTAATTTCTCTTCTTTTGGGTATATATCCAGCAGTGGGATTGTTGGGTCATGTGGTAGCTCAATTTTTAGGTTTTTAGGAAACCTCCAAAATGTTCACTATAATGGTTGTACTACCTTACATTCCCACCAACAGTGTATGAGGGTTTCTCCACCTCCTCGCCAGCATTTTTTATTTATTACCTGTCTTTTGGATATAAACCATTTTAACGAGGGTGAGATTACATCTCATTGTAGTTTTGATTTGCATTTCTCTGATAATCAGTGATGTTGATCACCCTTCCGTATGACCATTTGCCATTTGTACGTCCTTTTTTGAAAAACGTCTACTCAAATATTTTGCCCATTTTTTAATCAGATAATTCAGTTTTTCCCTATAGAGTCGTTGTAGCTCCTTACATGTTCTGGTCACTAATCCCTTGTTAGATGGGTAGTTTGCAAATACTTTCTCCATTCTGTGGGTTGTCTCTTCACTTTCTTGGTTGTATCCATTGCTGTGCAGAAGTTTTTTTAACTTGATGTGATCCCATTTGTTATTTTTGCTTTGGCTGCCTGTGCTTGTGGGGTATCACTCAAAAAGCGTTTGCCCAGCCCAATGTCTTGGAGAGTTTTCCCAGTGATTTTTTGCAGTACATTCATAGTTTGAGGTCTTTAATCCACTGTGATTAGATTTTCCTATGAGGTAGGAGATACGTATCAAATTTTGTCTTTCTGTATATGAATAGATATCCAGTTTTCCTAGCATCGTTTATTGAAGAGATTGTCTTTTTCCCAGTGTATGCTCTTGGCCACTTTGTCAAAAGTGAGTTTACTGTAGGTGCGTGGATTTGTTTCTGGGCTCTCTATTCTATTCCATTGGTTATCTGTTCTCTGTTATTATCCCCTGGAATAAACGTTCTACCCCTATCTCTTTCTCCACCTACTCTTTAAGGCCAATAACTCTTAGATTTGCCTTTTTGAGGCTATTTTCTAGATTCCGTAGGATGCTTTGTTGTCTTTCCCTTCAGAGTGGTAAAGTCCCTAGACCCCAGATAGTTCCAGAAACACTGTCTGGGAATCAGGAGCTCGCCCCGATTTCCTTTACGATCCAGTCCTTTAACGCCCAATTTCCTATGTTCAAGATTTCCAGGCACCTAAGCCCTCATTGTTGCAGAGGAATAGTTATATTTGTAAATTTCAATATTATTTAATGGGTAAAAGTATTCAATTGTAGATGATATATTTGTAAAATTTGTGTAAGTGGAGCAATGTGAAACACACATTTGTTGAATGTTAGAGGACAAGAAGAGTCCTTTTGATCTCTTGTCCAGAGATGTCTGTGTCTTAAACTACCACAGAATGTCATGATGAAAAGTTAGCTGTCTATGAAACAGTTTATTTGGAATAACATTTTTATATAAGGACAGAGCTTTGTGTTAGAAAATTGTGTTTTTGATTTTTATTCTCTTTGCTCAATTTTGGAATTAAAAAGCTGCATCTCTTGCCTCAGTTCTCAGTCTTTAAAACGTTGCTAATTCTGATTCTCACTCTGCTGAGATTATTGTTAGTGGATGTCAAAAATGACATGAGACAAATGAAAACATTTATAATCCTTGAAGTGTTGCTTTAAAGAATTGATATTTAATTCAGAAGACAGCTTGGACACATTTCTGGCTTTTGATGGTTTATTGGGTAGGGCAAAATGCTATGCCTCTGTGACAGGGAGACCCAACTTTAAAGACCAAAGCTTTTATTTCTCTTAGTAAACAGTCCAGAGTAAGACACACTTCTCTCTTCCATTTAGTTACATAGGAAGTTAGGCTACCTTTTGTTTATTTGCCATTCTCCCTGGGTATTGTATATATTGGCATAGTTGAAATTGCTTTGCAGGTATGTCTGTGTTCTAGCCCATAGGAAGATGAATGAGCATAAAGAAATTCATTTCCAATGTTTTAAGACCCAGTCATAGAAGTAGCATGCTCCTCTTCCATTTATATGAAACCCTAATATTATGGATGAAGGGCAGAATGGCTACTCTGGTAAACCTGGGCATGGGTAGTTGAGTGGGGATGAGAAAAGACCATCAGAGTAGTAAGAATGATCTAGTACTTTTCAGAACACTGCTTAGGGTCCAGCTCAGAGGTGTTTTGTCTCCCCAAGGAAAGTCCTTGGTTACTGTCTTCCTTCTCTAAAGTGAAAATAGATTACTTTTCTCCAGAAGCAGACATATGCATTTTCTTCTCAGAGGTTTAACTGCTTACAGTATATCAGCAACGTATTTTTAAAATCTAGAGGAAAACATTTGTCTTTCATCTCACTAAAGCAGTCATTTTCTTATACTGGTTCTTGCAAGTTTGCTCGGCTCTCCTGCACATTTTCTAAGGAAACACAAAATGTTCAAATCTCTCATTGCCGTCAGTTGGTCATCCTACAATGAAATCAGGAAATAAGAGGTGTTGTTTGTATCATGTTTCCAATCTTTGGTGATAATCACATTTCTCAGTTATCATCTTGATTTGTGGACCATAATGGAAATGGAAATACAGTATTTACATGCATTGTATGTTTCAAATTTTGGAGGTCGCTTTAACTTTTGGAAGCTCCTATAATTTTTTAAAAAGACTTGATTTCAAAAAGTATTTATGCTTTTCAAAAATGACTGACTTACAATACTAACAGCTTTAATTATTCAAGTGCCTCAGTTTCAATTCCACCCCATGCCGTGATGTTAGTACAGCTTGTCACGATCATGTGAAATCGATAATAATGTGTTGCTGACCTAGCAATATGGTGGAACATCTGAGAGAACACTGACAGTTTTCCAAAACCTTCCTGATTACACATTCATTTCCCTTTTTAACATGCCTCTGCTCAGAGAGCTTGAAAAAGGTTTATTTTTAATTTTAATTTTTTTTTTTGCAAGCTGGCCAATAGTTTACAAACGTTTTCCAAATAATATTTCTTTCTGCATTTCTTTCAGCACCTAGGATTACAGATGCTGTTAATTTATAATGCTCTATGATGTTTTTAGCATTTGTATGTCTATTCATCGTATCAATTGTAAATTACAAGCTCTTGAAAATCAAGGATTTATTATATATTTGTATTTTTCCTCTAATAGTGTTAAATACATTTCTGAGCATACAGAAATTATTAGATAAACACTTTTTATGTATGTGTGAATGAATGAATAACCATAACCAGTGAGTATGCCTGGATATAGCAGACTGAATCTGTGAATTCAGGCTTCCCTTGGCTTCCAAAATTATTGAGATGCTAAAAAAAATAATAAAATAAAATGAAGTTTATATATATAACTGAGGCCAGACGCGGTGGCTCAAGCCTGTAATCCCAGCACTTTGGGAGGCTGAGGTGGGCGGATCACATAGTCAGGATATCAAGACCATCCTGGCCACATCGTGAAACCCCCCTCAACTAAAAATACAAAAATAAGCTGGGTGTGGTGGCACATGCCTGTAATCCCAGCTACTCAGGAGCCTGAGGCACAAGAATTGCTTGAACACAGGAGGCAGAGGTTGCAGTGAGCCGAGATCGTACCATTGCCAGCCTGGCAATAGAGTGAGACTCTGCCTCAGTGTATATATATGAGATATTTTGATACAGGCAAGCAGTGTAAAATATATATATATATACACACACATATATATATGTGTATATATATGTGTGTGTATATATATATGTGTATATATATATATATATATTAAACTGAGTGTCAAAGAAATGGAAATTCAAAAATAAGAGAGAAATCCAGCAAGAGAGAATGAGAGCAAAATAAAGAGGAAGATATTAAGAGGGAAATAGAGATAGAGGAAGAAAGGGAGAGAGGGAGAGAAGGATAAAAAGAGAGAACGAGAGAGAGACAGAAAAAAGAGAGCAAAATCAGAGCAGAGTAAGAGATGGGTGATGGCTCCAGTGGCCTATAAACTGACTAGAGTCTTTAGGCTTTATTGTATGGAGCCGGAGACTCAAATGAACAATATATGTCAGCTATTCCTCTGAAAGGAATGGTTCTTGAGAGTTACACCTTGGTGAGGAGGTTTTTCCTTTCTGGTTCCATTTCTACCCAAGGTATCACAGACATCCACCTTCTATTCGGGGGCAGGGGAGTATACATACATGGAGAGCTATTGGAAGGTATTGTTTATATGTGATGAGTTAGTGGGATACCCACACTCAAAGGTAGCTTAATGCTTAGTCCATTACACAATATTAAATCATATAGTCCACGTATGTATGTGATTATTTGTTTAATGATCATCTCTGCCACTGTATTATGAGATCCTTGATGCAATCCACACAAAATCTTGCAAATAATTACAGGGCGTTGAGATACTCTCTGAAGACAATCTGTTCATTGAACAGATATTAACTAAGCAGTTACTATGTGGCAAGCACTATACTTCGCAATGGGTTATAGGAGTAAGCTGCTCCTACCTGGCTCTTGACCTTATGACATTTTCCTTATTCTTACCTTATTATAATCATTAGTGTGCCATCATATTTCCACCTGTGAGATGATGACCTGCTTGAGAGTTAAAATCTGGACCTAGCAGAGTTTAGCACATGGCTACAGAAGAAGAAAGTGGCACTTTTTAATGATTTAGCACACGAATAAAATATTGACATTTCAAGTAAATTAGCTATTTTTTATTTTTGGTAAATGTCACATAACCTACCCACCCCAACCAGATGATAAGTGGGTGGTGCAAATTGCTGCCCAAATAAGTTAATAAATGAGTAATGTTTAATGAATAATCATTCTAGGAAGCTGGAAACCTAATTTCATATCAACCTAGAGAATAGAGGCTTTACAATCACACAACCTCAGTGAATTTCGTGGCAACACAAACAATGATAGATTTTTTTTAATTTTAAGTTTTTATTTTTCGTGGGTATTTTTGGGGTACATGAGATATTTTGATACAGGCAAGCAGTGTAAAATAAGTACATCATAGTACATAATGTATCCTTTACAGTGTATCCATCATAGTACACACTGTATCCCTAATAAAAAGCATTTATACTTTGTATTACACACACTCCAATTACACTCTTTTAGTTATTTTAAAAATATACAATTAAATTATTATTGAGTATAGTCTCCCTGTTGTGCTGTCAAATACTATCTCTTAATCATTCTTTCTATTTTTTTGTACCCATGAACTATCCCCACTACCCTCTCCCTGTTCCCTATTTCCCCCAGTCTGGTAAACATCCATCTACTCTCTTATCTCCATGAGGTTAATGTTTTTTAGATCCTCCAAATAAGTGAGGACATGTGATGTTTGTTTTTCTGTGCCTGTCTCATTTCACTTAACATAATGATTTCCAGTTCCATCCATGTTGTTGCAAATGACTAGATTTCCTTCTTTTTATGGCTGCATAGTACTCCATTGTTTCTCCAGGACTGGTCCCTGGTACCTTCTTTAGTTCATTTAGTGAGGTCATTTTTTCCTGGATTGTCTTGATACTAGCAGTGGTTCATCTGTGGGTGGGCACTGAAGAGTTAGATATTTATTCTAATCTTCACAGTCTAGGCTTGTTTGTGCCTGTCTTTGTTAGGATGGATTTCCATGTATTTGAAGAGACTTGGGCCCCAAGCGCCATAACACTGTGATTCTTGCAGATGCATAGAAGTACCACCTTGGTCGTCTTGGATAAGACCTGGAAGTATTCTCTGGATTACCAGGCAGAGACTCTTGTTCTCATCCCTTACTTTTTCCCAAACAAATGGAATCTCTCTCTCTTTCTCTGTGCTGAGCCCCCTAAATCTAGGTGTGGGGTGACACAAGTACCCCTGTGGCCACTACCACTATACTGCACTTGGTCATACCTGAAGCCTACACAGCATTTGGGTTTTGCCCAGGACACTCTATAACCACTATCTGCCTACTGCCTCTGTTCACTCAAGGCCCCACGTCTCTACTGGCAGCAGATGGGGAAGCCAGTAGGTTTGCGTCCTTCCCTTCAGGGTACTGCATTCTCCTAGCTCCTGGCAGGTCCAGAGATACTGTCTGGGAGCCACTCATTGGAGTAAAACAACTTAGAAATCTAACTGGTGTTTTATTATACTGCAGCTAAGCTGGCCTTCAAACCACAAGACAAAATCCTTTCTGCTCTTCTCTACCTTTTCCACAGTCAGAGATCCCTCTTCCAGTGGTCGCTACCACCCCTGGCCTGCAGGATGTTCCGCCAGGACACCACTGATGTTCTCTTGAGACCCAGGGGCTCCTTGGTCAGCTTGTGGTAAATACTGCCAGGCCTGGGAGTCACCCTTTCGGGCAGTGCCTCCCTTTGGGCCCAAGGCAGTTTTAGAAATCTGTTAAGGAGCCTAGGTCTGGATTTGGGGACCCCAAGAACCTGCTTTTTGCTGTACCCCACTGTGGCTACCTTGGTATCTAAGGTGCAAAACAAAGTCCCCTTTACTTTTCCCCTGTTTTGTCAAACAGAAGGAGTCTATCACCATAGCCACCATAGCTGGGAATGCGCTAGGTCTCACCTGAAGCCAACACATCGCAGAGTCTTACTCAAGGCCCCGTGGCATACTACCTGGATATCACTGTTAGTTATTCAGGGTCCAAGGAATCTTTAGTCAGCAGACGAGGAATCCTGTCAAGACGGGGTCCTTCACTTCAAGAGAGCAGTTTTCCTGCTGGCCCAGGGTGTGTCTAGAAACGGTATCTGGAAGTTGGGGCCTGGAATCGAGGCCTCGTGATTCTGCCCAGTGTCCTGTCCTATTGTGGCTGAGCTCTTAATTAAGATGCAAGACAAAGTACTCTTCACTCTTCTCTCCTCAAACAGATGGAAGGAACCACTTTCATTGCTGCCAGCTGCACTACCTGAGGTTCGGAGAGATATGGTGCAAGCCCTCTTTTAGCTGTGCCATCTGGTGTCTCTCTCTGTCACGTGCCAAACTAGTTCACTAGCTCTCAGAACTAGGACTTGCCTAGGAAGTATTCAAGTATACCTAGGACCTCAGGGTACTTTTGCCTGTAGTGATGAGGCTTGTCCGAACTGAAGTTCTGAGTGCTGGGATGGGTGATTCTTCTCTGGCTAGGGCTGGTCCGAATGCTCCCTTGGTGTGTGGGCATGGACTGAGTCAGCATCGCTTTGCTCTCCACCGCAATAGGGCAGCACTGAGTTTAACGCTAATGTTATAGGAGGTATTAAGAAATTATTTTAGGTAGCTAGGGAGGAAAAGGGGTCCTTGGGAAGTTTTTGTCTCTTTTAAAGCAGCTCCAAAAACATTTTTTGTCTAGCAGAAAAGCCCTGGCTCTTAGAGCCAGGCAGACAACCTTTAATATGCAAATGCAGGCCGTTAGAAACTGGGTCCACCCAAACATGGCAATTCCCACTGATATCCTCTTGCCCTTGCCCCTGCATGTGCTTGGCAGCATGGCTGCCCCCACATATCCCCACATGTGTAAAACATCATGGCGCCCTGTATTTGCATATTAAAAGGCTAGGATGAGAGGGCCAATTTTTTTACGGGCTGCGTGAATAACATGCCTGGTCAAACAAATCCCCTGTGCCCTATGCAAATCAGACACTGCCTCCTCCAGCCTCCTCATATAACTAACTGGTTTCCACTGCACTCAGGGTTTCCTCTCTTGGCTTTAGGGCCCCCCTCCCTTTGTCTCTGTATAGAGAGAGCTTCTTCCTTCTTTCTCCTCCCTTCTTTCTTGCCTATTAAACTCTCCTCTGCTTAAAACCACTCCACTCATTGGAGCCATATAACTAAGTACCCCAGTTGCTGTGTGCTCTGTCTCCCACATGCACAGACTCTTTCTTCATGCCACACAGCTGCTGGTGGGGGGCAGGGGAAGGGTGGCTTCGGCGATGATTCAAGACTGTCTTTCCTACCCTCTTCTGTGCCTCTTTCAGTGACGTAAAGTTAAAACCATGTACTATTATTGCCCACTTGATTTTTGTTTCTTATTACAGTGCTTTTTTGTGTGTAGTTAGTTGTTAAAATTTGGTGTTCCTATGAGGAGGCTGATTGGTGGAGGATTTTATTTGGCTGCCTTGCTTCACAATGATAGTGTTATGACTAGTACTTCCTTCACTTCAGAATTACAGATTATAACAAGTTTGTGAAAAAGGAAAAAATATAAAACAGCAGAAGAAAAATTAACTTTTATGAACTAGTGATTAGTTGCACATTTCTTAATGATGATAGCAAGTGAGCCTGATCAATATTTGTTTCTACTCATGTCCTAATGTTTGTTTTTACATTTTTTGTTCTAGAAAAATACTCTCAGAAGTTTTCTGCTTTTATGATTCTTTTAAATATTAAGCTTTGATTTTTATTGAAGGCTGTCTATTGTTTATAATTATTTTCAATAATTATCATACATTTAATCTATACTAAAAATACTCCACCAACCTGTTTCACACCTCCTTGCAAACTAAGGACAAGCCCCAAGGCATTTTATAGATCTGATTCTATAAATGTTCATGTAACAGACAATTATTATGTAATACACACTTTTTTAGCAAAACCAAAAAAGGAAACCTGCCTTATTCATTTTATAAGACTGAAATAACTTTGACACTGACACTTTGCAGGGACAGTACAATAAAGAAAAATTACAGGCCTATCTCATTAGTTAGAATATATGTGTATATGTATAAAACAATCCTCGATAAAATGTTAATATTTAATCTAACAATGCATGAAAAATATGATGCATCATAATAAATTAATATCTAACCAGGCATTGTGAGGATGATTTTATATTAGAAAACCAATTACTAAAATTCAGAATTTAGTGCCCATTCATAATAAAGCTAGAGAACATAACAAGCACAATAATTAATATATTCCCACATAATAAATCATGGAGAACTAGAATTATAGGAGTTTCTGTAATTCATAATGTGTGTCGATTAGAAATCTATAATGAACATTGTGTTTAGCATTATTTCTTTAAAAGCTGTCATTTGCAAGTCAGGATCAAGTCAAGGATGCCTTGTATCATTGCTTCAGTTCAGGATAGTAATGGATTTCCTAGTTTGTGCAATAAGACATGAAAAAGAAATAAGTGCTACAAAGGGTTTGTAAAGGACATAAAAATCATTAATTTATAGATGGCTTGATTGTCTACATAAGAAAGTCCTAGACTACAGAAACAATTAGAGTTAATAAAAATCCATTAAATTTGTTATATGCAAGAAGACCATCACATAATTAATATTATTCCCATGTATCTTAACTACCAATTAGAAATAGACATTACAAAATTTCCATTAAAAATAGCAACCAATAGATTATACTTCTTAGGATTACATCTTTTAAAAAAATGCAATAACTTGATAGAGAATATTTCATGAAGTCCATGAAATTTTACCTTAAAAATAAATATTTTAGCATGTTCTCCTATAAAAAACCTAATATTATACTGATGTTGATGCCCTAAAAGTTGATCTAGTAGCACAATTTTCTTGCAACAAAACTCAAGGTAGGATTTAATGAAACTTAAGAAGCTGAGTTTAAAATAAACAAATTGCTAACAATAATTTATATATATTTTTAAGAAAATACACAAGATGAGGAAGTTTGCCCTACCAAATATCAAAACATTAGAAAGTGAAAGTACTTAAAAGTATGTGATTTGCGTGACCAAGAACCCAAAAGCAAATGCAACAAAAACAAAGATAAATAGATGGGAATTAATTAAACTAAAAAGCTTCTGAACAGAAAAAGAAATAATCAGCAGAGTAAACAGATAACCCACAAAGTAGGGGAACATCTTTGCAAACTATGCATCTGACAAAGGACTAATAGCCAGAATCTACAAGGAAGTCAAATCAGCAAGAAAAAAAAAAATCCTATCAAAAAGTGGGCTAAGGACATGAATAGATGATTCTTGAAAGAGGATATACAAATGGCCAACATATAAAAACATGCTCGACATCACTAAGTATCAGGGAAATGCCAATCAAAACCACAATGCGATACCACCTTACTCCTGTGAGAATGACTATAATAAAAATAATAATAATAGACGTTGGCGTGGATGTGGTGAAAAGGGAACACCTTTACAGTTCCGGTGGGAATGTAAACTAGTACAACCACTATGGAAAACAGTGTGAAGATTCCTTAAAGAACTAAAGGTGGAGCTACCATTTGATCCAGCAACTCCACTACTGGATATCTACCCAGAGAAAAAGAAGTCATTATATGAAAAAGATCACTTGCACGTGCATGTTTATAGCAGCACAATTTGTGATTGCGAAAATATGGAACAGACCCAAATGCCCATCAATCAGCGATTGGATGAAGAAAATGATATATATACCATGGAATGCTACTTAGCCATAAAAAGAAACAAAATAATGGCATTCTCAGGAACCTGGATGAAATTGGAGACAATTATTCTAAATGAAGTAACTCAGTAATGGAATACCAAAAATCATATGTGCTCACTTCTATGTTGGAGCTAAGCTATGAGGACACAAAAGCATAAGAATGACACATTTTACTTCGAAGATTCGGTGGTAAGGTAGGAGTGGGGTGAGGGGAAAAAAAAAACTACATATTGGGTACAGTGTGCACTGCTCAGGTGATGGGTACACCAAAATCTCAGAAATCACTACTAAATAACTTATCCACGTAACTGAACACCACCTGTTTCCCCAAAATCTATTGAAATAAATAAATACAAAATATTAAAATTTTTAAAAATTATATAATTTGTCCTAATGATAATCAAATGAATCAATGGGCACAATATAAACTTCAGAAACTGTGTTATGTATTTATAAAAGAAGTGTCACTGAATAATTGTAAAGAGTATAATCTCTATAATCCAAAACTGCTGGAGTTCAAATACTTCCTCTTCTATTTATTGGTTGTGTGGCTGACACTGGAGAAAATATTTGAACTTTCTTTACATCCGTTTGTTTAATTATGGAAGAGAAAAATTCTTCCATATCTACTTCATAAAAGTATAATGAGGATTAAGTGATATAACCACAATTACTAACACGTAGCATATGCACAATGGTTGTTAGCTGTTATATGGGCATCTGGTATCTAGTAGAAGTGGCATTAGAAATTAGTTGTGAAAGCATGAACTATAAATAACATATGTTGACACAGTCTACAATCAGTATGGAGTCATAAATGTAAAATTTTAAAATCACACCATAACCTCTCTACTCTAGATAAATTTGAAAATTAAAAAATTCCCAGTCTTAAAAATGTAGAATAAAATATAAGACCCTCTCTTTAGTATAACTGAGCAGGGAAATGTTTGTAAATAAGTCCCCAAAGGCTCAAGTCGACAAAGAAAAATTGTTAATTTGACATCAAAATTGAAATTGTCCTTAGGGCAAAAGGCATCATATACTAAGCGAAATTACAAGCACTGACTTGAAGAAGATATTTGCCATGTATGTAACTGAAAATAATTAGCATACATAATATACACAGAATTCCTATGAAGTGATTTAAAAATTTAAATAAGCTAATAAAAGTATAGCCACAGAATAAGAAGAGGTAATTCACAAGAGAAAAAACATGGAAGGCTACTAACCCGGGAAACATGCACAATTTTGTTAATATACAGAGAACTGCAAAATTAAGAATTGAGATATCTCATACTCATCAATGTGGCAAAAGTTAAAGGTATGACCAGCCAGACGTGGTGGCTCATGCCTGTAATCCCAACACTTTGGGAGTTCGAGGTGGGTGGATCACGAGGTCAGGAGATGGAGACCATCCTGGCCAACATGGTGAAACCCCGTCTCTACTAAAAATACAAAAATTAGCTAGGCGTGGTGGCACGTGCCTGTAGTCCTAGCTACTGGGGAGGCTGAAGCAGGAAAATCACTTGAACCCGGGAGGCGGAGCTTGCAGTGAGCCGAGATTGTGCCACTGCACTCCAGCCTGGCAACAGAGCAAGACTGTCTCAAAAAGAAAAAAAAAAAAACAGGTATGACCATGGCACATTTTGAGGCCGATATAGACAAAAAAGACCCTGTTATACTGCTAGTGGGCATGCACATTTGTAGAACCAATGTGAAGAGCACTTTGTCAACACCTAATAACAATGAGTAGGTGTATTCCCTAAGGTTCATCAATTTTCTTCCTTGGTACATTCCCTAAAAAAATAAAAACAAAACAAAAGCTGTATCACAAGTTTTGTGAGCTGAATTGTGCCCTAAATGCATGTTTGAAGCTGTAATCCCCATAACCTCAGAATGTGGCTATATTTGGAGACAGGGCCTTTTAAGAGGCAATTAAGTTAAAATGAGTATCCTTGTAAGAAGTGGAAATTTGGACACATAGAGACACAGCAGGGATATATGAGCCCAGAAAAAAAGACCCTGTGAGGCCATAGTGAGAAGGTGGCCATTTATAAGCTAAGGAGAGAAGCCTCAGGAGAAAACAGACCTGTACACCTTGCTCTGTACTTCTAGCCTTCAGAACTGTGAGAAAATGCATTTCTGTTGCTTAGGCCACCCAGTGTGTGGTATTTTGTCATAGAAAACCAATATAACATCTATCACATGTGCACATAAATATATGCAAGAGTTTTAAAATATGTGTTGAAACAATGCAACCAACCTAACCATTCAATAGATGAATAGAGAAAAAAAAAATTAATTCTGAGAGGCATTCTGTGATGTATACTGGTTAAGAAATCAGTATGTAGAACCTGGTAAATCCCTAACTCTGTCACTTACTAACTGTATAAACTTCGTTAAAGTAACTTGTTTTTCTCTCTGTCTCAGATTCCATATTTATATAATGAGATAATAGTGCCTTCCTCATGGGAAGATTTGAGTATTAAATGAGTTAATATATGTAAAGCGCTTAGCATAGTGCCTAATATATTGTAAGGCACTAATGTAAACGTTCATATTATGAGTAAACTATTATATTCATAAGAATAAAATAAATTACTTAAGGTATAAAGGTCATGACGAGTATAATGAGAATTAATGTCTATCCGCAATGTTTTATTAGGAAAAGTTCTCACTCAAATATTTCAAAATCTTTATATTTGAGTGATAAATAGGTGATTGTAATATAACTCTCCGTACTTTTCTGCATATTTGACATGCATTATAACTCACAAAAAAGGATGAAGTCAATTCAAAGGTTTAGAATGCCTAAATGATAATAACTTCAGGGTTGAATTGAAATGTTAAAAGGACCAGAATAATCAAATGCCCAGTTTTCAATCTGGATCTGATTTCAGTTCTCCAAAGCTCTACCAAAATTTATGGAAGCCATGTGAAGCACAGGGGTGGTTTGAAACAGGCTTAGAAAAAGGATTGAGTGAAGAATTATCTATTGGGCTGGAAATCGACACTGGATTCAAAGTTATAAACCCAGCAATTTCCTATCTATAAGGGAGATGGAAAAGAAAAAAAATCATTTTAGCTCCATGAAGAGCCCTGAAGTAAAATTTATTTCAATTCTCAATGGGGAATAACAGTTCCATTATCTCTGCTGCTTTAAAAAGTCAACAAGGGTTGGGAAAATGTCAGAAACCAGATATGTATGTGTGGTCATGGTAATTCAGTAGGAAAATATATTCTTGTGGAAAAAAAATGCTTGTGACATGAAAAGAAAGAAAGTATATATGTGGTCCAATCAGGTAGTTGGCTTTATTGCTTTCATTTTCTAATTGATTAAATATTTTTGCAACCTCAGCACCTTTTTGCATTATTCAATTTTAAAATAACCTGCATTATTTTGAATGTCACTATCAAAATAATCTTATTTCTTAGATTCATTACCTCAATTTTGCAATCATTCTGAAGACTGTACAGTTTATCACCATTACTAAATATTTAATATCTCTTGCCCTTCTATGGACCTTTGAAGCTAATAGCTTAACTAGTGCCTTCTGATAGAATGTTGTATTCAAAAAGCTAATGAATTTATTAAAGAACATGCACATCCCATTTCAGCAATGAGGAAAAATCAGGAGGAGGAATAGTGAAAACAAATGAATCATATTATGGTCACTCTGAAGTAACTATTTGAACCAACCTCTTCTATGTTGGCAAGGCCTGGGGGCCAAGTACATTTTATTCTTCAAAGAAATAATTATATTAACCATAAAATACCCTTTAGAGAGTTCTCAGGAGTAGAGGGGTGAAATTCAGATAACTTCCACTTTAGCACTGATACTTGAAGATACAATTATTTAATCATAATTCCAGAATATATTTAAAGGCAAAAAATGGCATCAATGATTGATGTTTGATAACATACATTTTTTTCTAAAGTAGAGGAGAGCAAATTCTGGTTAATTATTCCCTTTGCTGTAGTCTCAGGTCCTGGAAAGTATGGAGCCCCTCTTTTTGATGAGGACTGTAGAAATGGAGTTCTTTGTTTTAATAACTGACTCTGCTCTCCTGAGTTTCTCAACTTAAAGGGGAACAGAAAGAATTTTCAGCAAGCTGCTTTTCACAAATATATGCAGAAAAAAATTTGCCGCTGAAAATGTATTTGGTTTTCTTTCATAAAGATAAAATTCACACTGAATTTCTGAGCAAAATTTGATTCAGGGACATTTCTTGTTTTTTCATACTGTTCCTTGTACCTGGAATGTCCTTTCCTACAATGTTCGAATGTTCAAATTCTACAAAATTTTGCTAAGCCACCTATTTGGGAAGGTTATTTCTGACCCTTTCCCATTTCCTCTTCTCTGGCAGCCCTGTTTTGTTGTCTCCTATTGAATAAGAAGAAAGAGGAGGAGGACCACCACCACCACCACCACCACCACCCACCACCCACCACCACCACCCACCACCACC
>NW_026652282.1:122811127-122841754 GCF_009828535.3 Hylobates moloch
GTGCTCATCATCACTGGCCATCAGAGAAATGCAAATCAAAACCACAGTGAGATTCCATCTCACACCAGTTAGAATGGCCATCATTAAAAAGTCAGGAAACAACAGGTGCTGGAGAGGATGTGGAGAAATAGGAACACTTTTACACTGTTGGTGGGACTGTAAACTAGTTCATCCATTGTGGAAGTCAGTGTGGCGATTCTTCAGGGATCTCGAACTAGAAATACCATTTGACCCAGCCATCCCATTACTGGGTATATACCCAAAGGACTATAAATCATGCTGCTATAAAGACACACGCACACGTATTTTTATTGCGGCACTATTCACAATAGCAAAGACTTGGAACCAACCCAAATGTCCAACAACAATAGGCTGGATTAAGAGAATGTGGCACATATACACCATGGAATACTATGCAGCCATAAAAAATGATGAGTTCATGTCCTTTGTAGGGACATGGATGAAACTGGAAGCCATCATTCTCAGTAAACTATGGCAAGGACAAAAAACCAAACACTGCATGTTCTCACTCACAGGTGGGAATTGAACAATGAGAACACATGGACACAGGAAGGAGAACATCACACTCTGGGGACTGTTGTGGGGTGGGGAGAGGGGGGAGGGACAGCATCAGGAGATATACCTAATGCTAAATGACGAGTTAATGGATGCAGCACACCAACATGGCACATGGATACATATGTAACAAACCTGCATATTGTGCACATGTACCCTAAAACTTAAAGTATAATAATAATTATAAAAAAAGTATTCTAAAAAACTTTTATATCTTCAGAGAAAAGTAGCAAGTCGATCAGCTTTAGAGAATTGAAGAATGAACAATGATGATAGTTAAGGCATTTGTTGAACACATATAAGTAGACTGTGCAACATGCAAAAGTTCCAGCAGTAGAGAAAAAAATAAATTTAAGAAATTCTTAAGCCATAAAAATATAAAAAGGCAAGAGAAATTTTTTAAAAATTAAAAACAACAAATCATAAACTAAGATGATAGAAATGCTTCCAGTAAGCCAGCAATCAAAAGAAATTTAGAAAACAAACATTTTATGGTTGCATTTACAAAGTAAACTATGTACTGCTTATATATGTCCAAAATATGAGATTAACAGTAAAATAAATTATCTATATCTACATGCATACATACACACACGTGTGTGTGCATGTGTAGCAAACACTAAGACAACAGAAAAAAAACCTGGTATAGATCTATTAATAACAGACAAAGTATATTTTAACACAGAATTATTGCAAAGGATGAAGCCATACACCTATAGACTTTTCATTATGTGAGAAAAATGAACCACTATTTGGTTTCTGTTACTTGCAGCAGAATGTAATCCCAATAGGCATATTAGAAATTGTATTGTTTGTGGTAGCTGAGAGAGACCATCTAGGTATCCATCACAAATATAATAGATAATGGATTAATAGTGTAAAGTGGTCAAACTAATAAACTAGATATGCTTACACTATCATATCTGAATTTTACAAATACAGTGTTAAGTGAAAAATTAAGAAATATGATGACATTGGACTATCATTCATGTAATTTGTAAATGTGTACACGTAAGAATAGCCAGCGTTTCCTGAGGGCTTACTATGTGCCTGTTGCTTTTCTAAAGACATAATTTTATTTTATTTATTTATTTATTTATTTATTTATTTATTTATTTATTTGAGGAGGAGTCTCGCTCTGTTGCTCAGGCTGGAATGCAATGGTGCAATTTCAGCTCAGTGCAACTTCTGCCTCCCAGGTTCAAGTGATTCTCCTGCCTCAGCCTCCTGAGTAGCTGGGATTACAGGTGCATGCCATCATGCCCAGCTAACTTTTGTATTTTTAGTAGAGACTGGGTTTCACCATGTTGGTCAGGCTGATCTCAAACTCCTGACCTCATGTTCTGCCCGCCTCAGCCTCCCACAATGCTGGGATTACAGGCATGAGCAACCGCACCAGGCCTAAAGACATCATGTTTGATTAATTTACTAACTCTTCGCAATAATGCTAGGAAATGGAATAGCAGAGATATTAAGCAATTTTTCCAAAATTGCATAGCTATTTAGCCTGAGAGCCAGGACTTAAACTGAGGCAATCTATCTTCAGAATCTTCACTCTTAACCACTATGCTATATATTGTATAATTTTGCAAAGACATATGTTAATAAGAGTTTGAAGATGGGGCAGTTATTTAATTTGGATATTTGTCTCCTCCAAATCAAATGTTGACATATGATTTCTGGTGTTGGAGATGGACCTAGTGAGAGGTGTTTTGGTCATGGAGTGGATCCTTCATGAATGGCTTCTGCTGTCCTTGCAGTAATGAGTGCGTCTCACGCTATTAGTTCGTGCAACAGCTGTTTGTTTGAAAGAGCCTGGTGTCTCTCTCTTGCTCCCTCTCTTACCATATAACATGTTTGTTCTCTCTCTACTTTCCACCTTGGGTAAAAACTCCCTGAGGATTCACTAGAAACCAAGAAGTTGTGGGTGCCATGCTTGTACAACCTGCAGAACCATGAGCCAAATAAGTCTTTTTTCTTTATAAATTGCCCAGTCTCAGGTATTCCTTTAAAGCAATGCAAAATGGACAAATACAAGCAGAAGTCAGGACAAAACAATAGATTAAGACAAGACAGGAAACTTGCGTAGATCAATAATGAAAGAATACCATGTCCCAAGGATGTGATTAGCACACTGCTCTGCATCTGAGGTCAAGAAAGTGTGTGTGTGTGTGTGTGTGTGTGTGTGTGTGTGTGTGTGTGTGTGAAAGAGAGAGAGAACAGTCCTGATCTAGCTCGGTGTAACTTCAACCGTAATTTAGAAGCTATGAGAAGATCTTATTTCCCGTCTTTTAGCTGACAGATCAAAGGGTTCAATAATCATTTTGTAATTATTACAGTTGTTTCCCTTTTTTCATACACCTGTGTTATAGGTAATTATATCCAGACATTCCCTGAAATCCTCTCTCTGTTTGTTGCCCATACTGTCAGTAGTCAATTGACAGATAATAATAGAAATACAGTAACAAGCTCAGTACTGCAGGCAGTACATCACTCTTCCTCTGATGTTATATTTATGTCTTTTAAGTTATCTCTTTAAAAACTGCAGTTGAAAACAAGTGCAAAGTCAGGATACATACTAAATACTTTCAGACAAGTTTTGTACAGATATAAAGTAAGTTTACAATTTTTGATAATACCACTTTATTCAATTATAAATCTTACTTTCTCAGCTCCTTGTTTAAAAGTAAGTATGAGTGAGTTACTAGTCACTAGTCATAGGTCCATATAAAACAGGAGAGTCCCCTGATCTCCTTTACAGGACGTGCAACAGGGGTGTGGTTTGCCTGTTCAGTCACTGCCACTGCTCAAAACCCTGAGGGGTGGGAGAGCATGCAGATGGACAGGTGCAGGAGCTGAAGTGGGCATGTGTTACAATGTGCCCTTTTAGCCGTGCCATCCATAGACAGCTTTAGTGTTAACCAGCTCAATGGACCCTCTGCCTTTTTGCAAGGGCATGGGGCTAGTGTGACAGCTTTCTGCCTCCCAAGCTCTTGCCCAGCATCCGGGGAAGTACTGGGTCACACACAGGCTTGAAGCATAAATGCGGGGTTTTATTGAATGGTGAAGGTGGCTCTCAGCAAGATGGATGGGGAGCCAGCAAGGGTGATGGAGAGGGAAGATGATCTTTCCCTGGAGTTTGGCCATCCAGTGGTCAAATTCCTTTCCAACCGCCCCCAGCTGAACTCCTCTCAGAGTTCAGGCATTCCTCCCCTTCTCTCTTTCCCTCTCACATTATTTTGCCATCAGTCTGCTCGTCTTCTTGTCTTCTCACCTGCTGGTCTGCTTCTGGAGTCTGCAGTTTGAGGTTTATATGGGTACAGGATAGGGGGTGTGGCAGGCCAAAAGACAACTTTTTGGGCATGAAAACAGGAATGCCTGTCCCCATTTAGGGCTGTGGATCTCCAGGCTTGAGGGTGGGGCCTTTGACAGTGAACCACCCTCTTCTACCCAGTGTTTCCCTCTCTCCTGTCCAAATGACTTATGTGACCTTTGTTATAAATAGATGATCAATAACTCCAGAAGCTCCCAGGTCCAAACATAAGAATAAATTGAGGGGGAAAAAAATGAAGATCTGAGTTGAGTATTATGTAATATTAAGAACTTTGAACAGCCAGAGTGTAGCACAAAGGCATCTGGTATTTAGGAGAAGAAAATGCACCATTATTTGACTCATTGATTCATTTAAATCTAATGTCACCAGGCACGGTGGCTCACATCTGTAATCCTAGCACTTTGGGAGGCCAAGGCAGGTGGATCACCTGAGGTCAGGAGTTCCAGACCAGCCTGGCCAACATAGTGAAATACCGTCTCTATTAAAATATGAAAATTAGCTGGGTATAGCGGCACATGCCTGTAATTCCAGCTGCTCAGGAAGCTGAGACATGAGAGTCACTTGAACCCAGGAGGTAGAGGTTGCAGCGAGCCAAGATCATGCCACTGCACTCCAGCCAGGGTGACAGAGTGAGACTCCATCTGGAAAATAAAACAAAACAAAAAGTAATGTATTATTCAAGGTCCCCCATAAAGCCTACACTAAGAATGGTGATATGTGATATGATTTGGCTGTGTCCCCATCCAAATCTCATCTTGAATTGCCACATGTTGTGGGAGGGGCCCAGCGGGAGTTAATTGAATCATGGGGGCAAATCTTTCCCATGCTGTTCTCATGATAGTGAATAAATCTCACAAAATCTGATGCTTCTATAGGAAGAAGTTTCCCTGCACAAGCTGTCTCTCTTTGCCTGCTGCCATCCATGTAAGATGTGACTTGCGCCTCCTTGCTTTCCACCATGATTGTGAGGCCTTCCCAGCCATGTGGAACTGTAAGTCCATTAAACCTTTTTTTTTTTTTTTTTTAATTTGCTCTGTCTCAGGTTTGTCTTTATCAGCAGCATGAAAATGGACTAATACAGTAAATTGATACCAGTAGAGGGGGGCACTCCTGTAGATACCCAAAAATGTGGAAGTGACTTTGGAACTGGGTAACAGGCAGGGGTTGAAAAAGTTTGGGAAGCTCAGAAAAAGACAGGAAAATGTGGGAAAATTTGGAATTCTATAAAGACTTTTGAACGGCTTTGATCAAATTGCTAATAATGAAATTGACAATGAAATCCAGGCTGAGGTGATCTCAGATGGAGATGAGGGACTTGTTGGGAACTGGAGCAAAGGTGACTGTTTTTATGTTTTAGCAAAGAGACTGGCGTCATTTTGTCCCTGTCCTAGACATTTGTGGAACTTTGAACTTGAGAGAAATGATTTAGGGTATCTGGAGGAAGAAATTTTTAAGGAGCAAAGCATTCAAGAGGTGACTTAGGTGCTGTTAAAGGCATTCAGTTTTAAAAGGGAAACAGAGCATGAAAGTTTAGAAAATTTGCAGCCTGATAAAGCATTAGAAAATAAAATCCCATTTTCTGAGGAGAAATTCAAGCTGGCTGCAGAAATTTGCATACATAATGAGAAGCCAAATGTGAATCACTAAGCCAATGGGGAAAATGTTGCCAGGGCATGTCATGGGCATTTGTGGCAGCCCCTCCCATCACAGACCTGGACACTTAGGAGGAAAAAAATGGTTTTGTGGGCCTGGCCCAGGGTCCCTCTGCTGTGTGCAGTCTAAGGCTTGGTGCCCTGCGTCCCAGCACTCCAGCTGTGACTAAAAGTGGCAAAGGTACAGCTCGGGCAATGGCTTCAGAAGGTGGAAGCCCTAAGCCTTGGCAGCTTCCACATGGTGTTGAGCCTGTGGGTGCACAGATGTCAATAATTGAGGTTTGGGAACCTCTGCCTGGGTTTCAGAGGATGTACAGAAACACCTGGATGCCCAGGCAGAAGTTTACTGCAGGAGTGGGACCCTCGTGGAGATCCTCTGCTAAGGCAGTGCAGAAGGGAAATGTGGGGTCAGAGCCCCCACACAGAGTCCCTACTGGGGCACTGCCTATTGGAGCTGTGAGAATAGGGCCACTGTCCTCCAGACCCTAGAATGGTAGATCCACTGACAGCTTGCACCCTGAACCTGGAAAAGCTGCAGACAGTCAACGCCAGCTTGTGAAAGCAGCCAGGAGAGGGGCTATGTCCTGCAAAGCCAGAGGGGCAGAGCTGCCCAAGACCATGGAAACCCACCTTTTGCATCAGCATGACCTAGTTGTGAGACACGGAGTTAAAGGAGATTATTTTGGAGCTTTAAGATTTGACTGCCCCACAGGATTTCAGACTTGCATGGCGCCTGTAACCCCTTTTGTTTTGGCCAGTTTCTCCCATGTAGAATAGCTATATTTACCCAATGCCTGTACCCCCATTGTATCTAGAAAGTAACTAACTTGCTTTTGATTGTACAAGCTCATAGGCGGAAGGGACTTGCCTTGTCTCATGTTAGACTTTGGACTGCGGACTTTTGAGTTAATGCTGAAATGAGTTAAGACTTTGGGGAACTGTTGGGAAGGCATGATTGATTTTGAAATGTGAGGACATGAGATTTGGGACGGCCAGGAGCAGAATGATATGAGTTTGCTATGTCCCCACCCAAATCTCATCTTGAATTCCCATGTGTTGTGGGAGGGACCCAGTGGGAGGTAATTGAATCATGAGGGCAAGTCTTTCCCATGCTGTTCTCGCGATAGTGAATAAGTCTCACGAGATCTGATGGTTCCGTAAGGGGGAGTTTTCCTGCACAAGATCCCTCTCTTTGCCTGTCACTATCCACTTAAGATGTGACTTGCTCCTCCTCACCTTCCACATGATTGTGAGGCCTTCCTAGCCATATGGAACTGTAAGTCCATTCAGCCTCTTTTTTTTTTTTTTAAATAATTGCCCAGTCTCGGGTATGTCTTTATCAGCAGTGTAAGAATGGATGAACTGAAGTGGATTTACTATACAAGAGATTTTTTAGGGGCACTGCTTGTGAGGGAAAATGGGGAAAAAAGGCCAGAAGAACCATTACACCACAATACTGGGCAGACACTTGTGAAGGAAAGAGAGAAGGCAGAAAGGTTATATGATGTGTCTTAGACTACAGAACAGTTACTCTAACCCTAGGCTTAAGAAGTGTTCAGCAAGGCCAAAGGAAAATCATACAGCAAAAGTCAGCTATCAATCAAAGGAGTCTTTTTCTTTTTCTCTGTTGCCCAGGCTGCAGTGCAGTGGCGTGATCTTGGCTCAGCGCAACCCCTGCCTCAAGTGATTCTCCTGCCTCAGCCTCCTGAGTAGCTGGGACTACAGGTGCACGCCACCATGCCTGGAAAATTTTTGTATTTTGCAAAAATGGATCTTGCGATCCACCTGCCTTGGCCTCCCAAAGTGTTGGGATTACAGGCATGAGCCACTGCACCTGGCCAAGTTTTAAATCTCCCAGAGGCTTGTCTGCTTTAGCATTCCTGCTGTGCTTCATCACAGGCTGAGAGCAGGCTGGAGGTTAGGAGGGCCTCCACAGGAATACAATGGGAGATCAGAGTATAGCAGCAGGACCGCCTGTCAACTGCAGTCAGAGACCTCAGAGCAATTGAATGTCTGAAAGGTTGGTTTTCATGCCTCCAAGCCTATAATACACTCAACAAACATTGTACTAAACACTAAATGGGATAGGAGCAAATTGGTAGGTATTATGTATGCACTGGATGTTTGTGTCCCCCACAAATTCAATGTGTTGAAGGTGTAACCCTTAATGTGATGTTATTAGGAGGTGGGGCTTGGCAGAGGTAATTAGATTTAGATAAGTTCAAGAGGGTGGTGCTCCCAGGATGTAATTTAGTGTCCTTATAAGAAGAGGAACAGACAGTAGAGCACTTGTGCTCTCTCTCTGCCATGCAAGGATACGGCAAGACAGTCACCATCTACAAGCCAGGAAACAGGCCCTCACTAGGAAGGAAATCTGTTGGTGCCTCTAGAACTGTGAGAAATGAATGTCTGTTGTTGAAGTCACCCAGTCTATGTTATGTTATAATAGCAGCCTTAATAATAAATTGAGGTAGATATGAAAGAAGATGCTGGTCATGCCCTTAAGGTGCTAAGAATACATGGGTGGAAGCAGACAAACCAAAAAATACAAGATAAAAAATAGAAACGCGCAAAATAGTATCATTAAACATGTATTATGGAATAATATCTTCCTCAAAAAGTGTAAAAATTGAGAAGGCAGTTAGAATGGCATTGCTAGAGTTCAGGGGAAAATATGATGACCTAGGTAAGTGAAATCAGAAGAGAAATGTGGAAAAGCATCTAAGATACATTTCAGAGGTGGAATTGACAGTAGCTAGTGAGTAACTAACTACATAGAAGATAGAAACAAACCAGAGAATATTATTACTATAGCAAATTGATCCTATATTCACAAGCCATTTTGTGATCATATCTACAAATTTATCTCCTGTGTATTAGCAGAGAAGCCTCTGTGCAGATAACTGGACCCAGTTCTTGAGACAAGTATATACAGTCATGTGTTGTTTATGGAGATGATACATTCAGAGAAATGCATTCTTAGGCAATTTCATCATTGTGCAAACATCATAGAGTGTACTTACACAAACCTAGACGGTATAGCCCATTGTAGACCTAGGCTACAAGGGACAGCCTATTGCTTCTAGGCTACAAACCTATACTGCATGTTACTGTACTGAATACTATAGACAATTGTAACACAATGGTAAGTATTTTTGTATCTAAATATATTGAAAACTGGAAAATGTATAGTACAAATGTGTTGTAAAAGATACAAAAATATGGCTTAGCTGTATAGGAGGCTTACTGTGACTCGAACTTGAAGGAAGGGCTGGAAGTTGCTCTGAGTGAGTTAGTGAGTGGTAAGTGAATGTGAAAGCTTAGGACATTACTGTACACTACCATACACTTAATAAACACTGTACACTTAGGGTACTCTAAATTGATTGAATAAATTCTTCTCTACTAACACCCTTAGCTTACTGTGCATTTTTTGTTTATAAATTTTAATTTTTTAAACATTTTGACTTTTATAATGACACTTAGCTTCAAACACACATTGTACAAGTGTAAAAATTATTTTTTTTCTGTTTTTTTTTTCATGTAAGATGGGTTATGTGCCAACGTCTTAACAAGGTGGGAGGGTGGCATATCTCACGCATGTGTGTGAACACCCACTCATAATGCTTATGAACTACAAAAATATTATTTCTTTATATCCTTATTCTATAGGCTTTTTATTATTTTACTTTTGAAACATTTTTGTTAAAAGCTAAGTTGCAAACAAACAAATTAGCCTAAGCCTACACAGTGTCATAATTATCAGCATCGCTGTCTTCCACCTCCACAGCTTGTCCCACTGGAAGGTCTTCAGGGGCTCTCATATGCGTGGAGCTGTCATCTTCTGTGATAACAATGCCTTCTTCTGGAATACCCTTGAAGGAACTGCCTGAGGCTGTTTTGTAAGTAGAAAGAGTACACTCTAAAATACTGATAAAAAAGTATAGTGAATACATAAACCAGTAACATAGTCATTTATTGTCATTTTCAAGTATTACGTGCGGTACATAATTGTACGTGCTGTACTTTTATATGACTGGCAGTGCAGTAGGTTTGTTTACACCAGCATCACCAGAAACACATGAGTAACTTGTTGTGCTAGGATCTTATGGCAGCTACAGCTTCACTAGGCAACAGGAATTTTTCAGCTCCATTATAATCTTAAGGAACTGCCATCATAGATGTGGTCTGTCATTTACTTCAGTGTTGTTACATGGTGCCCGACTATACCTGTCTTGTAAGTTAGTTACTAACCTGGCAGTGAGTTTTATTATCACTGTCTTGTAAGTTTGAGGAAGATTTGCAGTCCCATATAAGTTGACAATTCTATGTAAACTAGTACCACTGATATCCTGGAGTGTGATCCTTTCTCTGATTTACTGCTCTCCTTTTTGAGACCCTGTCTGAAACCAACATCTGACATTTTTCTTTGACATTTCTTCTTAGTGGAAATGGAAACTGAATAATCAACATGTGACAACGTTTGTGAGCTTTTGCTTTGTCTGTGAGGTGCAGTCTCTGTCCAAATAATTGATATCTATCTCTTAGGAAAGAGAATATATGAATAGCTCCTCTCAGAGTTCATGGTGATGTACCAATCAGTGTGTATCTTCCTTAGAAATTTGCAACCTAAATGCCCATCAATGATAGACTGGATTAAGAAAATGTGGCACATGTACACCATGGAATACTATGCAGCCATAAAAACGGATGAGCTCATGTTCTTTGTAGGGACATGGATGAAGCTGGAAACCATCGTTCTCAGCAAACTATCACAGGAACAGAAAACCAAACATTACATGTTCACACTCATAGGTGGGAATTGAACAATGAGAACACATGGACACAGGAAGGGGAACATCACACACCGGGGACTGCTGTGGGGGTGGGGGAGGGGGGAGGGATAACATTAGGAGATATACCTAATGTAAATGATGAGTTAATGGGTGCAGCACACCAACATGCGTAACAAACCTGCACATTGTGCACATGTACCCTAGAACTTAAAGTATAATAATAATTTTAATTTAAAAAAACCTAAAAAAAAAAAAAGAAAGAAATTTGGGTAGTGCTGGAAAGTTTGTTTTTGCTCTGGAGACATCTCAAAAATAAGAGGAACAGCAAATCTAAACATGACAAACCATTTTTTGACAATTATTTTGGTTCCTATCATATGATAGGCACTATCACTAACAATAACAAATACTACTACTACTAATAATGAAACAATATATACATATAATCATAACAAATAAATTATACTTTTTTTTAAATTTTCTCATAAAGCTGGAATGTATCAATCTCATGAAGTTACCACCTATGCTTTAAAGATTCCTCAAATCTATAAATAAATTTATCCCCAAACCAAGATTTATCAGCATCCTCCAGAAATTTTCAATCCTTACATATATTCAGTATTCATAAGTAGGTTCCAGCTTATTACAGAAAGTAATTTCCATAACCAGGTCTCATGTACAAAATAGATGCAAATGCCCTTCTAGAGGGTCTGTCTCAGCACTCAAAAAATTGGATTTTCTTACCTTACAGTTTGCCATCTTGTGCTTTATAGATGTACCAAGCCCGTAGTAAATTTATTATATATATATATATATGTATATATATATATATATATATATATGATACCTATTATGATTTGAGGTGCATAGGACATACCTGTTTGACAGATATGGTACCTTCCTCCATGGAATTTATAATCTACTGAGAGAAAGAGATAACGTACAGATGAATAAATAAGATGATTATTTAGAGTGATATAACTTATGGAAATTATAAAACAGGTTTCAGCATGCAATGAAGTGTTACAAATACAAATGTTAGACTCACAGACCAACTCCTTCATAAAGTACTTTTCTTCCTTCTTTGTAGCCTTATGTAACTCATGACAAGTGTCAAAAATTCATTTACTTAAACTATTTATTGAATATCTACTCGATTGCATTTTTCTAGGCAATGTGGATAAACAAAACCAGCAATGATTCCTGACATTATAAAAATTATTCTACTGGAAGCAGCATTCCTTGTCATAGGTGTCACTAATACTTATGGTCAGAATGTCCAAATTGTTTCCCAAATTATGTATTGTCTATGTCATATCAATCAACTGGTACAAAGAAATTTGGAGCTGAGAGACCTCAGAGCAGTAAGTGTTCTGAGAAAAATCCTAAATTAATTTTAATATCAAAAATCATTAGAATGCTGAAGTTGCATATTTATACTTTTTAAGCTGTATATTTTTGTGCTTACTGTGGCTTTGTACTATGTATAATGTAAAAGAAGGAACACAGAAACATTTTTTTCTTCCAAATTATGGTGAGTATAAAGCAGATCATTTACAGAATATTTTAATTAGATAGTTACATAAGAGGTTAATAAAGCCATCCCAATCACATTTTTGAATATTAATTTTTTAAATTGTAAAGATCTGCACAGAAAAAAACAGTCATAAACATCAAATTAGAGCAGTGTTCTAACAGTCAAATAAACCACTTATTGAATTTAATGAAGATCATTTAAAGCAGTATCACAGAAGCTTCTATACTGAGAAATAATATGATGTTGCTCTTTTTTAAAAAGGAAGTTAACCATCCTTTTTTTCTAGAAGCAGTGGCAACTCAGAACATTACACCATTTCCTTGGCACCTTGCTGAGCCTCTCTACTATATGCAGAACACTGTATTACTGAGGAAAACAAATAGAACATGGAGTCTATGCCATAATTTCTTTTTTTTAAATCAATTTTAATTTTACATTAAGGAGTAAATGTGCAGAGTTTTACCTGGTGCATGACACTGAGGTTTGGGGTAAAAATGATCCTATCAATCACCCATATAGTAAGCGTAGTACCCAAAAGATGGTTTTTCAGCTCATGTGCCTCTTCCCTCCCTTTCTCTTCTATTAGTAAATAATTGCTACTACTAATGATAGTACAATACTATACTATATTAATAGTAACATTAATAATAATTTTATTAATGATTGTTTTCATCTTTATGTCTCTGTGTATCCGATGTTGAGCTAGCTACCACTTATAGGTGAGAACATGTGGTATTTGGTTTTCTCTTTGTTCATTAATTCACTTAGGATAATGGCCTCCAGCTCCATCTATGTTACTGCAAAGGATATAGTTTTGTTCTTTGGTATTCTGCCCTAATTTCTGAATGACCAACAAGAGCACAGAAGTCTTGGTTAATGTGACAGTTAACTAGTTATCCACAAGGATATCCAGAAGAAATATATTAATTTTGAAAGTTAGCAAGAGTAAGAGAATAATTCTTTGTAATCATATCTCTAGTAAGTATCAGTAATTTAAGTTTTCACAATCTTAGCATTTTCTGTAGTAAATTAATTCTCTAGAACTTCTCACAGAATTCAAATTTTCCAGATTGTACACAAAATTAATTTTTATCTGAAATTGCTTCCTTTTTTAAAGCTTGCTTTCAACCATACTAATATGTTTACTTACTTTTATAGTTTTTTAATGAAAATATTTTAAAATATTGTGTACACCATGATGTTTTGAAACATTATGCTTTGTGGAATGGCTCAACTGACTGCATTAATATATGCATTATCTCATATATTTATCATTTTTATGTGGTGAGCAAACATCAAATCTATTCTCTTCATAATTTGAAAGAGTACAATACATTGTCATTAACTACAGTCACAGTGTTGTACAAGAGATGACACTATGTTTTATTAATGTGACATAAAATTACTTGTTTAATGACATTTAAATCTTTAGCTAATTATTTTATTGGCATTATGCACACATAGTAAAGTCAATGCTTATTTCCTAAGGTTTGTCTCATGTTGCTTTCTTTATATGTGGAAGCCCAAGGAGCTTGCCACCTAATAATATACATATAATTTACATGTATTTGTGTATTTTCCAAGAATCGCATGCCTAAACTTTATTGTTTAGTAAGAAAGATACAAGGGCTTGATAATGAGTCCACCACTAACAAGACTGTTCTTGGAGACATCTAAGCTGTTGCTAATGTTTTGACTGACTCTTCAGCCACAACTATCTTGGTCTTGACTGCGCAGAATTTTGATTTGTGATATCCTACAGTTACTAAAACCTTGGCATGAGTTGTTTTATTAATTGTGGTATCGAGAACTCTAAAGTGTCTGAGATTTTATTATGCTTGCAAGCTAAACACTTAGCATGCCACAATTTCATGAATGATGGCAGAAGACATACAACTTGTGGATGAGAGCCAAAAGAATTACTTATTACATACAGCAGAGGAGTCAGCATGTGCTTCATATTTACATTAGTTCCTCTTGCCCCCAAGTTCAATGGGGGGTAATACAGAGTGGGCCAAGTGAATAGTGTACAAACAGGTCTGGTTACAACTAAAAAAAAGTGTGCTTAGAAAACCCCCAATTTTATAAGAGGGCTCATATGGTTTGGCTGTGTCTTCACACAAATCTCATCTTAAACTGTAGCTCCCATAATGTCCATGTATTGTGGGAGGGACCCAGTGGGAGATAATTGAATCAAGGGGCCGGTTTTCCCCATATTGTTCTCGTGGTAGTAAATAAGTCTCATGAGAACTGATTGTTTTATAAGGGGAAACCCTTTTTCTCTCTCGTCTGCCGCCATGTAAGATGTGCTTCTTGCTTTTCACCATGATTGTGAAGCCTCCTCTGTCACGTGGAACTGTGGGTCCATTGAACCTCTTTTCCTTTAAAAATCACCCAGTCGTGAGTATATCTATCATCTTTATCACCATCGTGAAAATGGACTAGTAGAGGGGCTGTTGACAACTCTGCCTAACATTTGTTTCAGAGAACGACATTATTTTTAGATTCTGGTAAAGAAACAAATCTGTTCTGTGCTCTGAAGGGAGACATTATCTCTGTATTCCAAGGCAGCTTGCTACACAAACAAACATCCTTCAAAAGACAGACTGTCTTGAGAAAGGCTGTCAACGCCACTAAACAAGACTTGCAACCATGTGAGAGACCCAAGGAAACATGTCTCCCAATATTTTCTTGTAGATTTTGCCAATTTCTCTACCCTTAGTAACTATTTGAGGTCAACAAGTAGCCTTGGGAACTGCTCCATAACAACAAATTACTAGCCATCTGAGCTTCTCAGTGGCATGCTTATCTTGAGGTAAATGACCACAGGACCCGCATTTACTTTCTACAGGTTGAATATTCCTTACTAAAATGATTGGGACCAGAAGTGTTTCAGACTGGATTTTTTTGGATTTTGAAACATTTGCATTATACTTAACCGGTTGAGCATCCCAAATCTGAAAATCCAAAATCTGATATTTTCCAATGGGCATTTCCTTTGAGACTTATGTTGGCACTGAAAAAGTTTATATTTTGGAACATTTTGATTTCAGATTTTTGAATTTGGGATGCCCAACCTGTATTCTATGTTTTAATGGGGCTTCCACATGTATTTTATTAGGGCCCAGGATTCAATGGGTCCCGGAACTCATCTTGCGGCTGGTTCCAGAATGCACAATTAGGATAGACATTCCTAACAGTTGGTGAAATCTCTGCATTGGTTTTCTGACCTGGGGTATGAGGGCTATTAATTATATTGGAAAAGGCCAATTGGAAGGCATTAGAACTGTCTCAATCTAGGAAAATGGTAAATACTAAATAAATATAAAGCAATTCTGCATTCCCAGAAGGAATACAGAGATTACTGCCACCATCAAGGACTTTAAAGATGCAGAGACGGTGGTTCTCATCACAACCCCATTCAAGTCTCCCATTTGGCCTGTGTAGAAGACAGATGTCTCTTGGATAATGATAGTGAATTATCATAAGCTTAATTATGTGGTAACTCCAATTGCAGCTGCTCTACCAGATGTGGTTTCATTGCTTGAGCAAATTAATAAATCCCTCTGGTATCTGGTATGCAGCCACTGATCTAGCAAATGCCTTTTTCTCCATACCTATTCATATAACCCACCAGAGCAGCTTTCTTTCAAGTGGCAAGACCAGCAATACACCTTCACCATCCTACTTCAGGGTTACATCATTTCAAGTGGAAAGACCAGCAATACACCTTCACCATCCTACTTCAGGGTTACATCAACTCTGCAGCCCTATGTCATAATTTAGTTTAAAGAGAACTTGTTCACCTTTCCTTTCCATAAGGTATCATGCTGGCCCATTACATTGATGACATTATGCTGATTGATTGAACCTCGTGAGCAAGAAATAACAACAACTACTCTAGACTTATTGATAAGACATTTGCATGTCAGGCAAGGGAAATTATTCCTCCTGAAATTCAGGGGCGTTCTATCTTAGTGAAACTTCTAGAAGTCCAGTGGTATGGGGCATGTCAAGATATCCATTCTAAGGTGAAGGATAAATTTTTGTATCTGGTGCTTCTTACAATCCAATCCAAAATGAGGCACAACACCTAGCAGACCTCTTGATTTTGGAATCAACATATTCCATTCCTTATTTGGGTGTGTTACTCTGGCCCATTTACCCAGTGACCTTTAAAGCAAATAGTTTTGAGTGGGGCACAGAAGTCTCTGCCACAGGTCCGGGCTGCTATGCCACCTGAGCCACATGATCCAGCAGATCTAATGGTGCTTGAAGTGTCAGTGGCAGTAGAGATGCTGTTTGAAGTTTGGGGGGAAAACCCCTATAGGTAAATCACAGCATGAGCCTTTTAGATTTTTGAGCATGTCTTTCCATTATCCATAGATAAGTACTCTTCTTTTGAAAAACAGCTCTTGGCCTGCCACTGGGCCTTAGTGGAGACTGAATATTTAACTAACTATGGCAACAAAACGGTCATGTATTCTGAGCCGACCATCATGATTTTAGTGTTATTGGACCCAGTAAGCCAAAATGTTGGGAGTGCAGAGCAACTCTTCACCATCAAATGGAAGTGATATTTATGTGAGTGAGCTTAAGCAGGCCCTGAGGCACAAGCAAGTTATATGAAGAAATGACTCAAATCCTATGGTCTCTATCCAAACTGCCTGTATCCAAACTGCCTTCTCTCTCCCCCAGCTTGCACCTATGACCTCATGGAGAGTTTTCTAGCATCAGTTGACAGAGGAAGAAAAGACTTGGGCCTGGTTTACAAATGGTTTTGCACAATATGCAGGCACCACCTCAAAGTGGAAAGCTGCAGCATTATAACCCCTGTTGGGGACATCCTTGAAGGAAAATCCTCCCAATGGACAGAACAGCAAGAAGGGCAGCTGGTTATTTACTTTGCTTGGTAGCAGAAATTGCTAGACATGTGAATATATGCCCTTCCATGGGCTGTAGCCAATGGTGTGATTAGATTATCAGGGTTTAGAAAAAAAAAATTGGTGGAAAATTGATGACAAAGAGAGATATGTGGCTAGATCTTCCTGAATGGGAATACAACATGAAGCTATTTGTGTTCACTAAATGCTCACCAAAGGGTGAGCTCAGCCTCAAAGGTGAGGACTTTACTGATCAAGTGGATAGGATGACCCATTTGCTGAATACCAATCGGTCTTCTTTCCCAGGCCACCCGGTCATCACCCAATGGACTCATGAACACATTGCCATGGTGGCAGAAATGGAGGTTATGCATGGACTCAGAAACAAGGACTTTCATTTTCCTAAGCCAATATACCTATGGCCACTGCTGAGTGTCCAGTCTGCCGACAAAAGGGACCTGCACCGAGTCCCTGATATGGAACTATTATTGCCCTAGTTGATCAGACAGTTACCTGGAAGAAGGTTGATTACATTGCCCACTTCCATAGGAAACAGGGCAAGCACTTATTTTCTTACTGGACTAGAAGCTTACTGTGGATATGGATGTGCCTTCCCTGCCTTCAATGCTTCTGCCAAAACTACCAATCATGGACTTACTTATATATTGCTTCATCTGCCATTATACTATTCTACACAGCATTGCTTCTGATCAAGGAACTCATTTCACAATAAATGAAGTGAGGCAATGGGAACAATGTTTATGAAATTCAGTGTTCCTTCCACACTTTTCAGCATCCTGAAGCATCTAGCCTTGTAGAATGGTGGCATGGCCCTTTGAAAACTTTGTTACAGCACCATCTATGTGGCAATTCCTTGCAAATCTAGCACGAGGTTTTCCAGAAGGCTGTATGTGTTCTGAATCAGTGTCCAGTATATGGTACAGTTCCTCCCACAGCCAGAATTCATGGTCCTAGTAATCCAGGAGTGAAAGTAGGAGTCAAACCACTCTGCATCATCTCAAGCAACATACTGGCAAATGTTTTGCTTCCTATTACTGCGAATTTATGCTCTATTGGCCTAGAGGTCTTAATTCAAAGGGAGGAATGCTTCTGCCAGGAGACACAATAATTACCCATTAAACTGGAAGTTAAGATTGTTATCTGGCCACGTTGAGTACCACATACCTCTGAGTAAACAGGTCAAGAAGGGAGATAGGATGTTGGCTGCGGTGATTGATCTGAACTAAGAAGGGTAAATTGGGCTGCTATTCGACAATGGAGGTAATGAAGAGAATGTATGGACTACAAGAGA
The DNA here is from genome assembly GCF_009828535.3 of Hylobates moloch. Taxonomy (NCBI): domain Eukaryota; kingdom Metazoa; phylum Chordata; class Mammalia; order Primates; family Hylobatidae; genus Hylobates; species Hylobates moloch. The sequence continues at coordinate 122,829,218 of NW_026652282.1, forward strand.
TCTCTTAGTGCTTCTCTTAGTATTATCATGTTATTTAATTAAGATCAATAGAAAATTATAACAACCCAATTCAGCTAGGACTATGAATGGCCTAGAATTTTCAAGATTGAAGCTTTGGGTCACAAAACCAGATAAAGAACCACAACCAGCTGATACTCTTTTTGAAGGTAAAGAAAATATAGAATGAGTAGTAGAAACTAGTTATAAATCCCATTCACAATTGCCACAAAATAAAATACCTAGGAATACAGTTAACCAGGGAGGTGCAAGATCTGTATAATGAAAATTACAAAACACTACTCAAAGAAATCAGCGATAACATGGACAAACAGAAAAACATTCCATGCTCATGGATAGGAAGAATCAATATTGTTAAAATAGCCATACTGCCCAAAGCAACTTACAGATTCAATGCTACTTCTATCAAACTACCAAATAAATTCTTCTTCACAGAACTAGAAAAATAAGTATTTAACAATTTATATACAACTGGAAAGGAGCCCAAATACACAAAGCAATCTTAAGCAAAAAGAATAAAGCAGGAGGCATCACACTACCCGACTTCAAACTGTACTACAGGGCTACAGTAACCAAAATAAACAGCATAGTACTGATCAAAAACACACATAGACCAATGGAACAGAATAGTGAGCGTGAAAATAAGGCCACACATCTACAACCATCTGATCTTTGACAAAGCTGACAAAAACAAGCAACAAAGAAAGGAATCCCTGTTCAATAAACGGTTCTGGGATAACTGGCTAGCTATATGCAGAATATTGAAACTGGATCCCTTTCTTACACCATATACAAAAATCAACCCAAGATGGGTTAAAGGCATAAATGTAAAACTCAAAACTATAAAAATCCTGGAAGATAACCTAGGTAATACTGAGAGGTGACAGAGTGCTGGCAGTCCTCACAGCCCTCTCTCACTCTCGGCACCTCCTCTGCCTGGGCTCCCACTTTGGCGGCACTTGAGGAGCCCTTCAGCCCACCACTGCACTGTGGGAGCCCCTTTCTGGGCTGGCCAAGGCAGGAGCCGGCTCCCTCAGCTTGCAGAGAGGTGTGGAGGGACAGGCGCGAGCGGGAACTGGGGCTGCGTGGGCGCTTGCGGGCCAGCTGGAGTTCAGGGTGGGCGTGGGCTTGGCGGGCCCCACACTCAGAGCAGCCGGCCAGCCCTGCCAGCCCCGGGCAGTGAGGGACTTAGCACCTGGGCCAGCGGCTGCGGAGGGTGTACTGGGTCCCCAAACAGTGTCAGCCCACCGGCGCTGCGCTCGATTTCTCCCGGGCCTTAGCTGCCTTCCCACGGGGCAGGGCTCTGGACTGCAGCCCGCCATGCCTGAGCCTTCCCTGGCCTCCATGGGCTCCTGTGCAGCCCAAGCCTCCCCGATGAGTGCCGCCCCTGCTCCATGGTGCCCACTCCCATCGATCACCCAAGGGCTGAGGAGTGCAGGCCCACGGCGTGGGACTGGCAGGCAGCTCCACCTGCAGCCCCGGTGTGGGATCCACTGGGTGAAGCCAGCTGGGCTCCTGAGTCTGGTGGGGCCTTGGAGAACCTTTATGTCTACCTCAGGGATTGTAAGTACACCAATCTGCACTCTGTATCTAGCTCAAGGTTTGTAAAGACACCAATCAGCACCCTGTGTCTAGCTCAGGGTTTGTGAGTGCACCAATCAATGCTCTGTATCCAGCTGCTCTGGTAGGGCCTTGGAAAACCTTTGTGTGGATACGCTGTATCTAACTGATCTGACGGGGATGTGGAGAACCTTTATGTCTAGCTCAGGGATTGTAAACGCACCAATCAGCGCCCTGTCAAAACAGACCACTTGGCTCTACCAATCAGCAGGACGTGGGTGGGGCCAAATAAGAGAATAAAAGCAGGCTGCCAGAGCCAGCAGTGGCAACCCGCTCGGGTCCCCTTCCACACTGTGGAAGCTTTGTTCTTTCGCTCTTTGCAATAAATCTTGCTACTGCTCACTCTTTGGGTCCACACTGCTTTTATGAGCTGTAACACTCACCGCGAAGGTCTGCAGCTTCACTCCTGAGCCAGCGAGACCACGAACCCACCAGAAGGAAGAAACTCCGAACACATCCGAACATCAGAAGGAACGAACAACTCCAGATGCGCCGCCTTAAGAGCTGTAACACTCACCGCAAGGGTCCGCGGCTTCATTCTTGAAGTCAGTGAGACCAAGAACCCACCAATTCCGGACACAATACCATTCTGGACATAAGCACAAGCAAAAATTTCATGACCAAGACACTAAAAGCAATTGCAAGATAAGCAAAAATTGACAAATGGGATCCAATTAAACGAAAGAGCTTCTGAACAGCAAAAGAAATTATCAAAAGAGTGAACAGACAACCTACAGAATGGGAGAAAATTTTTGCAATCTATCCGACAAAGGTCTAATACCCAGACTCTACAAAAAAAATTAAACAAATTTACAAGAAAAAAAAACACCATTCAAAAGTGGGAAAAGGATATGAACAGACACTTCTCAAAAGAAGACATTTATGCGGCCAACAAACATATTTTTAAAAAGCTCATCATCACTGGTCATTAGCAAAATGCAAATCAAAACCACAATGAGATACCATCACATGCCAGTTAGAATGGTGATCATTAAAAAGTCAGGAAACAACAGATGCTGGAGAGGCTGTGGAGTAATAGGAACGCTTTTACACAGTTAGTGGGAGTGTAAATTAGTTCAACCATTGTGCAAGACAGTGTGGTGATTCCTCAAGGATTTAGAACCACAAATACCATTTGACCAGCAATCCCATTATTAAGTATATACCCAAAAGATTATAAATCATTTTACTATAAAGACATATGCACACATATGTTTATTGCAGCACTGTTCACAATAGCAAGGATCTGGAAACAACCCAAATGCCCATCAATGATAGACTGGATAAGGAAAATGTGGCACATAAACACCATGGAATACTATGCAGCCATAAAAAAGAATGAGTTAATGTCCTTTGCAGGGACATGGATGAAGCTGGAAACCATCATTCTCAGCAAACTAACACAGGAACAGAAAATCAAACACTGCCCATGTTCTCATAACTGGGAGTTGAACAATGAGAACATATGGGCACAGGGAGGGGAACATCACACACTAGGGCCTGTCATGGGGTGGGGTGCAAAGGGAGGGATAGCATTAGGAGAAATATCTAATGTAGATGATGGGTTGATGGCTGCAGCAAACCACCATGGCACATGTGTACCTATGTAACAAACCTGCATATTCTAAACATGTATCCCAGAACTTAAAGTATAATAAAAAAAAAGAAAGAAGATTAGGTGTATGGCTGCCAAGTTGACAATGGGTGGATGTGTGATGGTTAATTTTATGTGTCAATTTGACGAGTCACAGTGTGTTCAGATTAAACATTATTTCTGGGTGTGTCTGTGAGGATGGTTTCAGGATGAGATTAGTATTTGAATCAGTGGACTCATTAAGGTTTATTGCCCTCTGCCATATGGGCAATAAACGTTGAGGCCTGGAATAGAACAGTAAGCCAGAGAAAGGAGCAACTAACTTTGATTGCTTTTTGCCTGCCTGCTTCGGCTGATATAGCTCATCTCATTTTCTCTGACCCTTGGTCTGGAAATTACACCATCAACTCCCTGCATTCTCAGGCTTTGGGGCTTAGATTGAAACTTTGCCACAGGCTTTTCTGGTTCTCTAGTTTATAAATGGCAGGTCTTAGGATTTCTCACCCTGCATAATTAAGTGGGTCAATTGATCAATATGGATAGCTAGCTAGCTAGCTAGCTAGCTATAGATAGATAAAAATATATATTTATCTATCTGTATATGTATATATGCATATATATATTTATCTATCTGTATATGTATATATGCATATATATATTTATCTACATATGTATATATGCATATATATTTCTATATAGATATGTATATATAGATATGTATATCTAGATAGAAATATATATTTCTATATCTATATTCTAATCTATATATACATATACAGATATAGATAGTTTCCAACTTCATCCATGTCCATGCAAAGGACATGAACTCTTTCTTTTTTATGGGTGCATAGTATTTCATGGTGTATATGTGCCATATATATATATATCTCTATGTATTTCTCTAACTATATATACATATAGATAGAGATTATACGTATATATAGATAGAGATTATATATATATAGATAGAGATTGTATATATATCTATATAGATAGATATATATAATTCAGACTCTGTTTTTCTTTCAGGTTCTGTTTTTCCGGAGAACCTCGACTAATACGATAAAGACTGAAATGCAGCAGATTCAGGAAAGATGCAAAAGTAGTAATTAAAATAGATATAGTTGTGTATAATTTCCTCAGTAAGATAATATAGACTTAGAATAGTTGAAGTTAATTTCTAGACGTTCTTTGTTTTTCAAATCATTTGCTAATAGAAGAGTAGCAATACCATTTGAAGAATGTAATATCATGTACATGTGATAATTTACACACTTACCATGTTTATTGCTGAAGCATCCCATTTAAGGAGAGAAAAGCTAAACATATATACGTTGAAAAGCTTTTTCCAGTAATATCATCCAAAATTTTAACTGTTTACCAGGTTTTTTTTTTCCTAAGAATTTCAAAAGGAAAGATCAGCTAAATCACCACATTTTCTCACAATCAATCTTTTCTGGACTGAGTCCTTTGATATTTATATCAATTGATAAAATTGACTATTAAAATTTGAATAAAGTTGGCAATGGGTAAATAAGTACTAATTCTTCTGTAACTCACGAGCCTAATCAGCATGAGGTCTGAGTAATCCAGTTTTTATATTAATAGGCATTACCCAAAAGTTGCAACAGGAGAAAATCTTTCCAAAGCCAATACTCAAACTCACTCAGATTCCCTTGAACTATCAGAAGATTCAAATAACTCATAGTCAAAGAAAACATAAAATGTTAGTAAATTAGATCGGGGACACTGGATCTTTTAGAAAGTACACAGCATGGGTGTAAATTACTTGTGCCAAATATTGCATCATCTAATAGGTACTCAGGTACCTAAATGAAGTCAGTGTTGCTCTTGAAATGTACAGTATTTTGTGACCCAAGTCAATGGTTATCAAACATGAACAGTCATTTAGTCCAAATCTTTGTGGCTAGCTCTTTAGAAGCATGTAGAAAGTGGGGATGGTTTGCTTTTTCTTTAGCATTCAATAGGTCCTTTTAGTAAGCTTGAAAGTGCTCTAAAAAGAAAATTTATTGTAACATCCTAGGCATCTCACACCCGTCAGAATGACTATCATTAAAAAGTCAAAAAATAACAGATGCTGGCAAAACTGAAGAGAAAGAGAAATGCTTATACACTGTTGGTGATAATGGAAATTAGTTCAGCCCCTGTGGAAATCAGTTTGGAGATTTTTCACCTAAAAATTGAACTGCTATTGGACTCAGCAATCCATTTACTGAGTATGTACCCAAAGGAAAAAAAAATCATTTTACCAAAAAGACAAATGCACTTGTATGCTTATTACAGCACTATTTACACTAGCAAAGACATGGAATCAGCTTAGATGCCAATTAATGGTGGACTGGCACATATACACCATGGAATACTATGAAGCCATTAAAAAATGAAATCATTTTCTTTACCACAACATGGATGTAGCTGAAGACTATCATTCTAAGCAAATTAATGCAGAAACAGAAAATTAAATACCATGTATTCTCACTTAGAAGAGGGAGTTAAATATCAGGCATACACTGACATAAAGGTAGAAATGATAGACATTGGGAACTCCTCTAAAAGCAGAAAAGGATGGAAGGGAGTAAGGGCTAAAAGCTTCCTACTGGGTGCTATGTTCACTATCTGGGTGTTGGGATCAACAGAAGCCCAAACTTTGGTATCATGCAATATACCCTTGTAACAAACCTCCATATGTATCCCTGAATCTAAGATAAAAATTAAAATTAAAAACAGAAAAAAGAAGTGTGATTACAGCATTCATCTCTACTCACCAAATCACTGTCGACATCATAGGCTTCATTTTTGATAGCCACCTGACTCAATTCACCATGTTTATTTACCACTTCATAGGTGCCAAGCACTTTTCGACAACTCATATAAGATACAAGCCCTAAGGAAGTTGAAAAACTATTATTATTAATGCATTTTCTCCAAGGTTATTTTCTCAATTGTGCAATGGGGTTAATGACTACCACTTCAGTGAGTAGCTAAGAGCAGTAACAATGCTGTACTTATTCCATTAGATTGCTAGGAGGAATAAATGAGCAAATACTCATAAAGCTTTTGGAACATCGTCTGGTACATTGCCATGCTAAATATGTGCTAGGTATTATATTAGTATCCCATTTGACAGAGAGGAATCTGAGAATCTTAAGGCTTAATAAACTAGCTCAGAATCACACAGCTTTTTAAATAGTACATTTAGGAAACCAATCCAGATTTACCTAACTACAAAACCTGTGTCATCTTCATCACCACAGACCTTGACAACCTTACCCAAGAAACAATTGCTTTTCTTCCTCAATATCTTTCTAGGAAAGATCGGTTGAATGAACATGGACCTGTATTTTTACATCCATAAATCTATAGTAAGGAAAATTGTACATTCTCTTCATTATGTATTTTTCACCACCACCCAATGTTTTAGGACCTCTTATGGCCCCGTTTACAGATGAGAAAACTGAGGCACGTAAAAATTAGATATCTTGCACAAGATCTCACAGCTGTTGTGACAAAGCTGGAATTCTACCTGAGTTTTGTCTGACTCCAGGAACCACATTTTTTTTTATCACTTTTAACCAAAGTCTCCATCACCTTTGAATTTATTGTCTTTATGTCTACTGTTTTTGGAGGTATCTGTATTCCTGAGCGTCTCTCTCAAGAAACCATGAAGCACTGGTGCATGCTCCCAGTGAAAATATAGCCCACCCTTCCACAGCAGTTTAGAACTTCAGTTTCCCTCGCCACACACACACACACACACACACACACCCGCACACTCCTATTTCCATCTCATAGATGTCTATTGTATTTATTTATTTGCTTGTTTTTGTTTTTAATCTGAATCCAACTCAGGATGAGACTTAATTATAAAAAGTTGAACAAAAAATGTCCCCTGCTTTTGGATTGGTCGTGGTCCTGTGGGATTCAAAAGCAAAATAGAAATTACTATTCTAAGAGGTTTTTTCTTTCATTCTCTCTCTCCCTTTCTACACTCCCTCTCTTTCTCATATATATGAGTGTATACATATATCCATATATAAACATACATATATACACATGTAGGAATATAGGTGCACACATATAAGTACATAAATATACACACAAAAATATTTGAGTTACAAAGATCCTCGAGAGAATACTTTATTATGAGTGAAGCCACTCATATCTATATACTCTGCTAGCCTTGTTGAAATACAGTTTACATTTATATATATAACATATATTTATATTTTGTTATGTGTGCGTGTGTATGTATATATGTGTGTGTGTATATATATATATAAACGTCCTTTCTTCATTCATTGCTTATTTCCACAAATATTCACCAGACCTTCAAGAAGCACTTACTAGAGCTCCAGAACTTTAGCCATTCATTCTACCTACATGTATTATGCCAGGAAGCATCTAATTCTGACAGTGGAAACCAGCCACCTTATTTCATACTTAATGATATTATGTATTTATATGGACAGTGAAAGAAAGACTCTTCATGCTGTTCAAAAGATTCTGGAAAAGAGCTGTGTGCCACACTACATTCATAGATTAAGTAATCACCACCACTACAGTCTTTATTTGAGAAAGCCAAATGCCTTGGAGCCCTCAGGTGAAAACTGTGTGTTCCTTGTTATCTGAAAATAGTGTGTCACTGCCGGATTTAATTACCTAAAGAGCTCCGCACAGAATCCATGTAACTGAGTCATGCTTTTCTTCTAAATTAGAACGATATAATTGTAACACATAAAAGTAAGTCTTTGTATTTACCCTAATGAGCTCGCTTCTCAGTTTTGCTAGTGACATGATAAACTAATAGCATGGTCGATATAATATCTCTATGGTAATTATCATGCCACTTCTCCTCTCCTCCTATATTCTTCTCATGTTACATTTTAATGTGTTTCTGCTCAAGTCAATTCAATTTATCAGTAGGCAAGAGGCATGAAACAGCACTGATTTGCTGTGGATCTACTTACAGGTAAACTGGAAAACTCAATTTTCAAGTTAAGTTTTCAATAAGATAAGATATACATGAGATGAACAATACTGATTTGAAAGATATCATTATTTACAGAGGTTTAATCTTATGTAAATATAAAAGAAAAAAATATTAAATGGTGCTGCATATTTTGCATTTGCAAAATATATGTGTTTCCTTCTTGATTCTTCATTACAAAGGAACTTTAAGATTATAATCTATAATACGATAAGCCATAAGTAATTACAGAATAATAAAATGTGAAGAGACCCAAGAGATACTCCAACGCAATAAGTTTAATTTTTTTTAATTTTGTTATTTTTTTGAGAAGGAGTCTCACTCTGTTGCCTAGGCTGGAGTGCAGGGGCATGATCTCAGCTCAATCGCAGTGAGTTTTAAACTGGAGTGTGTATCCCTTTGTGTAGAAGGCCATGAAGACGTCTGAAGGAGTACGTGGAAGTGGCTAGTTCTCAGAGAATCTATTTTCAGTTTTCCCACTTCCATGTATCATCTTTCTAAAATTGGTCTGCCTGCAAACACCTGGAGTGTAGGCTCCAGGGAGACCTTTCTCTCTCACTTCCCTTTTCACACTTTAAAAAAGAAGGGCAGTGTTTTCAAGTCGCCCCTAATATCACAATACGGGGTATTGCCCTTAGGAAGAAAAACCTCCAAGGCACTAAACACAGGTTCAGTAGGAAACACTATTAGTCACTATTGAGAATGTGAGTCAAACTACCACTAGGTTACATATTCTTTGCAATTCGTGTGGTTTCCAGTGCTTTCCTCTCAACCACGTTGAAGAAGGACCTAAGACAAATAAGAGCTGATACATTTTAATATATAAGTCAGGAGTTTAAATGAGTGAGAAACATTACTAAAATAAAACTCCTTTCTAATCTTATATTTTACACAAATAGGTTTCTAGTCTTAACATATATGCAACACATACACGCACATAAAGTGCTTGATAATAAATTCAATTAGAGCACAAAATAATATTTATCCATGGACATATAAACTCATTGAAAAATTATTCTTATCCAACTCATTTAAGAAATAGATTTTACATAAATATTGATTTTATGTTTTATTTCTTTTATTCAAATGTGTAATGTGTTTTATTTTGATCAACTGTATACTACAAAATAAATGTGATCATAATTCAATCTTGAATGACTTTTTAACCCTTAGGAAAGTATGGTAACAGAAAATTATTTTAAAATGAATGTTATATGTATGTCATTAAAATACATATTTAATATGGATATATTTTATACCAAAGAAATATCTGATGCTCAATTAAACGCTTAAATATAAATATTATACAGTATAAAATTATGTGGGGATGACTATATGAATTACAAGACAAAAAGGAACAATGTTAAATTTCTGACTAATACAGATTGTTCATGTACTTTTTAAAAGATAATGCGTGTATTCAATTGTTTTGATATATAGATACTATCGGATGCATTTAAAAGGAAAATATTTTATTTTTCAAATTTGATATATCAATATACTTTAAAGTATGTCTTTTCTCATCATGTAAACATATAATGAAAAATGTTAGCTTGTAATCTATAAGTGAAGGAGTATTTTTAAAGTTTATGATGAACTTTTTAAAAAAAAGTTCATCATAAAACAACTGAATAAAAAAGTTTCATTAACACTGTTCAAATAGAACTTTCAAATGATTTTCACAGTATACACCTTCCTTCAAATGAAATCTTACAGGGAGTCCTAGTATATAAAACAGACATGCTTGGAACAACTGTGCACCGCATTTCTCCCCGTACCACTGTAACTCCAGCAGCAGCCCTGGAAGTATCTTCTATGCATCTATAAAACAGTTTTCTGGTCACGGACCTAGTAAAACCTCTTATTTTACAGTTGGAAAGCAATGGCTCAGAGCCAGTGAGTAGCTGAACTATCCTCAAATCCAAGTTATCTACATTCAAAGTTTAGATACTTTATATATATATAAAAAAAGTAACATAGACTATAACAAGGTACTATTTGGCCCCTATGGCTCGGCCTACCCTTTAATAAATCATTGAAAAATGCATGTTTGATACATAATTTTTTTTACCTTGTGTTTTTCAGACACTATTTTCAATCCCTCATTTTGCAAGTCTGTAGCACAATTCTCCTATGTGTGTCTGTCTTCTCTTTTTCCTAAGAGATTTAGGTAATAAAAATACTAGAGTAAAACTTCAGTATCATAGAAAGCAAAGGAAAAGCAAACTTGACTAAGTAAAATGTATTAATTTTATGAGATTTTAAAACAGTTTTATTACTATTAAAAGTTGAGATATGGTATAAATGAGCAAAATGAGTAAAATAAGTATAAACGGTGATAAATTCATTTTCAGGGTTACCGCAAGCCCAAATCTTCTTTACTGTACAAGAATGAATTACTACATTCAGAAGTAATAAGGAAGATGAATATGGCTTTAATTGTTTGAGACTGATGTTTGCAAGCTTGATTATCTAGAAATATATCTACATAGATTATACGGTGCTTAACATAATTCATTTTGAAAAATTGAATTCAAAGACAGTACCTGTGTTTCATCTAAATAAATACATAAGACTGCTTGACACTTCTGATTCTTTTTTATTCAACAACTTATTTTGGTGTCTACTGAAATTACCTTAATTTTTTGTGGTAATTATAAAATATCCAAGAAGTCTCTCTCCAACACAGTGTTATCCTCAGCTTAACTCTGCAAACAGAAAATTATGCCATCCCATATGTTTCTGATTTATTACATCAGTTTTGACTTGAAATCTTCAGCTCTATCTATAGAATGAAACTTAATAGGTCACTTAGATCAATATTGACAGTCAAATTTGCCAATCCCACTGCGTGCACAAGTTGCTCACAAGTAATTGGATGTATACACAGAAAACATTCCCCAGCCCCTATGCAACTATGTCCTGCCTGTTCCTTAGTTTTATGTGTGCACTTACGGCTCTGATCTGCTATTGTGTTCCTCCTTGCATGCTCCACTGTAGGGTCATTGGCCTTCATTGCACTTTAATTCTTTTTTTTTTTTTTTTTTGAGATGGAGTCTCGCTCTGTCACCCAGGCTGGAGTGCAGTGGCGCAGTCTCGGCTCACTGCAAGCCCTGCCTCCCGGGTTCACGCCATTCTCCTGCCTCAGCCTCTCCGAGTAGCTGGGACTACAGGCGCCCGCCACCACGCCTGGCTAATTTTTTGTATTTTTAGTAGAGACGGGGTTTCATCGTGGTCTCGATCTCCCGACCTCATGATCTGCCCGCCTTGGCCTCCCAAAGTGCTGGGATTACAAGCGTGAGCCACCGCGCCCAGCCTGCACTTTAATTCTTTTAACCTGCCAGTTTCCTTCCTGCTTCGAGGCATTTGCACTGGCTTTCCCTCTGCCTGGAATACAGTTCCCCTAGATATATGCATGGCTCACTCACTTTTTCCAGGTCTTTTCCTAATGTCTCATTGTCAGTAAGTTCAACTCTTACCATTATCCTTTTTTTCCTTTATTTGGACTTATCATCAAGCGTGCTATATAATTTAGTTCTTTGTTTTATTTTGTATTGTGCATCCCAAATATAATTCATGCGAAGACAGGAATTTTTTTTTCTGAAGGAAAAATCTTGATTTCAAATATGATAATATATAAAAATAAGTTTTTTAGTATTAAAGGCTATAGTAATATAAGATCATGGGACCTTCTACTTATGGAAGGTTGTAGTTTAGAAAATAATAATATAGGCTCACATGTCAGACCTAAAACCATAAAAACTCTAGAAGAAAACCTAGGCATTACCATTCAGGACATAGGCATGGGGAAGGACTTCATGTCTAAAACACCAAAAGCAATGGCAACAAAAGCCAAAATTCACAAATGGGATCTAATTAAACTAAAGAGCTTCTGCACAGCAAAAGAAACTACCATCAGAGTGAACAGGCAACCTACAGAATGGGAGAAAATTTTTGCAACCTACTCATCTGACAAAGGGCTAATATCCAGAATCTACAATGAACTCAAACAGATTTACAAGAAAAAAACAACCCCATCAAAAAGTGGGTGAAGGACATGAACAGACACTTTTCAAAAGAAGACATTTATGCAGCCAAAAAACACATGAAAAAATGGTCATCATCACTGGCCATCAGAGAAATGCAAATCAAAACCACAGTGAGATACCATCTCACACCAGTTAGAATGGCCATCATTAAAAAATCAGGAAACAACAGGTGCTGGAGAGGATGTGGAGAAATAGGTACACTTTTACACTGTTGGTGGGACTGTAAACTAGTTCAACCATTGTGGAAG
>NW_026652282.1:122851595-122916871 GCF_009828535.3 Hylobates moloch
AAAAGCTGAACTAGGCTGAAAGCTAGGCCTCTTGTGCCAGTTAGCCAAATTGTGGATGCAAATGAAAGGCTTCTGAATAAAATTAAAACTACTACCACAGTGAACAAAAACATGGTAAGAAAGCTAAACCACCTATTGCTGATATGAAAAAAGTTTTGGTTATCTGGAGAAGATCAAATCAGCCAGAACATTCCCTTAAGCCAAAACCTAGTCCACATCAAGGTCATAACTCTCTTCAATTCTAGGAAGGCTGAGGGAGGTGAGGAGGCTGTGGAAGAAAAGTTTTAAGCCAGCAAGGGTTAGTTCATGAGGTTTAAGGAAAGAAGCCATCTCCATAAGGTGAAGCAGCAAGTGCCAGTGTAGAAGGTGCAGTCACTTATCCAGAAGATCTAGCTAATGTAAATGGGGCAGATGGCTACGTTAAACAACAGATTTTAAATGTAGATAAAACCACCTTCAGCCAGGTGCGGTGGCTCACACCTGTAATCCCAGCAGTTTGGGAGGCCGAGGCGGGTGGACCACCTGAGGTCAGGAGTTTGACAGCAGCTTTACCAACATGGAGAAACCCTGTCTCTACTAAAAATACCAAAAAAATTAGCAAGGCTTGGTGGCGCATGCCTGTAATCCCAGCCATTTGGGAGGCTGAGGCAGGAGAATTGTTTGAACCTGGGAGGCGGAGGTTGCAGTGAGCCGAGATCGCACCATTGCACTCCAGCTTGGGCAACAAGAGCAAAACTCCATCTCAAAACAAAACAAAGCAAAACAAAACAAGACAAAACAACAACAACAAGAAAAAAAGAAAAAACGCCTTCTAATGGAAGAAGATGATATCCAAGAGTTTTGTAGCTGCAGAGAAGTCAATGACTAACTTCAAAACTTGAAAGGACAGGCTGACTCTCATTTAAAAGGCAGATGCAGCTGGTGACTTTAAGTTGAAGCCAACGTCCATTTACCAATCTGTCTGAAAATTCCAGGGCCCCTCCAAAATTATGCTAAGTCTACTGTGTCTGCGCTCTATAAATAGAACAACAAAGCCTGAATGAGAGCACATCTGTTTACAGCATGGTTTACTGAATATTTTAAACCCACTGTTGAGACCTACTGCTCAGGAAATAAGATTTCTTTCAACATATGACTGTTCATTGATAATATACCTGGCCACCCAAGAGCTCTGATGGAGCTGTACAGAAGATTAATGTTGTTTTCATGCTTGCTAATACAACATTCATTCTGTAGCCAATGAGTCAAAGAGTAATTTTGACCTTCAAGTTTTATTATTTAAGAAACATATTTCATAAGACTATAGCTGCCATAGATTGTGATTCCTGTGATGGATCTGGGAAAAGTAAATTGAAAACCTTCTGAGAAGGATTCATCATTCTAGATGTCATTAAGAACATCTGTGATTCATAGGAGGCTGTGAAAATATCGATATTAAAAAGAGTTTAAATAAAATTGATTCCAGCACTCATAGATGACAGAGGGATTCAAGGCTTCAGTGGAGAAAGTAACTGCAGATGTGTTGAAAATAATAAAATAACTAAAATGAGAAGTGGAGCCTCAAGATGTGACTGGATTGCTAATCTCATAATAAAACCTCAATGGATGAGGATTTGCTTCTTACAGATGAGCAAAGTTGTTTCCTGAGGTGGAAACTAGTTCTGGTGAAGCTGCTGTGAACATTGTTGAAGTGACAACAAAAGATTTAGAATGTTCCATAAACTTAATTGGTAAAGTAATGGCAGGGTTTAAGTGCATTGACTCCAATTTTGGAAGAAGTGCTAATGTGGTTAAAATGCTATCAAATGAAAGGAATAGTCTATGAGGCAAGATTCATCTTTGTTTTAGTTTAGGAAATTTCACAGTCACCCCAACCTATAGAAACCACCATCCTGATAGTCAGCAGCCATCAACATCAAGTCAAGACTCTCCACCAGCAAAAATATGATGACTATCTGAAGGCTCAGTTGGTTGTTAGCATTTTTTTTTTTTTTTTGAGATGGAGTTTTGCTCTTCTTGCCCAGGCTCAAGTGCAATAGTGTGATCTCGGCTCACTGCAACCTCTGCCTCCCAGGTTCAAACAATTCTCCTGCCTCAGCCTCCCAAGTACCTGGGACTACAGGCATGTGCCACCACGCCTGGCTATTTGTTTTTTGTACTTTCAGTAGAGACGGGGTTTCACCATGTTAGTCAGGCTAGTCTCTAACTCCTGACCTAAGGTGATCCACCCCTCTTGGCCTCCCAAACTGCTGGGATTACAGGTGTGTGCCACCGTGCCTGGCCTAGCATTTTTTATCAATAAAGTGTTTTTAATTAAGTACATTTTTACACATCTATTGCACACTTAATAGACTACTGAAAAGCGTGGGCATGTAAATTTCACATGCATTGGGAAATCAAAAAGTTTGTGTGACTCAATGTACTGTGATATTTGCCTTTGTGGTGGTCTGGAAACAACCCACAATATCTCTGAGGTATGCCTGTATTTATGTGTGTGTGTGTGTGTGTGTGTGTGTACATATATATGTATGCATATGTGTGTATATGCATACACACATGTACACACATATTATCTGGAGAAGATCAAATCAGCCAGAACATTCCCTTAAGCCAAAACCTAGTCCACATCAAGGTCATAACTCTCTTCAATTCTAGGAAGGCTGAGAGAGGTGAGGTATTCATACACATACATGAATATATATGTATGCATACACACATATGCATACATATATATACATGTATATATACATATATGTATGTGTACATATATGCACACACATATATATACATATGTATGTATATGTGAACATATTTTTATATATATACGTGTGTGTATGTGTGTGTGTGTGTGTGTATATATATATATATATATATATATATATATATAAAACATAGCTAGTCTGTAGTAGAAATAGAACACATGTTTCTAAACTCATGCTGGGCTTATCCCAAGTCCATCAAAACTGCAACCACCTCTAAAGGTTTGTTAAAATTTTTCATTTTAATAGAATGATCTTAGTCGCAGTCATACAAATGTCAAATATCACGTTTAATATAAAAATAACACCATATTGTAAAGTATATCATGCATCTTATTTTGTCAGGTTTTTAAAAAATGTTTTGGTTAAGATTGTGACCTGGGCCTGTAGTATTCTTTATTGTTTATGCTGCATCATTAGAAGCATGAATGTCACTGATTTAGGTGGCATGAAGGAGAGGGACAGCTGGAAAATAGGACAGACGAGAAGAATTATTGAACTGCACCAGACCAAGGAGGATTCATCAAGAGAACAATGATTATTTATGAGGCAACTCTCAAGTACTCCCACTTTTCACCTACTAGTAGTATATAAATTTAAGGTAAGTCACCTCACTGTGGACATAGAAAAACGAAGAACATTTTATTGTCAATTGGACATACTTAAATATGTATTCATCATAATTTAAGTTCATATCTCACATACATTTTTAAGGAAAAAATGTAGATGTTTATAAATTTATTTTTATAAATAATTTTGCTTTTCTCATTACAGGTAGTAGACAGTAATTGTAAAATTTAAAATATATGTATATTTACAATAATAAAACTTAGTTATTAAGATCAATAATATTTTAGAGCCATTACATCTAGTCTTTTTATAATATATTCACAGAGGTATGCATATACATGCATCCGCACATGAACATACATTATTTAAATGTTATTAAAATGTTATAACTTGTTGTTTAGGGTCTAACATGATATTTTTAGTATTTCCCAGGTCACTGGAAATTCTAAGTAACATTGTGATGAATATATACAAGACCATAATATAATATCACGGGTTCTTTACCCATTCTTCTACTGTTGGATATCTAACTTGCTTCTAAATTTTCTATTGTAAACACTGTTGCTGTTACGATTTTGGTATATTAATTATTTTATGTTTCTGATTATTTATTTAAAGTATTTTCCTCCAAATTATTGATGTTGTTTTTAAGGTTTCTGACTGATCTCAGCTTTGTGGTTCTGATACAAAGCTCAGGTATTAAGCTGATTTGCTCACATTTTCAGTATGCTTCCACCAAATCAGCTTAGGCTACTGTGGCCAAAAGAACTAGGTTTCAGCCACAGGTATGGTTAAATGCATGACTTTTAGCAATTGTTTTTTGTAATTGTTTTAGATTGATAATTCTTTCTCCCTAACAATTCTACATATTATATTAAGAAATACCATATTTCAAAAAATGATGCTGAATTTAAACATACCCTAAAAGAATAGATTTGTATAGCACACATCATACTTTCTCTCCTACTTTTTGATAATGGATCATAATTTAAAACTTTTTTGTTTACTTTCAGAAGACTAGTCCAAGTATTAAATTTAGGATTGAACTAGACATCCCCAAGTTTTACTGAATGACTGAGTGTGATGGTTAATACTGAGTGTCAACTCGATTTAAGAATGCAAAGTACTGATCCTGGGTTTGTCTGTTGGGGTGTCACCAAAGGAGATTAACATTTGAATCAGTGGGTTGGGGAACACAAACCCACCCTTAATCTAGTGAGCACAATCGAATCAGCTGCCAGCGAATATAAAGCAGGCAGAAAAACCTGAATAAGAGAGACTGGCCTAGCCTCCCAGCCTACGTCTTTCTCCCGTGCTGGATGCTTCCTGCCCTCAAACATCATACTCCAGGTTCTTCAGTTTCGGAATTCAGACTGGCTCTCCTTGCTCCTCAGTCTGAAGACACCCTATTGTGGGACCTCGTGATCATGTGAGTTAATACTTAACAAACTCATATATATATATATATTCATTAGTTCTGTCCCTCTAAAGAACCCTAATACAAATTTTGATACCAGGAGTGGTTCTAGAGGAAGAGAATATTAAGGATGGACTTTTTTCATTGGTTTTGAGGTTTCTGGAGTTGACTGCTTAATACAATTAGACCTAAAAATGCTAAGGACTCTACTTCTAATAGTATGCAGAACACTGACAGTCCTTGGCGTGAACTGTTTAGAGAGTTATGCAAAATAAATGCATTTGACACTCCTGAATCATTGCTCATGGGAGGCAAGGAGTTTAGTGACTCTATACATAATATGTTTGACCATATGTGGAGAATCAAGAAACATAATGAAGCTGGTTGGTTGCTCCTAAGTTCAGTAGACAAAGTGATGAAAGAAAATGATGAACTCAGGGATTCTATCCCTGGCTTCAGAAGCAGATATTGAGCCTCAAATTCTCTAAGATTGCCCTGAGTGAGAGTCTCATCTATGGAGAAAGAGCTGAAATTGTGGCAAAACAAACATAAGCTCTTATCATGCAAGTAGCTGATCTGTAAGGAAAGGTGCATGCACAGCCTTGCCAGGTGTCTATTGTTAAAGTGAGGACATTGATTGGAAAAGAATGGGACCCCGCAACTTGGAATGGGGACATGTACCCCAATGAAGCTGGGGACACTGAGTTTGTAAACTCTAATGAACCTTTTTTGCCAGAAGAAACAGCTTCCCTATCCCCAGTAGTGGCAACATCCCCTCCCTGGCCCATGCTGCCATCATCCTTTCACCCTTGTCTGAGGAGATAAACCCTGTGCTGCCTGAGGCAACAGTGATGGCCTCCTCTGAGGCAGTTGTCAGGCAAGATAATGTTGATTCTCCTCAGGACTCATCTCCAGCATCCCTGTTTGCTTTTAGACCTACAACTAGACTAAAGTCCAGGCAGGCCCCTAGAGGTGAGGGTCTGAGTGTGACCCACGAGGAGGTGTGCTACACTTGAAAATAACTGCTTTAATTTTCTAATTTATATAAAAAGAAATCTGGAGAACAGGCATTGGAATGGATATTAAGGGTGTGGGATAATGGTGGAAAGAACATAGAATTGGATCACACTGAATGTATTGATTTGGACCTGCTAAGTAGGGACTCTGAATTTAATGTCACAGCTCAGGGAATTAAAAAAAGATTCTAATAGTTTATTTTCTTGGTTAGCTGAAATATGGACTAAAAGATGTCCCACTGTAAGTGAGCTGGAAATGCCTGATCTCCCTTGGTTTTATGTAGAGGAAGGGATCCAAAGGCTTAGGGAGATTGGGTTGGTGGAGTATATTAGTCACTTTAGACCTATTCATCCCAGCTGAGAGGTCCAGAAGATATACCCTTGACCAATACCTTCCGAAATAGATTTTTGAGGGAAGCACCTGCATCTTTGAAGAGCCCTGTAATTGCTCTTCTCTGTATGTCAGATCTAACAATGGGAACTGCAGTCACTGAACTTCAAAATTTAAATACAGTGGGAATGACTGGATCCCGAAGTGGCAGTGGCCAAGTTGAGGCACTCAACTGTCAAAAGCAAGGTGGGCGTAGCTACCGTAATAGACAGCAGAGGCAAAGCGGCAATCAGAATAGTCTGACTCACGTAGAGCTCTGGCTTTGGCTTATTAATTACAGCGTTCCTAGAAGTGAAATTGATCGGAAGCCTACTGCATTCCTACTTAATTTATGTAAGCAGAAAACTTCTAGGCTGAGTAGACAAAAGGCTAATTTGAATTATAAAAACAGAATCATGACCCTTCAATCAATTTCCAGACTTGAGCAAGTTTGCAGACACAGAATCCCTTGAATGAAGAAAAGGCCAGGTCCCCTAGAGGAAGGGCACCACTAGATTACCAACAACTTATGCAGTGAATCTTTCTTCCACCCTTCCCCAAGGAGACCACTGGCTTTTTACCTGGGTACATTTGCATTGGAAAGGGAAATGATCAGACATTTCGGGGACTGCTAGACATGGGCTCTGAGCTGATGTTGATTCCAGTGGATGCAAAATGTCATTGTGGTCCCCCAGTTAAAGTAGGGGCTTATTGAGGTCAGGTAATTATTGGAGTTTTACCTCATATCCAATTTACAGTGGGTCCAGTGGGTCCCCAGTCTCATCCTGTGGTCATTTCTCCAGTGCCAGAATGCATAATTGGCATAGACATACTTAGCAGCTGGCAGAACTGCCCCCCCACCCCATTGGCTTCCTGACTGGGAGGGTGAGGGCTATTATGATGGGAAAGGCCAAATGGAAGCCATTAGAGGTGTCTCTACCTAGAAAAATAGTAAATCAAAAACAATATCGCGTCCGTGGAGGGACTGCGGAGATTAGTGCCACCATCAAGGACTTGAAAGATGCAGGAGTGGTGATTCCCACCATATTCCTGTTTAACTCTCCCTTTGGCCTATGCAGAAGACAGATGGATCTTGGAGAATGACAGTGGATTACTGTAAGCTTAACCAAGTGGTGACTCCAACTGTAGCTGCCGTACTAGATGTGGTTTCATTGCTTGAGCAAATTAACACATCTCCTGGTACCTGGTATGTAGCCAATGACTTGACAAATGCCTTTTTCTCCATTACTGTTCATAAGGCCCACCAGAAGCAATTTTCCTTCAGCTGGCAAGGCCAGCAATATACCTTTACCATCCTACCTCAGGGGTATATCAAGTCTCCAGCTTTGTGTCAGTCTTATTCAGAGAGACCTTGATCGCTTTTCACTTCCACAAGGTATCGCACTGGTTCATTCCATTGATGACATTATGCTGATTGGATCCAGTGAGCAAGAAGCAGCAAACACACTGGACTTACTGTGTGTCAGAAGATGGAAAATAAATTTGACTAAGATTCAGGGATCTTCTACCTCAGTAAAATTTCTAGGGGCCCAGTGGTGTGGGGCCTGTTGAGATATTCCTTCTAATGTGAAGGATAAGTTGGTGCATTTGGTGCCTCCTACGACCAAGAAAGAGGCACAATGCCAGTGGGCCTGTTTGGATTTTGGAGGCAACACATTTCTCATTTGGGTGTGTTACTCCAGCCCACTTATTGAGTGACCCAAAAGGCTGTCAGTTTTGAGTGGGGTCCAGAATAGGAGAAGGCTCTGCAACAGGTCCAGGCTGCTGTGCAAGCTGCTCTGCCACTTGGGCCATATGACCCAGCAGATCCAATGGTGTTTGAAGTGTCAGTGGCAGATTGGGATGCTGTTTGGAGCCTTTGGCAGGGTCCCATAGGTGAGTCACAGCAGAGGCCTCTAGGATTTTGGAGCAAGGTCCTGCCATCTTCTGCAAATAACTACTCTCCTTTTGAGAGACAGCTCTTGGACTGTTACTGGGCTTTAGTGGAAACTGAACATTTGACTATGGGTCAAGTCACCATGTGACCTGAATTTCCTATCATGAACTGGGTGCTTTCTGACCCATCTAGCCATAAAGCGGGTCATGCACAGCACCATTCTGTCATCACATGGAAGTGGTATACACGTGATTGGTCTCGAGCAGGTCCTGAAGGCACAAGTAAGTTATATGAGGAAGTGGCTCAAATGCCCATGGTCTCCACTCCTGCCACCCTGTCTTCTCTCCCTCAGCCTGCACCAATGGTCTCATAGGGAGTTCCCTATGATCAGTTGACAGAGGAAGAGAAGACTAGGGCCTGGTTCACAGATGATTCTGCAGGATATGCAGGCACCATCCGAAGGTGGAGAGCTGCAGCACTACAGCCCCTTTCTAGGACATCCCTGAAGGAGAGCAGTGAAGGGAAATCTTCCCAGTGGGCAGAAGTTCGAGCAGTGCACCTTGCTGTACACTTTACATGGAAGGAGAAATGGCCAGATGTGTGATTATATACTGATTCATGGGCTATAGCTTATAGTTTGGCTGGATGATCAGGGACTTGGAAGAAGCATGATTGGAAAATTGGTGACAAATAAATCTGGGGAAGAGATGTGTGGATGGACCTCTCTGAGTGGCCAAAAACTGTGAAAATATTGGTATCCCGTGTGAGTACTCACCAATGGGTGACTTCAGCAGAGGAGAATTTTAATAATCAGGTGGATGGGATAAGCCATTCTGTGGACACCACTCAGCCTCTTTCCCCAGCCACCCTTGTCATTGCCCAATGGGCCCATGAACAAAGTGGCCATGGTGGCAGAGATGGAGGTTACGAATGGGCTCAGCAACATGGACTTCCACTCACCAAGGCTGACCTGGCTATGGCCACTGCTGAGTGCCCAATTTGTCAGCAGCAGAGACCAACAATGAGTACTTGATATAGCACCATTCCTTGGGGTGATCAGCCAGCTATCCGGTGGAAGGTTGATTATATTTGACCTCTTCCACCATGGAAAGGGCAGAGGTTTGTCCTCACTGGAATAGACTCTTATTCTGGATATGGGCTTGGCTATCCTGTACACAATGCTTCTGCAAAGACTACAATTCGTGGACTCACAGAATGCCTTATCCACCGTCATGCTATTTCACACAGCATTGCCTCTGACCAAGGCACTCACTTTACAGCTAAAGAACTGTGGCAGTGGGCTCGTGCTTATGGAATTCACTGGTCCTATCATGCTCCCCATCATCCTGAAGCAGCTGGATTGATAGAATGGTGGAATGGCCTTTTGAAGTCACAATTACAATGCCAACTAGGTGACAATACTTTGCAGGACTGAGGCAAAGTTCTCCAGAAGACTATGTATGCTCTCAGTCAGCATTCAGTATATGGTACTGTTTCTCCTATAGCCAAGATTCATGGTTCCGGGAATCAAGGGGTGGAAGTGGAAGTGGCACCACACACATCATTGCTAGTGATCCACTAGTAAAATTTTTGCTTCCTGTTCCTGCCATATTACATTCTGCTGGTCTAGAGGTCTGAGTTCTGGAGGGAGGAACACTGCCACCAGGAGACACAACAATTTCATTAAACTGGAAGTTAAGATTGCCGCGTGGACACTTTGGGCTCCTCCTACCTTTAAGTCAACAGGCTAAGGGAGTTACAGTGTTGGCTGGGGTGATTGACCTGGACTATCAAGATGAAATCAGTCTACTACTCTATAACGGAGGTAAGGAAGATTATGCATGGAATACAGGAGATCCCTTAGGGTGTCTCAGTATTACCATACCCTGTTATTAAAGTCAATGTGAAACTACAACAGCCCAGTCCAGAAAGGACTACAAATGGTCCAGACCCCTCAGGAATGAAGGCTTGGGTCACACCACTGGAAAATAAATGACCAGCTTAGGTGCTTACTGAAAGCAAAGGGAATGCAGAATGAATGGCTAGTAGAAGAAAGTAGTAATCAATACCAGCTATAATCGTGTGACAAGCTGCAGAAATGAGGACTGTAACTGTCATGAGTATTTCCTCTTTTTGTTAAAAACATACTTTTGCATGTATACACTTGTACTAAGAAAATATCTTCACTTTATTTCCTTTTCCTTTATCATGTGACATAAGATTTATTGACTTCATATCAGCATTTATGTATTGATAACTTCATGTAATGGTATTTGCGTTGGGGATTGGTGCATTTCTGGTTGCGTGAAGGAGAATTGTATTATATTAGTTATAATTATGACCTTATTATTGTCTTTATTTGAAGATTATGTATGATCTTAGGAAATGTGTATGGGTTCAAGTTGACAAGGGGTAGACTTGTGATTGTTAATACTGAGTGTCAACTTGATTGGATTGAAGGATGCGAAGTACTGATCCTGGGTGTGTCTGTGAGGGTGTTGCCAAAGGAGGTTAACATTTGAGTCAGTGGGCTGGGGAAGGCAGACCCACCCTTAATCTGGTGGGCACAATCTAATAATCGGCCAGCAAATATAAAGTAGGCAGAAAAAAGCTAAAAGGAGAGACTGGACCAGCCTCCCAGCCTACATCTTTCTCTGGTGCTGGATGCTTCCTGCCCCAACATCGGACTCCAAGTTCTTTAGTTTTGGATCTCAGACTGGCTCTCCTTGATCCTCAGACTGGCTCTCCTTGATCCTCAGCCTGCAGACAGCCTATTGTGGGACGTTGTGATCATGTGAGCTAATACCTAATAAACTCCCCTTTATATATATCATACAGATGTATATATATGATATATATACACACCATACAGATGTATATGTATGATATATATACACACCATACAGATGTATATGTATGATATATATACACACCATACAGATGTATATATGATATATATACACACCATACAGATGTATATGTATGATATATATACACACCATACAGATGTATATGTATGATATATATACACATCATACAGGTCTATATATATCATATATATACATCATACAGATGTATATATATGATATACATCATACAGATGTGTATATATGATATATATCATACAGATGTATATATGCTATATATCATACAGATGTATATATATGATATATATATATCATACAGATGTATATATATGATATATATATATCATATAACATATATACATGTTCCATTAGTTCTGTCCCTCTAGAGAACCCTGACTAATACATTGAGCTAATTGCAGCTCATTTTAAAGTTTTTTTTTAAATCAAGACAAGAGTAGGAGGCTTTTTTTTATCAACACACTTTGGATCTTCTTAGATTCAGAAGAACATCTACAAACACAATCAAATCCTAGGATTTCTGCCACTTCACTGTGAGAATTTCTCAACCTTTCTTCCCCTAGATCATCCAGAAGCCAGAAGCTTGTCTTGCAAGTAAGATCTGCTTACAGACCCAACAGCAGCTACTAGTTTGTCTTTCCTGAGCGTCTTTCCACTTTAAAGAGGAAAGAAAGACAAGTAATATGCACTAAGTGTATACCAGGTGTTCTCCCATATGTAACTTCATCCTCAGGTTTCCCCTGAAAAGTAAAGATTATCAGTGGCTTTATCAGAGGAGGAAACTGAGGAACTGAGGTTTTGAAGTAACCTCTGCAACAACACTCAGGTAGCAAGTAGCAGAATGTGTCTGACTCCTCAAGCTGTTTTTTGATGCATGACACGGAGATGTCCCTAAGCTCCTGACAGTTTTTCTTCTCTGCTTTCAAGTCCTGTTTCTTCAGAAGCCTCTGAACCAGAAATAGAGGGATTACTGTCACACTGTGTCTCCCCCACTGTCTGCTGCTCACCCACCAAGTCAGCCTTTCCAAACTGGCACTCCCTTCATCCTTCTTGTCATGCTGCAGACTGAAATAGAAAATATGGTGGGATTTAAATAATTTTTCTTGCATATTTTCCACAGAACTAGGTTTGTTAAGATAGTGAAAAAGATATAAAAAAAGGACTGCTTAACTTCCTCATGAATTCAGCTTATAGATTAAGCACATGTTTAAATCTATGTGTCTCAGGGAACACAAGGAATTCTAATCCCACTTAACATGTACTTGATGCACATTTGA
This sequence comes from Hylobates moloch, assembly GCF_009828535.3. NCBI lineage: Eukaryota > Metazoa > Chordata > Mammalia > Primates > Hylobatidae > Hylobates > Hylobates moloch. The sequence goes on from NW_026652282.1 coordinate 122,863,787, forward strand.
AAAATTGTTCTTATTAAATTATGAATATAAACTCATGTATTAGAACATACATAGATCTTATTATAGAAAAATGACTTCTAAACATTATAGAACTTAGTATAGTAGCAGAATTTCCATTAATGTCAAAGATCTGAAACTAATTTATTATATAATTTAGTTTCTTCCCCTCTTCTGTGTTTCCTTTGTTTTTCCACTTTTTTTTTTTTTTGTCCTGAAAAGATTTAGTAAGTAGGCCCTGTGTCAGGGGTTGAGAACAATGAGGAGACCAAGATAGGACATTTACCAAAATTCACCCTGTCAACATTTTAGGGGAACACTCATCATTCATAAATGTCAAACATTCATAGGGACAGTAACACCTAGGATTTGTTTAGTATGTGAAAAAGCACAATTAATTAACAAAGTCATTCAATCTTGTTTTTTTTTTTTTGAGACGGAGTCTTGCTCTGTCGCCCAGGCTCGAGTGTAGTGGCATGATCTCGGCTCACTGCAAGCTCTGCCTGCTGGGTTCACGCCATTCTCTTGCCTCAGCCTCCCGAGTAGCTGGGACTACAGGTGCCCGCCACCGTGTCCGGCTAATTTTTTTGTATTTTTAGTAGAGATGGGGTTTCACCATGTTAGCCAGGATGGTCTCCATCTCCTGACCTGATCGGCCTCCCAAAGTGCTGGGATTACAGGCATGAGCCACCATGTCCGGCCGTCATTCAATCTTAATAACCACAAAAAGTAGGGCCTCTTATATTCATTTAACTGATGAGGAAACTAAAGTTCAGATAATTTTAGTGACTTTCCACAGATCACACAGCAAGTAAGAGGTGGAGTCAAATTAGAATGCTAGTCTGCCTGACTCCAATGTCTGTGGTGAATTATATACCAACCATGGTCTTTATTTCCCTTTATGCCATAATATTGTTTTCTTGTTTAACTAATTAAACAAACATATCATTTTAGTTACAGAACATTAGATTTAGAAAATCAAGAACCCTTAGGAAAATATTACATTAGTGTTTTTAATCATAAAACATAACCTAATTGAATCACTTATCAGACATACATAATTGAAATAAAGAATACCAAGTAGAATAAAGTCATTTTATTCAATTGAAAAAACATTTATGGTATCCTATGGGCAAAACACAATTGAGAATATAAAGATTAAAAAGCCATGGACCCCCAGGACGTGGAACTTGGAGTCTGACTGGGGAGTCAGAGGCATATAAATGACTTCAGTAACAAAGCTAATGATTTTAAATACAGTAAAAAGAGGTTCGGAAAACATCGTGTCTGATTTGTAGGAAAAGACATATTAGGTCTCCACAGGAACAACTGAGTTATACTTTTTAAAGGGCATTGGATCTAATATTAATTTTTTTAATTAATAAATATTGCTTGAATAAATAGGCAAAAGCCATAGAAGACAGGGTGAACTGTTTGAGCAAAGGTCAAACCTGGTGCTTTTCAACTCTTTTCATTCATGGTCACCAATCTGTAGATGACTAAACATGGCAAAATGATCAAATATCATTATCTAATTTCTCGATAAGGACAACATTAAAATTAGAGTGAATATTTAATCACATCAGTAGGCAAGAGATACCAACCAACAAATTCCTTGCACACAGAAAGCATTAAGAGGTGACGTCTGATGAAGCAGAACAGGAGGAATCATATTATACAAACCCATTCTCATAATAATCTCATCAATTAGAATCACAGAGAAGCTCATGATTCAGCAGATGTCAATGGTTGGAGGACTGGGAAATTAATGATAAACATGCCACTTGATCAATCAAACATCCTTTTTCCTTTACTGAAACTATGATATTTACCGTAGCCAAACACATACCCACTAGGCAAAAAGAGAGAAAGAGAGAGAGGGTGGGGAGAGGGGAGATACAAGAAAGAGGAGGGAATTCCTTTTAAAATAATTAAACAGCCCTAGAGAAAATTTCTCTTTGTTCCTGGCAATAATCTGTCTCCTGGTTTAATAATCCACCATTCTTCAAGCCCTGCCCAAGGGTAGAAACAGGTACAGGGCTGAAGACAGTAGTATTAAGTCAAAGTCTGCATAAGAAAGAGTTGGACAACTAACCTCACTCCTCTATTAGACTTGCGGAATTCCTGCAATCAATTGCATAGCCTGTAGGCGAGTTAGCCCTGTGTAATATGGGCATGTCACTTAACCTTCCCAAATCTAATTTTTCTGACCTTTAAGCTGAAAAATATAATGTATAACCTCTCTATTAAAGAAACTTCATTAAATCTGATGTGACAAATATTTCATTAGAATTATCATATGCTAACATAACATGGAGGAATTAGAATACATAGATTCTGAGTTCGTGAACATTGGGTTGCCATGTGCAGAAGAATGAAACTAGACCCCTATCTCTCAACATATACAAAAATCAATTCAAAATGGATTAAATATTTAATATAAGACCAGAAACTATAAAAGTACGACAAGAAAATTTAGGGGAAACTCTTTTGGACATTGGTTTAGGCAGAGAGTTTATGTCTAAGACCTCTAAAGCACAGGCAACAAAAACAGAAATAGACAAATGGGACTTCATTAAACTAAGAAACTCCTGCACAGCAAAAAGAAGAATCAACAGAGTTAATGGATAATATGAAGAATGGGTGAAAATATTTGTAAACTATTCATCCAACAAGGGACTAATGGCCAGAATATACAAGAATCTCAAACAACAGGAAAAAATAAAAACAAACAATCCCATAAAAAAGTGGGAAAGGACATTAATAGATATTCCTCAAAATAAGACATACAAATGACAAACGGGTATATCAAAAAATGCTAAACATCACTAATCGTCAGAGGATGCAAATCAAAATCACAATGAGATATCATCTTACTCCAGTCAGAATGGTTAATATTAAAAAAGACAAAAAATAATGCATGGTGGTGAGGATGCGGGAACTCTTACACACTTAACACACATTTACACACTTAACAGAAAAATTATGCAACTTTTCAAGAAGTTAATATTGTACGTATAAAAAATACAGAGTATCATTAATTAAGACATACTTTAAACTATCTTCCAAACCAGTTTAGAGTTGATTGTATCTAAGCTAATATTTGAGCTGGGCCTTCAGCATTAGTGTAGGATTTAATGAAGAAGACTATATGTGGTATAGACAAAGGCACAGGGATAAAAATATTCCAACTGACTTTGGAAATTAGCTTGAATGGAGAGAGTTTTCACAAAGAAGGAAATAACTGGGAATCAGATTGAAAGGGTAGATGAGGAAAGGTGATGCCATTATTTTATAGATTCAGACCAAAATATACATATTTTGCCTGAAGTTACTGGAAGATTGATTGCGGCAGAGTAAAGTTTCATGAGATGAGGACCCTGTTAATAAATAAAGTTTGAGCAGTCTGAGGATTAGATGGGTAAATCCAAATCAATAATCGAATCCTTCATATTTGAGCAAGCTCTCCCACCCTATAATATATATCCATTTGTGTTAACATTATTTATTTATTTATTTATTTATTTTTGAGATGGAGTTTTGCTCTTGTTACCCAGGCTGGAGTGCAATGGCATGATCTTGGCTCACCGCAACCTCCGCCTCCTGGGTTCAAGCAATTCTCCCGCCTCAGTCTCCTGAGTAGCTGGTATTACAGGTATGCACCACCACGCCTGGCTAATTTTGTATTTTTTAGCAGAGACAGGGTTTCTCCATGTTGGTCAGGATGGTCTCGAACTCCTGACCTCAAGTGATCCGCCCGCCTCAGCCTCCCAAAGTGCTGGGATTACAGGTGTGAGCCACCACGCCTGGCCCATTTGTGTTAACATTAAACAATCATTATCAGAATGTTCACAATAGCTGGCCTTTATTGAGAGTGTCAACAAAATTGGCCCTAAAAGCGTTTTTTCTTTTCCTCACCCACTGCAGTGGCACAGAGACCCTAAGGAACACTCCCTCCTAATGCGGGTACCACTGATCCGCAAATTCTCTCTAGGCTCCACGTTCTGTGTTCATCCTTTCAAACTGTTCAGTCCATCCTGTCTGTCTCCATTTCCAGGACGTTTACTGCTAGAGCTTTTCTAACCACTTTGTCCCTTGGATTGATGCTTTGGATTAGTTCCTAAGTCTCTAACCTGGCTTCACCAGAGGTACTATATGGTGCTTTTTCCCCTTGTGTTCAGAAATGAGAGTCAACCTCACTTCTGCCTTAGCCTCCAGTTCCTACTGCCAGCCCATACAGAGCCCTAGTTCTCCTCTTTACTCGAGTTGGGCGTTCAAACACTGACTCTTTCCTTACTTAATGCTAGGCCCCCTGCTAGGTGCTTTAAGCAAGTAATTGTTATTAACATTCACAACAGTTATGTCATGTCAATTTAATTATTTCCATCTTCCAGGTGAGAAAATTAGGTTAACTGTTTCAACCATGTGTCCAGTCACACAGCAAGTAAACTGGATTCCAAATGAAGTCTGCCACACTCCATAGCCTGAACTCTTTCCAACTCATCACGTTGCCTTTACTTCTGGGGTTTTCTTTACCATGCACACTGTTTGGATTTTAAAGATACTGGTCATGTAGTGTTGGTTGCAGGAAAAACCACTTCAATCACTTCAGCTACTTATCTTGGAATATTATCTTCAGTCAGCTTGTCATTTAGTTGCTCTTTTCTGGCCATAATACACAGTGAACTGTATATCCATATGATCCACTATGACTATATACCTATATGAAGATATGGATATAGTTGGCTCTATTTATCATTCCCCTGAAACATATTATTGATTTGTTGAAAATAACTAATAATAGTTTTAACAATTGCACTCATTAATAATGTGGCTTAGCTAAAGCACAGGATGGTAATTTGGGTCTATGGGTAAACAGAGAATATTCTAATGTTAGCATCATTTTCCTTAATTTTACCTTGGTTGCTGTGCTTTGAAATCAATGTGAAGAGAAACAAACAAATAACATATATGGTGTTGCACAGCATTAAAGACAAAATGTGCTATAAACAAAGACTGCATATTTTAAAACAGGGTGAAGGAGCAATTTTCTTTAAAAGCCAATAATTTGCTACTAACTACTAAGGGAAGAAGCTGTTCCTTTGCTGGCCCGTCTTTATTGCCAATCTATTTTTCTAAAATTGCAAGTACTTACATAAAATTAAATACAAAGGAGTTCAAGAACATCTTTGGATTTCAAATTCAAAAGATAGCTCATTATATGTATAATGATTTTGTCCTACAAGTTCACCCTGTAATTTTTTTTTCATTTTAATTAAAAAGCAAGACTATTGAGGGGCCTATACTAGGGCAAAGTCTCTTTGGATATGTTGCCATAGCTCAAAGCACACATAACAGCCTGCTTCAGTATGTCAGGGAAAGAGGCCACCTGAGAAAGGCAGAGTGAATGCATATTTCAGAATACTCCTAATATGCAGAGGAAAAAAAAGAGAAAAAAAGGAAAAAAAATCAGTCTCACCCAACAAAGACTAAAAGCTAGACTTTCTCTAGCTTGTAAGACAGGACCAAGGGTTTCGCACTTAATTTTGCTTGACAATATTTTTATGAGAGAAGTACAAATCAAAACAATGGGATGAAATTGTTAAGAGAAAGAAAATAGCATTGTAGTGCATCTTGATTATTGTCGACAACATGAAACAAGGTTCTTCTCTGAAGAAGGCATTTTATGAGTGGCATATTTATTTAAAAGTGCACTTGATACAGAAAGCTGACTATATCAAGCATTGTTTGAAGGGCAGAGCACCAATTTTAAATCTAATTTAAAACCACCGGATTTGGTTCGATGTTATTAAAGGTTACAAAATGTGATTTATAAATATTTCATGATTCATGTCCTTAGGTTAGTTGTTGATTTGTTTATTTTTGCTACTTTTTTACAGCACTATCATATTACTTCTAAAATTCTGTTTTTATATGTTATAAAATAAATTTGCATAATAAGAAAGTTTATCACAGGAGAAAATCAATGGTTAGACTACTAAGTAAGTACACTTGATGTTTTTTATTACCATTGTTTTAATCACAAGTAAACCTCACTGGAATGCAATTCACTTGTAATTTACTGAGTTTTTTGGATGACTACAAGTGAGGAAACTAACTAACTTGCTGTGTGACCTTGCATAATTTGCGTAAGTTACTTAACCTCTATAGGCTTCAGTTTTCTCATCTGTGAAGCACAAAACATCCTCAACACGTGAACTCTAATGACCCTTGCAGCTATAATACTCTATGAATTTCTTTAGTGGTAAGTATAAAATATTAACTCAGAACATCTCTAGATAGTGGTAAATAAAGCACGGTTCATTCAGCCATGTTCCAAAAAATCTACAATTATTTATTATCACCTCGTACATTTATGCTTCCTCCCTCAATTAAAATGTTATATATTAAGAAAGAGAAAATGTTTATACAATAAACTACAAGATAAAGGAACACATATGTTAAGGTTACTTTTAAGGAGCTATAAGATGGTAGAACGCAGAAATATCACTCTGCCAAGGATGATATTCAGTAAAGATTTTGTGAATAGAAAAATACAAAGTTGTAGTTAGACAGAACAAATAAGTTCTGGTCTTCTACTAACAATGTGCTCTATATTTCAAGATAGCTAGAAGAGAAGATTTTGAATGTGGTCACCCCCCCCCCAAAAAATGATGAATATTTAAAATGATGGATATAATAATTACCCTGACTTGCTCATTACACAATGTATACATGCATTGAAACATCACACTGTATCCCATAAATATGTACTATTATTAAGTGTTAATTATAAATAAAAAATTGTTGATGAAGAAAAAGATATGTAGAGAAAGTTGCACACAGTGCTGTCTTCAAGAACAGAATCTTCGTTTAATATAAGGAATGTAAAGGCAATGACATGGGTGAGATGCTGCCTATAAATAAAATGCTGCTACAGGTATGGAGAGGGTGAGGCTAAAGGCAGGCATTTCCTTCAGGAAGCAATTCCAGTAATCCAGGAAAAAGGTAAGAAGTGTTTGAACTAGGGTGTTGGTAGTAGGAAAGTAAAGAATAAGGCTGAAGTCATGGATATTTGGAAAAATGAAGGGATGAGTTTTGGTGGAAGAATAAAAAAAGATGATAGACAAAGAGGAATAAAGAATGTCTTGTGAGATTTGGAAACTGAGGGTGACCTTAAAGAACAAAGAAACACATGTATTAAGGGTACTGATAAGGAGCTATAAGAAGGTAGAATGAAGAAATATTCTGCCAACGATCATGCAGTGAAGACAGAGACATCAAGAAAAGGAGCTGAAATTGGCACAGCAAAAAAAAAAAAAAAAAAGAAAAAAAAAAGAAAAAAATTGTTTGTATGCATGGTGCAGGAAAGTTCTGTCCAGGTTTTCAGACAGAAATGTCCAGCAGGCAATTAGAAATGAGAAACACTTCACTCTGGAATCCATGACACAGAAGTGATCGTTGAAGGCTTGAAAACAAATGATATTCATAAAGGATAGGGTAGCAGGAGAAAATATCAGAGGCATGAGGCCATAAATAGAGGATACAGCTTGGAGTAGTGTGATACTTAACTATTACCAGGTATGCATGTCTACAAATGGTCCCGACTTACTATGGTTAAACTTGTGATTTTTTTTTCCTTTGCTATAGTGTGAATGTGACACAAATTCAGTAGAAGCTGTACTTGGAAGTTAGAAGTTTGATTTTTTCCCAGGCGAGCCATATGTGGTGTGATACTCCCTTGCTACGCTGGGCCACACAGAGAGCCACGGCTCCCAGTCAGCTATGAGATCAGGAGGGTAAACAATCTGTATGCTGCAGTGTATTGTGTTGCCAGCCTCTTTTGAATACGGTGTCTTGTGTTTTTGCATCCCATCATGTCCATAAAATGCCCATCTGTGTACAGTATTCAACACTTTATTATAAAATAGGCTTTGTGTTAGAGATTTTGCCCAACTGTAAGCTAATGTAAGTGTTCTGAGCACATTTAAGGTAGGCTAGGCTAAGCTATGATGCTTGGTAGGTTAGGTATTTTAACTGCGTTTTTGACTTATGATATTTTCAACATATGATGCGGTTATCAGAATGTAACTCCATTGTAAGCTGAGGAGCATGTACAGTCTCCTTCATGACTGGTGATAGATAAATCACATGTTTGTGTTTTAGACAAACTAGATTACCCAGTTAGATAGATAACAAATGGAATTATAAACCCCAAAATCTCAGACAGGTCTCAGCTAATTTAGAAAGCTTATTTTGTCGAAAGTTGAGGATGCACCTGTATGACACAGCCTCAGGAAGTCCTGACGACATGTTCCCAAGGTGGTCAGGGGACAGCTTGGTTTTATACATATTAGGGAGACATGAGACATCAATCAATATATGTAAGAAGTACATTGGTTGCATCCAGAAAGTTGGGGACAACTGGAAGCAGAGAGGGGGCTTCCAGGTCACAGGTAGGTGAGAGACAAATGGTTTCATTCTTTTGAGTTTCTGATAAGCCTTTCCAAAGGAGGCAAACAGATATGCCTTTATCTCAGTGAGCAGAGAGATGACTTTGAATAGGATGGGAGGCAGGTTTGCCCTGAGCAGTTTCCAGCTTGAATTTTCTGTTTAGTTTAGTGATTCTGGTGGCCCAAGGTAGTTTTCTTTCACAGAATCTAAATATGAATGTGATAAAAGGAATTTGATCCTTTCATTTTCTTCCAATGTTTTGAGGTAGAAATAAGAAGCCTCAACAATAATGCTAAATTATTATAATTTGTAACGTTACTGTTCATTTACTGAAGTTCGGTCTGTGCCAGGACAGTCCTTTAGGAAAATCAGATAAATAATGGTTGTCATAAAGGAGTTTATTTTCTAACTCTAAGGAAGGGCAGAGTGACCTCTCAGCAGAACTAAAACCAGAATGTTTTCTTTTTCTCCTTTACTAAATATTTGCCCGTTAAAGTTTTAGCCTGTTCATGGGGAAAAAGAAGCAGAAACTTGAACCAGGGACTGTATCTTCAGGAATTTTGAATGTAAGTAAACATGATTCAGTCTGTTCAGTCTGAAAGGGTCCAGCAGATTGGGTCTTCTTTTGTTGACTTTTATTATGAAGTATACATTTATTAATTTTATAATAAAACAATGAAAAATTATTTATAGAAATCTAGTTCTCTAAATTTAGAGTAGGACTAATTCTATGATTTATTTTAATTTTTTTTATTATACTTTAAGTTTTAGGGTACATGTGCACAACATGCAGGTTTGTTACATATGTATACATGTGCCACGTTGGTGTGCTGTACCCAGTAACTCGGTTGAGGTAAAAGTAGAAGGCTACATTTTAGTGGGTGTCTTTGTTACCCAAAGAACCAATTGAATTCCAACCACATACCTAAGCCACCCCATGACACTGCTCACAATTTTCTGAACAGAATCAATATGATAGAAAATGTATTCACAAACTCCATATTGCACTATTATTGGAAAACAAAGCAAAAGTAGCTTTAAAAAGTATTATCTTGGTTGAAGAAAGAAGAAATAATTAAACATTGGAGATTTCAGCCTATGAATAAGGTGAGTGCACAAAAATATCCCCAGGAAATTCATGTTGCTTTCAAAGAATATTGAAATATTAAATCCACCCCAACATCTGGGAGATAAATTCTCTTTATGTGTGTGTGTATTTTTCTTTAATGAAGCCAAGTTTATATTTTTGTCTTCATAAACAGGTAAAGAATTTGATGAAGTGACTGTAGCCCACAAAACAAAAACACAAATCATTTTCTGTATTTTTTCTCATTTTGGCAATAAAATAATGTTGATAGATTTCCTTTAAAAATGCAGTCATATTAGTTCTACACTGAAACTTGGACTGTTACTTTATATTCCAATCTAGTCCAATTATAAGATTGTGCAATCTTGCTGTAAATCTTGGTTTCTTGTCTTCAAGATAAATGTTGATTTAAAGATTATAGCAGATAATTAAACTAAAATTATTCATGAAATTTGCCTATAACTTTTATGTTTATCTAAGGACAGCTGCTAAAATAAGCCCCTTTCAGTTATCCCCAACTCCCCATGATTGTTTAAACTCCCACCTGTGTTTTAATGCCTGTGTGTCAAAAAGGTTGCTAAAGAAGAAAAAAAGAAAATACTGAATTTGGAGAATTTGACTTTAGTATTTGAAGTTTCCAGATTTATTGCATTGTTTTTATTATCATTTACATCAATTGATATTTGTAAAAGGATGCTTTTTCTTAGAAATTGACTTACTTTATTGATGTTATTGTTGCTATATGATTCACTTTGATTAGGATCAAACCTGTTTTTCCCCGATGTCTTTCTAAAAATATCCTTACAATGAATTCCTTTTCCTAATGTAAGTGACCCGATTACATTTGATTCTTGGTGTATGTGGGTGGGAGATGGAAGGGTCCAGTATACTACTAATATGCTTTCCCAGGCTCCAGTGAAACCTGAATCTCCTTCAGTGTCTATCACCAGTCTTTTATCCCATAATCTCTTGGGCAAAAAGAAAAACCCATCTCTTCTCTCTGCTTCAGAAATACAGAAAGGCAGCATGACTCCCATTGCAAAGATACATACAGTGCATGGATATAAGAAATGATCGAAACCAGCCTGTTGACAAGAGCTTGAAATTGTTATATATAGTAGGACAACATTAGTAGCTGTTTTAACCTATCATCTGTATGTCTATCACCTATCTTTCTATTTCTCTATCAACTTATTTACCTATCTATAATTTTGCCATTGCTGAAGCCTTAATTTAATTCCTTGTAATACCTTTCCTCTGGGGTAAGTTTTCAGTTATTCACCTTGCCTATATTCCCTCCCCATTATAAACCATCCTGAATTCAACAGCAATGGTGATTCCTTTAAACCATGACCCTGATCGTGTCGTTCCTCCTGTTCAAAACCCTGCACTGAGTCCCCATTCAAGGGCCACCTCTGTTAAACTTCTTGGCCTCCTCTTTGGTGCCTCCTTTTCCTATACCACGCCGCTCATCTCAGTGAACCATACTCCATGTTGCTTTCTTACCTCTATGCCTCTAGTCATTGCTCCCTCTAAAGATGATCTTTTCTCCCATCACCTTATAAGTAAATCCTATTTGTTGTTCAGACTTTAGTGCAAATATCACATTCTTTAACTCATTTTTTAAGACTCCCCCACTCTCTTTCTACCTACTCTCTCAGCTGGAAGTATCTTTTCCCTCTTCTGAACACTTACAGCCGTTATGTAACTTTCTTTCACAGAACTAACCATTTTCTACCTCTTTCTGTGTTGTAAGTAATATATTTACATATCTGAATGTCTTATTTGTTCTATTATTCTATTGTTATGTTGAGGAGACTGCAGAATTATGTTTATTTTTGTGCCCTTCACAATGCCTGCACATTGTATATAAATGCTTTACAGTTGTGAAAAGAACAAATAACCATTGTTGCTAATGTGCTTAAAGATAAAGAATCTCTATTCAAAACAAAATGAATTGTACTGCATCTTTATAATGAAAGATAGCATCACATAAATGGAAGAGCGTGGAATGGAAAAATATATGGGTTCATTACTAGCTCGACTATTTGCTAGAAATTTGGACTGGGGAAACTAGATTGTTTATTTCAATGACTGTCCCTTTTTAGGGAGATTATTATTATCTATCACCCAAAGTCATTGCAAGTATTAAATTATATAATTTATGTACATATAAACACAATAGCTAACACACTCCTGCTTGACCTGCTTGATATTTATTTTTTTTGCAGTACTTTGGCAGTATCATCCCACTGTATCCTGGCTTCTATTGTTGCTATTAAAAGCTCTGCTGTCAGTCAGTTTTGGTTCGTTGCTAGATCATTTGCCTTTTTATTTCCCTCTAGGTACTTTTCACTTCCTTCCTTTGACTTTTATGTCTTCTCATCTCACTGACATATGTCTAGGTGTATATTGTTTTAAATTAATTATATTGGAGTTATTCTGTGGTAATTCATTCTTTGGATTTATGTCTTTCATTTCTGGAAAACTCTATACCATTACTTATAATAGTCATCTCCCAGTCTCTATTTTTCTACTATTATCCTAGTTAGATATTTATTAGACACCTTATCCTCCATATTGCTTAATATAACATTAATTTTTTATCTCTCTGAGCTGCATTCTATGAAATTTCTTCAGAACTATCTTTTATAAAAACAAATTCTTTTTTTCTACTGTGTCCATTCTACTATTTAATCTGCTCATATAATCACTATTCATGGAAGTATATATTGGTTTCGTGTCTATAATTTTTATTCTGTCCCTTTTTATGTCTATAACTTCTACTGGATTTTAGACATTCATGGTCATTTTTAATAGTGTCCAATGTTTGCCTGTTTTTTTTACCCTTTTATTTCTTTAACTATTTCCAGCAGACTTATTTAATACTCTACATCAGCTAATTCAAATATATAATTCCCTTGGGGCTTTAAATCTGGCATTAATGTTCCTATGTTTATGCATCATATGTTGTTTGCTTATGTATTATGCAATCTTTGGTTATGTGTTTATATTACATGGATCATAAAATGTGAGAACCCCAGGGAATAAAGTATAAACTTTTTTTTTTTTTTCCAGATAAAATGTTGTGCTTGTTTCTACTTGGGGACTACACTTTCTGCTGATCTGGAATCACACTAGTCTCTGTGAACTTTCCCCTCTGCGTGAGACACTTAGCGTCAATTCTGCCGTCTTGACACTGGCCCAAGTCTTAGCTTCCTCCATGCAATGCTGTTATCAGCATTTTTACACAAGACAACTCTGTTAGTCCATTTTGTTTGCTATAAAGGAATACCTGAGGCTGGGTAATTTGTAAAGAAAAAGGATTACTTTGGTTCATCGTTCTATAGGCTGTACAAGAAGTATGACACCAGCATCTGCTTTTGATGAGGCTGCAGGATGCTTTTACACATGGCAGAAGGCAATGGCAGCCAGCATGTCACATGGTGAGACAGGAAGCAAGGTGGGGAGGGCAGTGCCATGCTATTTTAAACAAGCAGATCTCCTGTTAAGTAGTAGAGTGGGAACTCAGTCATTACCATGTGGGGAGGGCACCAAGCTGTTCATGAAGGATCTGCCCCCATGACCCAAATACTTCCCACTAGGCCCCACCTCCAACATTGGAGATCACATTTCAACATTAAATTTAAAGAGGAAAAATATATAAATTATATCAATAGCCTACTTTATGGTACTTACTTGCTGCTAAACCCTCCACATACTGAGCTCAACTCATATATTTTTGGTGGGAAAGAGACCCAGGAGAACTCTTTCACCTAAGAAATATAATGCATCATGATAATAGTTTCATATAAAATTAGTTATTTTGCAGTGACAGAGACCTTCAGTGTCAATTTTCTGCCACACTTGAAGTGAAAGACTTCTGATTATATACATCATTTATTGGTGTATATAATTGTGGACTTGTACTGTTTTTATATTTTTCTGTTGGTTTTTACATTTATATTTTCCTCCCTCCAGAGTTTTTTAGCTGACTTTGAACAAGAAACACATAGTCTACTTCATTTTATTCCCATAGTATCTGTAACATATTAGGTTCTCAGTAATTACCTTTTAAATATATACAGAAAAATTCCATGCTCTTTAATTTATATGAACAGAATATATGACAAAATGTAAGAATGTAAATTATCTGATAAAAGCTGTGAAAGTAAAAGACTCCTCGGCTGTGAACTTATATATCTACTTAGAATAAGGGAATATAAATCTTCCCCATTTAGAAAATTCTGAGACTGTAACATTTATGCCTTTTCCCCCAACACTTTTACTTATTTGCCTTCACACCAAATCCCTAGACAGAAAGAAGATCAAAAACATCAATACTATTTTATGACATACTCTGAAAAATGAAACACATAAGAAATATGGATAAAATACTAACTTATTTTAACCGTAGAATTTAAAAGGCTGTGTTTACTGAGACAATATCATATGTATTAATGTGACCTTAATGTGAATAAAAAACAATTCCACCATCTGAGTATTTGGTGATACGAAAATTAAAATTATAAAAAAAAAGGTTCTGAAGTAAAAGTGATAATTAAAAGATCAAAGAAAAATGCATATTCAATGCTTAATTACCTAAATACCAGCAACTCAAATCATGTGCTCCTTCTTTCTCTGTGGCTGCCTGTTGGCTACTTAGAAAACTCATTTTGATCTTCATTATAGGACGGAAAGAGAAAATTAAAAGAATAAAAAGTCTACCCTATCGATTCAGAGAAACTTTAACAGTTCTGATAAATAATAGAGAAAGATAAAATTGAAACTTTAGTTTCAAAGGAGGCTAGTAAATCATATATATTTGTTCCCTTTGTTCATTGACCCTATCCCCATTAATAATTCAAAATTAGTAGTACAACATATAGCACCCACACCTGTGCTGACTCATATATGTTATGTCTGAGAGTCAAAAATGCAGAAAGAAGGATTTCTGGCTGGGTAGTTCTGACATTATTCACCTCTCCTGGCCAAAGCCCTGAAATGAATCTTTATTTTCAATCTGCAATTTAAATATTGCCTAAATGGTTCTGTCAACAGGCTCTGCCCAAAGGATGAAAAAGAATTGGCAGTAATATAAAGGATATGATTATCGAATTCTGCCCCAAATCCTTCTCACATTAGCCTTCTATAGCAACTAAAATTGGCAAAATTATGCTTAAAAGAGGACAGGCCTTATTTATTGGGATACAAGTACCACTGACCCAGGCCAAGCAAATAATCTGTCAGAAAATATAGTACTTATTTCAGAAGGGCATGTTTTCAAAGATAACTTCCTCGGTTTTAGCTTCTCATGGCCAGCCTGTCAGTGTACTGTAAGAATTACTTCCTACCTTTGCACTACCAGGCCGTAGTTCAATGAGTACAGTGATTAAAATTCCTGACATCAAAATATTAATTATTTAGAATATATACAGAATTTATTTATAGACTCATTTTTTAAAAAAATTACAATATACATTTTTATGTATTGTAACAGTTCAAGAAAGCTGCTTCTATGCATTTCCTAATACCGCTTAAATTTTGTAGATGCTTTGATTTCAACACAATCCAGAGCACATTATGATTGAGGCAAGCAAATAGCTATGTACTCAGGCTGGTGAAAGGTGCTAAAATATATATATATATATATATATGAATAGCATGTGCTTAGAAGTTAAGTTAGATGGATTTGGAATTGAATACTGGATCTGAATACTGGATCTGATCCTTACTAGCTATGTGACTTCTTATAGCATACATGTTCTATGAGCACTCATTTCTTTAACTTAGAGTTGGGTGGTAACAGTGTTTATATCACAGAGTTCTTATTGGGTTTAAATAAAATAATCTATGTAAAGCATTTTTACAGTGCCTGACACATAATAAATGCTCAATGTTATATCAATATTTTAATGTTATGACAATAAATATTTTATGTAATTGATATTTTTATTGTTTACAAAATATTAAACCCAAATTACCAGGAACAACATATACCTTACTTTAATCTGTGTTTATTATCATTATTTCCCTGAGAAGAAAACTCAGTTTCAGATATTTTAGGTAAGTTACCTGAAGACACATAACCGTAAATGAGAGGGCTGAATGTTGCAAACACATCTGTTTCACCCCAAAGATCATGTTTTTTTCATTGCACACACTGATTCTTAAATTAATATTTCTTGTAATTATGGTTAAGATCCAGGAGGAGAAAAGGGGATTACATTTGGGAACTGGCTAACTGGTCTTCCAATATAGGATAGCGGCATATTCAATATGTTGATACCACCTGTCAGGATAGCTCAAAGCTCCACATTACCCCGTCTCTACTAAAAATCCAAAAAATTAGCCAGGTGTGGTGGCAGGTTCCTGTAATCCCAGCTACTTGGGAGGCTAAGGCAGAAGAATCACTTGAACCCGGGAGGCGGAGCTGCAGTGAGCCAAGATCATGCCACTGCACTCCAGCCTGGGTGACAGAGCAAGACTCCATCTCAAAAAAAAAAAAAAAAAAAAAAAAAAAGAGTTTACTCCTTGTCACGTACAAAATACTTAACAGGCCTATTTTCTATAGTTTAACAAAACAGAGCACACTTGTCCAACCTGAACTGAAGTGCACTTTTAAGTATATAATCAAAATGTTTTCCAGCTTAAGCCACGTTAATGTGTCAGACTGATTGAATTCCAATTCTGAAATAAGTTCAACTAAAACACTAGCAAAACATAGTGGAAAAAAATGAAAGAAATTTGTGCTAGAAATAGCAGGTAGACCAGTGTACAGATGTAGAAACTGACATAACAACAGTGAAAGAATATATAGCTTCTGAAGCACCATGGCAGCCTGAGCCTGCAAAATCCTTTTATTAGCTGCCATAGCAGCATCCAGAAGAGTAATTAGGGATTTCAGCAGCATAACACAGGGTAATAGAAGGGGCTAGAAAGAACTGCAGCATGGCACAATAGCATATGCCGGTCAGAGGAAGGCTGTGCACTCAGTTTGAATAATCAATGAAAGGGAGAAAATGTTGTTCTTCGCCATGATTTCTGGAGAGCTGACTTCAAGGCGATGGGTGAAGCTGAATCTAGTTGCAGTGAACCATGCACAGGCTGACAAATTTTTACTTCCCAAAAAACCATTCTGAGTCAGCTCTGATTTGCAGATCTACAAAATTTCAAAAGGACTCTGAATTCCATAGGCAGTCAGTTTTTAAAATAAGCAGTATTTTCTCTATGGGGACGCTTGGGTGGTGTGGTGTAGCATCTTAAACCATGAATTAGTATCAGGCTATGTACAAGCTATAAAAGTAAATAAAAGTCTTACCAATAATCTAGATAAAATAATTAACACAATTAACCAGAAGTAAAAACAAAGGTATAAGAATTCATTCACCTTTGCATTAATTCAGCAAATATTTATTAAATACTTAATACATGGATAGGTCTACTAAGAAATGTGTAAAGATATCAAGAAATGCAATATACAATCTTTCTCTAAAGAAACTGAGGAAAAGCAAATCACATTGTGAAAATTTAAAAAGTAAAACAAAAGAATGATAGGTATCTTGACAAAAGTGTGAATGTAAATGTCCGTGGTTCAACTATTGAAACTGACTTACTTAATCACTCTGATTTTCAGTTTGCTCATCCAAACAATTGTCATGTGAATTGTTAACTTGAAGTCATTGTCTCGGTGAACTTAGTTTTTAAAAGTACGTTAAAGTGACTTCCTCTTCTGAAAGATGGAATAGATATAATTTTGCCTATTTCTCTTTCTAAATAAAACCAAAACCCCTGTATATTATATATAAAACAAACATAAGAACACTCTGAAAGTTGGAAATAAATAAACTGTTTAGAGAGCTCAGGACCCAGGAAATGACATGGTAGTGAGCTTCCTGGGATTTTCCTTCCTTCCTTCCTTCCTTCCTTCCTTCCTTCCTTCCTTCCTGGGATTTTCCTTCCTTCCTTCCTTCCTTCCTTCCTTCCTTCCTTCCTTCCTTCCTTCCTTCCTTCATTCCTCCCTCCCTCCCTCCCTCTCTCCCTCTCTTCTTCTTTCTTCCTTCCTTCCTCCCTCCCTCCCCCTCTCTCCCTCTTTCCCTCTCTCCCTCTCTCTCTTTTCTTTCTTTATTCCTTCCTTCCTCCCTCCCTCTCTCCCTTTCTCCCTCTCTTTTTCTTTCTTATTTCTTTCTTCCTTCCTTCCTCTCTCTTCTTTCTTTGCTTTTCCTTTCCTTTTCTCTTTTTCTTTCTTTCTTTTCTCTTTCTTTCCTTCCTTCCTTCTTTCTTTCTTTTTTTCACATGTCATATATTTGAGAGTCGCAGCTAAAGGAGCCAACAAATTGGAAATGCCAAAAGTCACAGACAAAAAGCCCAAATAAAATTCTGCTTTGTTTAGCCAAAGGACAAGAAAAGAGGTAGCCTAGGAAAGACAGAAAATTTCGATAAAATAACTACTCTACTGCAGCCAATCCCTACCCTTGAAAAAGCTATTCTTACCCCCAATCTTGTGTCCAAAGTTGGAGGGGGGAGGCTTCTAACTTCATCAGGGTGTAATGAGGAGTTCCAACATCTCGGTATGCATGGCGTCTATTTCTGCTTGGCAGTAACAAGGCACCCATGCAACTCCCTGCCGGGGTGTTGTCAGAAGAGGCCTATTGAGTAGCAGTAATGAGATACTTCACTCCCTAAGCAAGGTGAAACTACGACCCCAACTCACAGGTGGCAATGGAAACTAAGTGGACAACCGGGATTTCCGAACTTACCTGGCAAAAAGGAGACAGTGGCTCTCTCTTCCCCTACCAGAGTGATATCATAGAAAGCCAGCTAAAACAGATGGCTTAAATAAGATCCAAAGGGTTACAACACAATACATAAGATTTCTTCTATGGTGTGAATGTTTGCGCCTACCCACCTCTGCCAAATACTTATGTTGAAAACCTAATAACCAATGGGATGATATTAGGATGTGGGTCCTTTGGGAAGTGATTAGATCATGAGGGTGAGATTAGTCCTTTTATAAAAGAGACCCCAGAAAGTTGCCTTCCCCTTTCCCACTATGGGGACACAGCTAGAAGGTACTAACTATACACCAGGAAACAGTGCTTCACCAGATGTCAAACTAGCCAGT
Organism: Hylobates moloch; assembly: GCF_009828535.3. Classification (NCBI taxonomy): domain Eukaryota; kingdom Metazoa; phylum Chordata; class Mammalia; order Primates; family Hylobatidae; genus Hylobates; species Hylobates moloch. The sequence continues at coordinate 122,882,449 of NW_026652282.1, forward strand.
ACCTTGATCTTGGACTTTCTAGCCTTCAGGACTGTGAGAAATACATTTTTGTTATTTGTAAGCCACCCTGTTGATGGTATTTTGTTGTAACAGCCCATATGCCCTAAGACAATGCACATGTTTTAGAAAAAAAAAAAAGTCATCAACAAAGAACCAGAAGAATCTGAACTATTACTACTGTCTCCACTATAGGAATGTTTTTCTTAATGCAGACCAATGAGCTGGAGTCAAAGGACAGTGTGGCCCACCTGTTGATCTGAAGATGTAGAATTCAGAGATTGTAGCAATTAAAGCAGATAATGTTTGAAGGGCAGAATAGTGGGAAGGAAAATGCCATGCAGGAAAGGATGGTGGAGTTACAGAGGTCCATGAGTGTCTCTTGTGAGTTACTTGTTGAAGGCTGGGCTGCACATTCAGAGAATGAGTGTGCGTGAGATTTACCAGAAAATAGCTACTATGGGGTTGGTAATGGAAAACAGATATTAGAGGTAGAGTAGTTATAGACATATTAGACATCAGACCTAGATAGAGAATATAGACATCATCAATACCTGCAGATTTTGCTCAGCCACCAGAAGGCCTAAACCTTATGTGTAAAGGCCATCCTCTAGAATAGGAGGTGACAAAGTATGGTTCTTGAGTCTAATCCAGCCTGTCATTTATATTTGTAAATAATGTGTTGGAACCTGGCCATGCCCATTTGTTTATGTATTGTTAATGACAACTTTTATGCTAAAATGGAGGAGTTTAGTAGATTCCACAGAAACTCTATGGCCCACAAAACTAAAAAAAAAAAAAAAAAATGTACTACCCCCAGGCTATTTATAAAACAAGTTTGTCAATCCCTGCTCTAGAGTAAAGAGTACCCTAAATCCACTTTAACAAGCCTACCAAGCCCTCAGTAAAGACAAGATGCCTGCCTAAGACTAAAATTTAAGTAGTAAAACAAAAAAATGCATTCTCATTCCAGGCCCCTACCACTAAGCAAAGTGTCAAGTAGCAAGTAACTTGCAAGAGACATAGATCAGTAAGACGCATTGCAAACAGAAGACTTAAAACTGAGTTTAGAGTATATATTGAAAAATAAATCCACTGGCAAACCAATCTCTATATTAAACATGGGTTTTTCTAAACATATTTGAAGACTGGATATAATGAGTATAAACATAGCAACAACACACCTCAAACTCTTATTTAGATTAACTTAAATATCCATAATAAAGATCTAGCAGAAGAGAATGTACCCCTATTTTCAAGCATTTAAAAAGAGTTATCTCAATCATTACTGTGTTACAAAAGAGAGCTGGTTTTAAAAAAATAGGAAACAGAAAATAGGCAAGAAAAACAAAACATTCCCAAGGGTAAAATAAATCATTATAACCAGACTCAAATATTATACAGATGTTGGAAGTATCTGAAAATGAATTTAAAATAATTGTGATTAATATGCTGAAAATTATTTTAAAAAGGTGGACTACATTTAAGATCATATGGGTAATTTTAATGGAGAAAATGGAAACTATAAGAAAGAATGAAATGTAAAAGCTAGAAATGAAAAGCACAATAACATCACTAGATTCAACACAATATAGAAAGGAATTCATTTACTCAAAGATATACCTACAAAAATTACTTAAACTGCAGTACAAAGAAACTACAGAATAAAGAAAGCAGAACATATCATCCAAAACTTGTGAGACATTAGGAAATGATCTAATGTTTGCATATTTAAGATTGTAGAAGAAAAAAAAGAGAGAAAATAGGGAAGGAAAAATATTTTTAAAAAATTGGCCAAGAATTTTACAAATTTAATGATATAATCAAAAGCACAGAGCTAAGAAGCTCAGAAAACACGAAATAGAATAAACAAACATACACAAATTCACACTCACATATTTAAGTGTATCATTTTCAGTTTGCTAAAAAGAAAGACAAAACAAAAATATTAAAGGTTTTCAGATAAAAAGAAAACATCACTGATATTGTTAGGCCTTGTGTCTCCACCCAAATCTCATCTTGAACTGTAATCCCCAGGTGTTGAGGGAGAGACCTGGTGGGAGGTGATTGGATGTCACCTCATGGGGTCAGACTGCTCCATGCTGTTCTCATGATAGTGAGTGAGTTCTCATGAGACCTGATGGTTTTATAAGTGTTTGAAATTGCTTCCTATCCTCACTATCTTTCTCACCTGCTGCCATGGAAGGCATGCCTGCCTGCTTCCCCTTCCGCCATGATTGTAAGTCTCCTGAGGCCTCCCAGCTATGTGGAGCTGTGATCAATTAAACATCTTTTCTTTATAAATTGCCCAGTCTCAGGTAGTATCTTTATAGCAGTGTGAGAGTGGACTAATACAATTACATACAGATGAATAGACTTATAGCATAAAGCTCTTTATAAAACTAAGCAAGCTAGAAAGTATGGGGTGAAATCTGTAAAGTGCGGAAAGAAAAAACTACTGTCAACTTAGTAAAAATGTTTTAAATAAATACATTAGAATTTCTCAGAGAAACAAAATCTGTAAGAATTTACTGGGAGAAAAAAGAATTGTTAAAGCAATAAATTGGAAAGGAAGAAATAAAGGTGTCCCTCTTTGCAGATGACATGTTTGTGTACATAAGAAAATCTTTTAAAATCTATGGAAAAGCTCCTAGAAGTAGTAAAGTGATTTTTTTCAAGGCCACATGATACAAAAATCAATATATACAGGTAAACCGTATTTCTATTTACCAGCAATTAAAAATTAGAACTCAGTTTAAAAAATACAATACCATGACAATAATACCCCCCCAAAAAATCAACTCAGGTTCATATTTTACAAAACATGAACAGGCTCCATATGTTCAAAATAGAAAATATGGATGAAAAAATCAAAGAAGATATCAATTCTTCTCAATCAAATCTGTTTACTGTAATCTTAATCAAAATCTTGACAGGCTTTTAAAAATAGTTATCAACAAGGCGATTTTGAAATATATATATGGAAATGCAAAATAATTAGAAAAGTCAAAGCTATTTTTTAAAAGGACAAAGTTGGAGGATTTACAATACTTGAGTTCAGGACTCACTGTGAAACTACAGAAGTTAAGGTAATGTGGAAGTGATGAAAGTGTAGACTTATGAATCAATGGAATAGAAACTGAGCAATAGGCTCACACAAATATAGTAAAAACAAAAATCTATGGACTATTTTCCCCTATACGGAGGCACGTTACACCTTTGTATTGGTATATTTCTGTCAATAAGATCAAAACCATCTCTAAAACTGTGGTTCTTACGTATTTGTGGGGTATAAGTCTTGTTGAGAGTGGGAACTGTGTCTTGTTCATTTCTATTCTCCTCAGTTATAAAGATAGTATTAATTCATTAAACTCCAATTGCATCACATGTTAATGCTATAAACCTGGGAAGGGAACTGCTCTCAACTTCCTCTCGATAATACCACATACACGATAAGACAGTTGTGCCAACTAAATGACATCATACATATAAGGCAATCAGCAGAGTGAATTGTATATCATAATATAGAGTAACCCCCTTATATATTAGTTGATGGCCTTAGGTTGGGATTTTTAGAAGTAAACCTTTAATGTGTGATAGACAGACATTCTTGTGCAAGTAATTATTGAGGAAGTGTCCTCAGAGGGGAAAAAAAGAAAGAGAGAGAGAAGCAGAACAGGGCCAAAGAAGTTGTTAAACAAGAATATGGTCTCAAATTCATATACATTCAGCGTGATCCCAAGGGCAGCTCTGAAGCACAAAATGCGCTACAGAAGAGAAGTAGCCTCGTTATAAGTAGAGAATAGTCTGTGGGTGCAACTTGGAGGTAGCTTCTATGTGGCAGACGGTAATTCACTGGAGAAAGGGATCAATTTGGAGCAGTCAGCACTCACAGCAGTAAGAGGCAAGAGCGCACTTGTTCGTGAGAGGACATCTGGGCAGGGCACTGACAGCATCTTCTAACTTAGTGTGATTGTCTGATTATTCTACCAAGATATTTAAATGTAAACTAAGACTTTAAAAGTAATATAGTGGCTCACGCCTGTAATCCCAGCACTTTGGGAGGCCGAGGCGGGCCGATCATGAGGTCAGGAGATCGAGACCATCCTGGCGTAACACAGTGAAACCCCATCTCTACTAGAAATACAAAAAATTAGCCGGACGTGGTGGCGGGCGCCTGTAGTCCCAGCTACTCGGGAGGCTGAGGCAGGAGAATGGCGTGAACCCGGGAGGCAGAGCTTGCAGTGAGCTGAGATTGCGCCACTGCACTCCAGCCTGGGCGACAAAGCAAGACTCTGTCTCAAAAAAAAAATAAATAAATAAAAATAAAAAGAATAAAAAAGTAATATAATAAAATTAAGCCTTATTATGGAACATCTCTCTCCCAACCTCAACTAAAAGATGACATTACCAGCAACACATAAGCACAATATTAAATAGTTGAAATGTAGCAGCAAATGACAGAGAGAGAGAGAATATTTACAAAATTGGCCTAACTTATAATGCTCTCTATCCACCTTCTACACTCAGTCTTCCAAAAAGCTCTTACGGGAAATGTAATGTGAAATAAATCTTTTTTAAAAGTACGTAGTGATGCATTTCATTATATAGAAAATTCAACTGAGCAGGTATTTTATCACAGACAGAAAAGAAAACACCAATAACAAAAACAGCAAGGTTGATTATTGTTGTTTCCCCACTGGGAAGAAACCTAAAGAGGGAAGATTGAATGATCATAAACACTGATAGTTTATTATCTTCAATGAAAATTGGATTATGTAGATGAGAAAGAAAAAAAATCTTCCAAAGAACAAGGAGGTATGGAAGAAGCAGCAGCTACTCACTAAAGGACAATAAAATAATGGCCGACTCATAGGTTTTGCCAGTGTTTGCCTTCCACTTTCAGGAAATGGGATAAGATTGTTGCTAGAGATTTGTGAGTGAATAGCGGGGAGTAAAACACCTGATTTTGGCCCTGAATTTCTCACTTCAGAGCAAGGGTTTCAGGGCTCCATTCTGAAAGGAAAAATTATACAAAACTTGAAGGTAATCTCTGTGGTTGGGTAGTCAAATGAAATAGAGGATTCTCGTGTCGATTTAAATTTCAGATAATGATGGATAATTAAGACCTACTTACACTGAAAAAACTATTGTTTGAGTGAAATTAAAATTTCATTAGGCTTCTTGTTTCCTACTATTGGAAATTCATATATGGACATGTTACAGGATGTGGATATGATGGTTGGAGCTCCAGCTCACTTTTTGGAGCATGAGGAGATATGCTTGAATACAAAAGGTTGACGCCTTGTTTCCTGTTGATATGAAGGTTTTGCCATGCCCACACAAGGGAGCATTTTGGACTTTTTATTTAAAAGTGAGAAATAAATCTATATCTTGTCTAAGCTATTTTGTATTTTATGACCTGTATAGAACACTCTCTGGGTTTTGACTCAATAAATATTTGTGGAATGAATGAATGATTGGAATCCAGTAGATTTCACCCATACTCTTTCAGAGAAAATAAAAGGTCTCGATAGAACTGGCCACATTACACTTGAAAAAATACTGTGAGTGAAAGGAAGAATGAAAGTAACATAACAAGCACTATATAAATATCAAGTTCATAAGAAAATACTATCAAAAACAATCTTTTACGGTATGTGCTTTTTAGTATTAAAATACTTGAGAATGCCAATTGGATTAAACAAAAATGATAAAAAAGATGAAAGAGTAAATCACAGAAGTAATAATAATGCTTCAAAATTCAAAATAGAACTAAGTCAATGCGAAATAGAATGGAAAAGAATACAATAATGAATTAATATACACATAATGTTACATAGAAAGTGCAACAAAAGAACAACAAATAAAATTCAGAGGGGAGACAGAGCAAGATGGCAGAATAGAAAGCTCCACCAATCCTTGCCCCACCCCACCCCCCACAAGGACACCAATTAACAACTGTCTACACAGAAAGAAACACCTTCATAAGAACCAGAAATCAAGTGAGCACTCACAGTACCTGTTTTTAACTTCCTATCACTGAAAGAGGTACTGAAAAGACAGAAAAAACAGTCCTGAATCACCAATGTCACCCCTCACTCACCCCTAGAAGCAGCCTCACGGTGTTGAGAGCATTTCTGAGCACTGGGGTTGGTATAATACAGCAACTTTGAGAAATAAAACTCAGTGCTGTCCCATTACAGCAGAAAGGAAAACCAGAACAAACTCATCTGCTACCCATCAACAAAGGGAGCATTTTTCTTTGTATTTATTTTTTTCATCAACTTTTATTTTAAGTTCTAGGGTACATGTGCAGGATGTTTAGGTTTGTGACACAGGTAAACATGCGCCATAGTGATTTGATGCACAGATCAACCAATCAGCTAGGTAATAAGCCAAGCATCCATTAGCTATTCTTCATGAGGCTCTCCTTCTCCCCACCCCACAACAGGTCCCAGTGTGTGTTTGTTGTTCTCCCCTCATGTGTCCATGTGTTCTCATCACTCAGCTCCCACTTACAAGTGAGAACATGTGGTGTTTGGGTTTCTGTTCCTATGTTAGTTTGCTGAGGATAATGGCTTCCAGTTCTATCCATGTTCCTGCAAAGGACATGATCTCGTTCCTTTTTATGGCTGCATAGTATTCCGTGGTGTATATGTACCACATTTTCTTTATCCAGTTTATCATTAATGAGCATTTGGGTTGCTTCTATGTCTTTGCTATTGCAAATAGTGCCATAATGAACATAAGTGTGCATGTATCTTTATAATAGGATAATTTATATTCCTTTAGGTATATACCCAGTAATGGGATTGCTGGGTCAAATGATATTTCTGCTTCTAGATTTTTGAGTAATAGCCACACTGTCTTTGACAATGGTTGAACTCATTTACATTCCCACCAACAGTGTAAAAGTGTTCCATTTTCTCCACAACCTCACGTTTCTGTGGTTTCTTGACTTTTTAATAATTGCCATTCTGATTGGTGTGAGATGGTGTCTCATTGTAGTTTTGATTTACATTTTCATGATTATTGATGTTGAGCTTTTCTTCATATGTTTGTTGGCTGCATTAATGTCTTCTTTTAAGAAGTGTCTGTTCGTGTCCTTTGCCCACTTTTCAATGGAGTTTTTTTTTTCTTGTAAATTTGCTTAAGTTCCTTGCACAGTTTGGATATTAGATCTTTGTCAGATGGATAGATGCAAAAATTTTCTCCCATTCTGTAGGATGTCTGTTCATTCTGATGATAGTTTCTTTTGCTGTGCAGAAGCTCTTTAGCTTAATTAGATTCCATTGGTCAATTTTTGCTTTTGTTGCAATTGCTTTTGGTGTTTTCACCATGAAATCTTCACCTGTGCCTATATCCTGAATGATATTGCCTAGATTTTCTTCTAAGGCAATTATAGTTTTGGGTTTTACATTTAATTTTTACTTAATTTTAGTTAATTTGTGTATAAGGTGAAAGGAAGGGATCCAGTTTTCTGCATATTGCTAACCAGTTCTCCCAGCACCATTTATTAAATAAGAAATCTGTTCCTATTGCTTGTTTTTGTCAGGTTTGTCAAAGATCAGATGGTTGCAGGTATGCAGTCTTGAGTTAATTTTTGAAAACAGTGTAAGGAAGGGGTCCAGTTTCAGTTTTCTGAGTTCTCTATTCTGTTCCATTCATCTATGTATCTGCTTTTGTACCAGTACCATGCTGCATTGGTCACTATAGCCTTATAGTATAGTTTGAAGCCGGGTAGCATGATGCCTCTAGCTTTGTTCTTTTTGCTTAGGATTGTCTTTGCTATATGGGCTCTTTTTTGGTTCCATATGAATTTTAAAGTCTTTTTTTTTAATTCTGTGGAGAATATCAATGGTATTTTAATTGGAATAGCATTGAATCTATAAATTACTTTGGGCAGTATGGCCATTTTCACAATATTGATTCTTCCTATCCATGATCATGGAATGTTTTCCATTTGTTTGTGTGCTCTCTGATTTTCTTGAGCAGTAGTTTGTAGTTCTCCTTGAAGAGCTCCTTCACTTCCCTTGTTAGCTGTATTCCTAGGTATTTTATTCCCTTTGTAGCAATTGTGAATGGGGGTTCATTCATGATTTGGCTCTCTGCATGCCTGTTGTGAGTTTATAGGAATGCTAGTAATTTTTGCACATTGATTTTGTATCCTGAGGCATTGCTGAAATTGCTTATCAGCTTAAGAAAGTTTTGGGCTGAAACGATTGGGTTTTCCAGATATAGGATCATGTCATCTGCAAACAAAAATAATTTAATTTTCTCTCTTCCTATTCGAATACCCTTTATTTCTTTCTCTTGCCCGACTGCCCTGGCCAGAACTTCCAATAGTATGTTGAATGGTAGAGGTGAGAGAGGGCATCCTTGTCTTGTGCTGGTTTTCAAGGGGAATGCTTTCAGCTTTTGTCAATTCAATATGATGTCTCTGAGTTTGCTGTAGACAGCTCTTATTATTTTGAAGTATGTTCCTTTGATGCCTAATTTATTGAGGGTTAACATGAGGAGATGTTGAATTTTATTAAAAGCCTTTTCCGCATCTATCAAGATAATCATGTGGTTTTTGCTTTTAGTTATTTATATGTGATTAATCACATTTATTGATTTGCATATGTTGAACCAACCTTCCATCCCACGGATGAAGCCAACTTGATCATGATGGATTAGCTTTTTGTTGTGCTGCTAGATTCAGTTTGCTAGTATTTTGTTGAGAATTTTTGCATCTGTGTCCATCAAGATTATCGGTACGAAGATTTTTTTCTTTCTTTCTTTATCCGCCAGGTTTTGTTATCAGGATAATGCTTGCTTCATACAACAAGTTGGGGAGGAGTCCATTCTCCCCAGTTTTTCAAAATAGTTTCAGTAGGAGTGGTTCTAGCTCTTCTTTATACATCTGGTAGAATTTGGCTGTAAATCCTTCTAGTCCAGGTTTTTTTTTTTTTTTCTGGTTGGTAGGATTTTTATTATTTATTCATTTTTTGAACTCCTTAATGGTCTGTTCAGGGATTCAATTTCTTCCTGGTTCATTCTTTGGAGGTTGTGTGTGTTCAGGAATTTTTCAATTTCTTCGAAATCTTCCAGTTTGTGTTCATAGTAGTCTCTGATGATTTTTTTTATTTCTGTTGGGTCAGTGTTTACATCACCATTGTCATTTCAAATTGTGTTTATTTGGATTTTCTTTTATTAGTCCAGCTAGTGGTCTATCTTATTACTTTTTTCAAAGAATGATCTCCTGCATTCATTTATCTTTTGTACGGTTTTTTATGTCTGAATTTCCTTCGGTTCAGCTCTGATTTTGCTTATTGTTTGTCTTCTATCTTTAGGGTTGATTTGCTCTTGCATCTCTAGTTCTTCTAGTTGTGATGTCAGGTTATTCATTTGAGATCCTTCCAACTTTTTATGTGGGCATTCAGTGCTATAAACTTCCCTCTCAACACTGCCTTAGCTGTGTCCCAGAAATTCTACTATGTTGTATTTTTGTTCTTATTAATTTCAAAAAATATTCTTGATTTTTTTGCTTTAATTTCATTGTTTACTCAGGAGCAGGTTGCTTAATTTCTATGTAATTGTATGATTTTGAAAAATTTTCTTAGTATTGATTTCTATTCTTTTTTGTAGTATGGTATAAAGGTGTGGTTGATATGATTTTGAGTTTTTGGAATTTGCTGAGGATTGTTTTATGTTCAATTATGGGGTCAAGTTTGGAGTATACACTGTGTGGTGATGAGATGAATGTACACTCTGTCATTTTGGGGTAGAGAGTTCTGTACATGTTTGTTAGGTTCGTTTGGTCAATTGTTTAGTTCAGGTCACGAATATATTTGTTAATTTTCTGCCTTGATGATCTGTCTAATACTTTAAGAAGGGTGTTGAAATGTCCCACTATTATTTTTGGGGAATCTAAATCTCTTTGTAGGTCTCTAAAAACTTGCTTTATAAATCTGCATGCTCTAGTGTTGGGCACATATATATTTAGGATAGTTAAGTTTCCATGTTGAATTGAACCCTCTACCGTTATATCATGCCCTTCTTTATCTGTTTTTTTATTATTATACTTTAAGTTCTGGGATACTTCTGCAGAACATACAGGTTTGTTACATAGGTATAAACGTGCAATGGTGGTTTGCTGCACCCATCTACCTGTCATCTACATTAGGCATTTCTCCTAATGCTATCCCTCCCTTAGCCCCCCAACCCCCAACAAGCCCCGGTATGGGATGTTCCCCTCCCTGTGTCCTGTGTTCTCATTTTTCAACTCCTACTTATAAGTGAGAATATGGGCGGTGTTTTCTTTTCTGTTCCTGTGTTAGTTTGTTGACCATGATGGTTTCCAGCTTCATCCACGTCCCTGCAAAGGATATGAAATCATTCTTTTTTATAGCTGCATAGTATTCCATGGTGTATATGTGCCATATTTTCTTTATCCAGTCTATCATTTTCGGGCATTTGGCTTGGTTACAAGTCTTTGCTATTGTGAACAGTGCTGCAATAAACATACAAGTGCATGTGTCTTTATAGTAGAAGGATTTATAATCTTTTGGGTATATACCCAGTAATGGGATTGCTGGGTCAAATGGTATTTCTTGTTATAGATCCTTGAGGAATCACCACACTGTCTTCCACAATGATTGAATTAATTTACACTCCCACCAACAGTGTAAAAGTGTTCCTATTTATGCAAATCCTCTCCAGCATCTGTTGTTTCCTGACTTTTTAATGATCGCCATTTTAACCGGTGTGAGATGGTATCTCATTGTGGTTTTGATTTGCATTTCTCTAATGACCAGTGATGATGAGGTTTTTTTTTTTTATGTTTGTTGGCTGCATAAATGTCTTCTTTTGAGAAGTGTCTGTTCATATCCTTTGCTCACTTTTTGATGGGGTTGTTTTTTTTCTTGTAAATTTGTTTAAGTTCCATTCTGGATATTAGCCCTTTGTCAGACGGATAGATTGACAAAATTTTCTCCCATTCTGTAGGTTGCCTGTTCACTGTGATGATAGTTCTTTTGCTGTGCAGAAGCTCTTTAGTTTAATTAGATCCCATTTGTCAATTTTGGCTTTTGTTGCCATTGCTTTTGGTGTTTTAGTCATGAAGTCTTTGCCCATGCCTGTGTCATGAATGGTATTGCCTAGGTTTTCTTCTATGGTTTTTCTTTTATGGTTTTAGGTCTTGCATTTAAGTCTTTAATCCATCTTGAGTTAATTTTTGAATATGGTGTAAGGAAGGGGTCTAGCTTCAGTTTTCTGCATATGGCTAGCCTGTTTTCCCAACACCATTTATTAAATAGGGAGTCCTTTCCCCACTGCTTGTTTTTGTCAGATTTGTCAAAGATAAGATGGTTATAGATGTGTGGTGTTATTTCTGAGGCCTCTGTTCTGTTCCATTGGTCTATATATCTGTTTTGGTACCAGTACCATGCTGTTTTGGTTACTGTAGCCTAGTAGTATAGTTTGAATTCAGGTAGCAGGATGTCTCCAGCTTTGTTGTTTTTGGTTAGGATTGTCTTGGCTATACGGGCTCTTTTTTCGTTCCATATGAAATTTAAAGTAGTTTTTTCTAATTCTGTGAAGAAAGTCAATGGTAGCCTGATGGGAATAGCATTTAATCTAAAAATCACTTTGTGCAGTGTGGCCATTTTCACGATATTGATTCTTCCTATCCATGAGCACAGAATGTTTTTCCATTTGTTTGTGTCCTCTCTTATTTCCTTGAGCAATGGTTTGTAGTTCTCCTTGAAGAGGTCCTTCACATCCCTTGTAAGTTGTATTCCCAGGTATTTTATTCTCTTTGTAGCAATTGTCAATAGGAGTTCACTCATGATTTGGCTCTCTGTCTATTATTGGTGTATAGGAATGCTTGTGATTTTTGCACATTGATTTTGTATCCTGAGAATTGCTGAAGTTGCTTATTAGCTTAAGGAGATTTTGGGCTGAGATGATGGGGTTTTCTAAATATACAATTATGTCATCTGCAAACAGAGACAATTTGACTTCCTCTCTTCCTATTTGAATATCCTTTATTTCTTTCCCTTGCCTGATTGCACTGGCCAGAACTTCCAACACTATGTTGAATAGGAGTGGTGAGAGAGGGCATCCTTGTCTTGTGCCAGTTTTCAAAGGGAAGCTTCCAGCTTTTGCCCATTCAATATGATATTGGCTGTGGGTCCTTGTATAAGTTGCTTTCTTCTTGCTGCTTTCATAATTTTCTGTTATTTTTATAATTTTGTTATATCTCCTTGGGCATATAATGTATGAAACGTTTTTAGTTTCATCTTGTTTGAGGACCACTGAGCTTCATGAATATTATCCATATTCCACCAAATATTTGAGAAGTTTTCAGCCATTGTTTTTTTCAATAAAATTTCTTCCACTTTCTCCTATCATTTTCTTTTGCAGCTATAATATTTATATTGATTCATTTGATGGTTTCTCATAGGTCCCACATGCTTTTTAAAAATTTATTATCATTCTTCTTTTACTTTTTGTTCCTCTAGCTGGCTGATTTCAAATGATCTATCCTTGAGTTTACTAAGTCTTGCTTTTGTATCATTGAGTCTTCTATTGAAGCTCTCTATTGAACTTTCATTTCTATCATTGTATACTTCAGATCTAAGATTTACATTTGGTTGTTTTTTACAGTTTATATTTCTTAATTAAACTTCTGAATGTAGTCAAGCATTTATCTGATTTCTTTAGTTGTCTGTGTTACCTTGCATCTCATTGAGCGTCTTTAGGTGATCATTTGTATTTTGTTAGGAAATTTATAGATCTCAATTTCTTGGGGATCAGTTACTGGAGATTTATTAGTTTCCTTTGATGGTGACCTGTTTGTCTGATTCTTCGTGATCCATGTAACTTTTAATTTGTGTCTGTACATTTGAAGAAGAAAACACTGCTTCCAGTCTTTACAAACTGGTTTCAGCAGGCATAGTATTTCTCTTGTTGAATCCTTGGGCTGGTGAAATTTTATCTGGAATTGCAGTTTAATGGGGTTGGAGCTAGGTCATGTGGAGGCTGCTGGATCTGCTTTATACACTGGGTAAGTCTGTTATTATGGGACCAGGTGAGTATTGATTCTACCTGATTCCCAGGTAGATCAGACTTCCTCTAATACCTTGGTCCATAGGACTGGTGCTACAACAAATGTCCGTTTTAGCATCTGCACTTGGATTTGTACATGTTGTACCTGTTACCAGTTGCACTAGCAGGTTGCCTCCCATTGTGTCCCTGAGAGTACTCCTGCTGGGTAACTGAGTGGATCCCTGAATGGGAAATATTGCCCCTGTACCACAGCTGAGAGGGACTAGAACCAAGTCACAGGGCTGCTTCAAGGTTCACAGCTTAGACCCGTATCTCCATGCCTGCCTCTGAGGATATGGATATCCAGGCTTCCTAGTGGGTTCCTGTGTGGTCAAGACTGTCCCCAGAATGCAGCTTAGAGGGACTGAAGCCAGATCAAAATTCTGCTTTAAAGTTTGTAGTCACACCACAGACAGTAGGCCTATTATCTGAGGCATGAGTGAACATGGCACCTTCCAGTTCCCTTGGCAGATACTGCTATTAGCAATGCCAAGGCTTAATAAGCCTGTAGCCAAGTCCACAGAGGAACGGGCCTGTATTTCCTGTACCAAAGTTGGTTATCCTGCCACCTGAGCATGGGCCTGCCTTCTCAAAATGGTCCTCCTTAGTCTTAAGCTCTATTGGGGTTTTTGCAACATTATACCTATATCCCCCAAATCCCATAAGGGCACTTTTGACTGTGGATGGCTGCCAAATTATTGTTACCATGGTAGGACATCAATGGGAGACTTCTATTCTGCCATCTTACTAACATCATTCCCAGATAATTTTTAATCTAAGCAAGCTGATTCTAAGGTTTATAAGGCTTATATTCTAGTTTGTGTGGAGAACCAGGAAAATTCTTAAAATCAAATAGTGATTTGGAGGCTAGCTCTAACAAATGCTAAAATATTTTATAAAGTCATTTCTATCTTGTCAGCTTTCAATAATCTTTAATTTACCATAATACTCATAAATTACTACTATACCACTGAAGCCGCTCTTGTTAAAGTCAGCGATAATATCCAAGTCTTTAACACTAATGAATGACTCATTTAGTCTTTACATAGCTTGGCCTCTAAGCATCATTGGACACTGGTGTCAATTTCTTCCTACTTGCAAGCCTTTATGCCAGTGTTTTTCATGATCCTATTCTCTTTTTAGTTTTCTCCAGCCTCTCAGGCCTGCATTTCAGGTTCTTTAGCTGGTTCCTCTGATTTCCCAAACACTTCAAATGCTGGCATTTTTAATGCTCTGTCCTAAGCCTCTTTTCTTCTCACTGTGTGCATTATCACTAGGTTGTATGATATACTCTAAAGGTTTCAATTACTAGTTAAGATTTAAAGTGTGCATAATAGATAAGTAGATTAAAAGGGGAAGGAGAGGGCATTCCAGAAAGAGGGAAGAGCATGTGAAGATAGCAAGGCCTGTTCGAGTATATATATTAATTAAAACAGTAGCTCTCATTTATTGAGTACTTAGTATATACTAGGCTCAAATCTAAATGTTTTCAATATATTACATTTCCTATTCCTAAGCCATATAAGATAGTTCTCCATTTACAGATGACTAAAATGGGGCACAAAGAAGTTACATAATTTGCCTAAATTATGCTGCTAGTAAACAGGGCAACCAGGACTCCAACCTAGGTAGCAAGACTCCCAAACCTGGATTGTAATCACAATCCTATGGTTCACTGTAGCTTTAGCACTGAAGTGAGGGAACACTACTAGGAAGAGAGGTTGGATAGGTGAGGACTACAAACACCATTACAAATATTTATGCCTGGTATCTCTTTCTCTTCTCCACGAGCCTTCCAGTCTTCTGCTACATTCTGCTAGCTCCTACTCATTCTGCAGATCTAGGTTTAAATCTGACTTTTTTTCCAGGAATCCCTCCTTCACCACCTCAGGCTTGATTAACCTTCCACTGCTATACAGTTATAAAGCTTTTTATGGCATTTATCTTCCTAGTTAATTTCACTTGTTATCTGAGACTCAATACAAACATCATCTATAGACTCTTTTCCTGACCACCTCCCCAGTAGATTACATTTTACTGCAACAAACTTCATCCCACTTAAACCTAATTTTTAAGTTTCTGTTTTCCATTCAATCCTAATTTTCTTGAGTATGGTTCATCTACAATGGTATGACTAGCAACTAGAACAAGACATAGAGCAGATATTCAATAAGTGCTTCTTAAATGAATTAAGATTAACTAAAATACCACTAGTAAAACTACATGGCTGCTACCATTAATGAGCACTTAATTTGTGCCAAGTACTAACTAGATCATTTTTATACAGTATTACTAACTTCCCTAACCACCCAGCGAGGTGGCCTTATGATTTCTTTTTTAAAGGAGAAAAAAACGAAGCCCAGAGAAAGTAAATGATTTCCTATAATAATAATAATAGTTTACAGTCATTTAGTGTTTATTTGCCATGCCCCAAATTAAGTATAATTTTCATAATTTACCTATGACAAAGAAATTGTTATTGTAGTATAGATGGAAGCACTGAGGCTCAGAAGTAAGACGCCTGTAAAATATGATGCATCTGTGAATGTATGTGTAAGAACCAAGAAGTGAACCCAGGGCTTTCCGATCCTGAAACCTGGACTCTTTCCACTATATCACTGTTGTTACCTTTCCATCAGTGAAGGATACATAAAAAGCTAATTCATGCTGATAAGGAGTATTTATTGGCAGTTATCTAGGTCTTTTATTAATTTTCTTTTTTCCTCCTCTAATCAAGACACAATACATTTATCTGATTTGGTAAAGTATTTAAAAATATGGATGTGTCTGGCAAAAGTAACAAAATAGGTCTTGCTTTATTTTCTTAAAAAGAAGAGACTTGGTAACCATTTGAGTAGGAGACCAGTTTTTAACTGGGCACCTGAAATTTGCCATTTAGCATATTATGTATAATTCCAGGTCTCTCAACCAGTTCTTATTTATTTAGAGACAGAGTATCACTCTGTCACTCAGGCTGGAGTGCAGTGACAAAATCACAGCTTACTGCAACCTCAAATTCCTGGGCTCAAACAATCCTCCCACCCTAGTGTTTGAGGAGCTGGGACTACAGGAGCACACCACCACTCCTGGCTAAGGTTTTTATTTTTTTTTTTTTATTTTTGGAGACAGGATCTTGCTATGTTGCCCAGGCTGATCTCCAACTACTGGTCTCAAGCAATTTTCCTGCTAGGCCTCTAAAAGCACTGGGATTATGAGTGTGACCCATTGCACCTGGCCCCAGCTCACCTTTAATGATAATATTTAGTAGGAATTATTTATTTGCCATATGTACTGTCCAGCTACATCATTTTTTTCATGAAATCTCCTCTGTAGAAAATAGTGTAGTGAAGGGACTATCACAGATTGTAGAATGAGTGTGTTGCTCCTCATATATCAAAAATGTTGATGAAAATATGTTATGATTAAAAAGTTTTTAATCACATCTCACATAGATGATTACCTAATTATAATCCCCAAGTCTTTGCAACTTTTAATTTAGCTTTATGCATTTTTAAAATGACAGCTGAAAGAAATCATCTGGTCAGAATACTAATAAGAAGCATATCAACTGTCTTAAATAAAATTAAAATGAACAAAGTGTTTTGTATTTTAGTATGTTGCTAATGAGTGACAGAAAATTTAGTGTGTTGTTAATGAGTGACAGAAAATTATGTGTTGCTGACTTATCTTCAAATCTATTTTACAGGAAAATATGTTTTCTTTAAGTCAGGGATGGCAAAAATAAAGTTGCCAATTAATAAGTACCCCCAGTTAAACTGGTTATGATGAATATGTGTGTGTCAAATTGTGTAGAAGGGAAAATAAAGGATGATTAAGGTAGAAACAGTTCTTGCCAAGGAAAAGAGATAAACGTTATGCATTTTCTTACCTATTAAATTAGTCTGTTCTCACACTGTTAATAAAGACATACCTGAGACTGGGTAATTTATAACAGAGGGAGGTTTAATTGACTCACAGTTCTACATGGCTGGGGAGGCCTCACGATCATGGCAGAAGGCAAGGAGCAAGTCACGCCTTCCACGGATGGCAGCAGGCAAAGAAAAAGCTTGCGCAGGAAAACTCCTGTTTTTTAAAACATCAGATCTCATGAGGCTCATTCACTATCACAAGAACAGCACAGAAAAGACCTGCCCACATGATTCAATTACCTCCCACCAGGTCCCTCCTATGACACGGGAGAATTATGAGAGCTACAATTCAAGATGACATTTGTATGGGGACATGGCAGAAGCACATCATTTTACCCCCACCCCCTCCCAAATCTCATGTCCTCCCATTTCAAAACCAATCATGCCTTCCCAACAATCCCCAAAAGTCTCAACTGATTTCAGCATTAACTCAGAAGTCCACAGCTAAAGTCTCATATGAGACAAGGCAAGTCCCTTTTGCCTATGAGCCTATAAAATCAAAAGTAAGTTAGTTACTTCCTACATACGATGGGGGCACAGGCATTAGGTAAATACACTCATTCCAAATGGGAGAAATTAGCCTAAACGAAGGGGCTACAGGCCCTATGCAAGACCAAAATATAGCGAGGCAGTCAAATCTTAAAGCTCCAAAATAATCTCCTTTGACTCCATGTCTCACATTCAGGTCACACTGATGCAAGAGGTGGGTTCCCATGCCCTTGGGCAGCTCTGCCCCTGTGGCTTTGCAAGGTACAGCTCCCCTCCTGGCTGCTTTCACAGGCTGGTGTTGAGTGTCTGTGACTTTTCCAGGTGCAGGAGCAAGCTGTTGGTGGGTCTACCATTCTGGGGTCTGGAGCACAGTGGCCCTCTTCTCACAACTCCAGTAGGCAGTGTCCCAGTGGGGACTCTGTGTGGAGGCTGCAACCCCACATTTCCCTTCCGCACTGCCCTAGCAGAGCTTCTCCATGAGGGCCCTGCCCCTGCAGCAAACTTCTGGCTGGACATTCAAGCGTTTCCATACATCCTTTGAAATCTAAGCAGAGGTTCCCAAACCTCAATTCTTAACTCCTGTGCACCCACAGGCCCAACACCACATGTAAGCTGCCAAGGCTTGGGGCTTGCACCCTCTGAAGCAATGGCCTGAGCTGTATGTCGGCCCCTTTTAGTCACGGCTGGAGCTGAAACAGCTGGGATGCAGGCCACCATGTTTGGAGGCCGCACAGAGCAGGGGGCCCTGGGCCCAGCCCAGGAATTCATTTTTCTATTCCTCCAGGCCTGTGATGGGAGGGGCTGCCATGAAGGTCTCTGACATGCCCTGCAGACATTTTCTCCATTGTCTGGGTAATTAACAAATTTCTGCAGCAGGCTTGAATTTCTCCCTAGAAAATGAGATTTTCTTTTTTACTGCATCATCAGGCTGCACATTTTCCAAACTTTTATGCTCTGTCACCCCTTGAATTCTTTGCCACTTTAGAAATGTCTTCCACTAGATACCTCAAGTCATCCCTCTCAAGTTCAAAATTCTATAGATCTCTAGGGCAGGGGCAAAAGGCCGCCAGTCTGTTTGCATAGCAAGAGTGATCTTTACTTGAGTTCCCAACATGTTCCTAATCTCCATCTGAGACCACCTCAGCCTGGATTTTATTGTCCATATCACCATCAGCATTTTGGTCAAAGCCATTCAACATGTTCCTCAGAAGTTCCAAACTTTCCTATTTCTTCCTGTCTTCTGAGCCCTCCAGTCTCTAGGAAGTTCCAAACTTTCCCACATGCTCTTATCTTCTTCTGAGCCCTCCAAACTGTTCCAACCTCTGCCTGTTGCCCAGTTCCAAAGTCGCTTCCACATTTTTGGGTATCTTTACAGCAGCACCCCACTCTACTGGTACCAATTTACTGTATTAGTCTGTTCTTATGCTGCTAATAAAGACATACCCAATACTAGGTAATTTATAAAGGATAGAGGTTTAATTGGCTCACAGTTCCACATGGCTGGGGAGGCCTCACAATCCTGGCGGAAGGTGAATGAGGAACAAAGTCACACCTTACGTGTCTGCAGGCAAGAGAGCTTGTGTAGGGGAACTCCCCTTTATGAAACCATCAGATCTCATGAGACTTATTCACTACCAGGAGAACAGCATGGGAAAGACCCGCCCCCATGATTCAATTACCCTCTACTGGGTCCCTTCTACGACACATGGGAATAAGGGGAGCTACAATTCAAGATGAGATTTGGGTGGGAACACAGCCAAACCACATCACCTATCATGCATTGGTGTGGGTGTGAATATTAAATAGCAAATTATGTGGATCTGAAGCTCCAAATGTTGGGAAAATAATTTCCAGATATATTTAATTATCCTGATAGTTGGCAAAGGTGTACCTTGAATTATAATAAATCCTAACTGTCCGTTCACATTCACAGTATCACCAGTCATTAAGTTCAGGACGTGCAGTTGTACTTCCAAATAGTTCTGACATAGTTAACTCATTATTCCATACCATGATGTACCAAATCCTGCTCAAATAAGAGTGCAAAAGCCAAGGGAAGTGGTCTTGCCCTTAGCACACAGCTAAAAAGCTAGGTTTTGCAAAGTTAGGTATTTGACAGTTAAGATCAGGAGGGAGGGATTCTTGCTGAAATTAAATACTTTTAACACTCCTAACATTGGAAAATAATTTGCTTTCTGACTTTTTATGACAGAATGAGTTTAACAAGCAAACTGTGTCCACACACATATATGCCCACAAAAATTATTTTCCTTACTTCTGCTAATTAACATCGTTTCCCTTTTTCCTCCTAATGCCATCTCTATTATAGAAATTATTAGTAATAATTAAAAACAAAATCATGATTATGATAGATATAACATGTAGCTCAGTTTAACAACTATTTCCTGATCAATTACTAAATATCAGAAAAGGTGTTGGACATGCATACATAAATTATAGTGGAAAAGGGTCCAAAGGTTAGATTTGAAGTCCTCAGTTGCAGCTAGTACAATGAATTCCAAAGTAAAGCACTTCTGCTACAATTCTTCTGGAAACAAATTTGCCAGCTCATACTCACTCATGGAGCCTTCATATCCTAGTTCAGAGGTTCTTAAAATATTGTCCCCAACCCAGCAGCATCAGACTCACTTTGTTAGACATGCCAACTTTTGTTCCCACTCTAAACTCACTAAATAGGAAACTATAACTACAGTCCATCAATCTATAGCTACTCAAGCCCTCCTAGTAAATCTAAAGCATACTTAAGTTGTTTGAGAACCACTAGCTTATTCAATAGTCTATGTCTACATCGTTATATTCCTTCTCTTTTAGATCCCATTCACAGCCAAACAGCCTCCAGTGACACTGGATCTGATCCAGTTCCAGGTCTAGCTTCCTTAAGGATGAAGGACCACAAGGGATAAGGTCAAGTGGTCCCAATCTTCTCAACTAAGACCAACCTCAAGTTGATCCACCAGCTTAATACGACCAGATAATTGAGCCTAGTTTAGACCAACAGAACTGCTTGGGCAACCCGAAAAATCATGCTATGTATAACATCGATATTTTTAAGCTTCTAAATTTAGGGGTGATTCTTTAATGCGGTGTAACTAAAACATGAAACCTGAATCCAATCCTGAAAACTATAAGAGAGCTATTGAAGAGTTAAGATAGAGAATGATACAATCAGATTTGCATTTTTAAAAATCACTCTCATTATAGTATATAAGAAGGGTTGAAGGGGGAAAACAGGCAGAGGAGTTAGCAAATGCATGCAAGAGATATTAGACCCTGAATCAGAGCTGTAAGTCATTTACTTTATATAGAATTACATAGGACCAAGGTGTTATAATTCAATATAACTGGAAAGCTATGGGATGTGTCCATAATGTTTCAGCAGGTAGCAAAATAATATGTTTAGCCCCTTTAATAAGCTGTTTGCATCTTTCCTCCAGTTAGACCTTAGGTAACTATATGGGTGCTGCTATGCTGTAACATGTTCCACCTATGTTGTATGTCTTCAAAGAAAACGTAGAAGCCATCTTATTGACAGAACTATCTCACAACCAGCAAAGTAAATTGGTTGATTTTTTTTCCAATACATTCTGTAGGTTTGTGTTACTTCCTTCACATACGCAATTCAATTGTAGATTATTAAATTGTAGATTATTAAATAGGAGAATAATTGTAGATGAGCAAAAAGGCTTGCGTGGAGAATATAGCAGCAGATAAATGGCCAAATGGCTGGCTTTGGAACAACGATTCATCAAACACGATTAGTGAAATCTCGCTAAGCACTATGTAAGGTAAAGACTGGTATTATTAACAGAATGCAACTCATAGCCTTTATGAACAGGGACACAACACTAAGGAGAGAAAAGGCTGAGAAAAAAAGTAAGGGTCAGATAATATGCTGAGACGAAAATGGAAACAGACAATATTAGAATCTCCATGAAACTAAAATTGTAATAGCGGATTATACCACATTACAGGAAGTTAAGAATAACACTGACACCATAAAAAAGATCAAATGATCGTTACGAGCAGCTTTTTCCAAAACGCAAAAAAGTATGGAAAATATAAAAATTATGACTGAGAATTTGGTAATTATTTAAAATATAGAATGACAATCCAAGCAACAAGTTACGGGTGTTCTTAAGGAGGAAAACTTAGAAGTCCTAAAATAATTAATTAATAAAAGTAAAATTGAATAATGTTGTCTAAATCTAATAAGAAAATACATATGCAGCATTAAAGACCTTCCTTTTTCCCTGTAAATTTAATGCAAATAATTCTACATGTAGACACACTGAAAAACGTTTGAATAATTGTATTCTTAAAATCCTATAAGTATCAACTAATGACTTACAGAAAGTTACTTCAAATTGCCTTCAAATTTCCCTCAGCAACACTGACTATCAGAGAACACTGTAATAATAACATCTTATAAAATTGAGGGCAACTTGTTTCCTACTGCCACCTACAACCAAGTTGTCATTTATTTGTAAGGTGAAATCTTCAGCTTCAGGACCTTTGTATTGCTGTTTCCTATCTTCCCCAAATTGCTTCGTCATTTGTTCTTTCCATTCATAAAAATATCTGTCCAAGTCTACCCTTCTTGGAAATGTCTACTCTATCGAAAATGACCATTATTCTATGCTTCTCCAGATTTTTTTATAGCTGTCATCACTACTTGTAACTTGGTATTTATTTTCCACTGTTCCTACTGAAATATAAATTCCATTACATTAGTAGTTTCATAGATAATTGTGCTTTTTCTTGCATTCATAATGCCTAACATAGTCACAGACACATGATAACTACTTAACATGTAGTTGTTGAATGAATGAAAATGTATGAATCTCCTCATAATCTCTCATTTGGATTAATAACTGGTCTTCTTGCTCCTAATCCACAACATCATCCCCCCTCCTAATTCATTTTCTACACAGAAGCTAGGTTGAAGTTTTGAAATTATGTTATTCTATTTAAATCCCTTCAATAACGGCTCAAAATTTTTTATAAAATCTCAATTTATTGTGGTCTAAAACTTCTTATATATTCGGTTGTTTCTTCAGCCTCTTTTTATGTCATTACAAAACTTGAGTGGAGGCAGGTAAATGCAGATAATAGCTTGCTCTTAATTTAACTCAATTGTATAAGGATATGAAGCTGCCCTAAATTGATTTATAAAGTTAATATAATCCAAATTAAAAGCCAGTCAGGTTCCATTGCAAGAAGCCAGAAGTATGACCTATTGTGTTAAATGTATTTAATACCACAGAAAACAATTTTTCAAAAGCACTTTCTCTTCCTGGGATAATTGTTACAGTGACAGTCCCCACTTCTTTTATAGCCCACGCTTGTTACTAAATCATGTTCATTAAATCAAGTGATCATTGCATGAGCCTTTCAGTATCTTCTCACTAACTTTCCAAATCTCTGTACTTTACCTGATTATAGTTTGGTTCTAAGTATGCACTCTCATTTTGGCCTCCCTTTCATTCCATTTGGCAGTTATGTTTCATAGTTTATATTGAAGGCTTGTAGTCATTTCTTTGTTTCTAAAAATACTTTTCTTCTCTATTTTCATTTTATTTTTCCCAGTTTGTCAAATTACTCTAAAATTTAACCAAAAGTTGATTAGTTTACCTTATAAAGTTAAAAAAATGGATATGGTTACAAAATAGGAATTTTAAAAGGATAAGTAATACAGAAGAAGATAATATTAAATGATTAAATTAAAACAACACATTGGTACTTAAAATGCTAGTTATTTCAACAAAACTAAAAATCTCAGAAACTAATCACAGCATATATTCCAATTGGTGACATAATAATGGTTGCAATGTCCAATCCATAACAGAAAGATTAGTCAATAAATTATAATAGAACTAAACCACAACTAAATTTCAGCAGGATTAGAGTTTTTATATATAAAATGAAATTATAAAATTAAAAAATACACAGTTGTATATCTTTCTCATTTAAAGATCTTAAAGAACATTGGTATATTTAAATACTTTGGAAACTTCTCCTTATATAAAGAGCAAAACAGATATTACAAAGATTAAAACTCATCATTTATAGAGACATATACATCTTTAAGAAAAACTCTAAAACATAAATAGAAAATGAACAAAGTATAGCAACAACCGATTCACATCAAATTAAATGCAAATGATTTATTTTTAAATACTTAAATTCAGTAGTAATCAAGAAGATGCAAATTAAATAAATATATATATTTCCTTTTCAAAATAGAAAGCTAAATATATTACTAAAAGTACGGCTAAAACCGCACTCTCTTATCATGCAAATGGTTGTTTCAGGCTGCCAAACAAATAATAAATAAATAATGCCACAGACTAGGTAGCTTAAACAACAGAAATGTATTTTCTTACAGATCTGGAGACCAAAAATCTGAGATCAAGGTGCCAGCAGGGTTAGTTTTTCCTTATGCCTCTCTTCTGCCTTCTGCCTAGCTTACAAATGACCATCTTCTCCCTGTGTACTCATATAGCATTTTTCTGTGTACATGCATTTCTGGTGTTTTCTCCTCTGGTGTTACCAGTCCTACGAGATTAGGGTCCCACTCTTGTAACCTGATTTCATCTTAATTATGTCCCTAAAGATGCTATCCTCAAATATAGCAACGTAAGGGGTTAAGGCTTCAATGTATAGATTTTGTGGGTACGCAATTTAGTACATAACAGCAGTTTAAATTTTTCATAATTTTATAAGTAGCCATTTGCCATATATCTACAGATCACTTATTGTTTTTATACGAATCAATAAAAAAGACATATTCAAACCTACATTCAAAGGTTTTGATAGAACGATATTTACCCAGAGAAATATTTGTATTTTTCCTCAAAAGTGAAACTACCTAAACAGGCGACGACAGGAGACAAGTTAAATTAATGATACCTGTAATCATGTTTCAAAGTATATTTAATAATGTAAAGTATGCACTCAGGGCAAAGTTTAGTACACAAAACATTACAGTTCATCCTATATGCAATATTAATGCCAATGGGAAAGATATATATCTAATATGTATATAACTTCATTTCAGCACAGTATCCTCTAAAATCCTATAGATATATAATTGTGTATTATGTATTATATATATTTATACATATAAATATCAGAAGGTACTACATTAAAATTAAGAAAAGTTTTATTTTTGAGTAGAAAATCTTTTTTCTATATTATTCTTTAACAATTTTCAGTTTGTGGAGTATTTACAGATAATACATAACTCATAAAATCAAAAAAGAAATATTTCATACGTTCTTGGCAATCACTCCGCTCTTTTCTTACTTATCCTGACCGGCGGTCTCAAGAATGTTTCAATGGAAACCTCAGACATCCATATTGAAGGCTTCCAAGCCTTCTGATAATTCCTTTTAAAAATTCATTTAATAGAGTCTTTCTTGATATTTAGTTATTTCATTTTTATTCTAGTCATTTAAATATCCTCCCAAATACTTAGATTTAAGAAACATTCAATTTTATATCTGTAAGTCTTCAAAACTTTTTCTAATAGTAATTATTTTAGTAATATTGTCAAAAAGTGATCCTTCCATGTGAGAACTGGGGACATTCTAATATTCAGCATCCTGTATACTACTGGAGGATAGAGAAATATGTAATACATATTCTCAAGAAAAAATTTGGTAAACAGCCACACTCACAAATACCTATAACGTATCACTGAAATAAGAATTGCCATTGCCAGAACTGGATATTTTTAGACAGTTTTCTAAGTACAGAAATTGTTGCCATAGTAACTTGTAACAGCTGTGAATAATCTGGCCCTAATCTGAAGCACTAAGCAGCATTACAAAGGCTCGGTTCAACCACTTTTTTGTCTTGAAAGATTTGCGTTATATATTGAGTAATAAACACCCTGGGCCCTGTATACTAAAAGTTCAATAGCATCAAAACCTTAGTAAAATGCTTAGGAATAAGTTTAACTATGGAGATGAAAGACTTGTATACTGGCAACTATAAAACATTCATGGAAAAAAATTAAAGCCAACACAGATAAATGAAAAGACATCCCCTGTTCATGGATCTGAGCAATTAATATTGTTAAAATGTTCATAACCGAAGCAATCTGCATATTCAATGAAATCCTTGTCAAAATCCGAATAACATAGCTACAGTAGCCTTCTAAGAGATAATTAATATAAAAATATGTAAACAGAGACAATTAAGTAAAAATATGGGGGAGATAGAGTTAAGGTGTATAATTTTATTGTTTTTTTGCCTTTGTCTCTATTATTTTATTTGTGATATAAGTTTTTATCTCTTTAAAATAATGACATTTGTAGAATATTTTACCCAACTACTATAGAATACATAGTATTTTCATCAGCACATGAAACTTTCTTCTGAATAGATAAGATCTTAGGCCATGAAACAAGTCTAAACAAATTCAAAAAAGTAAAAATCTTATCAAGTATCTTTTCTGGTCACAATGAAATAAAACTAGAAATCAATAACAAGAGGAATCTCACAAAACACATAAACACATGGAAATTAAACAAAATGCTCCTGAAAGAAGAATAGGTCAATGAAGAAATTAAGAAAGAAATTAAAAAATGTCTTGAAACAAACAAAAATGGAAACATAACCTACCAAACTCTGTGTATATTGCAAAAGGAGATAAACACCTATATCAAAAATGTAGAAAGACTTCAAATAAATAACCTAGTGATGTACCTGAAGAAACCAAGAAAGCAAAAACAAACCAATTCCCAAATTATTAGAAGAAAATAAATAATAAAGATTAGAGCACAAATAAGTGAAAAGAGACTAAAAGCAAATACAGAAGACAAACAACGAAAAATTGGTTTTTGAAAAGATAAATAAAACTGACAAACCTTTTGCTAGACTAAGAACAACAGAAGACCCAAATAAATAAAATCAGAAATGAAAAAGGAGACCTAGCAATTGAGACCTCAGAAATACAAAGAATCATTAAAGACTATTATAAACAACAATATACCAACAAATTGGAAAACCTAGAAGAAATGAATAAATTCCTGGACAAATAAAACCTACTAAGATAGAACCATGAAGACACAGAATACCTCAACAAACCAATAGGGAGTAACGAGATTGAAGCAGTAATAAAAGATCTACCATCAATAAAAGCCCAGGACCTGATGGATTCACTACTGACTTGTACCAACCCTTTATAGAAGAACTAATACCGATCCTACTGAAACTCTTAAAAAAAATTGAAGAGGAGAGAATATTGCCAAAGTCATTCTACGAGGCCAACATTTCCCTTATACCAAAACCAGACAAGGACACAACAAAAAAAGAAAAGTGCAGGCCAATATCCCTGATGAATATAGATGCAAAAATCCTCAAGAAAATACCAGTAAACTCAATTCAATAGCATGTTATAAGGACGATACAACATGATTATCCTTTTAATGTGCTCATGTGCTATGATCAAGTGGGATTTATCTCTGGGATGAAAGAGTGTTTCAACACATGCAGATCAATAAATGTGATACATCACATTAACAAAATCAAGAACAAAAACCATATGATTATTTTAACAAATGCTACAAAAATTGATAACATTCAACATCACTTTACAATAAAAACTCTCATCAAAATGGGTATAGAATAAACATACCTCAAAATAATAAAGGTCATATGTAAAAAATCCACAGCTGATGTCGTATTGAATAGGAATAAAATAAAGGCCTTTCTCTAAAGACTGCAACATGATAAGGTTTCCCACTTTTACCACTTTTATTTCACATAATATTGATAGCCCTGGCCAAAGCAGTTGGGCAAGAGAAAGATATAAAAGTCATTCATTTTGGAAAGGAAGAAGTCAAATTAGCCTTATTTGCAGACAACATGACTTTAGACCTAAAAAAACCTAAAGACGCAATCAAAAAATGTTATAACTCAAATGAAATTAGTAAAGTTGCAGGATACAAAATAAACATGCACAAATCAGTAGTGTTTATATATGACAATGGCAAACAATCTGAAAAAGAAATCAAACAAACCATTCCATTTATAATAGTTACAAAAGTGTAAGACACCCAGGAATCAATCTAACCAAATAACTGAAAGGTCTATACAAGAAAAACTATAGAATTCTGATGTAAGAAATTGAAGAGAACACAAAAAAATGGGAAAATATTTCATGATCATGGATTGGACGAATTAATATTGTTAAGATGACAGTACTACTCAAAGCAATTTATGGACCCGATGAAAGTCCTATCAAAATACCAATGACATTCTTCACAGAAATAAAAACATTCTAAAATTTATGTGGAACCACAAAAGACCCTGAATTACCCAAGCAAACCTCAGCAAAAAATCAAAGCTGAAGACATCACATTACCTGACTTCAAAATTTACTTTACTACAAAGCTATAGAAAACAGTATTGGTAATGACATAAATACAGACATATAGATCTGGGCAAAAGAGTACAGAACCCAGATATAAATGTATGCACTTACAGCCAATTCACCTTTAGCAAAGGCACCAGAACATACAATGGGGAAAGGACAGTCTTTTCAACAAATGCTGCTGGAAAAACCAGATAACTATATGCAGAAGAATGAAGTTAGACTCCTATCTCTTACCATATACAAAAATAAAATAAAATAAAATAGATTAAAGACTTAAATGTAAGATCTATAACTAAGAAACCACTAGAAGAAAACACTGGCAAAACGCTCCAGGATGTTGGGCTGGGTAAAGATTTCTTGGGTAAGATCTCAAATGCACAAGAAACAAAGCCAAAATAGACAAATGGAATTACATTAGTCTAAAATGCTTCTTCACAGCAAAGGAAGCAATCAATAAAGTGAAGAGTCAACCCAAAGAATGAAAGAAAGAAATGCAAACTATGCATTTGTAAAGGGTTTAATATCTTGAATATATAATGAGTGCAAACAACTCATAAGGAAAAACCTAATGATCCAATTAAAACATGGCAAAATATCTGAGCAGATATTTCTTAAAAAAAGACATACAGATGGCCAATAGTTATATGAAAAAATCCTCAGCATTTGTAATTATCAGAGAAATGTAAATTAAAAACAAAGAAATATTATCTCACCTCGGTTAAAATGGCTTGTATCAAAAATACAGGCAATAATGGATGCTGGGGAGGATGCGGGGAAAAGTGAACGCTCCTACACTGTTGATGGGAATGTAAATTAATACAGCCACTATGAAGAACAGTAGAGAGGATCCTCAACATACTGCAAATAGAACTAACGTATGACTCAGCAATTCTACTACTGGTATATATTGAAAAGACAGAAAATAAATATACAGAAAAGACATATGCAAATCAATAAACATAATCCATCACATAAACAGAACCAATGGCAAAAACCACATGATTATCTCAATAGATGCAAAAAAGGCCTTCGATAAAATTCAACACCGCTTCATGCTAAAAACTCTCAATAAACTAGGTATTGATGAAACGTATCTCAAAATAATACAAGCTGTTTATGACAAACCCACAGCCAATATCATACTGAACGGGCAAAAGCTGGAAGCCTTCCCTTTGAATACTGGCACAAGACAAGGATGCCCTCTCTCACCACTCGTATTCAACACAGTATTGGAAGTAATGGCCAGGGTAATCAGGAAGAGAAGGAAATAAAGGGTATTCAATTAGGAAAAGAGGAAGTCAAATTGTCCCTGTTTGCAGATGACATGATTGTATATTTAGAAAACCCCATCGTCTCAGCCCAAAATCTCCTTAAGCTGATAAGCAACTTCAGCAAAATCTCAGGATACAAAATCAATGTGCAAAAATCACAAGCATTCCTATACACCAATAATAGACAGAGAGCCAAATCATGAGTGAACTCCCATTCACAATTGTTACAAAGAGAAAGATACTTAGGAATACAACTTACAAGGAATGTGAAGGACCTCTTCAAGGAAAACTACAAACCACTGCTCAACGAAATAAGAGAGGACACAAACAAATGGAAAAACATTTCATGCTCATGGATAGGAAGAATCAATATCATGAAAATGACCATACTGCCCAAAGTAATTTATAGATTCAATGCTATCTCCATCAAGCTACCATTGACTTTCTTCACAGAATTAGAAAAAACTACTTGAAGTTTCATATGGAACCAAAAAAGAGCCTGTATAGCCAACACAATCCTAAGCAAAAAGAACAAAGCTAGAGACAGCATGCTACCTGACTTCAAACTATACTACAAGGCTACAGTAACCAAAACAGCATGGTACTGGTACCAAAACAGATATATAGACCAATGGAACAGAACAGAGGCCTCAGAAATAACACCACACATCTACAACTGTCTGATCTTTGACAAACCTGACAAAAACAAGCAATGGGGAAAGGATTCCCTATTTGATAAATGGTGTTGGGAAAACTGGCTAGCCATATGCAGAAAACTGAAAGTGGACCCCTTCCTTATACCTTATACAAAAATTAACTCAAGATGGATTAAAGACTTAAATATATGACCTAAAACCATAAAAATCCTAGAAGAAAACCTAGGCAATACCACTCAGGACATAGGCATGGGCAAAGACCTCAGGAATAAAACACCAAAAGCAATGGCAATGAAATTGACAAATGGGATCTAATTAAACTAAAGAGCTTCTGCGCAGCAAAAGAAACTCTCTTCACACTGAACAGGCAACCTACAGAATGGGAGAACATTTTTGCAATCTATCCATCTGACAAATGGCTAATATACAGAATCTACAAAGAATTTAAACAATTTTACAATTAAAAAAACCCCATCAAAACGTGGGTGAAGGATATGAACAGACACTTCTCAAAAGAAGACATTTCTGTGGCCAACAAACATATGAAAAACACCTCATCATCACTGGCCATTAGAGAAATGCCAGTCAAAACCACAATGAGACACCATCTCATGTCAGTTAGAATGGCGATCATTAAAACGTCAGGAAACAACAGATGCTGGAGAGAATGTAGAGAAATAGGAACGCTTTTACACTGTTGGTGGGAGTGTAAATTAGTTCAACCACTGTGGAAGACAGTGTGGCGATTCCTCAAGGATCTAGAATCAGAAATACCATTTGACCCAGCAATCCCATTACTGGGTATATACCCAAAGGATTATAAATCATTCTACTATAAAGACATATGCACAATTACGTTTATTGCAGCACTGTTCACAATAGCAAAGACTTGGAACCAACACAAATGCCCATCAGTGGTAGACTGGATAAAGAAAATGTGGCACATATACACCATGGAATACTATGCAGCCATAAAAAAGGATGAGTTCGTGTCCTTTGTAGGGACATGGAGGAAGCTGGAAACCATCATTCTCAGCAAACTAACACAGGAACAGAAAACCAAACACTGCATGTTCTCACTCATAAGTGGGAGTTGAACAATGAGAACACATGGACACAGGGAGGGGAAGTTCACACACCAGGGCCTGTTGCAGGGTGGGGGGCTAGGGGAGAGATAGCATTTGGAGAAATTCCTAATACAGTTGATGGGTTGATGAGTGCAGCAAACCACCATGGCATGTGTATACCTATGTAACAAACCTGCACGTTTTGCACATGTATCCCAGAACTTAAATCATAAGAAATAATTTTTTAAAAAGACATCTGCACTTCCATGTTTATTGCAGCACTATTTATTTAGCACAATAGCTAAAATGTGAATCTACCTAAGTACCCATCAACAGATGAATGGATAAAGGAAATATGACATATCTATACAATTGAATACTATTAAGCCATAAAAGTAATGAAATCCAGTCCTTTGCAGCAACATGAATGAAAGTGGAGGCCATCATGTTAAGTGAAATTAGTCAAGCACAGAAAGACAAATATCACATGTTCTCACTCATATGTAGAAACTAAAAAAGTGGATCTTCTGAAGTTAGAGAGCAGAATGGTGATTACCAGATCCTAGGAAGAAGAGCAGGTTGAGATGAATGGAAAAGAAATACAAACATAGTTATTATCACTGAACTGCACACTTAAAAATGGTAAATAGGGCACATTTTCTATCTTACCTCAATAAAAAGTTAAAAATAAAAAACAAAAGATAACAAGTGTTGGCAAGAGTGTGAAGAAAAGGAAACTCTTGGGTACTGTTGGAATGTAATTTGGTGCAGCCACACTGGAAAACAGTATGCAGGCTCCTCAAAAAAATTAAAAGTAGAACTACCACAAGATCCAGCAAATCCACTTCAGAGTATACATCCAAAGGAACTGAAATCAGTATACTGAAGACATATCTGCACTTCCATATTTACTGAAGCATTATTCACAGTAGCTAAGATATGAAAACAACTCAAGTGTCCATGAACAAACAGATGGAAAAAGAAAATATGGTATATACATATAGTGGTATGATATTTAGCCTTAACAAAATAGGGAAATCCTTTCATTTGTGACAACATGGATGAAACTGTAGGACATTAAGCTAAGTGAAATAAGCCAGATGCCAAAGGACAAATACTACATGATATCACTTAAATTAGAAATCTAAAATAGTCACATTCATAGAAGCAGAGTATAGAGTAGTGGTTATCAGGCCTAGGAGGTTAAGGATAGAGGTGGGTATTAGTCAAGAGGTACATGGTTTCATTTATACAAAACGAACAAGTCTTAGACATCTACTGTTCAGCACAGTAGCTATAGTTAACAATAGTGTATTGTATACTTTCAAATTTGCTAAAAGGGTAAATCTTATGTTAAGTGTTTTATCACAAAAATAATAACACTAATGCTAATAATAACAAAGGGGGAGGGAGGAATCTTTTGGAGATGATGGATAAGTTGATTCATTGTTTGTGGTAATGATTGCACGGGTATGTACTTTATTTCTAAACTCATTGAGTTTTATCCATTAAATATGTACAATTTTGTATAAATTATACCTCAATAAAACAATTTCTAAAAATATGCACATCATCATTATTTGTGGTTTTGTGTCTTAGAAATTCTCTACTTTTTTCTTCCCTGGGAAACAGGGCCTTCTCGTAAACCATGTACTTCTTTGATGCTCTGTCGCCCAGGGAATTCTCAAGTTCACTGTCAGTTTCTGGACCTCAACAAAGAGAACATCTACATTTTACATGATATACAGCACTCACCTTTGTTTAGGACATAACTGGTATTGTTTCTGGTTGCAAAATATGTGAATTTGGTCATTTCTTTTCAGATGGTTGAAAGTTACAGTAGGAATATTCACCCAAGACCAGCAATAAGCTTGGCCCTAACACATGCCTGCTCTGCCTGGCTCTAAAGTATCTCTTTGGGGTAGTCTAATAGTCACCAGAGTAGCTGTCACTGCAGCTTTACCACATGACCTCTCCTTCTACCTCCTTTCCAAAGAATGAAAGAGAAGAAACACACCTTGAAAGTTGTAGATGTCCTAGCATCAACACAAGCTTGCACAAGCATGCATAAAGTTCTTATTGACAGCTGTGTGCTGTAAGGGTTGTTGCCATTGTACAAAATAAGGAAGCTGAGATACAGGAAGTGAAAACACGTAACATATTATTTGCCTTAGTTCTCATTTGGAAAGTGGTAGAATCGGGTGTGTAACTAAGTCTCAGAGGCTCCAAAGCCTGTACCCTTTCAGATGTACCTTACTGATCAGAAATTTAGGTGAGGTATTGGAGAGGGAGTATAGAAGAGAGTTCACAAATCGAAATCCAGGAGAGAAAGAGGGCTGAAAAGGCAGCAGTATATATAGCTTCCTGTCTCCACTTCAGAATCTTCTTGAGAATTTGTCAATGAATTTGTGTTAACTTTCATGGCTTCATATTCTACATCCAAACTACAGTATTTATTTTCTTGTGTAAATTACTTCAAAAACTTAGATGAATACTGCAAAAGATTAGCCTTTACAGCTTCTTTTTTGAATTTCAAAGGACTCTACAACCCTTAATTACTCACCTACATCTGTAAGGCAAGGCAAGAATTATCACCTTAATTGAACCAAAAGAAACCTAGAGGCCAAGCAGTTCCTTGCTACCCCCACAGCAAGAAAGTGATGGAGTGAATCAAGAATTGGAAAGCATACTTCCTAATTTCAA
The DNA here is from genome assembly GCF_009828535.3 of Hylobates moloch. NCBI lineage: Eukaryota > Metazoa > Chordata > Mammalia > Primates > Hylobatidae > Hylobates > Hylobates moloch. The sequence goes on from NW_026652282.1 coordinate 122,916,061, forward strand.
TTCTATATTTAGACATTGACTTTTTAAAGTTTTCTAGCAAAAGAAGGGCAGTGCTGCTAATTATAATGAACTGAATTACTCTGCTTGTCACTCAGACGAAAATGTGTTTATTAAAGATAGGCAAGACAGTGAGAGAAGAACAGAGAGACAACGAGATAACAAAGAGACAGTGCAGGGAGACAGCTTGTCAGTATAAGGAATGAGCTGTCACTTTCCTTGTTGGAAGCAACAGGGAGCTTTATGAAGAAGAAGGGAAAGCTTAAGCTAAACGGGGGAAAACACAGGCCAGGTGGCAAGCAAGGAGGTCAGCAGTCCAGAATAATTTCATACCACACGTGCTGCTCTTCAGCAGGGTCAAGCATAAAATGAGATGACTAGGCAAAAAAGGCACCAATTTGAAATACCAGATCTTTGACTCAAATATCTTTTTGTTCAATACTCCTGGAGTGTTCCTTGAGTCTCTCTGGGAATTTTAAATTTAAAAAAAAGTGAAAAAGAAAAATTATTTGAAAAGTAGAATAAGAAGATTCTGAGAGTCCATAAATTAAGGAACACATTTGGTCAAAATTATATAATCCTGAATTAGCAAACATGTAGAAAGATTGTAATCCTCTTCACTTTAAGCACTCATTTCAATGTGGTTGCATGTACTCCTCATTCTTTAAAGCAATTATTTCACATTCAGAAGCCACTTAGTGGCCAAGTGGCATATAATATGCAATAATTTCATAGTTTCCTGAAATATAAGTTTGAAATATTGAATAAATTGTTTTTGTTATTTCCAAATGAACCACATCCCCTGAGTAATCAC
>NW_026652282.1:122921411-123036105 GCF_009828535.3 Hylobates moloch
TGGGTTCCGTTTTACCTAACTGCCTACTTCTTGGTTTCTTGGCCAGTTCCTCCTTGTCCCGAATTCTAAATGTTGTAATTCCCTGGGGCTCTGTTCTAGGCCTTCAGTCTCTATCTGAATCCTCTGTATAGATTACCTCATCCAATCCCAGTTTTAAATGATGGCTATCAGCCAGTGATTTCTCATACTTTATCTTCAAATACTCTTTATAAGCCAAATAGTTTTCCAATGCCTGATTTTCTCCACGGGAAGTCCAGGCACAAATATCCAACTGCTTCCCTGACATTTCCAAATAGTTCTCTAATATGTAATGTAAACATTAAATGATCAAAAAAGAACTTGATTTCCCCCAGAATCTGCTTTTCTTCTAGTCTTCTCTATTTCATCAAAGTGTACTACTATACTCCCAGATGCTTTTGTTCCAAATAAAAAGTTTTCATTGATTCTCTTAATTCCCTTAACAGCCCCACCCACCTGTATTAAATGCACCTTAAAGTTACATTACCTATGTCTATAAAACATCTTTAGAATCATTTGAATTCAAATTATTCCAACTTGCCATCACTGTGGGCCAATTTCCATTTTTTTCTGGCCTGGACTACTGCAATACACCGATTCATAAGTGAGGTGTATGGTTCCAGGCCAAAATCCTATGTGTGATTTTTCAGGCATGACCATAAGTAATTATCAAGGCTTTACCTGGCAAATCTTACAGGGGAAGCTACTGTCCCATACCAGATCTAGTGCACAGCTGACACCTTGCAGTTACTAACTGAAGTTACAGTCACAGACTCATATGTCACACCCCACCTTTCTCCAGCTTGTTGTGCTCTTCGGTATATCTGCATCCTTAGCTCAGGCACCTTCATTAAGGGGTTTCTTTACTTGGGGTTTTGGTAGAAGCCTTCCTCAGGTGCCTCTGCATCTGAGGATGAGGAACAGAAAATCTTGAAGACACTTTTTTCTCCACTCTGACTCAGTACTTTTCCAGTCCCAATGCTTCGCCCTCCCCATTCTTCCTGTCCCCTGGTCTCTGAGTCCATAGAAATGCAGGAGCCTTTTATAGATAGATAGATAGATAGATAGATAGATAGATAGATAGATAGATAGATAGATAGATAGATAGATAGATAGATAGATGATAGATAGATAGATAGATAGATAGATAGATAGATAGATAGACAGACAGACAAGATAGATACATAGATTAATAGATACATAGAAAAATAGATTATATATATTTATCCATGAACAAAGAGAGAGAGAGAGAGATCTCTTCTGTCCCCACACTGAGATAACCACTATGACTGTGCTGATTTACCTGAACTTTGACCCAGCATGCCATTACCTGGGAGAAAATAGAACAGGGAGAAGTGAGTGCTTTCTCTGGTTTAGTCTCTTACTTATACTATACCAGAAAGTAATTAAACCTTTGACTTTGATTTTGTCTTGTTTTTTTAATCAACTACTTGGACACCTAACAACGCATCTCTCTCTAATTCAGCTGAGCTCCTAACAGTAAATTTACATGGAAAGACAAGGGAAGTAAACTAGTCAAAATACTTTTAAAATGAAGACTATCATTGAAGGATGCACACTGTCCTGTTGTAAGATTTACTATAAAACTATAGTAACCAAAACAGTGTAATACTGGTTAAGGGAAAGACACATTGATCAAAAGAGCAGAACTATGGGTTCAGAATAGATCCACAGAAATAGGCCGATTGATTTTCTACAAAGGTACAAAAACATTTCGGTGGAGAAAGGATGCTTTTAGATAAATAGTGTTCGGGAAATTAGACATCCCTATGCAAATGATGAACCTCACATTGTAGCTAAAAATTAACTGATAGACCTAAATATAGAATGTAATACTATGAAACCTTTAGAAGCAGAAATGAGAAAATCTTCATGACTGTGGTTAGGCAAAGATTTCTCACACATGACAACACAAGCACAATCCTTAAAAGAAAAATAAATACTAAGTTGGACTTTATCAAAATTAGAGACTCTTGCTCTGAGAAGAACACTGTTAAGAGAATGAAAAGGCAAGCTACAGAAAACATATCACATATATGACAAAGAACTTGCATCTAGAATATATAAAGAAGAACTCAGGAGTAAGAAAAAATAACAAATGGACGAAATTCTTGAAGCAACAATTCACAAAGGAGAAAATATGGCTGGCATATAAGCACATGAACATATGGGCAACATCATTATTCATTAGGAAAATGCAAATTAAAACCATGATGAGATAGCTGTATATCTATATTAGAATGCCAAAAATTAAAAAAAATATCGTGACAATGCCTAATACTAGAGAGGGTATAGAAAGCTTGGACTTTCAATTCATTGTCATAAAATGCAAAATGGTACAGACATTCAGAAAAACAGTTTGGCACCACATATAAAGTAGTACATGCACCTGTCATATAAGCCACAAATTCCACTGCAAGATATTTATTTTAAAGAAACAAAAATATATGTTTACACAAATTATTGCACACACATATTTATGGAAGGCTTATTATCTCCCCAAACTGGAAAGAACACAAATAGCCTTCAATGAGTGAAGGGATAAACAAATTAAAGTGTAACCATGCAATGGAATACTACATAGGCAGCAAAAAAATGAACAAAAAGCCCCACAAAAACTATTGATATGCACATACACAAGACACACAAGAATTTGGATAAATATCAAAGAGGGCATGCTGAGTAAATGAAGCTAATCTCAGAAGGACATATATATAATTTTAACTTTATAAAAATTCTTGTATAGACAAAAGCTATAGCTGTGAAGAGCCGATTAATACTTGTCAGGGGTTAGAGGTCAGAGGAGCGTATAATTTCAGAGGGTTAGCCCCAGGGAGTTTTGGAGTTGAGGTAACTATTCAGTATTCTGATTGTGGTGGTGGTTATAAAGATTTATATATATATATGTTAAAATTCATAGAACTGTATATAGGAACATCTTTTAATATATATTAATATTAAAAATAAAATGTTAAACGTGAGTTATTCATTTGCCTTATTCAACCAACTCCATGTACACATAAACACTAATCATTATGGGACTGAATCATTTTCCATAAATTCATCTAAAATTATTCAAACTCACGTAAGGTTTATTCAGGTAAATGTCACTTTTATGTACTCTGATGGATTTATACAAATAAAATTGACTAAATTTTCTTTTGAAACTACCTGAGCCATTTCGACAACTAACTAATGCAGCTCAAGAAGAAGTTATTGGTTAAGGAGGATTAGTTATAGGATATCCTCTAAGACTGTTGCATAGATATTTCACCTTCTTTTGGTTAAACATGTTCTTACCAGTACTTCTGCTTCTTTCATCCTGCCATGAGTCCACACAAGGACTTGAGTGAACATGTCTTTCTTTATAAAGTGGAAGTGAACAAACCTTATGACTTTGTTCTCTCCTATACCACCAAGATGGGCGCGTTCTCAGCTAAGGCTGACATTTAATAACTGCACTATTTCTTAACTTTACATTGAATTCACATGCATAATAAGTAGTTTAATGCTAATAATTAATTAAATGAACATTTCCCAGGAAGTTGCAAGCCGCCAGTTACTGTGTTAGGTGATGTTAATACAAAGATGAATAAGACATGATTTCTGACCATAAGGGTATCATAATCTAATAGAGGACATGAAAAATGGTGATGTGAACAGAAACCACCAATGAATAAGCTATTCTTGGGGTATAATTTTGTCATTAGGGGAAGAAATATTACCTTCTTTGAATTTAAAAGGTCACTGGTGAGCGAACCTATTAAATGCTTCTTAATGCAGTGTATGTCAAGTTCAAATAAGTTTTCCACATGCTAGATTTCACCAGGTTCATGATCTTTAAATTGAACAATTCTGTAGCTTATTCCAACTAGAGGAGTCTTCCCCCAAATTCCAAACTCAAGTTGGATGAGTACATGAAAATAAACAGTCAATGTGGTGCATGACATACGTCCCCTTAGTTTTGGACTCCTCTTTTCACCTATTCAGTTTTGTGCGAGTTATGATATGCATGACGAAGGATGCCATGAATTTTTCATTTAGAAGCCATGTCCCTGAGACAAGTTAGTTTATTGACATGTCATCAAGATAGTTCATTTAAGATATATTTAATGAGCCCTGTATTATATTCCAAGCACTGTGCTTGATAATGCAGACATACAGATGAATAAGACTAGGTAGGTATTATCCTTCAAGTGGCTCAAAATCTAGTGAAGAAGTTAAGCACACAATGCAGTTTATGGGGAAAGAGTAAGCATATGTATGAAGGGCAGAAGTAGCACAGAGAGGTTGGAGTAAAAGTTACTGGGGGTGGGGGGACAAAGCACGGCTTGAAAGTTTATGGCCTTACTGAAACATATTGCAGCATTTGAAATTATGAATTTCTCTCTCACGAAAACTCTCCTTTAGCTCCTGGATACCATATTTACCTGATTCTCATGTGACCTCTGTTGACCCTCTTTAAATTATCTTCTTATCTTCCTTTTTTCACTTTTATTTTAAGTTCAGGAGTACAAGTGCAGGTTTGTTACATGGTCAACTTGTGTCACAAAGGTTTGTTGTAAAGATTATTTTATCAGCCAGGTATTAAGCCTAGTATCCATTAGTTACTTTTCCTGATCCTCTTCCTCCTCCCACCCTCCAACCTTTGATAGGCCCCAGTATGTTTTATTTCCCTCTATGTGTCCATGTGTTCTCATCATTTAGGTCCCACTTATAAGTGATAACTTGCAGTATTTGGTTTTCTGTTCTTGTGTTAGTTTGCTAATAATAATGGCTTTCAGCTCCATTCATGTACCTGCAAAATACATGATCTTGTTCTTTTTTTATGGCTGCATAGTATTCCCTGATGAATATGTGCAATATTTTCTTTATCCAGTCTATCACTGATGGGCATTTAGGTTGATTCCATGTCACTGCTACTGTGAATAGTGCTGCAATGAACATACACATGCATTTGTATGTGTAATAGAATTATTATACTGGCTCTATCCTGTGCCTTCAGTCTCTATACCGTCTCTGACCCTTAAATGATGTTGTCTTTTAGGGTTCAATTCTTCATCCAAAGAATTGTGCTCTCTTCATCCAAAAGGAATTTTCTGGGAACTCTCAGCCAGCACAGTGGCTAATACTACCAATGTATTACCCTCATCCTTAGCTTCTCCATTGATTTCAGATGCTTATCTAATTGCATATGATGTATTTTATTCATTCATGCATTTATCTATTTGTATTACAAATAAATCTTAAATGCCTACTATGTACCAGAGACTCTGCTAGGTATGGAGAAATGGAGTGGTGAGCCAAAACAGATGGGGTCATTGTCACATGACTATCCCATAGGCATTTAAATCCAAACAAGTGCACTTTATCTCCTAAAAGAATAATAACAGTTAACATTTCTGGATTGTTTATTGAGAACCATGGTTCTGAGAACTTTATATGCATTAACCTATTTAATCTCAATAGCAAAGTTATGATATAGGTACTAGTTCATCTCCCTTTTATAAATGTGGAAACTGAGACAAAGGAGCATTAAATATCTTACCAAGGTCACACAGAAAATAATTGGCACAGGTGGGATATAAATAAAGATGATCTCTTTCCAGAGAGATCCGTGGTGCTGTCGAGATCACAGATGAAATACAGCACCGGCTTGTCGTGGCTGCGGCCACTGTGACTCTTTACAGCATCCTCCTTGATGTCTGTGAGTGACCCAGTACCCTCGTCACGCAGCCAGGCAAAAAACCTGTGTCTACGTACATTTTTTTCATCCATCGTTCAGCCAGGGTCTGCAGGTCGGGCCCGGCAATAATTTATCTAAAACGTCACAGTTGATCATACCACTCCTTTGTTTCAAAGTCTTTTTAATATCTCCATTTTTTTTTTTTTTTTTTGCAGAACTTCAGGAAATAGAGCCCTTCATAGTTTGGTCTCTGACTTCCATTCCAGCAGCATCTTCTCAGCTTCATCCTCATAGGTCATTCACTGGGCACTGTAAAATGATTGCAAGTATGTACACGCGTCATGCTCTTTCTAATCTTTAAACTTTTGCTTATGCTTTCCTCTCTGCTTGAAACTCCTTTCTCCAATTCTACCTCATTCATTTCTGCTGACATTTTCAAAAGTCAGCTGAAAAATTAGTCTTCTCCAACCACCAGAAGGCTTACTGTATTTCTTCTGTGATCTCACAGCACCATGCATATTCCTCAACCTTGCACTTACCACTGCATCTCATAATTGTTTTTTAATTTGTCCTAGACTAGTGATACGGTTTGGCTGTGTCCCCATCCAAATCTCATCTTGACTTGTAGTTCCCATAATTCCCATGTGTCATGGGAGAGACCCAGTGGGAGGTAATTGAATCATGGGAGCAATTCCCATTATGCCTTTCTCATGATAGTGAGTGAGTTCTCATGAGAACTGATGGTTTTATAAGGGGCTTTTCCCGCTTTGCTCAGCACTTCTCCTTCCTGCTGCCAAGGACGTGTTTGCTTACCCTTCTGCATGATTGTAAGTTTCCTGAGGCCTCCCCAGCCCTGCATAACTGTGAGTCAATTAAACCTCTTTGCTTTATTAAATTACCCAGTATCAGGCAGTTCTTTATAGCAGCATGAGGATGGACTGATACAATTAGAAACACATAAAGATCAAAGACCTCTCATTTTCCATTCCCAACATCCCTACCTTATTATATTTATCACACTGCAATTTTATTTATTTTTATTTAATTAATTTTTTTTGAGACACAGTCTCACCGCATCACCCAGGATGAAGTGCAGTGGCATGATCTCTGCTCACTGCAACCTCCACCTCCTGGGTTCAAGTGATTCTCCTGCCTCAGCCTCCCAAGCAGCTGGGATTACAGACGCACACCACCACACCTGGCTGATTTTTTATATTTTTAGTAGATATGGGTTTTCGCCATATTGGCCAGGCTGGTCTCGAATTACTACCCTCAAGTGATCCACCCACCTCGTCCTCCCAAAGTGCTGGGATTACAGGCGTGAGCCACTGTGCCTGGCCTCACACTGCAATTTTAAATCTGTCTGTATGATTATTTGACTGATGTCCGTCTCTCTATTGCAATGAAAGGGCTATCTATGATGGCAAGAATGATATCTATTTTCTGTTCCACATTATGTTTGTTGTGCCTAATAGAATGTCTTGAACAGTGTAAATGAAGAACATAACAAAAGCTTCACTTGAATGCCAACTGTTTGCAGGTAGAGAGTTAAATATCAAGAACCCAGAAGAAGCAGAGGTCATGGTCCCTGCCTTGTGGGAATGTCATGCTGCAGACATGAAGTTAGCAGTACATGAAACCGAGCCGGTGTCTAAGCGGTAAATGATAACATGTCCAATGCTCACATATTCCTCATTATAAGAGGAAAAGTGAATGCAAAGTGAAGGCGATATTTGTGTGATGTTAGAGAAGTGATATCAAAGGATCCATGTCATCGCATGGCATTCATTAGCACATCCTGAACCCTTAAACCCAGAGGATAATAAAATATTTTAAAAGTTAAGCAACATGACACAGCCACCGAATTCTACAGCTTATTATACCAAGCAAATAAGGAAAAAAAAAATTCAACTTGTCTTTTTTGCTCTTTCTCGCCATATTCTCTGGTAGCCATTGTGGGCACAAGAAGTCAGGTCCCCAAGACTGGCGTAGATCAAATGACCTTCCAGAGGAGGCATAAATTTGGTACCCAAATTTGTTCAGCATTTCAACGAGTTTTCTACCTTCAACATATTTTCCATGTATATTTTATTCTTAGATGGTTAGTGTAGCTTCTAAGATCCTGATAATAAATATTCCAAAAAGAGATTGTAAGTTTTCTCCGGCCACATTACCCAGACTTCTATGGATTAGTGACTGGCTGACTCCAGAAGATCCCCTTCTTCAGAAACAGCAGTCCAGGCAGACTAAGGTCATTGCCTGGGGTTGCAAAGGTAGTACTTAGCAGAGTTGTGATTCAAAGGATGTGAGGATTCAAGATACGATGTGGAAAAAGCCTAGCACACAGTAGGAACTAGGTATACACTGTATATACCCTAATTAATCCTGACTGCAGATAAAAGGCAAAACAATACAACACTTCATGGTCTCTTTCTGCGCTTTAAAATGTTATCTTTTCACAAATAACAAAGGACATCTTGAGGACTGTGGTTTCTCTCTCTAAATAGAGCCCATTATAAAGTATGAGCCATGTATGTGTTGGAACTCTCTTCCTAAATTTTAGTAGAATCATTTACCATGACATAATGAGTCTCTGCATAATTTTGACTCTGTCCTTTTGACTCTTGTGCTGTCAATCTCTGCGGCTTTTTATTATGAATGCTTATTAATAGACACTACATATCCATATGACTGCCAAACTATGACCCAGAATATTAGAACTTGTTCTTATCTTGTGCATTGTAAATAACAGATAAAATTTTAAACATTGTACTGAGTTTGATGTTTACATTCCATATTTAAGAAGGGAAATTGTGCAGATTTGTAAAAATGCTTTTTTCCATTCATGATACCTAACAATAATCATTAATGATTTTGACTGCTTATTGTCATTTTTATTGTATTCTATCATTTTCTAAGTTTAGACATTCTGACTTTGGATTTACTTCACCCTTATGGTTTAATGCAGGGATTGGCACACTGAGGCCCACGAGCCAAATCTGAACTGTCACCTTATTAAATATATTGAATCACAGACGTCATCATTTACATATTCGCCATGACTGTTTCTGTACTATGTTGGCAGAGTTGAGAAATTGTGATAGAGAATTCATGGCTCACAAAACCAAACATATTTGCTATCTGGACCTTTATAGAAAAAGTTCTTGACCCCTAGTTTAATCCATGCTACTTCTTATATCATTCTATAGAACACAATATTGTGTGAAATGGGAGAAATGAAACATTTTTCATCACTACTGAGCAATAGTCTTACCCCTTCCAGTGGCCACAGCCCAAAATTAATTAATTCCCTTGTGGCAATCTCCCAAGCCTCCGTTTCCCAGAAAATTTTACTGAGGAAGTTGCTCAACGCCTACATGAAAAATCCTGCTGCTGGACGTGCCTGCATGGACTGGTTGTCTCGAATTTTGTCACCACATTTATGAAGTCATAACGTTTTCCTAAAACAAAAACCAAGGTTTCTTGAACTCCACAGAATTATAGAAAACCGGACTTCACTATTACTCTATACTTTGCTACTTTTGCTAGTCCTAGCCTACGTTGAAATGCTGTACATATTTCAACAAAAAGATTCCGAAAGCAGCTGCAGATGAATTTAATGAACCCACGAGAGGACATTTCAAACTTGTATTGCATGTGATAAATAAAGCCCAATACTGAATTTGCAAAAGAATTCTAACATTTCCAGATTAATCAGAAGCCTTTTGGAAAATGTAAAGAATGACTGCAGAATATTTGTTTTAATAGAAGTTAAAGGTCATAAGCCTTTTGACATGTCCTATCTATAATAAACCTGTATTTGCTTAAATTTACATTTCCTATTACCTTAGGCACTGCTTCTTGCTTCAGTCCCAGAAAAAATATTTCCTTTATGCCGAATCATAGAAAGGTATAAATCTACAATACGTTCCTCTTATAAAATAGTCATGGAATTTAAGAATTATATGTTGCTCTCAGTGCAGGTGCATAATTCATGTTAATGTTACATATAAAGGATAATACACCTTAAAGTTGCAAATTCTAACTGGGATAATTATACCCAAAGCTTATCTAAATTTCCTTCTGCTGCCTTAAATTGATAGGTTAGTCTACCTAGTTACATGAAAATGTAGAATCCCCGAAGGATAAGCCTTTAAAATAACAGCCACTTTCGTGTATCATTTTTTTTTTTTTTGTCTGGTCAAAAGAGACAGAATCTCAACAGTCAGTCAGTATTGCTATCTTTAATTTGTTACCTCCATTTGGGTGATAAGGAAGGATCCAGCACAGCAGAATGTTTCTACGTTTAAAATACATTACACACTTGATGTGAACATATACAGCTGGCCTGCACTCTTCACAAAACATGACTTCCTGTCCCTGTAAAATAACAAACCAGACTGCTTTTTGGCACATCCACCATGTTACCTTTTACAATAGTAAGCTTATCTATCTGGACCTTAAATGTATCGATAACTATTGATTTCCTCTTGTACCATGGGGAATTTGGGAACATAAAATGCCTAAATCTAATAACTTCAGAGTTATAACTTCTTTATGATTTGATTTTAAACCCTTCTGAAACTTACTTTGGTGTTTGGTATGAGGTAAAAATGTACATTAATTTTGTTTTAGTATCTGCCGATACGGCAGCATCATTTTCTTCTTTAAAGAAATCACATATTTGTCACTTTTTTTTTTTTTCCGAGACGGAGTCTCGCTCTGTCGCCCAGGCTGGAGTGCAATGGCGCAATCTCGGTTCACTGCAAGCTCCGCCTCCCGGGTTCACGCCATTCTCCTGCCTCAGCCTCTCCGAGTAGCTGGGACTGCAGGCGCCCGCCACCATGCCCGGCTAATTTTTTGTATTTTTAGTAGAGACGGGGTTTCACCGTGGTCTCGATCTCCTGACCTCGTGATCCGCCCGCCTCGGCCTCCCAAAGTGCTGGGATTACAAGCGTGAGCCACCGCGCCCAGCCTATATTTGTCACTTTTTAGTGATGCACTAGTCTTTATAAGTTGAATATTTTTATGATTTTTTGATGTACGATGGATATCAAATACATAAAAGGCTCACATAGCATATATATGGTTTAAAAATAGCCTGAATATATAGACATCTATGCATTCACTACGCATCTTAAGAAATAGAAGATTAGTAGTACATTTGAAATGCTGTGCCTCCTTTCTCAATTTTATACTCTTTCTACAAATCCAGAAGTAACCAGTGGTCTGAGTTTGTGCTAAGCACGTCTTCGTAAACTTTATAGTTTGAGTGCATGTGTACTACCTACTCCAAAATGATAGATACTGATTGGTTTTACCTGTTCTGAAATTTACTTAATAGAGCAGAATTGCATACATTCTTCTGGACTAAATTTTTTTGTTAGACTTTTTTTATAATTCTTGATGTACATATATGCACTTTCACATATGTATAATATTTCGGTATATCAATGTACTATTTATTTATCTAATTTGGGCTAAATATGGTTAACTTGCTGACATTGCTTATTGTCTTTCTGACACAAGTAAATTTAAGCACCATAAGGCAGTTTTTTTCTCATTGTTTCGTTTTGTTCACCACTGTATCTATAAAAGAAACAGCTCACTGTTAAGATTCAATGAATATTAAATATCAAATATGAATGAAATTCTTCCTGATGTAAATCTTTTAATATTCCATAAATACAGCTATGTATTTCATGGAAGATGTTGGTAAATATCTTTATTTTTATAAGATGCTGAGCATCATTAACCATTCAAAAGTACAAATTAAAAACCATAATCAGAGGGCAATCAGGCAGGAGAAGGAAATAACGGGTATTCAATTAGGAAAAGAGGAAGTCAAATTGTCCCTGTTTGCAGATGATATGATTGTATATCTAGAAAACCCCATTGTCTCAGCCCAAAATCTCCTTAAGCTAATAAGCAACTTCAGCAAAGTCTCAGAATACAAAATCAATGTACAAAAATCACAAGCATTCTTGTACACCAATCACAGACAAACAGAGAGCCAAATCATGAGTGAACTCCCATTCACAATTGCTTCAAAGAGAATAAAATACCTAGGAATCCAACTTACAAGGGACGTGAAGGACCTCTTCAAGGAGAACTACAAACCACTGCTCAATGAAATAAAAGAGGATACAAACAAATGGAAGAACATTCCATGCTCATGGGTTGGAAGAATCAATATCATGAAAATGGCCATACTGTCCAAGGTAATTTATAGATTCAAGGCCATCCCCATCAAGCTACCAATGACTTTCTTCACAGAATTGGAAAAAACTACTTTAAAGTTCATATGGAACCAAAAAAGAGCCCGCATCGCCAAGTCAATCCTAAGCCAAAAGAACAAAGCTGGAGGCATCACACTACCTGACTTCAAACTATACTACAAGGCTACAGTAACCAAAACAGCATGGTACTGGTACCACAACAGAGACATAGATCAATGGATCAGAACACAGCCCTCAGAAATAATGCCACATATCTACAACTATCTGATCTTTGACAAACCTGACAAAAACAAGCAATGGGGAAAGGATTCCCTATTTAATAAATGCTGCTGGCAAAACTGGCTAGCCATATGTAGAAAGCTGAAACTGGATCCCTTCCTTATACCTTATACAAAGATTAATTCAAGATGGATTAAAGACTTAAATGTTAGACCTAAAATCATAAAAACCCTAGAAGAAAACCTAGGCAATACCATTCAGGACATAGGCATGGGCAAGGACTTCATGTCTAAAACACCAAAAGCAATGGCAACAAAAGCCAAAATTGACAAATGGGATCTCATGAAACTAAAGAGCTTCTGCACAGCAAAAGAAACTACCATCAGAGTGAACAGGCAACCTACAAAATGGGAGAAAATTTTCGCAACCTACTCATCTGACAAAGGGCTAATATCCAGAATCTACAATGAATTCCAACAAATTTACAAGAAAAAAACAAACAACCCCATCAAAAAGTGGGCGAAGGAAACGAACAGACACTTCTCAAAAGAAGACATTTATGCAGCCAAAAAACACATGAAAAAATGCTCATCATCACTGGCCATCAGAGAAATGCAAATCAAAACCACAATGAGATACCATCTCACACCAGTTAGAATGGCCATCATTAAAAAGTCAGGAAACAACAGGTGCTGGAGAGGATGTGGAGAAATAGGAACACTTTTACACTGTTAGTGGGACTGTAAACTACTTCAACCATTGTGGAAGTCAGTGTGGCTATTCCTCAGGGACCTAGAACTAGAAATACCATTTGACCCAGCCATCCCATTACTGGGTATATACCCAAAGGACTATAAATCATGCTGCTATAAAGACACATGCACACGTATGTTTACTGTGACACTATTCACAATAGCAAAGACTTGGAACCAACCCAAATGTCCAACAACGATAGACTGGATTAAGAAAATGTGGCACATATACACCATGGAATACTATGCAGCCATAGAAAATGATGAGTTCATGTCCTTTGTAGGGACATGGATGAAACTGGAAACCATCATTCTCAGTAAAGTATTGCAAGGACAAAAAACCAAACACCGCATGTTCTCACTCATAGGTGGGAATTGAACAATGAGAACACATGGACACAGGAAGGGGAACATCACACTCCGGGGACTGTTGTGGGGTGGGGGGAGTGGGGAGGGACAGCATTAGGAGATATACCTAATGCTAAATGACGAGTTAATGGGTGCAGCACACCAACATGGCACATGGATACATATGTAACAAACCTGCACATTGTGCACATGTACCCTAAAACTTAAAGTATAATAATAATAATAATAATAATAAAAAGAATAAACAAAAATATATAGGATGAAAGGCAAAAAAAAAAAAGAAAAAAGAAAATAAAAACCATAATCAGACACCATTTCATACCCATAAATTGTGAAACAACAACAACAACAACAAAACCAAAACCAAAACAAAACAAAAAAATGTAACAACAAAATAGATTAATCTGTATGTGATGCAAAGGAAGCCCACATTCTTTTTGCAGGGATTTAAGTTATTACAAAAACTTCAGAAAGCATGTTGACATAATCTGGCAAACAATAAAAAGGAGACAATCATAATCTATAACTCCACAGTTACACTTCTAGGTATAAGAAAACTAAGATTGTTTTTAATGGAAAAACAAACATCAAAAAACAAACAAAATACACTGTGAAAACAACACAGATTTTATTTATTCGTTAATTCAGCAAATATTTATTGATTGACCAGTGCGTATCTGCTAAGCGCTTCAAATGTGTTAACTCATTTACTCCTCACAATACCACTATGAAGTGGATCCTATTATTATCCTTAGTTTGCAGGTGGGGAAATTGATGCACATAGAAGTTAAAAAGCTTGCCCAAAGTCAAAGCTATTATGGGCAAGAGCCATAATTCCAATCCAGGAAATCTAACTTCAGAGTCCAAATTCTAAAAGGTAACTTTCTGAGAGTGACAAGTCACAAAAGAATTTGTGAGAGGATCTCAAATATAGTCAAAATTACCTAAATTCTAATTTAAATCTTGAGTAAGCCATGTCCAGAAAATTTTTCCACTATTGAAATATACTGCTTAATCACACAATAATATAAAAAGTTTTTTTTTCAATGGCTAAGACCATCGGATTGTATTTTGTTCAGGCACAACCTAAACTGAAGTTCTCCTGAGAAGTGGGGTAATGGGCTGAATCGTCTCTAGAAGGCTATTTCAGCCTAAAGATCTTGCGATTGATGTTTTATATCAAGCAGAATTTTTATTCCATCAAAAATTAATAAAGTGTATCTATTAATATTCTGTAATATCCCTCAGGCTATCTCAGTTAACAAAATCATGAAATAAACTGTGACTTCTAGCAGAGCCCTCAGCAGTTTAGGTTTAGCAGCTCCAAAATAAACGGGTCTCTGGACACATCAAAAGAACAATTTCCCTAAGAGAGAGAAAAAAAGAACCTTTAATTGTTTGACACTCACTCATCCTTGCCCGGTTAGACGTGAATATGTAATAATGATGGACATATTGTACTATCATTATTAATTACCTCTATATACATTTACATGGAAATTTCCAAAGTAATTTCAACTACATTAGTTCCTTTGATCCTCACAAAAGCTTTACTGGCTTTTCAGGGCAGATATTTTATATTTTTCCCTGTTTCTCAGGTCAGTACATTGAAGTTCCTTCATCTAATACCATTTACAACAGAAGGAGTCGTATGATGATTTAGTATTTATGAAATCACAAACAGAGTTTTGGGAGGTTTCCTAGACAAATGAGTAGAAAAAATGTCTCCGCATCTAAGATAAGGAACTAAAATATAAATCAATCACTCATCATCACCATGTAATGATGAGTGATTGGCATTGAGGAGGTATACTTGGCAACTGGTGTTATTTTAATTATCCGTGTCCTACAGAGCCCAGAGTCTTCATCCAGATGGGAGAGAAATTGATGGCCAGGAAAGATTCAATTAAACATTGTGCTTGGAGGATGCATTTGGCCTTTTGTGGTAGGAAAACAGAGGCAGGCACAGACAGTAAAATGTCTTTGGAGAGGAACTGCTTGAAACAAAGCGAGATAAAGGGAGATGTAACAGCTAGAGATGCAGTATACTAAGGATGCACTAGCAAATAATATAGAGTCCATGCTATGGGGGGCTTATATTCTAGTGGGAAAGGGAGAGGTAAATATAAATAAATAAGTAAAACATATTATATATTTTAAGTGATCCAGCTAAAAGTAGAGGATAAGGTGAATATAGCAAGTGCCAGGGTAAGGGTGGGGAATTG
This sequence comes from Hylobates moloch, assembly GCF_009828535.3. NCBI lineage: Eukaryota > Metazoa > Chordata > Mammalia > Primates > Hylobatidae > Hylobates > Hylobates moloch. The sequence goes on from NW_026652282.1 coordinate 122,936,941, forward strand.
TTATTTTTCTACATGGTTGCCACCATTATGGTGATAAATAAGCAGAGACCTGAAGTAAGGGAAGAGTTTTCCAGACAGAGGAAAGAGTATACAAAGCCCCTAAGGATGGAGTATTCTTAGGGTTTTAGAAGAACATCAACCAGGTTTATGTGATGAGGCAGAGTAATCAAAGGGAAGTGAGTGGGAGATGACTTCAGGGAACTAGAGGAGAGGAAGGGCATTGTAGATCCTGCAGGATTTTGTCCATTACAGGAAGGATTGCAGCTTCTAATATTAGTAAAGTGTGGAGTCATTAGAGAATATTGAGCAGAACAGTAACACTATCTTAACTAGCCATTTAAATGATCATTCTGTCTGCTGTGTTGAGAAGAGACAATAGAGAACAAAGGTGGGAAACAGATGAGGTGAGAGACGATTATGGTTAAGATAAGGTTGTTTCAGTAGAAATAATGACAAGAGGTTAAATAACGAATATATTCAGAAGGAAGTGCTGTCAGGTTTTGCTTCTAATTTGGATGTGGGATGAAAAAGACAATGGAGTAAAACATAACTCCGATGATTTTGGCCAAAGCACCTGGAAGAATGGAGTTACCACCAAGCTGGGAAATATCATGGAAGACCAGGTGTATGTGAGGTAGAATAGAATAGGAATTCAGTTTCATACAAGTTCAGTTGGAGGTATTTATCATGTGTTTGTTTCAGTTTATTTTTGCACAACAAACGACCCCATAAATTAGGGGCTTAAAACAGTAATAGCATTTATTTTGGTTAAATGTCTGCTATTTTTAGGGTTTATTTGGCTTAGCCCATGTCTGTTCCACTATGTTAACCAGGGTGGCTCAAAGATGGGGAACTGGAATGATCAGAGACATCACTGACTCACCTGTCTGGTAGTTTATACTAGCTGTTTAGACTACTTTACACTCACCTGTCTATACTAGGTGGTTTATACTAGATGGTAGTTTGTACTAGCTATTTATACTAGTTTATACTCACCTAGGTCTGGTAGTTTATACTAGCTGTTCAGAAAAGACCTTGCCTGTAATGGCCAGAGCACTTTCAAGTGACCTGTTCATGTAGCCTGGGCTTACTCACACATGGTGGCTGGGTACAAAGGGCAAATCAAACAGAGAGAAAGATAAGGAAAAATCGTAAGCTTTTTTTATGACCTAGCCTTGGAAGTTACTCACTGTGAATTAGGCCACATTGTTTTGTGGAAGAAATCACAAACACCTATTCAGTTTCAACTAAAGAAGAAATAGACACCACCTCTGAATGGGGATGTGACAAGGTTCTAGCAGACTGTGTGATATTGGACATATTACAGTTAGTTACAATTGTTTTGTAATATATAATTCATCACAATATTCAAATAGAGATTATGAATAGGCAGTTAGTTGAATGTGTGTCTGAAGTTCAGGGTAGCAGTATTTCCAGAGATATAAAATAGAAATTATTCAACCAAAATAGAATTAAATAAGATTATCTAGAGAATTAGTAAGGATAGAAAAGAAAATGAGTCTAAGGACTGAGTCTTGCATCATTACAACATATAGAGATCTGGAAAATGAAGGAAAAACAGCAATGATTGAGCCAAAACAATGAGGAAGGGGGAAAAATAAACAAGAAAGTGTGATATTTTGAAGGCCAAACAAAGAAAGTATTAAGAGCAGGAGTTGTCAGCTGTATAAAATAGTAACCAGTTGAGTAAGATCAGGCTAAAATAGTGACGATTGGTATTGGAAAGGTAGAAATTATTGCTCACCTTGGTAAGAGCTAGTTTAGGGGAGTGGTATGGGTTAACATCCGAATGAAGTGGTTCAACAGAGAATGGTAGTTGATAAGTTGGAAACTGAGAATAGGGACATATTTTTGTAGACAAGTTTTGGTGTTTTCCTTTGTTTTTGGATTGTATATTGTTTTCATTTAGATGTTACTTATTGTATTCCTTTTCCTGTTGCAGTTGTAATGGATAACCACATGTTTGGTGATTTAAACAACAACAGTTTGTTCTCTTACAGTCCTAGAGGTCACGAGTTGGAAATAATCCTCACAGGACTGAATGAAGATATTAGGCAGGGTAAGTTCTTTCTGAGGGCACTGTGGGAGAATCTGTTTCTTGGCACTTCCAGTGTATGGAAGCTGCCAGCATTCCTTGGCTTGTGGCTCCATTACTCCAATTTTTACTTTCCTCACCATGTTGCCTTCTCTGACCTTCCAGTGTTCTAATAAAGATGTTTGTGTTTAAACCTGGCTCACCACCTGGATAATATAGGATAATCTCCCCATGGCAAAATCCTCAACTTAATCACATCTGTAAAGTCACTGTTGCCATACAAGGTAATATTTACAGGTTCTACGGATTAGGAGGTGAACATTGCTTTTTTTGGGGGGGACATTATTCAGCTAACCATATCCATCCATTCTAAAATAGATTTATAAATGCAGAATAAAAATGGCCTTTCTTCCTTGAAAATTGTTTTTCTTTTTGTAACATAAGATTTTCAAATATCTACCCTTTTCTGTTTTTACTGTTCTCATGGTAGGAATATAAATCACTTCTACTGTCCTTTTTTTCTGTATTATGAGAGCAGAATAAAGGTCATTATTACAAGGCTGTTTAAAAGAGAACATGTAGTGGTGTGTGTGTATTTATGACATCTTTGCTTCTATGAAGTCTTAAATACATGACTGTATATGTCTATAAAGATAGAGGAGGGCACTCGGTGTGTGCCAGACGCAGAGGCAGCAGCAACACATGTTCTTTTGGACTCAAACATGAACGCTCTGCAGGTGACAGCAGGTGTTAATATGGGGAAAACTGCTTTCCAGAGATGTGCTTCAGGTGGATGTCAATAGCTACGATAGTACAGTGTAATACAGACGTCTTTAGAATCCTTTTGCAGTGTGAAGCCATCTCAATTTATTAGAGGTCAATGAGAATTGTGGCATGATTTGAAAAACTGTATTGAATTCTACCTCCTGTAAAGTCAATGAAAATTAAATGGTAAAGTAAGGAGGATTGCCTCATGTTATGATAAGTAGAGCAAGTTTTGCACTCAGTAATATGGCAAGCCATTTTTAGTCCAAATTTGAAGCGTGAATGGAGAAGAGCAAACCCAACCTAAATATAACATAATTTGCTATGCTATCCTGTGATACATATTTAGCGTGTACCAGACAATATTCTAAGCATTTTACATATGTCAACAAATTTAATCCTCACAACAACCTTATGAGATGGAGACTATTATTATACACACTTTGCGTATGAGAAGATTGGTACAGAGTGGAGAAATAACTTGTCTAAAGTCACACAGCAAGTGACAAGTGATGCTACAGATAAAACCAAAGCATTCTTAATTTAGAGTCTATTCTTGTATCCACTATACTATACAATTCCCTTGTTTGGTAGTAAATCTATTTGCTTGCTTTTGGGTATTTTTTTCTGATTGATTTGTCCAAATTTCAATGAACAAAAGGGAATGATTCATTATATGAGTTGGTATCTGCATTAGATACAAAACTGAAACCACTTTTGACCATGAATCTAAACAAACTTACATGATATCACATAAAGACAACTATTGATTAATAATTAAAATACTTTAATCATTGATTAATCATTAAAATTATAAATGCACATATTCAGGATTTGGATATTCACATGGATATGTGCATTTATAATTTTCTATTCCCATACACATCATCTCATTTTACCTTCAGAACCATCTTTGAGGAAAACAGGACTTTCATTTTAAAAGTCAGTAACTGAAGCTCAGAGAAATAAGAAATCTGTTCAATGTCACACAAAAGATGAAACTACCTCTGCAAATTGAACAGACAGTGGTTATGAATCTCATTGTATCAATGAAAGTTCTTTTGAACTATTTCTTAAGCAGTCTTATTTTTCTTTTTGGCACGATAGTGGCAGCTACACCCCAAAACTGGGGTGTGGGTGTGGGTGTGTGTGTGTGTGTGTGTGTGTGTGTGTGTGTGTGTGTTGAGGGGAGATGAATGACTAGATGACTATAAATTTCCATGCTTGAAATTCTATGATTTTCTGCTCCCTGGGAATGTGACCTGATTGAACACACAAATAGATGATATGAGCTGTATCTTTCCAGAAGCCAAATTAACCTTGGAATTTACTATGGGAAAAATATTAATAACAAAGTTATCAGTCTGAATAGTCGTCAAAAATAGGACAACAAAATACAGCACAGTCTATAAAGTTTGAGGATTTATGTCAATCAGGGCAATAAATATTAGGCAGTGTAATAAGCCTAAAACCTGTGTCTTAACATAACAAATATTTATCTCCCCCTCAGTACAAATCCAAAGCTGTTCCTAGTGGGCACCACTTCTCCATGTCAGAGTTCTCCACTCCCAATCACAAGGACAGAGGTAAGTGCTGGAGAGCACAGCATAGAAGATCCTACAGTGAACTGTATAAGTCAAAAATGAAAGTGGTGTATAGTACTGCCATACATACACGTTGCATTGCCCAAAACGCAGTAACACAGTAACTTCTAGATTTAAGAAATGAAGAGAAGGGAGTTTTGGATAATGTTGTCTTCCTATATTCTCAGAAATAAAAGAAAAACTTGATGAACATGTAGTATTCACACTGCCACAGGAGCGGCACATCAAGAGTTCTACCAACCTCAAAGCTATCACCACATGGCAAATTCTCATTTTCAGAGTCAGACATGGTTGAACAATGGAAGCATGTGCTTATTGTGATGTGCGTAAGTGAAATGACCTCAGCTTCCTCTATCATCTCTTTGGCTTGATGGAAGTAATTAAGATGCATGGCATTTATCACATTTATTGAAATCTTAAAGTCATCGTGATTGTTTTAGAACTCTTCAGTTATCATCATCAGTAGCAGCATTTACATAGCATGTTACAATCCACAAAGAACTTTGCAGACCTGCTGTCATTTGAGTTTCACAATAATCTTCTGAATCACTTGGGCAGGAAGCATTTCCCCATATTATGGAACAAGAAACTGAAGTTTTGAAAGGTTAAGACATTTCCCTTTATTTAAACCAGCTAGAAGATAGCCAAGCTGAAACCAGAACACAAGTCTCAGACACATGATATTTACTACAGTGCCATTCCCATTATGATGATTTACCTCTCACACAACGTCTGTAGCAAGATTCCTACATTAGGTCCGGCCAAGAAGGACCTCTGGAGTTAGGTACTGGAACAGATTCTTTAAATTCTTTTCTTTTTTTAAGTACGGGATTTAGTCACAATCAAAAAGTCTTTCAGTCAATAAGTATTTAGTGAGTCGCCACAACAGGGAATTAACACTGTTACGCAATGCCTTCAGATAGACTTTAGACTTTGTTAAGTGTTTAAAAATTGACTTTCACTGAGTGAAAATCCTTTGTCTTATATTTGAGCAGAATATTGATCTGAGTGAACAACTTTTTGGATAATTTAAATAGAGCAGGATTTTATATCATTGGTAAGTCAGGCCAGTTTTTCTACTGGCTGTCAATCTTGAGACAGTGACATTAGATATAAAATCAGTGTGTTGGGAGAAATATCTTCTACTCTCCACACAAAAAATTTCTACCATCATACTAGGCTTAGATATAAAATAATGATTCAGGTCTGTATATTGTGAACAAATAGGTGAAAAACAGCTAGAGGTTTCTGAGCTGCCACGTGTTGGCAAACCACTGGAATGGCAGATCTTACTATACACAAGACTTGAAGGCAAAATGTATTTGCCAACTCCCTGCCTCCATGTTCAGGACTTGGATATGAGATTACACTCCATGAGCTAAACTATAAAACTCTAAAATATCCTATGATAGGAGAGATAGGCAGTCTACAGAGACACCTTAAAGAAACAAAATGGGTAATGAATGCAGGCTTCTCAGCTTTCACTGTCCATCAGAACAAAAGTGTATCAGCCATAAAATCAAATAATTATAGCTATATTAATTGAACACCTGCGATGTGCCAGGCATATATGCTAATGCATATGTTCCATGCATAGGTTTAATTAAGTCTATTTGTGAGACAACTAGAGATTAAGTTATTCTTTTATCAGCCCCATTTTACAGATAAGGCAACCAAGCAACTAAATGAGTTTCCAAAGGTCACACAGCTAGTAAATTACGAACTTCAAATCAGGATTCAGAAGCATACGGATCTGCTTTCAGAACTTGAACAGGAGCTCAAGTGATTTCCTCATCAGGATCACCTACCTAAGGCTTAAAGTTTTAAGTGGGTTAGTCCTGCTGCTATATGCACTGAATCTGAATTTTAAGGATGAAATGTAAGCATCTGTACTTGGAAAAATCTTCAAATATTTATACGCTGCAGCGAGAAGGAAGAACCACTGCATTAACGTATAGCACGTAAAACGAGGAGAGTGACTGTGGTTGAAAGAATACTAACTTGGTCTCCAAAATTCCAGTTTTTTGGTGTAGGCACTCTGCATAATCACCACCCTTTGTGTGTGGGTGGGGCCTGTGGATATGAAGGGATAATCACATAACTTGATTAAGTTATATGGCAAAGGTGATGGGCTAGTCATTCCTGTAATGGCTACATTATATAAGACTCTGTCTTAGCAGATTGGAGGAGAGGACCTTCTGCTGGCCTTGAAAATGTAGGCTGCCATGTGAGAGGGCCTATAAGCAAGTCACATGGTAAGGGACTATGTGAAGTTTCTAGGAGCTAAGAAGAGCGCACTGCTCAGAATCAGTAAGAAAAGGGGAGCTCGCTCTTACAACTTCAAGAAACTGAATTTGCCACAATCACATGACCTTTGAAGAGGACCCCAAGTTTTAGAAATGAACACAGCCTAGGTGAGAGCCTGATCAGAAGTACTATTTAAGACCTACTTAGACTCTTAGCTCATGGAAACTATGAAATCATAAGTGTGTGTTTTGAGGTATTAAGTTTGTATAATGTGTTGTGCAGCAATAGATAACTAATACGGTTATCAAAGAATAATTCTCAGCACCCATTTAATCCTAGTCCAGGAGACAGGCTGCCCTGGTCCAGGAAGACTACCAATGTTAGATGTATTTATATTGTAGTGGCAGGCTCATATCTGATGTGGCTATTTAGCTTCTCCCCTCATTCTGATGCCATACTCAGCAAGGAAACTTGTGAATTTAACTTCTCCCACAGGTGCTCCTTAAATATGTGTTAACTAAAAGAAAGAAGAGCTTTAGTCCCTTGAGTCTGTCATACACCATGATAAAGAAATCAATTGGCATTCTGGTTTAGACCACATTCTCTGTGACTTTGATTAGTGTGAATCTGCCCATGATAGATCAATGAGTTTGGGTGCTAGGAAAGCAGTTTCTGAAGCAGTTTGCCTTGTAAAAAGCCCTGTGCATACTGCTCCTTCATCGAAGAAAGATGTGTCAAGTGCTTACTATGTGGCAAACGCTATTGGCTCACATTATGGATACTTTCATTGAAACCTCATCATTAACAAGCTATTCATTCGACAAAGTCAGTGAATCAACTAAATTCAAAAGAAATACCAAGTGGGGTGGTATATGGAGGCAGAGAGATGAACAAAAAAAATGCCTTGTATAGAAATCAATGTAATGTATCACTCAAAATATAAAGCATCTGTCTTGTTCTTTTTATGACAAAAATATTTGCAGCCTGGCATAAACAAGTTTGACATTCACTCTCTTTTATCTGGTATTTCCTTGATGGTAAAATCGTATCAGTGAACACTCTGCACCAGAATTCTGACTCCATTAGTTTTAATAGTGTGTGTAATAGAGGAAATCTGGTGCCATTGTCCTCTATTTGTCCTCTACTGCAATCTTACCTGCCAAGCTGCAGGAATCAGTACAATAGTTAATTTCTAGATAAGCATATCTTCAGAGGCCATAGAAAAATCAGGTGCAGGTTGGGACTGCAAGATTGAATTTTCTAAACATAACAGCTGAGTTGTAGCAGGGAGAGAGTAGATATTTCTCCTCTGATGCATTTCTATCCACTGATAGTGGATATGGGCAGTTAAAGGGATGGAGCCTATTATTACTCTCCTTCTTTCTGCAAGCACAGTTTTACACAGATTCATGCTTTTGCCTGCCTATCTCCTGGGCTCAGTTACCAGGGTATTTATGAAATGTCCCCAAAGGAAAATAAAGGTCATTGAGTAAGAATGAACTGAGGCTGCATTTTCTCAAGTACTACTTGACATCAAGTACAAATAAGAAATAAAGTACTGTGCTGTTTACTATGAAAATGCAGTTGCTGTCCTTTGCAATTTTTGTTTAATTCAAATATTCAGGCAACACTTGACCTGGATCAATTCCCTGGTTACATGATGGATAGACTGTGGTGAACTAAAGTTAACACAGTTTCTGTCCTAATGACAGCAAGAGCCTAGTTGAAGAGACTGATACGTAACAAATCAATTACCTAAAAACAGATGATATATTCTTGGACACGGATATAATAACGAGAATAGAAAAATAGTAATCCCTTTACACTGTGTGTTGCTTTTCAGGTTTATCTTAATATCTCTGAGACAAGTGTTATTAACCCCCATATTACCCAGGAAGAAACTGAGATAAGGTTTGGAAAGATTAACTGACATGTTGAATATGACTTGCAATTCAAATCAGATCTTTAACTTTCAAATTCAAAGCAGCTTCATCAATTCTCAAAGCAGGGATTTTCTACAGAGAAAATGAATTCTCTCAAAATTGCAAATGCCCATCAATGACAGACTGGGTAAAGAAAATGTGGCACATACATACCACGGAATACTATGTAGCCATAAAAAAGGATGAGTTCATATCCTTTGAAGGGACATGGATGAAGCTAGAAGCCAGCATTCTCAGCAAACTAACACAAGAACAGAAAACCAAACACTGCATGTTCTCACTCATAAGTGGGAGTTGAACAATGAGAACACATGGACACAGGGAGGGGAACATCACACACCTGGGCCTGTTGGGGTTGGGGAGATGGGGGGGATAACATTAGGAGAAATACCTAATGGAGATGATGGGTTGATGGGTGTAGCAAACCACCATGGCACGTATATACCTACGTAACAAACTTGCACATTCTGCACATGTACCCCAGAACTTAAAGTATAATTAAAAAAATAAAAGAAAATGAATTATCAGGTGGATGTGATCTCATGTGAATAGATATAATGAGTGGGGGCAAATTAATGATACAAAAGAGGGCAAGGTGAAAAGCTGATAATTACAGGCATCCCGTGGTTGAAGGGAAGCAGAAGATAGGATGATAAGGAGAGAACTAAGGTGTAGAGCTGAGCTAGCAGCATACCTAGTAAAAAAATGACCATAGTGAAAGCTAACATACTCCCTTGCTTTCATTGCATATCCTTATGTACAACGAAAAGGCCTCATTCCTCTAGTCACATGAACAGGAGAAACTCATATGACTAAGTAGAGATGAGGATCATGAAGTTTGGAGAGTAATGAGTGCTTCTCATCCTGCTTCTTCCGGTGAAGGGATGGAATTTACAAAACCTAAAGGTTTCACGTCTTCCCTCAATTAGTGCTATCATCTCTATACCATGAATGATACTATAAGGCTTACATCGATGCCCAACAGAGTCAAAGAATCAGGTTTGTGCCATATCTGCTAGCATACTTAGTGCATTCACTGTGAGAAACAGTCAAGGGGAAAGGAGTAGGGACAGGGACTCTCTGTTTTCATTTTCCATTTCCTTATTTCTTCATATGGTGGGGATGGAGGGTGAAAGCAGGATAGAGACTGTCTCAGGGTATCCAATTCATCTACTCACCATGGATTTGCGAGTAATGCAAAGCTTCTGTTTGCTCTCAATAGAGGATCAAGCACATCCTACTGATGGAATCCCCATAAAGCCTATCTTACGTATTGGGGTGATGGAAGGGAAAAAGAGGAATATATAATTAGTCTTTCTTGGTAATTAACCACCTATATTATTCAGGGTTCTCTAGAGGGACAGAACTAATAGGATAGATATATATATATGAAAGTGAGTTTATTAAGGAGTATTGACTCACACGATTACAAGGTGAGGTCCTACAAGAGGCTGTCTGCAAGCTGAAGAGCAAAGAAGCCATTCTGAGTCCCAAAACTTCAAAAGCAGTCTTCAGTCTGTGGCCGAAGGTCTGAGAGCCCCTGGCAAATCACTCGTGTAAGTCCAAGAGTCCAAAAGCTGAAGAACTTGGAGTCTAATGTTTGAGGGCAGGAAGCATCTGGCATGGGAGAAAGATGAAGTCTGGAAGACTCAGCAAGTCAAGTCCTTCCAACTTCTTCTGCCTGCTTTATTCTAGCTACACTGATGGCAGATAATTAGATGATGCCCACCTATATGGAGGGTGGGTCTGCCTCTCCCAGTCCATTAACTCAACTGTTAATCACCTTCAGCAATGTCCTCACAGACACACTCAGGAAAAATATTTTGCATCCTTCAATCCAATCATGTTGACACTCAATATTAACCATCCCACCACCTATGAAGAGAGGAGCAGAATCCTCAGATTATCCACAGGAACTCTTGAAATTAGTGGCATTGGAAAGAAATGGCAATAATTTGATGTCGAAGGAGCTAGAAATTTGCTGGTAGCTTCTCACACTGGACATTGCTTTGTGGATTCCCACGCTCCTTAAAGTTAAGTGCAAAGCATTGGCTGCATTGGTTTTGCATCTACCCTTAAGAAAAATAGCAAATAAAAGCTCAGAAAAATTAAATACAAGAAGAAAGGTATAATATTACAGTTTCATTTATAATGACTGTGCAACCTATGTCACAGGCAAGAGAGGTAAGGAATAGTGGGAAGGTTTTAATAGAGAAAAGATAGCATACTCAAATTGAGACAATCATTCCAAAGGGCCACTTTACCAAAGAGTAGGTGTATGGAAACATTGAGGGAGGATGCATTAGTGAAGAAAGGGAGCAATTTCCAAAGCTGAAAAATAGAAAGTCTTGTATTATTATCTTGGAGGGGCAAAGTGACCTTTGGTTTTGAATACGGCTAATTCAAGATGATGTTCAGTAAGGGGATGTCCAGGGAAATTAATAACCCTACCTAACTCTTCTCCTTCAAGTCTCTTACTCCTCAGGCCCCAACAGCCTAACCCATCAGAGAGACTGGTAGAGAAACACTGCATTTAATAATGCTCTATTTCTTCTTGTAAGGCCTTAAGGATAGTAGCAGCTATGCAATGTTACAAATCTTCAACACCAAGAACTAAGGTATCATAAAGACATAATTATCATTATATAGCAAAATAAACATTTCTGCTACTTACTAGTTCTGTGACCTTGGGTAAATTCTTTAACCTCTTTGAAACTGAGTTTCTTCACTAATAATAATAATAATAATAATAACATTTTTACGATATTGTAAAGGTTAAACAAAAATGATCACAAAGCTTAGCATGTAGTAAATATTTTGCAACTGCTAACTTTTATTATAAAAGAACAAATGAATTAATGAAAAATCAGAAAAAATACCTTTTTATAAGGTCTTCCTAGCAGTAAGATTTTTGAATATTTTTTTACAAATAGTATTTCTTGGCCTAAGGGACCTCTTAGGAATAAACTATTTTGCCCATTAAAACATGGATTTTGGGCCAGGCGCGGTGGCTCACGCCTGTAATCCCAGCACTTTGGGAAGCTGAGGCAGGCGGATCACGAGGTCAGGAGATTGAGACCATCCTGGCTAACACGGTGAAACCACGTCTCTACTAAAAATACAAAAAATTAACCGGATGCGGTGGCAGGCGCCTGTAGTGCCAGCTATTCGGGAGGCTGAGGCAGGAGAATGGCGTGAACCTGGGAGGCGGAGCTTGCAGTGAGCCGAGATAGCACCACTGCAGTCCGGCTTGGGCAAAAGAGCGAGACTCCGTCTCAAAAAAAAAAAAAAAAAAAAAAAAAAAAATTATGGATTTTTTTGTTAAATAAGACTAACCTGTTAGTATAGCATGCTATTTTGAGACTATTAAAGCGCACAGGCAAAAAAAGATGGAAGGTTTCACAGATTATTGAGGCTTGGGATACATTATTTTAAAAATTTCTACAACCCAACAGTTTCACTTTTGCACTTCTGAGTTTTTAACAGATTGGATTCATTGTTCAAAAGGACACCACTGACAGTCATTTAGAATGCCAAGGGCCACCAATAACCTGGGATCTTCATATTAGCTTACAAAGTGTCTCCAAATGTTTCTTTCTTAACAAATCTAATGATTAAAGTAAAGTTTAGGTTAGATGACTGTTCAGTCCCAGGATGACCTGCAGAAATTGTCGATTAGACCCAAATCATGCTCTAGATGTGCAGCATTTGGCCCTTTAATCATTTATCTGTCTCTAATTACCACCAACTCACATCAAGGAGCAATTGCTCCTTACAGTCTAGCGTGATTGACTGAAATCAAACTCTAATTTGAATGTGATCATGCCAATGAATTTTAAACTTTCAATTGGTAATAAATCACAGTGATGCTAGTAGTGTTGTTTTTGGTATCATCTCAATTTTCAGCTCCTGACTTCCTGGGCATGATTAAGGTAGGAACTTTCAATGAGATCTATGACCTACCATATTTTTGATAATGAAAATCAGCAATCTGCTTCAACTTTTCTCCTGGCTTCTCAGCATGTCATTGGCCAGATTACCAAGGCAGAGGCTGGCGTAATTCAGTCCATCCTAGAATCAACGTACTCCCTCCTTACAGAGACGTTTACAAAATGGTACATGCTGATTAGGGCTATATTGTTAGAAATAAAGATGCTCTGAAACTCTAAGGTCAAGATCAAATCCTGGCTCTATCTGGAGGCACCTAGACTTTCTGTTGAAGTAAAGCACACAATTCCTTTACTTTAAAACACCTCCTCAGGACGTATAAACTTAAGACAGAACAAAACTCCTGGTGGAAGCTCATGTATTTTAATTTTATATTATAATCCACCACCTGTGTCCAATAGCAAACCAATATTTTATTATACATACTATAATATCTAGCCCAAGGCAGCCTGAGAAAAATCTTATTTGAGCCCAATTCTTGAATGGATCAAGTATGACTCACTAGGGTACAGCAACAACAACAGTTTGGCCCTCTGCTTGTTTATTCCTTTAATATAGAGAAGTGTGTGATGGTATATATTTTTTTAATCCACCAATTTCCACTTTTATACCCCAGTTAGGCAAAGTTGTAGCTGGTTCTACAGTTATGGCATGATACTCTTCTCCCTCCATGTTTAAAAAAGTACAGTCCGTGGCTGACTTCTGATAGCTGTAGATACCAGCAGACATGTAGTATTATAAAAATCCAAGCCAAGAGAAAGTGTCTGATTGGGAAATCTAATGCTTCCTTCAGCCACCATCTAACCCACAGTGATTGTAAACCAAGGTTTGGAATAATATTTTCTTAGCTATTACCATCCTGTTAGACTTCTTATCTTGAAAGACAAGCAGAATTTAATTGAGGCGCATAGAGCTATGCATACTTCAGGTAAAGCAGGTAAGGCTTATACTCACATTCGTAAAATCACTAGGAAACAGATATACCTGTCTTACAATTCCCCATTGCCTATGAGAAAGAAACCACTATTAGCACTTGATATTCACCTCAGAGTAAAAGACCATCAGAACTAAACCAGACACGCCCTACATCCCTAATTAGGTTCTGTAAGGAGCCTATTTTGCCCCGGGCATTCTTCTTCCTCTAGCTGTTCCTCCACATAAAATTCTTTACATTCACAAATCTACCTTCTTCTCACATCCTTTTGCAACTACCAAGGACTCACTTTCTCCATTTTATCATTTAGATTTTGTCTCTAATGTCAGCTAATCTACAATTTGACCTATTCATTCATTGCAATGTCATACAGAATGCCAGTTGGCTTTTTTGTATAATTTGAGAGGTTAATTATAAAAATTGTTGAAATACGAAAGATCTAGAACAACCAAGGAAACTGGAAAATAAATAAGTTGAAGAACTCACATTATCTAATTTCACAGCCTACTGTAAAAACTACAGTAATGCAAATGTATTATCAGCATACAGATAGACAATTAGTCTATCAAGGGAATGGACAAGAGGTTTCAGATCTAGAACTAAACATATATGGTCAATTGATATTCAATAAAGTGGCTAAGATAACTAAATGGGAATTTTTTCAGAAAAAGTAGCTGGAAAAATTGGATATCTGTACGTATACACAGGTGTGTGTGTGTGTGTGTGTGTGCGCGTGTGTGTGTTTAGGGAGAGAGAGAGATGGATATATGCCTATATATGTGTGCATATGTATATACATATATACATATACCCTATGTATATATGTATATCTTAAGTATGTATATCTTAAGTCAACTACAAAATTAAATTAAAATGTATAATTGATTTAAATATAAGAATTAGAACTGGCCGGGCACGGTGGCTCACGCCTGTAATCCCAGCACTTTGGGAGGCCGAGGTGAGTGGATCATGAGGTCAGGAGATCGAGACCATCCTGGCTAACATGGTGAAACCCCGTCTCTACTAAAAATACAAAAATTCAGCCGGGCGTTGTGGCAGGCACCTGTAGTCCCAGCTACTCAGGAGGCTGAGGCAGGAGAATTGCTTGAACCCGGGAGGCGGAGCTTGCAGTGAGCCGAGATTGTGCCACTGCACTGAAGCCTGGGTGACAGAGCGAGACTCCGTCTCAAAAAAAAAAAAAAGAATTAGAACTATAAAACTTTTAAGAAAAATAGAAGAATAATCTTTGTGATCTTGATTAAGACAAATAGTCCTTAGGAAGATTATAAAAAGTAAAAAAAAAGAAAAAAACTTTAAAAAATGATACATTGGGCTTCATCCGAATTAAAAAACTTTTTATTCAAAAGAAACTGGTAAAAAATTAACAGGCAAACCACAGGCTAGAAAAAAGCCAAATGTTTACCACTTAGTGAATAGATAAACCAGTTTTGTATTCAATACCATGTAGTAGAATTCAGAAATGAGAAAAAAAAGAATTACTAATATATGCAGCCATATGAACGCATCTTGAAAACAATATAATAAGTGAAAGAAGCCAGACACAGAACTCTACCTGCTGTACAACTTAATTTATGTAAAATTGTAGAAAAAAACAAACCTATAGTTACAGAAGGCAGATCAATGGTTATCAGGGCAAAAAAAAAAAAAAATAGGAGGAGAATACTACAAAAAGTCAGAAAGACTCTTTGGAGAAAAATGGAAATATAATATATATCTTTATTGTGATGGTAGTCACATGACTGTATACATTTGTCAAGACTCAGAATTGTACACATGAATTTGGCAGATCCATTTTATGAAAATTATATCTCAATAAAATTGATTAAAATATAATTGATAAAAAGATATATATGTATATATATACTTGATATGTATATGTATTTACATGTGTCTACATATTTGATTTTCAGTAAAGATAAAATTAGCTCTGTAGCCTGTTTCGTGTGTACCAGTGGGTATACTAACTGCTAATAATGAAGCTACACAATAAATACGAGTGGAATTAATAAAGGAAAATGCCATAAATTATAATTAAAAACCAATATAAATAAAATATAACAATATTTTCAATTAGAAGTACATATGTATGGAAGAACATGGAAACTTGTATGAGTGTATTTGTTAATTGATTTTTCAGTATACCTGAGCCAACTACTTTGAGAATTGTTGTTGATGCCTTAAGGCCATGCTATGTACTGGAAACTCATGTTTGCAAAATGTATGATTAAAAAATCAGTTAATTCAAATTTCTATTTTACATGAAATTGACTACGGATAAGCAACAGCAAGAGAGGGTCAATCAACAATGGTCAGAGATTGGGATACAGAGAAAATTCAAAACCATAGAAGACTCTTGCAATAACTATGTTTAAATATCAGGGATAAATACAGAGGAACTAAGTTAAAAACCTTTAAAGAAGCACCTACACATGTGTAGAGCATTATTTTACTTCACTTCAGCAACCTCTAACTAACGAATTATATTAACGATAATCATGAATCAGGGATCTCAGCAGTGCTTACCTGTCTCATAATGAAGGATGTCTGCTTCTTCTTCGTCTCCAAAGAGGTCTGCAGCTCAGAAGGGCTGTGGCATATAGAAAACTGAAGCCAGCTGCCTTGATGACTCTGAGGAATATTCCAGGCTACGAGATAAAAATGGTCAAAGAAATACATGATTATTCTAATTCATATTAGCATGAGAAAGAAAGTTAATTCATATATTGTGAATGAAAGAATGTTATTGACCATGATTAGTCTGCAAACAGTATCTCATGCTGTTTATTCATTAATGGCTCTTTTTAGCACTTCTTTCTGCCACATTTAGTAAGCACTTCATGTAAAAGAGTGTGCTTCTGAGTATTCATAACATACATTCGTGAACCATCTAGCCAGATTCACATTGTACACTTTTCCAAGTTGAAGTCTCCAGCACCCAATTTCACAATTCTTTCTCCTATAAAATTCTTACTTTACCCCTACACTGTGGTATGAAGTATCATTTTCTTAATCTTGATTTTGGCTTATCTCTCATATGCTTTATACTGGCACCTCAGTGCTGCAACCTTGGGGAAACCGTGGGCTTGGTTATATGCAAACTATTTCTGGCCTAGGAATAGAATTAGGACAACTATCATCAGGTCTTTGTGGCTCAATCTAGCTCCAACAATGGAAATGAATTATCATGGTAAGAAAACCTTGTTTTTGTTGCTTAAAATGTATTAGACCAGTCTAAGAAATAATAACTGCTTGGCAATCTGAAAAGTGTTTTCATCTAGTAAGTAGCAGAGGGGTTTAGTATTGTTATCACTTTGTTAAAAGAAAAAAAAAAAGCATGGTATTACAGCCAGAAGAGGATTTGAACCTTTTATCTCATTTGAGAAGTAGGTAAAGCTTTATGGAACTATCACCTTGAATAAGCACACCGTAATCATAAAGCACATTTACTTATTTAATTGTATTTTTGTTTTCATTGAACCCTTATAACTATCATAATTATTATATTTAGCTAGTTCTTCTCCTCCCTCTGGGAAAGAAGTTGCATAAGCCTCGTTGCTTTTCTGATAATTCTTATGTACTAAAAGGCTATAAGGTCCTCTGGGAACACTTTAAAATATCCAGTCCCATGAAATAAATAAAACTCCAAATTTAATATAAAGTTAAAGCTCTATCTCTTTCCTGAAGTCATTGAAAGGGGTATACTATGGTTTGAATATGTTCCCCAAACACACATGTTGAAGACTTAATCCCCAATGCAATCATGTTGGAAGGTGGAGCCTAATGGAAGATGTTTAGGTCATGAGGGTGGAACCTCCATGAATAGATTAATGCAGATTATAAAAGGGCTTGAGACTGTGAGCTAGATCGTTTGCTCTCTCACACACATCCTCTTGCCATGTGATGCCTATCACCATGTTATGGTGCATCAAGAAGGACCTCACCAGGTATGCTCCTGTGACCTTGGGCTTTCCAGCCTCCAGAACCATGAGCCAAATAAGGTTTTTTGTTTTTAAATTATCCAGTGTGTGGTATTCTGTTAGTGCAACACAAAACAAATTAAGACAGGGTATATTCCTTTCCCACCTTGTGTTTCTATTCCTCTTCTCCATAAATTTTTAAACTAAGGTTTATATCCTCAGAACTGGAGCAAGAAGAGGAAGGGGAAATAATGGAGGAGGGATGTGTCTGCATGACTAATACTATCCTGGTTATCTAATTCTACCATTCTCTGAGTGTGAGGCTGCCTTTCTGGCAGTGTGATTCCATGGGTTCTTCCGGCATCTCGCATTACTGCAGATAGTCATCTGAAGTTTCCTTGATGAGAGCTGTACCCATCAGGGTCCCATCAGTTTACAGATGGTACATTCAAATCTAGATAATTTGAATAAGGCTTACTTTAGAATGGATTATTTACAAAATTGTGAATGGAGAATAGGCAAATGGTAAAGAAGAGTAAGGTGACCTTGGGATAGTGACAGTGAGTGTTGCTACCTCTACGCCTAAAAAGATGAGAAAAGGGAGTGGTCACCAGTAACCAGAAGGAAACCGTCATGAAGAGAAGGCCAAAATGAGGGAAAAAAAGAGAAATTGATCAAAGGTGATAATAAGATGAGGGACCTCAGATAAAAATAAGCAAGAAACCAATATTCTATGATAATTTTCTACTTTCTTTATATCTTCTGCTCTGGATTCCCTTTGTAAAACTCAACTGGAAGCCAGAGAGCAAGGGAGCCCTATTATGTAGTGCATCAAGGTCAGCCTTCTAGGGCAAGGAATAGATGTAGATAAGTGGAGAGAGGAGGTCTTAGAGTGGGGCAAGATGGCAAAACAGAAGGCTCAACCATCACCCCTGTAAGGACACCAATGTAACAAATATCTACATAAAAAAGGACCTTTATAACAACTCCAAATCAAGAGAACACTCACAGTACCTGGTTTTAACTTCATATCACTGAAAAAGGCATTGAGGAGATAGGAAAAAAATAGCTTTGACTTACAAATGCCACCACCTCCCAACACCCCGGCAGGGTCAGCGTGGTGCATAGAGCATTTCTGTGCAATGGGGAGAGAGAGAGCACAGCAACTGTGAGGCACTGAACTCATTACTGCCCTATTGTAGCAGAACAAAATCCAGACCAAACTCAGGTAACACCCAACCACGGAGGGAACAATTAAACCAGCCTTAGCCAGAGAAGAATTGTTGGTCCAAGCAGTTGAAAATTGAACCCCTATAAGCCCTGCAACCATGGGCTAAAGGGCTCTATGTGTCTAAGTAAACATTAAACGCAGTCTAGGCCATAACAACTACAAATCTTAGTCGAGTCCTAGTGCTGAAATAGGCTCAGAGACAGTGGACTGTGTGGGGCACCTGACCTACTGAGACACTAGCTGGAGTAGCTAAGGGAGTGCTGGGATCTCCTCCTACCTAATACCAGGCTTCACGCCTCATAGCTCCAAAATATATTCCTTCCTTCTGCATGAAGGGAGGAGAAAAGAGTGGGGAGAACTTTGTCTTGCATTTTGGATACCAGTTCAGTCACAGCAGAATAGGGCAACAGAGTCATGAGGCCTTCTATCCAGGACTTAGCTCCCAGATGACATTTCTGGACACACTCTGGGCCAGAGAGGAACCCACTATCATGAAGGGAAGGACCCAGTCCTGGCAGGATTCATCAGCTACTAAGTGAATAGCCCTTGGGCCTTGAATAACCAGCAGTGATACCCATGTAATACCCAGGTAATACATAGAGGGATTTGGGTAAGACTCTGAGACTTGCTGGATTTAGGTAAGATTCAGCACATTTCCAGCTGTGGTGACTATGGGGTAAAAATCCTTCTGCTTGAGAAAAGCAGAGGGAAAAGTAAAGGGTACTTTTCTTGCACGTTGGGTACCAGCATGGCCACAGGCGGGTAGAGCATCAAGCAGGCTCTTAGGATCACTGATTTCAGGACTTGGCTCTTGGATGGCATTTCTAGACCTGCCCTGCAACTGAGAGGAGCCCAGTGCCCTGAAGAATGAGTCTCAGCCCAGGCTGCATTCACCCCAAGCTGACTTAAAAACTCTTAGGCCTTCAGGGAATAGTGGTGATAGTCTGGCTGTAATCCCCATGGGCCTGTGGTGGTGGTGGCCACGGGATGAGTCTCCTCTGCCTCTGGAAAGGGGAAAGAAGAGTGTGAAGGAGTGAATCTTGTGGGTTAGGTGCCAGCTCAGCTGTAGTACAACAGAGCACCAGGTAGGCTTCTAAGGTTTCTGCCTCTAGTTTCTGACTCCCAGATGACAGCTCTGGACCTGCTTGAGACCTGGGGGACCTTGAAGGTCTGAAGCAAAGGACACCTTTGCTACCTCCTGATTGTAAAGCCACAGAGCCTTGAGCAAACAAAGGCAGTGACCAAGGAGTGGTTACAGGAGAAGGGCCTGTGTGAGACCAAGTGCTGTGCTGGCTTTAGGTCTGACCAAGGATAGTCCTACTGAAGGTGGCCATAGGGGTACTGTGTCCCTTCACCACCAGCTCTGGGTGGCTCAAAATCAAGAGAGAGACTCCATTTGTTTGGGAGAAGGTAAGGGAAGAGAACAAGAGTCTCTGCCTGGTAATCTAGAGAATGTTTTCAGATCTTGCCCAAGACCATCAAAGTGGCACCTCTACTAGTCCGCAAGAACCACAGTGCTATTGGGCTATTGGGCTTGACCAACATGGAGAAACTCCCTCTCTACTAAAAACACAAAATTAGCTGGGCATGATGGTGCATGCCTGTAATCCCAGCTACTCAGGAGGTTGAGGGAGGAGAGTCACTTGAACCCGGGAGGCAGAGGTTGCAGTGAGCTGAGGTTGTGCCATTGCACTCCAGCCTGGGCAATAAGAGCAAAACTCCAGGGGAAAAAAAAAAAAAAAAAAAAAAAAGCAGGGGACAAAGTTAAAGCATGATGTTTTATTAGTTTTCTTTTTGTTTCTTTGTTCACTTATGCAAACAGTGTAAAGTGGTTATCAGCCTAAAATAGTGGGTTATAAGATAATATTTGCCTACCTCATGGTAACTTCAAACCTAAAAACATACAACTTCACAAAAAAATAAACGTAAGAGATTGAATTATATCACCAGAGAAAATCTCCTTCACTAAAAGGAAGACAGGAAGAAAACAAAGAAGAGAATACACAAAACAAACAAACAAAAATAATAAAATGGAAGGAGTAAGTCCTTACTTACAAAGAATAACACTGAATGTAAATGGACTAAACTCTCCAATCAAGAGACATGGAGTGGGTGAATAGATAGAAAAATAAAGCTTAATGATGCTTTGCCTACAAGAAACACACTTATCTTACAAAGAGACACACAGATTGAAAATAAAGAAACAGAAAAAGATGTTTCATACCAATGGAAACCAAAAAAGAGCAAAAGTAGCTATATTTATATCAGACAAAATAGATGTCAAGACAAAACCTATAAGAAAATATAACGAAGATAAAGGGGTCAATTCGACAGAAAGATACAACAGTTTTAAATATACATAGATCCAACACTAAAACACACACACACATAAAGCAAATATTATTCGAGCTGAGAGAGATAGGCCCCACACCAATAATAGCTGGAGCTCGTAATAATTTCAGGATTAGACAAACCTTCCAGACAAAAAATCAACAAAGAAGCATTGGACTTAATCTGCATTACAGACCAAATGGTTCTAATAGATATTTACAGGCCATTTCATCCAATGGCTACAGAATACACATTCTTCTCCACAGGAATAATTCTCAAGGATAGAAGATACGGTAGTGAGAGCTATCTATGACAAACCCACAGCCAATATGATACTGAATGGGCAAAAACTGGAAGCATTCCCTTTGAAAACTGGAACAAGACAGGGATGCCCTCTCTCACCACTCCTATTCAACATAGTGCTGGAAGTTCTGGCCAGGGCAATTAGGCAGGAGAAGGAAATAAAGGGTATTCAATTAGGAAAAGAGAAAGTCAAATTGTCCCTGTTTGCAGATGACATGATTTTATATCTAGAAAACCCCATCGTCTCAGCCCAAAATCTCCTTAAGCTGATAAGCAACTTCAGCAAAGTCTCAAGATAACAAATCAATGTACGAAAATCACAAGCATTCGTATACACCAATAACAGACAAACAGAGAGCCAAATCATGAGCCAAATCATTCACAATTGCTTCAAAGAGAATAAAATACCTAGGAATCCAACTTACAAGGGACGTCAAGGACCTCTTCAAGGAGAACTACAAACCACTGCTCAATGAAATAAAAGAGGATACAAACAAATGGAAGAACATTCCATGTGCACGGGTTGGAAGAATCAATATCATGAAAATGGCCATACTGCCCAAGGTAATTTATAGATTCAATGCCATCCCCATCAAGCTACCAATGACTTTCTTCACAGAATTGGAAAAAACTATTTTAAAGTTCATATGGAACCAAAAAAGAGCCTGCATCGCCAAGTCAATCCTAAGCCAAAAGAACAAAGCTGCAGGCATCACGCTACCTGACTTCAAACTATACTACAAGGCTACAGTAACCAAAACAGCATGGTACTGGTACCAAAACAGAGATATAGACCAATGGAACAGAACAGAGCCTTCAGAAATAACGCCGCAGATCTACAACTATCTGATCTTTGACAAACCTGACAAAAACAAGAAATGGGGAAAGGATTCCCTATTCAATAAATGGTGCTGGGAAAACTGGCTAATGGATCCCTTCTTATACCTTATACAAAAATCATTCAAGTGGATTAAAAATTACATGTTAGACCTAAAACATAAAACCTAGAAGAAAACCATAGGCATGGGCAAGGACTTCATGTCTAAAACACCAAAAGCAATGGCAACAAAAGCCAAAATTGACAAATGGGATCTAATGAAACTAAAGAGCTTCTGCACAGCAAAAGAAACTACCATCAGAGTGAACAGGCAACCTACAAAATGGGAGAAAGTTTTCGCAACCTACTCATCTGACAAAGGGCTAATATCCAGAATCTACAATGAACTCAAACAAATTTACAAGAAAAAAACAAACAACCCCATCAAAAAGTGGGCAAAGGACATCAACAGACACTTCTCAAAAGAAGACATCTATGCAGCCAAAAAACACATGAAAAAATGCTCATCATCACTGGCCATCAGAGAAATGCAAATCAAAACCACAATGAGATACCATCTCACACCAGTTAGAATGGTGACCATTAAAAAGTCTGGAAACAACAGGTGCTAGAGAGGATGTGGAGAAATAGGAACACTTTTACACTGTTGGTGGCGCTGTAAACTAGTTCAACCATTGTGGAAGTCAGTGTGGCGATTCCTCAGGGATTTAGAACTAGAAATACCAATTGACCCAGCCATCCTATTACTGGGTATATACCCAAAGGACTATAAATCAAGCTGCTATAAAGACACATGCACGCGTATGTTTATTGCAGCACTATTCACAACAGCAAAGACTTGGAACCAACCCAAATGTCCAACAACGATAGACTGGATTAAGAAAATGTGGCACATATACACCATGGAATACTATGCAGCCATAAAAAATGATGAGTTCATGTCCTTTGTAGGGACATGGATGAAACTGGAAACCATCATTCTCGGTAAACTATCGCAAGGACAAAAAAACCAAACACCACATGTTCTCACTCATAGGTGGGAATTGAACAATGAGAACACATGGACACAGAAAGGGGAACATCACATTCCGGGGACTGTTGTGGGGTGGGGGGAGGGGGGAGGGATAGCATTAGGAGATATACCTAATGCTAAATGATGAGTTAATGGGTGCAGCACACCAACATGGCACATGGATACATATGTAACAAGCCTGCACATTGTGCACATGTACCCTAAAACTTAAAGTACAATAATAATAAAATAAAATAAAAAAAGGAATACCAAAAAAAAAGATACGGTAGTGACATCATTTGGCTTTGTGTCCCTACCCAAATCTCATTTTGAATTGTATTTCCATAATTTTCATGTGTTGTGGCTGGCACTCAGTGGGAGGTAATTGAGTCACGGGGGTGGTTTTCCCCTCTGCTGTTCTAGTGATAGTGAGTGAGTTCTCATGAAATCTGATGATTTTATAAGGGGCTTCCCCCTTTTCTCAGCACTCATTCTCTCTCCTGCCACCCTGTGAAGAGGGGATTTCCACCATGACTGTAAGTTTCCTGAAGCCTCTCCAGCCATGTGGAAATGTGAGTCAATTAAACCTCTTTCCTTTATAAATTACCCAGTCTTGTGTATGTCATTATAGCAGCGTGAGAATGAACTAATACAGACAGGTCACAAAATAAGTCTTAAAATATTAAAAAATAATGAAATAATACCAGTCATCTTCTCTGACCGTAGTAGAATAAAACTAGAAATCAAAAACAGAAAAAGTTTTGGAAAGTATATAAATACATAGAAATTAAACAATATGCTACTGAGTGACCAGTGTGTCTATGAAGAAATTAAGAAGGAAATTGAAAAATGTCTTAAAACAAATGATAACAGAAACATAACAACACCTATGGGATACAGCAAAAGGAATTCTCATATGGTGTGGACCTGTGTCCCCAACCAAATCTCTTGTTGAAATGCAATCCCCAATGCTGGAGGTGGGGCTTGGTGAAAGGTGATTGGCTCATAGGGGTCGTTTCTAATGGCTTAGCACCATCGCCCTAGTGCTGTTCCAGTGATAGAGTTCTCACAAGATCTGGTTTTTTAAAGTGTATAGCACCTTCACCATCTGTCTCTCTTTCTCCTGCTCTGGCCATGTCAGATGTCTCTATCCCCTTTTGCCTTCCACCATGATTTTAAGTTTCCTGAGGCTTCCCCAGAAGCTGAGCAAAAGCAGAAGTCATCATACTTCCTATACAGCCTGCAGAACCGTGAGTCAATTAAACCAATTTTCTTTATGAATTACCTAGTCTCAGATATTTTGTTAGAGTTGCGTGAGAACAGACTACTACAAGTAGTAAGAGGGAAGTTTATAACTATAAATGCCTAATCAAAAAAGAAGACAAACTTCAAATAAACAACCTAATGATGCATCTTAAAGAGCTGGATAAACAAGAGTAAACTGAACCCAAAGTCAATAGAGGAAAAGAAATAATAGATAAAATAGAAATAATAGAGGAGAAATAAAGGAAATTGGAAAAAAAGAAAATAATATAGTTGTTTCCAATGAAAAATATAATTGGTTTTATGAAAAATTAAACAAAATTGACAAGCATTAAGCCTGCTTGACTAAGAAAAGGAGAGAAGAACCAAATAAGTAAAATCAGAGATAAAAAAGGTGACAGAACAAGTGATACCACATAAATTCAAAAGATCATTAATGGCTAATATAAAATACTATATAGCAACACATTAGAAAATCTACACAAAATGGACAAATCCTTAGGCAAATACAAACTGTTAGGATTAAATCATGAAGAAGCCCAAAAGCTGAACATAGTAGTAATGAGTAATGAGATCAAAGCTGTAGTAAAATTCTCCCAGTACATAAAAGCCTGGGACCAGATAAGTTCACCACTGAATTCTACCAAACATTGAAAGAAGAATTAATATCAATCCTACTTGAAATTTTGTGAGTCATAAAAAGGAGGGAATACTTCCAAACTCATCGTATGAGTCCAGCATTACCCTGATACCAAGACCAGGCAAAGACACATTAAAAAAAAGCCTATAGACCAATATCTTGAATGAATATTGATGCAAGAATTCTCAGCAATATACTAGGAAACTAAGTTCAAAAATACATTAAAATGATCGTTCATTAAGTGGGACTTATCCCTGGGACGCAAGGATGGTTCAACATATGCAAATTATCAATGTTATACATCCTATCAACAGATTGAAGACAATAACCATATGGTCATCTTAATTGATGCTGAAAATACATTTGATGAAATTTAATATCTTTCATGATAAAAATCTTGAAGAAAATATTCCTGAACAGAATAAAAGCCATATATGACAGACCCACAGATAGTATCACACTGAATGTAGAAAAACATAAAGCCTTCTTCTAAGATCTGAAAGATGACAACGATGCCCACTTTCAACACTGTTTTGTAACATAATACTGGAAGTCCAAGCAAGAGCAACCAGACAAGAGATAGAAAAAAAGAGCATCCAAATTGGAATAGAAGCATTCTAATTATCCTTGTTTGCAGATAGTATGATCTTATATTTGAAAAAACCTAAAGACTGCAAAAAAATAGAATCGATAAATAAATTATTTAAAGCTGCAGGATGCGATATTGACATAAAAATAGCATTTCTGTATTCCAACAGTAACAATCTGAATAAAATAAAAAATATAGTCCCATTTACAATAGCCACAAATAAAACTCAATACCCAGGAATTAATAAATGAAATGAAAGATCTCTATAATGAAAAGTATAACACAATGATGAAAGAAACTGAAGAGGACACAACAAAATGGAAAGATATTCCATGTTCATGTATTGGAAGACACAATATTGCTATAATGTCCATATTACCCAAAGCAATATACAGATTCAATCAAATCCCTGTAAAAGTACCAATGACATTCTTCACAGAAATAGAAAAAAGAATTCTAAAACTTACATGGAACTACAAACCACCCAGAATAGCCAAAGTTATCCCAAGAAAAATGAGCAAAACTGTAGAACTTACAGTACCTGACTTCAAATTATACTACAGAGATATAGTAAGCAAAACAGCATGGTATTGGCATAAAAATAGACACATAGACCAGTGGGAACGAACATAGAACCCAGAAACAAACCCCAAACACCATAGTGAACTCATTTTCATCAAGGGTTCCAAGAACATATACTGGGGAAAAGACAGTCCCTTCAATAAATAGTGCTGTGAAAACTGGATATCCATATGCAGAATAATGAAACTAGACTCATCTCTAGCCATATACAATACATAAATCAAAATGGATTAAATACTTAAACATAAGGCATCAAACTATGAAAGTACTACAAGAAACCATTGATGAAACTCTCCAGGACCTTGGCCTGGGCAAAAATGTCTTGAGTAATACCCCATAAGCACATGTAACCAAAACAAAAGTGAACCAATAAAATCACATCAAGTTTGAAAGTTTCGGCACAGCAAATAAGACAATCAACAAAGTGAAGGGACAACCCACAGAATGGGAGAAAATATTTTCTAACTACCCATCTGACAAGAGATTAATGTATAGAATATATAAGTAGCTCAAACTCTATAGGAAAAAAATCTCATAATCTTACTCAAAAATAGCCAATAGATTTGAATAAACATTTTTCAAAAGAAGACACACTAATGGCAAACAGGCATATGAAAAGGTGCTCGTCACTGATCATCAGAGAAATGCAAGTAAAAACTACAGTGCAATCTTGTTTCACTCCAGTTAAATTGGCTTATATACAAAGACAGGCAATAGCAAATGCTGGCAAGGATGTGGATATGTACACTGTTGGAAACATAAATTAATACAACCACAGCTTGAAGGTTGCTCAACAGTTTGAAGGTTCCTCAAAAACCTAAATAGAGCCACCATGTGATCCAAGACACCTACTATTGAGTATATACCCATAAGAAAAGAATTCGTTATATTGAAAAGGCAACTGAACTCTCATGTTTGTTGCAGCACTGTTTATAATAGCTAAGAGCTGGAAGCAACCTAAATGTCCACCAATAGATAAATGAAGAAAAAAATGGGGTACATATACACAATGATGTACTATTAAGCCATAAAAAATGATATCCTATCATTTGAAACCACATGGATGGAACTGGAGATTGTTATACTTAGTGAAACAAGCCAGGCACAGTAAGACAAGTATCCCATGTTCTCACTTATTTGGGGGATCTAAATATCAAAACAATTGAACTAATGCACATAGAGAGTAGTAGGATGCTAACCAGAGGATGGGATGTGTATTTAGGGGTTGGAAGGATGGTGGGGAAAGTTATGGGTATATAAAACAGAATTAACGAGTAAGACCTACTATTTGATAGTAAAACAGAGTGACTGCAGCCAATAATAACATAATTGTACATTTCAAAGTAACCAAAGGAATATTATTGGGTTGTTTGTAACATGAAGGATAAATGCTTGAAGGGATGAATACCCCAGTCTTCATGATGTGATTATTCTATATGGCATGCATCTATCAAAACATCTCATGTATCTCATAAATATATGCACCTACTATGTACTCCTAAAAAGTAATTAAAAATAATTTAAAAGAAAAAATTAAAATGTTGAGCAGTGTAGAAAATTTCTGACTCCTTAGAATGTTTGATTTTAAGGTGTCAATTTTATTTTGTCAGGCTGGACATTACCTCAGGCTATCTTTTCAATAGGCCAGATATAGAATACACTTTTGGGATGGCATGAAGAACAATTTTCTTCAAAAGGTGCAGAACAAGGACAATGGTCTTTATATCCCTATGACTAGCCCAGTGCTTGAGACAGAATATGTGCTCACTTAAGAGTTGTTGAGAGATTTGATGGTCTTTGATAGCTTACTTCTGTTTAAAGCATCCTATTTCTGGGCTAATCCTGCATATTAAACCAAGACCTTTGTTCTTAAGGGTTAGTATCCTCCCAGTGATAAAAGAATCAGGAAGAAAAACCAGGGTAGTTCAAGGCAGGATAGCCCCACCACACATAGTTTTACACTGTGGAGTTGTAAGTCTGGTTGGCTGGAATCATATTACCTAAAGTTTAAAAAAATCATAGCATTTTTAAAGCTGAGGATTACAGAATCATAGCATATTTTTTTAAATGACATTCGTTGTTTCAATTTACTCATTCTACAGCTGGGGGGTCTGAAGCCTACAGAAGGTATGCAGTTTACCCAGAGTGCCAGAAAGAACATGAGATTTAGGGCAGAATGAACCTAGGTTTGAACACTTTTTCACAATTATTGAGTTATTGAGCTTCTCTGGGCCTCAATTTCCTTATCAGTAAATCAATCCCCTGTGATGATATCTACCTCCTGGGACTGCTGTGAGCATCGCATCTCTGCTGAACATCTTCCCTCTGCCTGTCCAGGTCCACTCACCACCCTACTTCACCTGTTCTGTCCGGGGAGGCTATTTAGGAAGGATTCTATTAATGGCTTCCTAGGGTCCCTGGTGTCCACTGGGTTTGGCTAATGGGGAGCCACCAGGAGAGTTGGAGGTGGAAGGGAGAAAGGAAGGAGAGTGAGGGCTGTGGACCTATACTCCTGGCTCCCTCCCTGTGAATCACCCTGGGCTGGATGAGTCTCTTGGTAGAGGTCACTGTTCTTCTTAAAATAGTCATTTCCTCATGATTATTGATCTTTCCAGGTTCTAGTAACCACTTCCTTCTTGTTCTTATTCTTTTGGGTCTGGAGTGATGGCAGTTACTACTAGCACTATCTCTGATGGTCTCCCTGCATCTGTCTGTTTGTAAGTGATCTCTTTGCAGACAAATATTTGTCAAATTATTCCATTTTGCATGTACCATCTGTTTCCTGTTTGGCGTAGATACTATATGCTTAGATCAGAGCCTGGCATATAGTAGGTTCTTGGTGTATGGAATCTATTGCTAGTAGTATTAATAGTAGTGTAGAGGTAGCAGTGGTTGTAGTAGAGGTAATAGTGCTGGTATTTTTCAAAGCCACTCATCCAGTCACATGCAAAGCCGGCAGTAGGATGTATTCCGCTCCCATCTTTTTCATTGATTGCTCTTCAGCTGTCTGTGCTCCAGAGGGAAATACATGGTTGGCCTCTAATACCTTGCTGTTTGTAGCCACAGAATGGGGCAAATCCCAAGCAGATCGTATCCTATACCACATTACACTATTAAAACCTGCCTTAGACAGCTTAAAACGTGTAACAAAAATCATTAAAATGTAGTTGATGGTTATTATTATAACTAAACTAGTGTCAGTTTATAATATCATTTGTACAAAGGCCCCAAAACAAGAGCTGAAAAGGTTTCTAGGAGTCCCTGGTTCTCATCCTGGTCCATTTTTGACTTATAGCATGACATGGGAGAGTGACTTTGAGTAGTTCCTCAACCTGATCTGATAAAGAAGAATATTCTTGAAAACTAAAAACATCAGAAATAAAAAAGTTCAATGCAATGAACTCATTGTACACTGATGGCCTTTAATTTTTTATTATTCATTTCGGTGGAAAATATAATTACTAAAGATTTCAATAGGAGTTATTTTATAAAGTCAGTTGTAATCTTTCAATAGAAATATGCACTGAATGTGTTCCTAACATTTTGATAAATTTTCGTTGGATAGTGATATACCCACCAAAACATTTTTTAGTAAACAAATTTAGAAAACAATTATAAAAGGTAATAAGGCAATTGAAAGCTGTTATTTTCAGCAATTTTAATCAGTTTTTGACCTACCCTATTTTATGTGGTAGGCCTTTTGGTTTTTGTTTATTTGTTTTGTTTTGTTTTTTTATAACATGACAAGTGAGGGTGATGTTCTCACTGTTAATTGCAGGCAAGAGTCCAAAAAAAAAAAAAATTAAATCCTTAGAAGTTAGCTTGGATTTAATAAATAAAATTGTTAATCTCTAGACAACATCTGGGATTCACTAAGAAAAATGTGTACTTTAATAACAATGTTCTTTTGATTTCTTAGATTTTAGATGGAACTCATGGGAATGCTATAAATTGGTTGTGTTTGGAGGTCAGCAGGGTACTTTGCTAGGACTTTCTTGATTTTATGGTGTATGAAATAAAGATATGTGAGCTCGATGAGCACTGGAACAAAAATCTAGGGTCTACTGCCCTTTCATTTTATTTTATTTTTTCCATTATTGATTTTTGTGACTTCCTATAGAGAACTGGACAGGTGTCAACCTGTGAGAGAAATCTAGGGCCATGCCTCCTCTATCTTTGGCCCTCTCTCTTTCTCTCTTTTAAAATATTTTTATCTTTCTCTTTTGAAACAATTATAAGTTCACAAGAAGTTTCAAAGATATTGTACATAGAGGCCTTATGTATCCTTCAACCAACCTCTCCCAATGGTAAACTCTTCAGTACACTACCAGGTTACACTATCAAAACTAGAACACTGACATTAATACAATCCAGAGCTTTTTAAGATTCGACACTTTTCTTTTGGCTGTTCTAGGCCCATTACATTTCCATATGAATATTATAATTATCCTGTCAATTTCTATTAAGAAATCTTTTTAGAATTTTTATTAGGTTTGAGTTGAATCTACAGATGAATTTGGAAATAACTGACATCTTACAATATTGAATCTTCTAAGCGAAAATCAAAGGATACATCTCGATTTTTCCTTATGTTATTAATTTATCTTTGCAATTTTTTTGTAGTTTTAACTGTACAAGCCATTTACATTTTTGTTCAGATTTATCCCTAAGCCTTTAATATTTTTTGTGATATTTTAAATTGCACTGTGCTTAATTTCAAATTCCGGTTGTTGAAATTAACTACCAGTCCACCCTAGGACTACCATTGGCTGAAACACTGACTGTTCTAATATATAAACTTCTAATATATAACTTCTAACATATAAACATACAATTGATTTGTGTGTTGATCTCCTATCCTGCAATCTTGCTAATCGCAACTATTGTCGAAGCCTTTTTTTTTTTTTTTTTGATTGACTTTTCTACACAGGCTCTCGTGTAGTCTTTGACAAAGGATCCTTTTACTTCTACCCTTCCACACTAAATGCCTTTTGTTTTTCTTTTGCACTGGACACAATCTCCATTACAAAATGTAACAATGCTCACACTGGTGCACATGTTGGTGTTAGATAGTATTCTGCATGTAAACACTCAGAACAACTTCCAGCACATGTATACCCACTCCTCCCCCAACCCTACACACTGGTAAAATCCATGTTGGGAGACTACGTTTGCTATGAACATACACCCTTGATTTGAAACAAGACTAGGATACCCAGTAAGAATGTTTATTCACTGAAGTTCTGGCAGACTGAAGGCCATGATTTCAGACTAGAAATAGGAAACTTAAGAGGACTACATGGACATTGGAAAAAAGAGCATGGATTGAAATTTGCCTGGCAGAAACCTGAAAGTTAATGGTCTTCAAGGTGCATATGAAGGAACTGTAGGAGGGAAGTGGGATAATTCACATCTCCACCAATAATTAAATGTAGCCACACTAGCTTGGAGGGATTTGAGGTGAGACATCTAAAATACTAGGTCATGGTGAGGGTTGGAAGACAAAAGAATGAATCACTTAACAGGAATGGCTGTGGGGAAGGACTTGAAGGAATCATCCTCTCACTTCCACGTGAACCATGAACATTAAACATGGAGAAATGAGGAGCGGAGGCAGATTAGTTTGGGATGTATCTTCAGGGGATGTTGAAACAACAACAGCATTTGGGTTCCTCTACACCCCTGCCACCCCTCCCCCACAAACCCAGGGAGTTGTCACAGGTGGTTCTTTGTGATGCCAAAGCCACCCTAGGACTACCATTGCCTGGAACATTGCTTGGATGACCAAACAAAGCTCAAGGGTGTGGCTTCGTCTTGCTCCCAGGAGGGTATATATACAGGGTGGGCAAAAGCTCTTGGACAGCCCACTGGAAAGCTTCAATACAGCTGTGGAAATCTGCACCCTAGAAGATCCTAGTATAGAAATTCTACAACCAACCATAATCATGGAAGAGCCAACTTCAAGCACAAAAGGGAATAAAATGAAGAGCCCCTGTGCATCCAACAAAAGAAAAGTTGACAAGGTCAGATTGTTAGGTTTTGAAGGGAAGGTGAGGGTGAAAGAAAGACACACAGATAGGGGGCGGGTCAAACAGCAACACGGGTATACTGCAGACATCTGCAGAAATGGGGGGCCAGCTTAATGCCAGAGCCCACCGCTACATACAGGCTGGCATACTTATAGGTATGGGTGGGAGAGGTTTGGGCAGTATGGCTTGCTGCTCGGCAGAATATTGATGAGATGTTGTTATGATCAGGCAGTTTGGCCCTTTTTCCAGTGGGATGTCATCATGGTGTTGCTTGGACATTTTTGCCCAACAAGATATGATAGGGATGTTTTTTTAGATGGGCCTTTATCCACCTCGTGGTCAGGCAGTTAGGTGGGATTTTTCTCACGGCCAGAACCCCCGTGGAATGCTTCACTTTGACCAAGGTCTGCAAAATAGAAGGGAGCTTACAAAACAGTGCAGTTTAGACTAATATTCTTGCCTTCTACTTTAGCATAAAAGGAAGAGGGGCGTTGTTGATTATCTGGCTGCTTCCTGCTGAATAGGGGAGCTGTAATCAGGGTTTGGGTTTTGAAGCAGTGGGTGTTGGACTTCAGAGTTGTTTTCCTGGAGGCACTGGTACTGGACTTGGCAGAGGAGAAGGATGGTATCAGTGTGTTGCTGGGTGGCTGCCTGGACAGGGGAGTTTAGCTTTCGGGAGATAAAGCGGGATACGAAGGTGAGTATTCATGGGCCAATTGTAGTATTTGGAGGAGAAAGATCAGGGGACCTAAGAAAGTGGCCCCCTGCTATCCCAGTGCTGAGTGCAGCAGAGAAGTTTAGTTCTGCTAACACTAGAATGAGATGTAGAGCCTGCTTAGTGTGTGCGGAGGAAGATGAGACAGAAGCTACTAAAAGAACCTGGATGTCTGCTTGTCAGGCAAAATGTTAATGTTTAGACTGAAACACAAGGGTGCATGTTCCTGACCAATTGGCCAGTAGGCAGAGATAAGAGTTTGCGGCACAAAGGAAGAAGACACTGCGGGGTGGACAGACAAAAGTTGTAGGTTATGGTGGCAAGTCATGAGAAGGTGGGGGTTGAATTCTGCACAAACCCTTTGTTTTAACTTTTATGTTTTTCCAAGTTGAATAGCTGCCAGCAAGGGTAGCCCCTGTGAGGGCATGACAGAAAATGCTGGTGGGGGAGGAGTTGAAGGCTGTTTGGTTTTGGAGAGAGAGAGATAAATGGGTTTTTGTAACTAATAGTCATTGCGGTCCTGATATGGCAGAAGGATACAGGTTGCAGTTGAGGGAATTGTTTGTGCATTTTTTCCAGGGAGCGCCCTTGAGTTGGATACGTGAAGAGCTGCTCTGGTGGAGAGGGGAGGGGTTGGTAAGAGGTGTTTTATGGAATCCGACTTGTATCATGTTTAGTTAAGAGGCTATTAGGCGAAGGAGGGTGACAGCCCTGTGTGTGATGGCGTGGGTGGATCTGATAGATTGGGGAGAAAGGTGTTTAGCTGAGCAAGATTATAAACAGGTTTTGGGAATGAATTGGCCGAGTAGGTGAGATGCAGGTTTATTTTGGACTGGGTTTATGTGGCCAGTTTGAAAGGAAGGGCTGTGAAGTGCTGGATTTGTGTGGACAAACAAATTTAACAGTTGGAAGAAAGACAGGAGTGTGACTGAGTTAAGAGGCAGTGTGTGAGGCTGATGAAGGGGGCTCAACTGTTAGAGGTTGGGGGTGGGGACTTAGAATATTCCACAGACAAAGAGGGCAAAAGGAGAAAAAGGAGATTTGAGTAGGAGTGAAGTTTTGGAAGGTGCCCTGCCATCGTACCTCCTGGCTTATTGTGAGAAATTGGCATGGGCTATCCAGGGACACGGGGAAGGGAAACCAGGAAAGATCTGAAATAAAGTATGAGATAAAAGATTGGAAATTGGAGACGGAGACTGTTATGGACTAGGGCGTTCTGGATTGGCAACTTCTGGAATTCTTGTTAAGTACAGTGAGGTTGGGCCTGTGAGGGAGAGAGGGTAATCTGGGGGTGAAGAAATTTCTAGATGTGAATCTGGTGCTCTTTTTAGTTTGGAATGGTGTATTCAGTGTGAAAGGATGTTAGCTTTGCCACTGTGTGAGTAGTTAGGATCACCTGGCGATTCAGACCCAGTCCCCTGATTGTAGGGACAGGGAGGACGGTTTTGAGGATTGACTTTTGGGCTGGGGATGATAGGGCTTAGGCTGAGGGGATTTGGGGAAATGGCTCATAAATGCATGAGGACCCGTAGGAGAAGTGAAGCCTCGGCTGTTTTAATCTCTAGGGAGTTTTTTTTTTTCTTTTTTGTTTTGTTTTGTCTTTTTAATTACCTGAAGATTAGGGGAGGTAAGGAATATGGAAGGCCCACTTAATGCTTAGAGCCTTTGCCAGCTGTTGGTTAGCCTGTGAAACAAATGTTGGCCCATTGTCTGACTGAATCCGAGAGGGGAGTTTAAACCTGTGGATAATATGAGTGAAGAGAATCGAAGTGATGGGGTGTGCCTTTTCGGTGGTGGTAGGAAAAGCTTTTATCCATCCAGAGAATGTATCTACTATTATCAGAAGGTACAGGAATCATTTGCTGGGAGGCACGTGGGTGAAGCTGGTTTGTTAGTCCTGCCCTGGTGTGTGTCCTCAGGCCTGGTGTGTGGGAAAGGCGATGGTTTGATAGCTTCCTGAGGGGAAGTTTAAGTGCAAAGGGAACATGTCTTAGTAATATCTTTCAGATTGGCAGCCATGGTGGAAGAATGTATTTAAGTTTTTAAAAGCTGGAGTAGGGGCAGTAACTGGCATGGAAATGGTCGTGCACATATAAAAGTACAGAAGGTTTTTAATACTTCGGCAAGACACTTTTATCATTGAGGTAGAACCATTTTTTCCTGAATGGTGCCAGCCCAGGCAAGTGGGGTTTGTTCCTCGTGGGTATATACAGGTTGTATGCTGGGAAAAATGGGTAATAATGATGAAACATTAAGGGCTGCCTGCCAGGCTGCTGAATGTGTTTAGAAGTTTCCCTTTGTTATGGCATCTGTAGCCTTTTGGTGTCCCTTTCAATGGATAATGGTGGCCTTCGGTGGTAGGTTAGCCACCTCCAGCAGCTTGTGTGCAAGTTTCCTATTTCTTATGGGGGTTCCTTTTGTAGTTAGAAAACCCCTTTCCTGCCAGATTAAGGTGTGAGAGTGTAGGATGTGCCACGCATATTTGCAGTTGGTGTGAATGTTAACTCTCTTTCCATTTGCTAAGGTGAGATTCCGGGTTAGGGCTACTAGCTTTGCCTGTTGTAAGGTAGTATGGAGTGGGAGAGCATTGGATTCTAGGAGCTCATTTTTGGCAATGATGATGTGGACAGCTGCTGAACATGGCTCCCTTAAAGAGCTTCCGTTAATGAACCATGTAGGTGTTCCCCGCAAAGGAGCTTTTGAAATATGTTGGAAGTGGGAGGAGAGGAAGTTTAAGAGGTCCAGGCAGGAGTGAGAGAGCTTAGAAGATATTAACAGGGAGGAGGGTGTTCAGGTTGAGAGTTTTTCAGGTTGAGAGTTTTATATCTTTGGAAGGCAATTAGAGGGTTACCTATGAGTAAGGCATGTACCTGCTGTAAGTGGGATGATGGGAGGGATAGAAGGGATTGATGGTTTATGAGGTCCTGTAGGTAATGGGAAGATGCAATAGTAATGTGTTGGTAGAAAGGGAGTTTCTGTGCCTCTAAGGCCAGCAATGTGGACACACCCAAGATTTTTAGTCAGAGTGACCAGCCTTGGATGACAGAGTCCAGTTGTTTTGAGCGGCGTGCAATGGCTTCTGGGGCGTCACCGTATGTTTGGCAGAGTAGTCCAAGAGCAAGGCCTTGGTCAGAATGTACATACAAAGTAACGGGCTTGGTGGGGTTAGGCAGTCCCAGTGACAGGGCCCTTAAAAGGGCATTTTTTCGTTTTTGTTTTTAAGTGGGAGTTGATGGGGCAAGCTCGGTTCAGGTGTTTTAGGATGGGCCCATGTGAGGCCGTGTAAAGCAGCTTGACCAGCAAGTCAAAGTTGGGAATGCACAGCTGGAAGTATCCCACGAGGCTCAAGAAGGAGAAGAGGTCCTTTTTGGTGTGGGGAAGGGGCATGTCCTGAATTAGCTCATTTTGTTGGGTTGGGATGGCCCAAGAATTAGGGGTTAGGAGAAACTCAAGGTAAGTAACCTGGGTTTGGGCAACCTGAGCTTTTGTGGGTGACACCCGATATCCTCAATTATGGAGGAAGTTTAAAACCTTAGTGACGTGTTGGATTGACAGGTTACGGGAGGGGCTACAGAGAAGGAGGTCATTGACATATTGGAGGAGGGTGCTAAAATGAAGGGGAAGTTCAGCTAGGTCCTTGGTGAGGGCCTGTCTGAATGGGTGGGGGCTATCCTGGGGGCTACCCTGGAACCCCTGTGGGAGTATGGTCCATGTCAGTTGGGTGAAGGTGTGAGTATTAGGATTTGACTACACGAAAGCAAAAAAAAAAGAAAAAAGAAAAAAAAGAAAAAAAACTTTGGGAAGCCAGATTTAAGGCAATAGTGAAAAAGGCATCTTTTAGACGCAATTCAGAGAAGTGTATGGTAGATGGGGCAATATGGGAGAGTAAAGTATATGGGTTGGGAGCCACCTAATGAATTGGCACCATCACCTGGTTAACAACTCCAAGATCTTGGACCAAGAGGTAAGACCCATCTGTCTTTTGGACAGCCAGGATAGGGATGTTGGAGCAAAAGTTGACAGACTTGAGAATTTGAGCTTGTTAAACTTTACAGATAATAGGCTTGAGGGCCCTAAGGCCAGCTGGGTTAAGGGGATATTGAGACTGATGAAGGAAAGTGGAGGAATTTGGAGGGTTATTTTAACTGGGATGTTGTGTGTGGCTATTGTGGGTTTAGAAACATTCCAAACTTTAGAATTAACAGAAGGTAACAGGGTGGCTAATGAAGATGGGGGTTGGGGGGAGGGAAGCATTTGGGTGACAGAGTAAAATAAAAGGAGTAGAATTGTAGGAACCACATTGCATGGAGTTCTGGAATTTACTTAACATTTCCCACCCCAAGATAGGGGTAAGGCACTGAGGGATAACCAGGAAGGAGTGGCGAAGGGGGGTGTTGAATGGATTGTATAATAAAGGACCAGTCTGTTTGTGCCTAGAGGGGATTTCATTGACTCTCACAATAGAGACAGAGGAACTGAGGAGAGGTCCAGAATATTCTGGTAAAACTGAGTAACTATCCCCTGTATCCAACAGGAAAGACATGGGCTTACTAGAGACTGACAGTGTTATCCTGGGTTCTGAGGTGGTGATGTTGGCGGGTGGGGGGCAGACTCCAGGCCCTGTCAGTCTTCAGTTAGAGGTTATGAAGCGGGATGAAAAGTTTTGCTGAACACAGTCTGACTTTCAGTGTTCCTTGATAACACAGATGGGGCAAGGTTTCCTGGGTGTCCTGGGATTAGGGCAGGCTTTTGCCCAGTGTCCCTGTTGGCTGCACTTGTAACAGGCTCCTGGCAGTGACTGTTGTAACACTGAGGACTTCTGTATGCATTGGGAACCCTGTTGAATGGCAGCTGCCAGCATTTGGTATTTAGCCTGGTCCTTGTGTTTTCAGTTCTTCTTCTCTATTATTAAAGACCTCAAATGCCACTTCGATTAAGTGTCTTTGGGAGGTTTGAGGGCCATCCTCCAGTTTTTCAAGTTTCTTTTGGATGTCGGGGGCTGACTGGGAGATAAAGTGTAAATGAAGGTGGATTCTGCCCTTATTGGTATTAGGGCTTTTGAAAGGCAGTAGAGGAAAAGAGCACGGGCAGCTTTATTTATGCCAGCTAGAAGGCATGATATCATATGGCCTTGTTTTTGTCTGTCTGCAGAAGTTGCCTGATAATTCCAACTGGGGTACGTCCTGGGGACAGTTAGGGTCCCTATTCAGTTATGGGCAGCATCTTGTTGGTGGAGGGTGTTTGCATTGGCCTGGACAGCCATCCAGATGCATTCCCTGTCTTCTGGGGAGACGGTGGAGGAGAGCATGACATATATGTCTTGCCAGGTACGGTCGTAAGATTGAGTGGCATACAAAAATTCCTTGTGGAAAGAGATGGGATCCTTGGATAAAGGAGCCAAGTCTCTTTTTAATATGAGAGAGGTTGGCTAGAGAGATGGGAACATGAGCTCAGATTATGCTTTTGTCCCTCATGATCTCCTGCAAGGGAAGGGCTTTGGAAGGCCTTCGGGTGTGTGCCTGGTTTTCAGCACTAGGGGGGTGGGTGTGAGACCTGGTTTGTGGTGGAGAACGAAGGGGGGGATGGAAGGCGACAGTAAGGGGGTGGAGGAGCCAGAGCCAAAGGAGAAGAAGGAGGAAATGATGTTGGGAGGGGGACTGAGATAGGGGTTTTGTTTACCAGGTTGAAATAAGAGGAGAAAGGCTTGTCCTGAGGAGGCGGCATTTTTGCGGGTTTTTCATTGAGGAGGAGGATTTGAAAAGGGGAACAAGATTGGCAGAGAGAGACAGCAATCCATGAACAGAGATAAGCAAGGCACTTTTGATCCTTTACCATTGCATTAGAGAAAGTTTTTTAGATTATGTTCAATTTGGAAGTTGAAAGTTTTGTTGTTTGGAGGAGGGGAGTGCATACCCCTGAAGAGAATGAGCATCTCCAGAGGGTAATGAATACCCCAGAGGGAAGCCAGTACCTCAGAAGGGAGTTAATATCCCAGCAAAGAGTGAGTATGCAGAAGGGAAGTGAATACCCCGGAGAAAAGTGACTACCCAATTCCTCCCAGGAGAACGGACGTAGGAGAGCTGGGATGTACCAAAGAGCTGTGGCAGCTCTTCACAGTCCCCTAGTGGCCAGAGTGGCTGGAGTGGTGAGCGTTCTGAAGATGTCCCCTGAGAAGGCAGGCTGCGGTCACCTGGTGACCAGGGAGACCTCCAACCCAGTGCTAGGATTTTCTAGAGAACCAGCAGAAATAGAGGAAAATCCGGAAAAGAGGAAAAGGGAGATTCACCCACTAATTGGAGACTGGTGTTGGATGTAAGGTCCAGCAATGGGGGTGATCCTTACTGGAGCCACCCAGAAAGGGTAAGGAAGCAAACAGAGGATGGAAAGTTTGATCAGGACCTAGAGGTCAGCCCAGGACTGGAGAAAATGAGAGAATAAGGAGAACAGGGCTGGGAACAGGTAGTCCACTCAGGATATGGAAGCAGGCTCAGGTCTAGTTTTTGCTGCTTGCTGCTTTCCAGGATGTAAAGAAGACTTACCTGGTAGAATTCAGTCCCCATCCCGGGTTTTGGCACCAAAATGTTAGGTTTTGAAAGGAAGGCAAGGGTTAAAGACACACAAAGAGGGGACCACTCAAACAGCAACACAGGTATATTGCCGACAGCTGCAGAAGTGGGGGACCAGCTTAATGCCAGAGCCCACTACCACTTACAGGCTGGGGTACTTACAGGTATGGGTGGGAGGGAGCTGGGAAGTATGGGATGCTGCCTGGCAGGATATTGATAAGACAGTCTTATGATCAGGTGGTTTGACCCTTTTTCCTGTGGGATGTCATTGTGGTGTTTCTTGGACCTTTGCCCAGAAAGATATGATAGGAATGTTTCTTAGTTGGGCCTTTGTCCACCTTGTAGTCAAGTGGTTAGGCAGGATGTTTCTCATGGCCTGAACCCCCTGGAATGTTTCACTTTGACCAAGGTCTGCAAAATAGCAGGGAGCTTACAAAATCATGCAGTTTGGAGTAACACAGATGACCCTACCCATGTTCCTCTTCTTCCCCATAGATCCCTACCCTATGATTCCACCTTGCTCTTCTCTGGCACAAGCCCCTTCCTCAACCTGCATTCCTTCTTATAAAGACGCCCTTGCTATTTATTCTCTACCCTCTTCATCCAAAATAACACCTTTCTGGCCTCTCCCTGTTTTTTTTTTTTTTTTACCAGAAGAAGAAGAATCTGGACAGAGCCTCAGCCCCCAAACAGAGTTTGAAAGAGACAGAAAAAGCAAAATATCCAACATTAGTGTTTTACTACAGGAAGAATAAGAAAAGAAATTCAAATCAACTGGAGAATAACCAGCCTACAGAGAACTCCACCGATCCAATCAAAGAGAAAGGAGACCTAGACATATCTGCAGGATCTCCACAGGATGGTGGGCAGAATTAGTACAAATTGGATCATCACCACTGATGGCGATGATTACAATAAAATCAGTTTGAGGAGCTGATGACTGTGTATACCTCTGCCTTTTTTTCTGATGGTGGGGAGGAAGGGAAGGGAAAAGATAGGCATTTGAGAACGGAGGGATATGAGATCCTGTAGCACTGGCAGACAGATCCACAGGTTAGCCAGACATTGTAAATAAAGACTGGGGGGGACTGATTCCTGGAGATAAATTTTCTTCTTAAAATTTTATCTCACAGGAGAGGAAGAAAAGGATTTGGTGTTCCTTGGAGCATGTGCATGTTTAGAAGAGCACATAAAAAGATCTGTATTGTATGTAGGTGACAGTGACACTCTTTCCAAAATGAAGACATCAAAATCACCACCTTCAGGCCACATACCTCAGAGTGGTGTGTTTTGTAACTCACCCAATGCTGTGAGCAACTGAAGGTCCTCAAAAGGAACAAGAACCTCATCCTACAGAAAGTAAGACAGCATGCCACACACAATAAAATAATGGTGTTTGGAGGACATGGTCCCAATACTAAGGCACTTGTTAAGAAACTCTAGGTGAAGCAGTCACCTACCAAGTGTGGGGCACTGGAATTGGCCTGTGTCTACTGCAGGCAACAAACAGAAGCATTGTCTACAGAGAATTTTAATACAACAATACAAGTAAAAGCTGGTATTGTTATTACTACTTCCATATACCAGCATTTCTATAGAATGTCAGTGATTAAGAATTCTTCCCCTAAAAGAAAATATCTTTTTTACTGGAGGAAATACAACACAGTGGTTTTGGCATCAATGTAGATGGCAGAGTTATATTCTTTGAGTTAACTGCTCAAGACCCTCTCCTGTTTATTTACTCATTCACTCTCCTTTATTTCCATGGCCCAGTTTTATTCCCCTTGTCTTCGTCGTCAATCATTGTAATGCATTTGATGTATATCCTTTTCTTTGTATGAGTGTCAATACATTTTTTTTATTGTTTGTGGACATTTGTTTTAAATGTATATATCTATTGTCAATATTTAATGTTTCACTCAGGCCTGTTTTTAAGATGCATCTACGTATGTCTAATCTGTTCCTCCCTTGTCAGATATATTTTTCTATTATATAAATTTAAGAAATATATTTGGATTTTTAATTTTTGTACCCACTTTCTGGTCCATGTTTTGTTTAATTTATACCTTAGGATTACATTTTCTTTCAAGTGACTGTAAATAGTATCATGTGTTTAATTTTTATTTCCACATGTTCAATGTTAGTATACAGAAGTGTGATGGATTTTTTAACGTTTATTTTAAAGAAATTTTATTTTGTATATTTGGGGTTTACAACATGTCATTATGGGATATATATATAAAGTAAAATGGTTACAATGGTGAAAATGATTAGCATATCTCTCTTCTCACTTTTTTAAGTGTGTGACAATAACAGCTAAAATCTACTTATTTAACAAAAAATCATGATATAATTTCCGTAGCTTTAGTCCCCCTGTACATTAGATCACTATACTTGTCCATCCTACATATCTGGTATTTTGTGTCCTTTGACTTACATCTCCCCATCTCTTCTCCACCCCCAATGTTTCATTCCCACCTCTGTCTATTGGACCCCTTATTTACATAGTCCACATATGAGATCATATAATCTTTTTCTTTCTGTCTGGATTATTTAACTTAGTGTGATGTCCTCCTGGTCCACGAATGTTCTGGAAAATGCCAAGATCTTTTTTTTTTTCAAGTGTAGGAAGGATGTCAAAGAGCAGATGGATGGTAACCAAAAGAAGGGAGAATGAAAGTCTTTCTTCTGGCTCTTTTCTAACATTGCCTTCAGGACCTAGGCATATTCTAATATCCACAATTTCTATGCCAAAATCTGTTGTCACTACAGGTGTCCATCTTGGAAAGGGCCTAACATAATATGGACATGGCCCTTGATGTCTATAGCAAAATCTCACAGGTCCTAACACTGAATCAGGGAGTATGAGAAGCCCTATTAAATCTCTTTTCCTTTAGTTCACCAATCATTGGTAAACATTTTTCTGTTCTAGATAGAACTTCCATAATTCCCAAGTATACTCTGGCATTTATATTCATTTATTTGCATGTGGATGTCCAGTTGTCCAAGCACCATTTGTTGAAAATATGATTCACTGAATTACCGTGACATCCTTTCCTATGTTCAATTGACCATAGCTTTATCAGTTTATTCCTGTTCTCTAAATTTTATTCTATCAATTAGTACATTTAAAAGTATCTAAGCAGTATGCTTTCTTGAATGCTACGGCTTTGTGGTAAGTTTTGAAATAGGAAAGGGAGAGTCATTCAACTTTGCTTTTCTTTTACAATATTGGTTTGGCTGTTCTAGGCCCTTTAAATTTACGTGAGTTTTAAGATAAGCTTGTCAATATCTGCAAAAAATGCAGGTGGGATCTTGATTGGGAGTACATTGAATCTGTACCTCGATTTGGGGAATATTGAACACAGACTTTATCTCTAAGATCTTTCAACGCTAGGGTGCTCCAGAGTTCAGTCCGTAGACATACCCTTTTATCCTTCTGTGCTCTTTTTGCTTTAAATGACATCTATATGCATATGACAACCAAAATTATATCTTCACCGTGAATCTCTCCCTGAAGCCCAAACTGACTAGTTTATGCATTCATGTGAGTACTTAATAAACATTCCAAAATTAATACAGTCAATGATAATTTTACAAGAAACAATAACATTGTGCTTATCACATTCAAGGTACTCTTTTTAAGACCATATGTAACCTGATGAGGCAATTATCATTTTTCCCTTCAAAAAAACCGAGGTAAACACTAGATACATAAACGACTAAGTTCACATAGAAAGTGTCAGAATCCAAGATTTGAACCCAGTCATGCTGATCCCAGAGCCTACACACTTCACAATACCTCATATCATTTCTTCTAATTAGAGCATATGCTTTCTCTATCTGCATACTCATCTTCTCATTTTTCTTGGAAGATAAATTTCTTGGGGAGAATTCTTCCCTGAGCCATTTCTATAATAACATAAACTATATGAATAAGAGAACATAATAATGAATGCCTGCAGTTTCTCACTCCCCCAGCTTGACTATGTTCTCAGACTATACTGCTGAGTTGCCTTAATGGAGTTAGCACAAGGAAGTTGGTGTTTATAGTCTATCAGTAGAAACTGCTGCTTATCAATTCCTAACCATTTCCTGGATGTTTTCTCTATTGCTATGGTTAGGCTTTGTGTCCCCACTCAAACCTCATCTTGAATTATAATTCCCATGATCCCCATAATCTCCATGTGTCAAGAAAGAGACCACGTGGTGGTAAGTGGATCATGGGAGCAGCTTCCTCCATGCTGCTCTCATGACAGTGAGTGAGTTCTCAGGAGATCTGATGATTTTGTAAGTACTTGGTAGTTCCTCCTGCATTCATTCTCCTTTCTGCCACCTTGTGAAGAAGGTGCCTTGCTTCCCCTTCTCCTTCCATCACGCTTCTAAGTTTCCTTGAGGCCTGCAAAGCCATGCTGAACTGTAAGTCAATTAAACCTCTTATTTTTTTAATAAATTACCCAGTCTCAGGCAGTTCTTTATAGCAATGTGTAAATGGACTGATACATCTGTAGAATCTATAACAATCTTAAAGTAAACAGAAGAAAATAATAGACTTTCGATAGCGGTTCAACACATAATGATTCCCAGTTGATTCTGATGTGAAGTGCTAGAACTTAGGTTTTTACGTGATATCTGTAACTACTTACACTCTGATCTTTTTTTTCTTTGAAAGCACTTGCACTAGTGACATTTGAATCACTTGATCATTCTTTTCTAAAGAATTGTAGAATCATATAACTGTTGGCTTTCTGAATATCTTTCAGTTTCCTATATATGCCAAGGTCTTTTCTACATGGAGACTGTTTCTCATTTTCTTCTCTTTGCATAGAATTCTTTTCTCCTTTCTACACACAGCGCCAAATCTCACTGAAATTATCATTGGTTACATTAATTAATAACTTCAGGTCTTTAGCCCATAGGTACCTCCACA
The DNA here is from genome assembly GCF_009828535.3 of Hylobates moloch. Lineage (NCBI taxonomy): Eukaryota > Metazoa > Chordata > Mammalia > Primates > Hylobatidae > Hylobates > Hylobates moloch. The sequence continues at coordinate 122,981,405 of NW_026652282.1, forward strand.
CTTGAATTCCTCTCTGGCCACTTTATGTAAAGTTTTAATCCAACACCTCCTATCCCCATAGCTAACATTTTATGTGCCTTCCTGGCATTATTGTTTTCTTGTTAATAATTATCATTCTCAGACATATTTTACTTTCTTCTTGTTTTCGGTTTGCTTTCTCCAGTATATTGTAAACTCCATGACAACAACTATCTCAGCCTGTTTTGTTCACTACTGTATTCTCATGACGTCAAAAAGTGTCTAGCATGTAATAAGTACTTAATAAATATTTGTTGCATTGAATCTTCAATATACATCATGTATTCAACGAACACTTATTAAGCACTTGTTATGTCCCAGGCACTATGCTGTGTACTGAGGATATGATGCAGAACAAGACTGACATTACCACTGCACTTAAACCTGTGAAAAGCAGGTAAGTAAATGGGTATTTAGAATATGAAGTGTTAAGGAAGTAAGATAGGAGTCAGCAAAGTGTGGAGGCATATTAGAGGAGCATCTCGTCTAGTCTGTGGTATCAGAGGATACTTCCAAAACCTGAAGAACTGAGACCTGAAGTTATTGGAGGAGCTTATGTATATTTCTGTAGTATTTTGTCTGAACCAGGGGTCAGCAAATTTTTATCTGTCAACTTTTCTCTATCAAGAGCCAGTTAACAAATATTTTAGGTTTGTGGGTCACATATGGTCCCCATTACAATTAACCAATTTTACCCTTGTCGCAAAAGCAGTCATAGATGATGCATACACTAATGGCGTGGCTCTTTGCCAATACAACTTTAATTGCAAAGACAGGTGGCAGCACAAACTGTCTTTTCATAACTCCTAATATAGCCCCATGGAATTCAAATTCTTTTTTTTAAGTAACAGAACCCTTTATTCAAAGAAACTTTATGTAGAATACCAGTACCTAATGAGACAAACGTCCTTGGTTAAAACTGTGCTGGAAGTCTGGGGACCCTTACCTCTCTTTCCCAGTGATTACAGGAATAAGTAGGTAAGCTTCCTTCTTCCAGCATAAGACTTATCCACTTTTCCTTTCTCTTTCTTCTTATATGGCTTCCCCCTCATCCCTTATAATAATAGCTGAGGCCAATAAGGTTGTTCTAACTAAGAAAATCAAACTAGAAAAGTTGATATTCAAAAAGAATCAGCCAGATTTTTTTGGGAAATTCTCAAAGATACTGCTATGTATTGAATTGTGCATTATGCCCCCATCCCACCCACCAAATTCATATGTTGAAGCAATAATTTTCATTGTGATTGTATTGGTCCAGTCTCATACTGCTATAAAGAAATACCTGAAACTAGGTAATTTATAAAGAAAAGAGGTTTAATTGACTCACAGTTCCACAGGCTGTACATGAAGCATGGCTGGGAAGGCCTCAGGAAACTTACAAACATGGAAGAAGGCAAAGGGGAAGCAGGCACATCTTCACATGGTGGCAGGAGAGAGATAGTGAAGGGGGAGATGCTAACATTTTTAAACAACCAAATCTCATTAGAACTCACTTGCTATCATGAGAACAGCAAGGGGGATGTCTGCCCCCATGATCCAAACACCTCCCACCAGGCCTGTCCTGTAATATTGAGGACTACAATTGGATATGAATGAGATTTAGGTGGGGACACAGATGCAAACCATATCAGTGACTGTATTTGGAGACAGGGCTTGTAAGGTAATTAAGGTTAAATTAGATCATAAGAGTGTGGCCCTGATCTAATAAGATTATTATTCTCACAAGAAGAAACAGAACACCCCCCACCCCCTTATTCCCTTCTCCCTCGTCACATGGACCACAGGAAGGCCACATGAGGAAACAAAGAGAAGACAGCCATCTACAACCCAGAAGCCAGGAAGAGAAGTCTCACCAGATACCAACTCTGAGGGCACCCTGACAGACCTCCAGCCTGCAGAACTGTGAGAAAATGAATTTCTATTGTTTTACACCATCAAGTTTATAGTATTTTGTTATGACAGCTGGATCAGACTAAGGCAGACACTCTTCAAGAAAAGCTGAGCTATAGTTTTATGTCCTAATTTAATATCACAGTTGATCTTTGACCTTTTATAAATCTTTTACCAAGCTGCTTCCTGGAGCCTACGAATTATCTTTGAGGTGGCATTTACTGTTTTAAATTTCTTGCTGAGTCACTCAATTACTGCTTATGGTTTCTGACTGCTTAATGCTGCCCTAGCTTTTGAGGGGAACTTGTTACCAACTGTGTATGAAGCAGGAGATGCTACCTAAGAAATCAGGATTAGTTATTCTGACATAGTTGGACATGTTTTTCATCAAGGAAGTAGCACTTAAACTGCTGCTTGTCCAATGTATCTTTATTTTCTAGGCCTGTGCTATTCTTTAGGAAAGATGACATAATGAATAGACAAGGCACATGTGTGATTACTGACTCTCAAAAACTAGCCAAGCCGAACGCTAAGTAAATGAATGTAGCAAAAGAGCTTATTAATAGCCCAGAAGTCACACAGAGAATGCTGTCAAATCTTTCAAAGACAGATTGGTAAGTATACATAGCATCTCGCTTATCTTCACATTAGAGCTGCTGTGAATGAGCCACTTAATAATAATCTTGGAGAGTCTTGAATAAACAGCCTGGGCACTTTAAGGGTTGCCTACAGTAAAACTATAGACACATTCTGCTAGAACACAGAAAGCAGAAGTTATGCTTTCTCTGTGGTCTGAAAAGTACTTAGTAGAAAGTCATTGCACGCTAAGTCTCTCATTGCACACTGCTTCCTCACTTGAAGGATGGGATATTGGCACTTGTTTTGATTACAACATAGAAATCCAGATTTTTTTGTCTATATTTTATACTTTTCAGGGTTGGAGTTGGAGACCAATTGCCCTAGCTAATGCTAAACATTGACTATAGGATGATATTTGGAACAAATAACTGTGACCTCAACTGAATGGTTTTGTCCTAGAACTCCTGAGGGACTCAAAGTGGAAAGTGACATGGAAGGCCTGACAATAAAGTAATAAAATAGAGTGCTTTTCAGAAAGATGAGAAATTACTTGAGCCAGTGAGGTGTTTTCTCTTGAAAAGCAGTCCTCTCAAAAGTTCAGAATTCTTTTACCAATGTTAGCATTGCATAAACCATTTCTGGAACCCATTTTGAAAATTAAATTTCTACCTAATATGCTTCAGGTCAGACATATGTCATTCCTTGCTGGTAATTCGATTATTTGCAGCATCCAAAATATACTCAGAGCCTATTTTTAATTAATTAAATTTTCAGTTAAACTAGTTAATAATAATTTAGGACTCAAAATTATGTGAGATTATATAGTAATGAAACTTACTTTTTAAATGGCTAAAGAATTAGCTCCGGTAAGACTTTTAAAAGGGTTGCTCCAGAAAGGTTTTGGGAAAATGGAGTATGAATTTAATAGGCGTGAGGCTTTCCGGCGGAGGGGGGGATGGGGAGCGGGGGTTGCACTCACAAAGAGAGAACACGCACTTTGATAGATACGTTCAGATAGCCTTGCTAAGAATTTGATCATATTTTTTCATAGTCAAAATATATTTGATCTTGGTGGTTTTGTTCACATAGTAGGTGATGTTAGGGAGACCAGAAGGAGCAAGAAACAGAGCTTTTGGGGTCATGGTAGGAAATTTAGGTATCTTCTAAATATAAGAGTAAACTATTGGTGATTTTTAAGAAGAGAAGTGACATACTTAGAATTACATTTATTCTGCGGTCAGAATGGACTAGAGGGTGGGAAGCTAAGTGAATCTGAGTCATGCAGCTGTTGCTGTCACCCAGATCAAAGATTATGGTAGCTGGGGCAGTGGCTCTAGACGTTCAGGAAAGTGACCAGAACTAAAAGATATTTAAAAAGTAAAACATAATAGTTAGCATAGCTTAACATTTATAGGGCTATCTCTTATATGTCCTTTCATATATGCTGATAGTATCACACTAAAATGAAGATACTATTTGCTGATAACATTTGTTCCTGGCTTAAGAGAAGGGCAAACCTGAGAGAACAATTGAGCTGAATAAATTGTAGGTTTATATAATAAATATACTCATTTATACATAGCAGTGAGCAACTCGTGATTTTAAAACAGTGATTCATAAAACAAAATAATATGATTGGGGATAGTCCTTTTGAACATTGAAGTTATATTCGAATACATTTAGCCTGTCATTCCCTATAATTTATATATATGCAATCAAATTCAAAGTGAGCTTCAGCTTTCATTTGAGTGGAGTGTTTTTTATAGTAATTGCGAATTTGGCAGGATTCACTTTTGGTGGGAGTTCTTGATAATTGTTTCTTTGAATGGAAATGGTCCCAATTATTTTTTTTAATGTGTGAATTATTCTTCCCTACTATTAGCTGTTGATGTAGCATGAAACAAGTGAAACAGCACGGTGGCACTGATTCCTTCTCGTTTTGACAAACTGACCTGTCATTAATGATTTCTACTGGGAAATGCTGATGATAACTTTTGGAACTTTGTCCTGGAGGTGGGATCCTTATTTGAAATAGAAAGAAGCCCAGATGAAACTACCATCTGCACAGGAGCCAGCTTCGGAGTCCTAGTAGCACGGCTCTGACTGTCTAGTGGGCAAACACCTGTGGTCTGTCTATGCTGAGCAATTGCAGCACCAAACTGAACACTTTACACCTGTAAAGCTTCATTTATCCAGATCGAGCTGCTGATTGGAATGGCATACTTAGAGATTTCAGTTCAACAGATAGGATACTCAAAAGGGAAAAACAATTGTAAAACTTCAGCTGAGGCTGGGCGCGGTGGCTCACGCCTGTAATCCCAGCACTTTGGGAGGCGGAGGAGGGCAGATCACAAGGTCAGGAGATCGAGACCAGCCTGGCTAACATGGTGAAACCCCCGTCTCTCCTAAAAATACAAAACAATTAGCCAGGCATGGTGGTGGGTGCCTGTAGTCCCAGCTACGGGGGAGGCTGAGGCAGGAGAATGGCATGAACTCGGGAGGCAGAGCTTTCAGTGAGCCGAGATCGCCCACTGTACTTCAGCCTGGGCGACAGAGTGAGACTCTGTCCCCCACCCCCACGCCCCCCGAAAAAAAAAACTTTAGCTGAGTGCCATCTTTAAGATGACAAAACGATCACTAGATCCAATGGAGAAGGGAAATCAGGTAAGACAGATACTTGGAATCACAAAACAAAGCAATTGTCTGTTGTTGTTCCAGTAAAGATATTTATTTGTTATCAATATAGGAAAAATACATGTGGCAGATAAAATTATTTGGAGCCCACTATTGCCTCTCCCTGGGCATGCAGTGAGAGCACATTTCTCAGTCTCTCGTGTAGTTGGGTGGGGGTAATGTGACTGAGTTCCAGTTAGTGGAAATGTGAGCAACAGTGATGTGATATTTCTGTCATGCAAATAAGAGTAAATGACTCTTCTGTCAGATGACTTCCTCAGAATTCTGGGTACAGATAGAAACAAAGCACTCTGTTATGGTAATAGTGCAAAATAGTAATAACCTAGATTTCTGAGTCTCTTATTGAAGTTGACCATTGGACTACAGAGTGAGAAATGCATCTGATCTGTCTTCAGTCCCTGAAATTTAGGGGGCTATTTTTTGTCTCTCCATAGCCTGGATAACCTTTAAATACTAATACTAATACTAATAATACTAATACATAATGATAGCAGCAACAGCTACTGTGTGTGGGTCACATAATATGAGCTAGGTGTCATGCTAAGCCTTTCACAAAAGATATTTCACGCTATCCTCACAAACAAAATCTGCCAGGTAAATACTACAATTCTTATTTCATAAATTAAAAAACAAACTCAGAGTAGGAAAGTGATTGACCCTAAGGTCTCACAGTTAGTAATCATGTCACAATCCAACTGCCTGGTTTTAAATGTGTTTTTTTCTCTATATACGGCAGCCACTGAGTGCTCATATGTCAAACAGTTGTTCCCATATTTCACATGCAAGTTTTCACTATTCAAATTTTTTCTTTACCTATATGACATGGTTTGACTGTGTCCCCACCACATCTCAACTTGAATTGTATCTCCCAGAATTCCCGCGTGTTGTGGGAGGGACCCAGGGGGAGTCAATTGAATCATGGGGGCCGGTCTTTCCCATGCTATTCTCGTGATAGTAAATAAGTCTCATGAGATCTGATGGGTTTATCAGTGATTTCTGCTTTTGCTTCCTCCTCATTTTCTCTTGCCACCACCATGTAAGAAGTGCCTTTCACCCTCTGCCATGATTATGAGACCTCCCCAGCCATGTGGAACCGGAAGTCAAATTAAACCTCCTTTTCTTCCCAGTCTCAGGTATGTCTTTATCAGCAACATAAAAACAAACTAATACACTATAACACTGACAAAAAGTGACACATTTTATCGCCCAAAGTATGAGAAAACAAGCACACCCATACATTGAGTGGTAGAAGTATAAATGTTCTTTGTATGAAGTTTCACATGCCTTTTCACTGAACAGATCTAGTTTTAGAAATTTATTATACAAATATACTTGTATGTGTGTGATTTACATACAAAGTTAGTCCTTACATTACTTTTTATAACAGTAAAATATTAGAAAAAACTAAATATAAATCAGTAAGTGGCTGTTTAAATAAATGATGCTAAGTATATGCCATACTATGTTGCATGGACACAGGAAGGGGAACATCACACACCGGGGCCTGTTGTGGGATAGGGGGAGGGGGGAGGGACAGCATTAGGAGATATACCTAATGTTAAATGATGAGTTAATGGGTGCAGCACACCAACATGGCACATGTATACATATGTAACTAACCTGCACGTTGTGCACATGTACCCTAAAACTTAAAGTATAATAAAAAAATGAACAAATACTTTATATACTAGGGACAGGGAAAATGGCAGATTTTTTTTACATTTTGTACATTATTGTTACACTTTGAAATTTTACAATATGATGCATTACCCTTACAAAAATAATTTTAAATTTTTAAATGTATGCTTATATCTTGTTTCTTAAGGGTGGCTACTTCAGAGTTCTATTGTCATTCTTTATACCTGTTCTATACCTTTCTTTGTATATACTCGGTAGTCAGTAAAATCTATTTTAAAAAGCCTATTTTGAAGGTAAGAGGTTTTTTTCATTTTTGTTTTTTTAACATTTTTGAATTTTTAATTTTTATGGCTGCATAGTAGATATACATATTGATGTGTTACATGAGATGTTTTGCAATGGGAATCCAATGTGAAATGATCACATTGTGGAGAATGGGGTATCCATCTCCTTGTGTTACAGACAATTCAATTACATTCCTTTAGTTATTTTGAAATGTATAATTAAGTCATTATTGACTACAGACACCCCATTATGGTATCAAATAGTAGGTCTTACTCATTCCTTCCGACTAGTTTTTTGTACCCATTTACCATTCCCACATACCCCCACCCCATCCTCACTATCCTTCGAGCCTCTAGTAACCATTCTTCTACTCTATATGTGTATGAGTTCAATTGTTCTAATTTTTAGATCCCACAGATAAGTGAGAACATGTGATGTTTGTCTTTCCATGCCTGGTTCATTTCACTTAATGTAATGATCTCCAGTACCGTTCATGTTGCTGCCAACAACTGGATCTCATTTTTTTATGGCTGAGTAGTACATCATTGTGTATATGTACCACATTTTCTTTATCCATTCATCTGTTGATGGACATATAGGTTGCTTCTACATCCTGGTTATTGTGAACAGTGCTGCAACAAACAGGGGAGTGCAGATGACTCTTCGATATACTGATTTCCTTTCTTTGGGGTATATGCACATCAGTGGAATTGCTGGATCACACGGTAGCTCAACTTACAGTGTTTTGAGGAACCTCTAAACTGTCCTTCATAGGGGTTGTACTAATTTACATTCATACCAACAGTGTATGAGGGTTTCCTTTTCTCTACATCTTCGCCATCATTTGTTATTACCTGTCTTTGGGATAAAAGCCATTTTAATGGGGTGAGAGAATATTTCATTGTAGTTTTGATTTGCATTTCTCTGATGATTGATGATGTTGAGAAACTTTTCATATATCTGTTTGCCATTTGAATGTCTTCTTTTGAGAAATGTATTCAAATCAATTGCCCATTTCTTAGTTGGATTATTAGGTTTTTTTTCCTATAGAGTTGCTTGAGTTATTTTCTGATTATTAATCCTCTATCAGGTGGGTAGTTTGCAAATAATTTCTCCTTATTTTGAAGGTTGTCTATTCACTTTCTTGACTGTTTCCCTTGTTGTACAGAAGCTTTTTAACTGGACCCCATTTGTCCATTTTTGCTTTAATTGCCTGTGCTAGTGAGGTATTGCTCAATAAATTTTTGCCCACACAAATGTCCTGGAGATTTGCCCCAATGTTTTGTTGTAGTAGTTTCACAGTTTTAGGTATTAGGTCTAAGTCTTTAATCCATTTTGCCTTGATTTTGGTATAAGGCAAGATATAGGTGTCTAGTTTCATTCTTCTGCATATGGAAATCTAGTTTTCATAGCAGCATTTACTGGAGACTGTCTTTTCTCCAGTGTATGTTATTGGCACCTTTGTCAAAAATGAGTTCACTGAAGATGTATGGATATTTTTCTGGATTCTGTATTCTGTTCTATTGGTCTATGCGTCTATTTTTGTGACAGTATCATGCTGTTTTGGTTACCACAGCTCTATAGTATAATTTGAAGTAAGGTACCATGATTATTCCAGTTATCTTATTTTTGCTTAGGATAGCTTTCGCTATTCTGTGTCTTTTGCAGTTCCATATAAATTTTAGGATTATGTTTTCTATTTCTATGAAGACTGTCATTGGTATTTTTATAGAGATTTCATTGAATGTGCAGATTGCTTTGGGTAGTAGGGACATTATAACAATACAGATTCTTCCAGTCTGTGAACCTGGAACATTTTCCTACTTTTTGGTGTCCCCTTCTATTTACTTCATCAGTGTTTTATCGTTTTTATTACATAGATCTTTCACTTCCTTGGTTAAGTTAATTCCTGGGTAATTAATTTTATTTGTGGCTATTACGAATGAGATTATTTTTGATTAGTGTTTCAGATTGTTCACTGTTGGCATATAGAAATGCTACTGATGTGTTTGTTGATTTTGTTTCGTGATACTTTATTGAATTTGTTTATCAGCTCTAAAAGCTTTTTGGTGGAATCTTTATGTTTTCCCAAATGTAAGACTATATCATCTGCAAATAAAGATAATTTGACTTCCTCATTCCAAATTGGATGCCTTTTATTTCTTTCTCTTGTCTGCATGCTCCAGCTAGGCATTCCAGTACTATGTTGAATAACAGCGGAAACAGTGGGCATCTTTGTTGTGTTCCAGATTTTAGAGAAAAGGCTCTCAGTCATTCACCATTCAGCCTGATACTAGCTGTGAGTCTATCATAAATGACGTTTATTATGTTCTTTCAATACCAAATTTTTGGAGGGTTTTTATCATGAAAGGATGTAGAAATTTACAAATGCATTTCAGCTTCAACTGAAATGATTATATAATTTTTATTCTTCATTCTGTTAGGGAAAAATAATGCTTCGACATGATGAATGATCTTTCTAATAGATTGTTGAATTCAGTTTCCTAGTATTTTGTTGAGGATTTTTACATCAATATTCATCAGAGATACTGGGCTGCAGTTTTCATTTTTTGACATGTCTTTGTCTGCTTTTGGTAGTAGGGTAACACTGGCCTCAGAAAAATGAGATTAGAAGCATTTATTCCTCCTCCATTTTTTGAAATCATTTGACTAGAATGGATATTAGTTGTTCTTTAAATGTTTGGAATACTTCAGCAGTGGAGCCACTGGGTCCTAGGCTTTTCTTTACTGGGAAAATTTTGGCTATGGCTTTAGTTTCATTACTTGTTATTGGTCTGTTAAGGTTTTGGAGTTCTTTCTGGTTCTACCTTGGTTGGTTGTATGTGTCTAGGAATTTTCCCATTTATTCTAGATTCTCTAATATATTGATATATAGTTGCTCATAGTAGCCACTAACAATACTTTCAATTTCTATGGTGTCAGTTGTAATGTTTTTTTTTTCTCATTTATGATTTTATTTAATGTATCTTTTCTCTTTCTTTGTCTGGCTAAAAGTTTGTCAATTTTAACTTTTCAGAAAAAAAGACACTTTTTGTTTCATTGATCTTTTGTATTTTTTTCATTTCAATTACATTTATTTATGCTCTGATGTTTATAATTTCTTTTCTTCTACCAATTTTGAGTCTGGTTTGCTCTCGCACCTCTAGTTCTTTAAGACACATCTTTTGATTGTTCATTTGAAGTTTTTACTTTTTTTATGTAGGCACTTGTAGCAATATATACTTCCATCTTAGTACTGCTTTTACTGTATCTCGTATGTTTGGTATGTTGTATTTTCATTATCATTTGTTTCAGTAATGTTTTTAAATTTCCTTATGGATGCATAGGTCATTCAGAAGCATATTTTCAAAATTTCCACATATTTGTATGGTTTCAAAAATTCTTCTTGTTATTAATCACTAGTTTCATTCCATGGTGGTCAGAGAAGATGATTGATATTATTTCATCTTTTTGTATGTTTGAAGACGTGTTTTTTGTCCTAATAAGTGGTCAATATTTGAGAATGATCCATGTTCTGAGAGAGAAAATGTGCATTCGGCAGGCATTGGATGAAATGTTGTGTAAATATCTACTAGATTCATTTGTTCTGTAGTGCAGATGAAGTTTGATGTCTCTGTGTTGATTTTCTCTAAAGAAGATCTGTTCAGTTCTGAAAGTGGGGTGTTGAAGTCTCCAACTATTATTGTATTGGGGCCTATTTCTCTCTTTAGCTCTAATAATATTTACTTTATCTTGGTGCTTCAGTGCTTGGTGAATATATATTTAAAATTGTTAAAACCTATTGCTGAATTGGCCCTTTTATTACTATATAGTGACCTTAATTGTCTCTTCTCACAGTTTTTGTCTTGCAATCTCTTCTGTCTGATATAAGTATAGTGGCTCCTGCTTTTTCTTTTGGTTTCTATTGGCTTGGAATATCTTTTTCCATCCCTTTATTTTCAGTCTATGTGTGTCTTTAGAAGTGAAATGTGTTTCTTGCATGCAACAGATTAATGAATCTTTTTGTTCACATATTCAGCAAGTTTGTGTCATTTGATTGGAGAGTTTAGTTTGTTTATATTCAATGTTATTATTAATAAGTAAGGACTTACTCTGCTATTTTCCTACTTTTTACTGGTTGTTTTGTGGCCTTTTCTACCTTCTTTCTTTTCTTCCTGTTTTCCTTTAGTGAAAGCGATTTTCTCTAGTGATATAATTTACTTTCTTGCATTTTATTTTTTGTTTATCCATTGTATGTTTTTTGGTTTGAGGTTACCATGAGGCTTGCAAATACTATCTTAATACCATTATTTTGATATAACTTGCTAACATGGTTTACATAAATAAACAAGCAAAATGAAAACTGACAAAAACTAAGTTTATCCTCCCGCTTTTAACATTTTATCATTTCTATTTATATATTATTTCTATCAATAGTTTCTTTCTATTTCTTGAGGAGTTGTTATTGTTTTTTCCTTATTTTTAATTATTATTTTTAGTTCTGGGGTACATCTGCAGGATGTGCAGGTTTGTTACATAGATAAATGGATGCCATAGTGGTTTACTGCACATATCAACCCTCCTTCTAGGGGCACCTCTCAGGGTTATCAGTGCTCTGCCCATAAGCCCCTGGCTGGGGATGCTGAGATTCCCACTGGGAGGCCCTGTCCAGTGAGAAGGAGTGGATCCAGGTCCTCATCTCACTGGTGCCTGTGGCAAGGGAAAGCCTCTGACAATGATGGCAGCCACCCCTTCCCTCGGAAAATTCCATCTTCCTAGGCAGTTTCTTGCTGGCTGTGCTGGCTTTGGATGGGGGCTGATTCCAAGCCACTGGGTTCTGGCTTGTGGAGTTCTGTGGGAGCAAGGCCACTTGGCTCCATACCTTCAGCCCCCTCGTTACAAGATTGGATGGATCTCCTCCCTCACAGGATTTCCCAGAGCTGGAGTGTGCTAATACTCCTGTGTCTCAGTGCCTGCTCAAAGTGGCCACCCATCCAAGCAGCTGCCCTGATTCTCCACAGCTATATTCTTGGGACTGAAGACTCTGGTAGGGTGGGCTCAGGAGGGGACTTCCTGATTCAGAGGTTGCAAGGGTCCATGGGAAAAGCCTGGTTTTCAGGGAGGAGAAGCTAGGTCCCTCACCATCTTCCTGCTTGGAGGAGGGAGCTCCCTTTGCCACGTGCAGCACCTGGGTAGGGTCTTGCTCCGCCCTGCTTTTGTTCACTCTCCATGGGTCATGTCTGCCACCTAGTCAGTCTCAATAAGAGAACTTTGGTACCTCAATTGAAGATGCAGAGTTGACTTGCAGTTTTCCACCGTCTTGGTGGGAATTACGGAACAGAGCTGCCTCTATTCAGCCATCTTGGCTCCATCTTGTTATTATTTTTTATTGATTTATTGTTTAGTCTTTCTATTTAGGATAAGAGTAGTTTACACTCCAGGATTACGGTGTTATGATATTCTATGTTTTTCTGTGTATTATGACCAGTGAGTTTTGTACCTTCCATTTATTATTTATTGCTCATTAACGTTCTTTTCTTTATGACTGATATACTTCCTTTAGCATTTCTTGTAGGATAAGTCTGATGTTGATGAAATTCTTCAGATTTTGTGTCTGGGAAAGTCTTTATTTCTCCCTCATGGTTGAAGGATATTTTCACCAGATGTACTATCTAGGGTAAAAAAAAACAAAAAACTTTTCCCATCAGTATTTCAAATATGCCTTATCAGTTTCTCCTGGGCTCTACGATATCCACTGGAAACTACTGTTGCCAGATGCATTGGCGCTCCATTGTATGTTACTTATTTCTTTTCTCTTGCTACCTTAATGATCCTTTCTTAGTCCCTGATCTTTGGGAGTTTGATTGTCAAATTCCTTGAAGTTGTCCTCTTTGGGTTAAATCTGCTTGGTGTTCTATAATCTTCTTGTATGTGGATATTGATAGCTTTCTTTAAGTTTGGAAAGTTCTTTGTTATCCCCTTAAATAAACTTTCTATCCCCATCTCTTTGTCTACCTTCTACGTAAGGCCAATAATTCTTACATTTGTCCTTTTTGAGCCTTTTTTTTTCTTTTTTTTTTTTTGAGATGTAGTCTCTCTCTGTCTCCCAGGATGGAATGCAGTGGTGAGATGACTCACTGCAACCTCCACCTCCCAGGTTCAAACTATTCTACCTCAGCCTCCCGCATAGCTAGGATTATAGGCACATGTCACCACGCCCCGCTAATTTTTGTATTTTTAGTAGAGACAGGGTTTTGCCATGATGGCCAGGCTGGTCTTGAACTCCTGACCTCAGGTGACCCGCCCACCTCGGCCTCCCAAAGTGCTTGGATTACAGGCGTGAACCCCCACACCCGACCTTTTGGAGCTATTTTCTAGATCCTGTAGCTGTGCTACATTTTTTTAAATTCTTTTTTCTTTTGTCTCCTCTGTGTATTTTCAAATAACCTGTCTTCAAGCTAACTGATTTTTTCTGCTTGATCAATTCTGCTATTAAAAGACTTTGATGCATTCTTCAGTATGCCAATTACATTTTTTAACTCCACACTTCCTGCTTGATTATTTTTAATTATTTAAATCTATTACGTTTTTCTGATAAAATTCGGAGTTTCTTATCTGTGTTATCTTGAATTTCTTTTAGGTTTCCTCAACATAGCTGTTTTGAATTATCTGTCTGAAAAGTCACATATCTCTGCTTCTCAAAAATTGTTCCCTGGTGTATTACTTATTTCATTTGTTGAGGTCATGTTTTTCTGGATGTTGTTGATACTAGTAGATGTTTTTCAGTGTCTGGGCATTGAAGAGTTAGGTATTTATTGTAGTCTTCACTTTCTAGGTTTATTTGTAGCCATTCTCCTTGGAAAGGCTTTCCAGATATTTGAAAAGACTTGGATGGTGTTATCAAAACTGTCTCTGCTTTAGAGGGCATGCCAAGCCCAGTAACACTATGTTTCTTGCAGACTCATTGATGGTCTTGGACAATATCTGAGAGAAATCTATGGATTACAAAGTGGAGACTCTTGTTCTCTTTTCTTAATCTCCCTCAAACATACAGAGTCTCTTTCTCTGTTCTGAGTCACCTAAAGCTGGTAGTAGAGTAATACAAGTTCCCTTGTGGCCACTACCACTATGACTGTGCTGGGTCAAACCTGAAGGCAGCATAGCACTGGGTCTCACCCATGCCCTACTGTAACCACTCCCTGGCTATGGCCATGTTTCCTCAAGGGTCTGAGGCTCTGCAGTCAGCACATGCCAAATCCCATTAGGCTAATTTTCTCCCTTCAGGGCAATGAGTTTCCCCCTGCCTGGCTGGTTCCAGAAATGTTATCCAGGATTCAGGGAGTAGGGTAATAAACCTTAGAAGTCTAGTTGATGCTCTATTTTATAGTACCTGGGTGGGAAGATACAGTGCTTTCCCTTCTTCCTTCCCCTTTCCAAAGGCAAGGAATTTCATCCTGTAGCCACCACCAACACAGGCCACGGGGAGTACTGCCAGACTACTGCTGATATTTCCTTAAGGCCCAAGGACTTTGAAGTCAGCTTGCGGTGAATGCTGCCTAGCTGGAACTCACGCTGCTGGGCAGTGGGCTCCCTTCTGGCCCAGGGCTGGTCCAAAGATGCCATCCAAGAGTCAAGTCCTGGAATAGGGGACTCCAAGAGCCTGGTTGGTGCTCTACTCTTCTGTGGCCATGCTGGTACATAAGGTGCAAGACAATGTCTCCTTTAATTTTCCCTCTGCTTTTGTCAAGCAGTAGAAGTTTCATCTTATAGCCACTACAGCCAGTAACATGCTGAGTCTCACCTGAAGACAGCAATTCTCAGAGGCTCACCCAAGGCCATCAGTGTAGTACCCGGGTATCACTACCGGTAATTAAAGGCCCAAAAGCTCTTTATTTAATAGATGATGAATCCTGTCAGGATTGGGTTGTTCCCTTAAAAGCAGTGGATTCTCTTCTGCTCCAAGGTATGTCTAGAAATGTTGTCTGGGTTCTGGGGCCTGGAAAGGCAGCCTCATGACTCTGCCCAGTGCCTTATCCTGCTGTGGCAGAGCTGATATCCAAGATGCAAGAAAGAATCCTTCCCACTCTTCCCTCTCCTCTCCTCAAGCAGAAAAAAGGGGTCTGTTTGGAGCCATGAACTGTGAAGCCTGGGTCTGGGTGGTGGGATTGATGCCGGCACTCTCTTAGCCATGCCAGCTGGTGTCTCAGTGGGTTACACGCCCTCCCCCAACCCCTGACCTTATCCCCTATTTCTAAGCCCAGCTCAGCACTAGGGCTTGCCTAGGAGTTGCAATCCTTATTACCTAGACTGTCTTTAAATTTTAATTAGAGCAAAGAGCATTTTATCATGTGTTGGTTAGGTTTATAGAACTCAAGATTGGATTGCTAGGACTGACAATTCCCCTCCGGCTAGGGCCAGTTTAAATGCTCCCTGCATGGGTGGGTGATAGCTGAGTTTGGTCTGGTTCTCCTTTCTGCTCTAACAGGACAGCAATGAGTTCAGTGCCTCACAGTTGGCTGTGCTCTCCCTCTCCCAGCACGCAGAGACACTCTTAGCACCATGCAGCCACTGGTGGGTGTTGGGGAAGTTGGTGTCATTGATCCTGTTTCTTTTACCTTTTCAGTGCCTATTTCAGCTATATGGAGTTAAAACTGGGCA
Organism: Hylobates moloch; assembly: GCF_009828535.3. Lineage (NCBI taxonomy): Eukaryota > Metazoa > Chordata > Mammalia > Primates > Hylobatidae > Hylobates > Hylobates moloch. The sequence continues at coordinate 122,997,167 of NW_026652282.1, forward strand.
CTATGAAGGCTCACATGATTTTTGATTCTTGTGATTTTTTTTTTTCTGTGTAGTCATTAAATTGGTGTCCTTTCACGGGGGACGACTGGTGGATCTTTCTATTCTGCCATCTTGCCACTGTTCAAATTTCTGATGCTAAAGATTCTTTACATCTTAGCAAAGTGCCTGAAACTATCTGAAATAAATGAATGAATGAAAAATTACTGAATCAAATATATAAAGTAATTTTGCACCATATCCTGTCAATACAGATGCCCCTGAAATTTATTTCAAAAAGTATAATCAAGATCAAAATTTTTGATGCTTCCTTCAGATATTTTTATCTTAAAGACACAGAAACCAAAACCAGCTGTTCTCAATAGATTGGAAGAGCACAGCAGAGCTGTTTAATTTCTAGGCAGCCATCTTAAAGGCACATGGCTCTTGAACTGGTGTCTGTTGTTCTCATCACATATTTGATAATGCTTACAGGAACCACAACAAGTTCAATAAGGTTAAATACATTAAATTGTGTCCAAAATAGGCACTCCTAATTTACATAATATGTAGCACTTCTGACAAAAGTTACCACCTATGAAATCTATTAATTTTTCAGCATGTTTTTATTATTAAAAGAAAATTCAGGGTGTGTTTTTAAGTAAATGTCCGATTAAAACTCTATCCGACGTTCTGTAGTGTTGTATGTCCAAAAGGATTTATATCAAAAGTGAATACAAACTAATAAAGTAAAATTTCTGTGTGATTTTTCCAATGAATCCAATGATCTGACTCTGATATCATTTCCCATAGAAGACTTCTAAAGGCATTTTGAGCAATGACACCATTATAAGGCTATGTGTATATTCTACCAGGGAGACGACTTGGAAGAATAACACTCATTTAGATGTATAAATCCTGTTTTGTTTTCCTTTAAAATGTCCAATTATTTCTACTGCTGCCTCATCCATACTCATATATCTTCTTAATGCCTATCTGCAGATTTTCCTTAAAATAAATGTACTGTTGGGAAAAATGCCTTTGAAATTTCAGGTTCAAGATAGTCCTTTCCAATTAATAAAGTTAAGCTAGTATTAAAAGTTCCTACTTGTTAGAGTTATGTAAATAAGATTCATGCTGAGTGTTGGCAGGCAGCTATAATGGAAAAACAGGCCTACGCTAGGCCTCAGACACCTTAATTCTAGAATTGGTTTTACTTTGTAATATCAATAAAATGTGGATAAATCACTTAATAATTATATTCACTCGGCCGGGCGTGGTGGCTCACGCTTGTAATCCCAGCACTTTGGGAGGCCGAGGCCGGCGGATCACGAGGTCAGGAGATCGAGACCACAGTGAAACCCCATCTCTACTAAAAATACAAAAAAAATTAGCCGGGCGTGGTTGCAGGCGCCTGTAGTCCCAGCTACTCGGAGAAGCTGAGGCAGGAGAATGGCGTGAACCCGGGAGGGGGAGCTTGCAGTGAGCCGAGATTGTGCCACTGCACTCCAGCCTGGGTGACAGAGCGAGACTCTGTCTCAAAAAAAAAAAAAATTACATTCACTCATTATTCCGTCGCTCATTTGTTCATTCACTTACCTCCACTGCATTTTTTAAAACATGAAATGCTCATTAAATTGTTGTCACTTTGGTGATTTAAAAAATTGGTAAAATATAGTCTCTTCTCAAAAATTGTTTGCAAGTAAGTGAATAAAATTACAAACTTTTTCAACATTAAAATGAAAAACGCTTACCTGCCCTGCTTACCTCATTAATGCATTGTATCTAATGAAAGGGTGCTATGGCTTAAATACAATTTGTCCCCACCAAAACTCATGTTGAAGCTTGGTGCCCAATGTAGCAGTGTTGGGATCTGATGCCTTAAGAGGTGTTTAGCTTGTTATGATAGATAAATGTCCTCTCAAGACTGGATTAGCCCTTGTGGGAATTGACTATTTCCCAGGAGCGCAGGTTGTTCTAAAGGGAGGTTGTCTCTTCTTCTGTTGGCCTCTTTGAGTGTGTGCACTTTCTCTTCTCTTCTATATTATGACACAGCATAATATTCTATATTATGCTTATATATTATTCACCAGAAGCCTACCAGATGCATCTGCTCAATCTTGGGCCTCCCAGCCTCCAGAACTGTGAGCTAAAAAGACCTCTTTCTCTTCTAAATTATCCAGTCTCAGGTTTTCTGTTAGAGCAACAGAACAGTGACTAAGACAAAGGCCTTATGTGAAACTGCTTTATGAAGTATAAGTTACTATCCACATATTCAGGAATTAATATAAGATGCTATCTTACTCTGTTCAGGCTGCCAGAATAAACTACCATAGATTGGGTGGCTTATAAATAAAAGCCAATTTCATTAAAGCTGGTGTATTAATACAGGATTTTTTTGTAAGTGGTTGTTTTGTCAGTTTCATTTGAAGAGCTTGAGAACATGGAGGTGGGACAAAAAAGAGAAGAGGGATAAGGATTTAGAGTAACAGATGATGAGGGTGAAAATGTAAAAAAAAAAGGAGTAGGGAAGAAGTTATGTTGAGGTCTGGAAGAGGAGTGTTGTGAAAAGCATGAGGCTTTGAAAACATGAGAAGTACCCTCAAAGGAAGAGTAGAAGAATCCCGGGGGGAAGAGGAGTGAAAGAAACGGAAGATGGAGTGGAGTATAAGAATGTGAGTGACATGGTTTTGTTCTGAGTGGTTTCTCAAAAATATATGGAAATTTTTCTTAGTGTAAAGCAGCAGACTTCAGTTCCTATCTAGCTCAATTATTTTTTTAGTTGCAAGAAAGTAGTAACAAAAGTACACCCCAAGAAGATCAACATTAAGGAAAAAGTAGATTTATGATAAGAACACAGGAGAATCACACAGAAATCTTTGCAGGAAATAAAGCTAGAATTTACAGAAAATAGGAAATGATCAGGCTATTTTTCTCCTTACTTTTTCTTGACTGTCTCCCTCTCTTTCTCCGTCCTCTCATTCTCTCTCTGTGTTTCTCTCTCTCTGTCTCTCTCTCTCTCTGTCTCTCCCTCCCTCCCTTCCCCCTTTTCTCTTTCCCTTTCTTCCCGCCATGTTCTTTTACTCTGAGGCCACATGGGATCTCTTCTCAGCTTCTTTCTCTATGTCAGCCATGTTCCTTCCTCTCTACAGACTATTTTAACTGTTTGCCTGTGGGCTACCACGTGCCTGCTCCCAACTCTACGGGGCTTTTCTCAGTGGAATCAGGAGGCCTGGGTTCAAATCCTCAATCCACTTTATCTGTGTCACTTTGGTCAAGTTGCTCAGGAACGTCTATGTTCCTCCATTTCCATATCTGTAAAATGGAGGTGATAAAAACACCAACTTTTTACTAGATTATGGTGAAGATGAAGTATGTTAATTTATGTAAAATGCTTTAGGAAGTGCTTGACCCATAATAAGTACTTCACAAATTATTTTATATCATAATTACATCAATTAGGCTCTCCAGAGAAAATCAACTCAGGCTTTTTAGCCAACTCCAATTTTCTAAAGGAGAGACTATTTGTTCAGATCAGACAGTAACTTGCTGTCCAGCCTTGACCAGCACTCTTCCATACTAGGCATTTCAGTTTCTTCAAAAATAAAATCAGAGGGTGGAATTTGATGTATCCAAAGATACGTGTTAGAGTTAAGATTCTGTGATTCTATTATAGGGTTTCCCTTTAATTGAACAAATTCAGACATGCATTAAATGTTATTTACTATGTAGTTCCTAGGATCCTTTATAAATAATATACATTAAGCAATTAAGTTCCAAAATTAAAGGTAAATGTAAATCACAACAGATATAAATATATTCTCAAGTTCCCCACTATCTGTACCCAACTCCTGGGGGAAGGAGATTAAATTTAGTTGCATTTCTGTAAGGCTTTAAAACATAAAGCATTGATTTGGCATACCAAATACACCCCATAATAAATATGCATTTGCTTAGAAACTGAAGCAGTTTTGATAGAGACTGGCTGGAAGAATTAAAATGGAAAAGAAAATTAGCAAGAAGAAGTGAGCGGAGGAATGAAGAATTAGCAATCTGCATAGTTTCCATTAGTACCTATTAGGAAAATAGAATCTGGCCATGTGGTGCCATTATTCCACAGGCTGATGAGATGAGCAGAGAGGGGGTAAGTGTAAATAAATGTAACTGTATTTTTCACTTTGCATTGTGCTATATGTTTCCAAAGGGAAAGCGTCCCTTTTGACTATGTAATTTTCTTGCTATGCACACAACACCAGGGGACATTACCAACCTTGGAAAACTGAGACGCAGCATACCGATTAATAAACTAGTTTAGTGCAAGGCCCTCCTGGTGGGATTTTCAGAGCTGCCAGATTGAAAGCGCTGCCAGTTTACAAAAGGAGACGCTTCATTAGCTAAAGCCAATAGAGGCTTCTTTCTCCAGCCAAAGCTCCTAGCTTCACAGGGAAATGAAAGCTGCTCATCTGTGGGTTGGGAGGGTGTGTGTGTGGGGGTGGTGGTGGGCTGTTATATATTCAGAGTGTTCTCTAAAGCACTTTAGAAATCTCAAAAAATATTTGGATTATCCATAATGCTTTAACTGTAAAAAACTAAGTGCTTAAATGTGTTATTCTTTTTCCTTTAGTTACTCACTGATTAGTTATAGTGACCGATAACACCAAACTCTAAATATCTGTGTATAGAAGTTCATAAAAAGGTCATGGTTAATGGACATAGTAAAAGGGACATTGCTGCAACCATTTCAAAAATGTCAATCTAATTTTGACTCCTTGTAAATCTAATTTTTACCCATCACATATTTAAAAATATATTAAAATGTGGGTATGGAGTTTGCTTTTAGGGTAATAAAGATGTTTTGAAACTAGATAAAGGTGGTAGTTGCACAACATTGTGAATGTATTAAATGTTACTGAATTGCTATCTTTAAAATGGTTAATTTATGTTATGTGGACTTCACATTAATAAAAATAAATAACAAAAAATGTGCAAATGGGTATTTTAATAAGTTTATAATTTGTTTTCTTTTGAGTATGATGAAGTTAATATTTTGCAGTTTGTAATGAAATGTAAAACTCTCATTCTTTTGGTCCTTCTGGAAGCTACGTCTGGTCTGTGTTGAACGTCCATCTACAAAAAGCACAATTTGAAATGAATCTTGTATGATGTTGCTGAAGTGATATTGCCACTTCCTTTGAAAGTGACATCTACACTGCATAAAATATTTCTCTTTTTTGTTCCTCCTGATCTCTTAATATTTCATTTGGTGATGGATGCTGATTTAACCCAGAAATGTTGGAGCAACTTGAGTATGTTAAAATAGGCTGGGTGCACCCGATCTGTGGCCCACAAGTGGTAAAACCTAGGGCGAGTCCTATGTCCTTTGTAATAACCAGTTGCCTCATCTGTATAATAAAGAAGTGAAGTAGATGCTAAGAGCCCTTCCTTTTCTAAAATGAAGATGCTCTGTGGTCTCTGTAAGCAACTTTCCAATAACCAGTGTTAGTGTATTTACTGTGAATATCAACTAGATGCCTTGTGTGGGGCTTCGGTTCTACAAATAATTGAAAGGTATGTTTCATACCCTTGTTTACTTTATAGTATGTTATCTCAGTTCCAAAGCAAAATTAAGTTCTGAGTTGTTTGATACAAGGTTCAGTGTTTCAGGCAATCAAAAAAGATAAAGATAAATGATGACTGGAGGTATGGATTCTGGATGAGTTGGAACTTCAGATGGACATGGAATAAAGCATAGGAATTAAATAGGCTGCAAAGGAAAGGTCAATTTCCCCTGTTCTATAAATAAGGAAATAGAGGTTCAAAGTTAAAAGGACTTTACAGTGTTAAACAGCTAGTAAATAATAGAAAGATTTTAACTTTGGCTTTTGTGGTACCAAAGACTCTCCACTTAACACCTTCCTGCTTGTATTATTTCAGTCAATATTTCATTCGTTTTACAAGTACATTTAGATTCTACTATGCGTCAGACACAAAGCTAAGCTCTGAAGTAGAAAAGTATATAGGACATAAGTGGTTCTTCCCTGATGGAACTCACAGTCTGGTGGAAGAGACAGAAAATAAACAAAGAATTATAGAAATTAAAAGTTAAAAACTGTGATTAGGAGTGATGAAGTAACAGAAGAAGGTGTTAGGAGAGAATAACAAGACTTCCCTAATTCAGATTGGGAGCTCTTGAGGAATTTCTTAAGGAAATGATATTGGCTGGGCACGGTGGATCACGCCTGTAATCCCAGCACTTTGGGAGGCCAGGGCGTGTGGATCACGAGGTCAAGAGATCAAGACCATCCTGGCTAACACACGGTGAAACCCCGTCTCTATTAAAAATACAAAAAATTAGCCGGACGTGGTGGTGGGCGCCTGTAGTCCCAGCTGCTTGAGAGGCTGAGGCAGGAGAATGGTGTGAATTCGGGAGGCGGAGCTTGCAGCGAGCCGAGATGGCACCACTGCACTCCAGCCTGGGCAACAGAGTGAGACTCCGTCTCAAAAAAAAAAGAAAAGATATTTATACTGAGAGATGAAGTCAGGTAGGAACTACGCAGGGAAAAAGTAGTGGGAAAAAGTGCTCTACGCAAAAAGAAGAGCATGTGTGAAAGACTTACAGCCGATAAAAGCTTCACTTCTTTCAGCAAAAGAAAGAAAAGCAGTGCAGCTCATGTGCAGACACAAGGAAGCAAATAACCAAGAATAAATGTGAAGAGGTTCACATTATCTTAACAAGGCTGCTTGACATCCTGTGACATGCAGTGAGTTCAGTTAACCCAACAGTGGTCCCTGGATATCAGCAGACACCATGTAGAATCAGAAAATACTTTCATTATGTATTCTTTTCTGTCTGGCTTCCTTTGCTCAACATGTTGTTATATGTTTTTGCAGTTTGTTCATTTTCATTGCTGTATACTATTTCATTTTGTTATTACCCTACAACATATATATGTACTTTTTGTTGTTGTTGTTGATGAACATTTGGGGAGTTTCAACATTTGTCCTCTTACGAAGAATACTGCCATGGATATGCCTGTACATGTCTTTTGGTAAAAATATACACTCATTTTGTTGGGTATGTATCTAGGAGCAGGATTGCTAGATCACAGAATTTTCATATATTCAGCCTTAGCATGTATTCCTAACCGTGTTCCAACATCATAGAACTTGCACATCTGCAAGCAATGCATATAAATCCTGTTTTTTCCTTCTCACCAATAGGTGGAATTCCCTCAGTTTGTTAATATTTTAATTTTAGTCACTCTGATGTATAGAATTATCACACTGAGGTTTTAATATACACTTCTCTGAATAAAAATTAGTTTAGGCATCAACATTAAACATTACATTTTTTTTTGGCTATTTGGTTATCCTCTTTGGTGACATGCCTTTTTAAATTGTATTCATTTTTCTATTGGATTTTTTGACTTCTTATTATTTGTAGTTCCTTAAATATTTTGGATTCAGGTCCTTTGATATATACATATATATATGTATATATACACATATACATATATATATGTATATATACACATATACATATATATGTATATATACACATATACATATATATATGTATATATACACATATACATATATATGTATATATACACATATACATATATATGTATATATACACATATACATATATATGTATATATACACATATACATATATATGTATATATACACATATACATATATATACACACATGTATATATTTAATTTTCTCCCACTTTGTAACTTACTACTTCACTCTTTTAAGCATACATTTTGTAGATTATACATTTTTAACTTTAATAAGATACAGTGAAACAACTTTTTTTCTCTATGGAAAATGCTATTTATATCCTGTTGAAGAAATCTTTGCCTACTCCAGATCACAAAGATATTATCCTATAGTTTCTCTCAAATGCGTTATTGTTTTAGCTTTCATTTTCAGATTTATGAGACACCTGGAAATAATTTTTGTGTATCAGATGAGACAGTTTTCATATAAAAATTTCCAATTTCCAAGCACCATTTACTTAAAATACCAACATTTTCCTACTATACTGTAGTGGCACCTTTGTCATAAATTACATTAACATATATATGTGGGCTACTTTCTGGGCTCATCATTGGGTTATTTTTCTATTATTACACAAATACTCCACTGTTCAAATTACAATGGATTTATAATTGTTGCTGTTTAGTAATTATACTCCATGTTAGATATTTCGATATTCTTGAGTAATTTTGCCCCAGTGAATTTCCATATAAGTTGTAGAATTATCACACAAACACACATACGCAACTTGCAAAGATTTTTATTAACACTTTAGTGATGTTTGAGAGAATTTACAACGTAGAGTGTTTTAATGAGTGAAAATGGTACACCTTTCGTTTATTCGGTGTTTTTCAATTTATCTCAGTAGTGATTTGTAATTTTCAGTGTATAAGACTTACATATTTTCATTAAATTCATCAGTAGATATTTAAGATTTTAAATGTTATACTTAATCACATTTTTATTTTTTTCTAATTATTTGATGCTAATGCATAGAAATACAATTGTTTTACTATCAATATTAAGCTTATAGCTAGTATCATTTCCAAATTCTCTTGCTGATTTTAACAGTTTCTCTGAAGATAGGATTCTTTTTCTTTTTCAATATACATAATTATATCATCTGCAAAAAATGAGTTTTATTTCTTGGCTTTCAATACTTATGACAAATATTTCTTTTCATTGCATTTTGCACTAATGAAGAACATCAATACAATTTTAAATAGAACTGATGATAATCAACCTTTTGCTTTAGTCCTAATGACATGGTGAAAGCTTTAAACATGTCATAATTAAGTATGAAATTTGTTGTGTGTTGTGCGTGTGTGTTTCTAGATACTCTTTTTAAATTAAGAACATTCCCTTCAATTTCTATTTTTATAAAAATGTTAATCATAATTTATTTGAAATCTTATCAAGTAGTTTCTGTATTTACAGAGACTGTTTCCTTTTGTCATTCTTTTAATAGTGTGAATTAAAGTGATAGAATTTTCAGAGGCAAACAATCCTTGTACTTCTAAAATAAAATCCATAGGTTGGCAGAGAAAGATGGTGCAATAGAAGCCTATACCATTCCTTCCCCTCCCACCCCACAGGAACACCAAATTTTAATGACTATCTGCATACAGAAAAGCATCACCACAAGAAAAATAACTTAGGTGAGCAATTACAGTACCCGGTTTTAAGCTCATGTCACTAAAAGAAGCATTGAAGAGGGTCAGAGAGACATTCTTGAATCACTGATCCCCCATCATCTGACAGCAGCCCTGTAGCAAGGAAAGTATATGCACCTAGAAAAGGGAGTGTGCAGTGACTGGGAGACTTTACATTGAACTTAGTGCGACCCTATCATAGGAGAGAGGAAAATTCTGTTTGGCTCAGCCAGCACCCATGCATAGAGGGAGCATTTGGACCAGATCTAGCCAGAGGGGAATCACCCATCCCAGTGGTCAAAACTTGAATTTCTCATCAAGCCTCATAACTGTGGGCTGAAGCACTCTGCGGTCCTACATAAACTTGAAAGGCAGTCTAGGACACAAGGGCTGCAATTTCTAGGCAACTCGTAGTGCTATGGTGGGCTTAGAGCCAGTAAACTAGTGTGGCACATGACCTAGGGAGATATGTGGCTAAGGGAAGGCTTTCATCATCCCTCCACAATCCCAGGCAGCGCAGCTCACAACAACAAAAGTTACTCCTTCCTTTGGCTTAATGGGAGAAAAGCAAACAGTAAAAGGGACTTTGGTTTGTATGTTGGATACTAGCTCAGCCACAATAGGATAATGGCACAGAGCAGAGTCATGAGGCCCAGCATCCAGGCCCTAGCTCCTGGATGACATTTCTAGACACACCCTAGGCCAAAAGAGAACCTACTACCTTGAAAGGAAGGACTCAGTCCTGACAAGATTTATCACCTGCTGACTAAAGAGGCCTTGGACCCTGAATAACCAGCAGCAATACCCAGAGGGTACACCATGGACCTTGGACTCTGAGGCAAGCTGGCTCCTGGGGAAGACCCATCACATATCCAGATATGGTAGCTACAGTGAAAGACTCCTTCTGTTTGAGAAAAGCAAAGGGAAAAGTAAAGGGGGGAACTTTGTTTTGCACCTTAGGTACCACCTCAGCCACAGTGAGGTACGGCAACAAGTGGGCCTTGGGGTCTCCAACCGGAGGCCGAGGGCCTTGGACAGCATTTCCAGACCTGGCCTGTACCAGATGGGACCCCACTCCCCTAAAGGGTGAGTCCCAGGCCTGGCAGCATTCACTGCAATTTGGCTAAAGAGCTCTTGGGTGTTAGGTGGACATTGGTGATGGCTTGGCAGAAACCCACCATGGGCTGCAGAAAGGGGAGGAAAAGGCTTCTATTGTGGTTTGAGTGCCAGCTTAGCTGAAGTAGAATAGACCATCAGGCCAATTTCTAAGGTGTTTGCTCCAATCCATGGCTCCCAAAGAGCATCTCTGGACTGGGCCAGGGCCTAGTCCTGAAGGGAAGGACACAAAGCTGGTTGGCTTCACTACCTGCTAATCATAGAGCCCTAGGGCTTTGGATGAACATCATAAGTAGCCAATTCATAGTTACAGAGAACCTTGGGTGAGCCCCAGTGCTGTGCTGGCTTCAGGTCTGACCCAGCACAGTCCCAGTAGTGGTGGCCACTGGGGTACCTGCATCAACACACCCCTAATTCCTGGTGGCCCAGCACAGAGAGAGATACTCCATTTGTCGGGAGAAAGTAGTGAAAAGAAAAAAAAAAATCTGTGTCTGGTAAGCCAGAAAATTCTTCCAGATCTTATTCAACACCACCAAGTCAGTACCTCAAAGAGTCTGCAAAAAACAATAATGATACTAGGCTTGAAGCCTAGTCTCTTTGAATACCTAGAAAGACTTCTCAAGAAGGTTGGGCACAAAAAGCACAGACTGCCAAGAGTACAAAAAAGAACTAACTCTTCCATGTCAAGATACCAAAGAAGATCTACAAGCATCAAGATCATTCAGAAAAACATGACCTCAATGAACTAACAAGTAAGGCACCAAGAACCAAGGCTTAAGTAACAGAGATGTGTGACCTTTCAGAGAATCCAAAATAGTTGTTTTTAGGAAACTAAAAGAAATTCAAGATAGCACAGAGAAATAATTTAGAATTCTATCAGACAAATTAAAAGATTGAAATAATTAAGAAATATCAATTGTAGACTTGAAGAATGCAACTGACTTATGAGGAATGCATCGGAGTCCTTTTATAGCAGAACTGATTAAGCAGAAGAAAGAATTAGTAAGCTTCAAGAGAGGATATTTGAAAATACACAGCCAGAAGAGACAAAAGGGAAAAAAAAAACAATGAAGCATGCTTATGAGATATAGGAAGTAGCCTCATAAGGGAAAATCTAAGAGTTACTGACTTAAAGAGGAGGTAGAGAAAGAGATTGGTAGAAAGACTATTCGAAGTGACAATAACAGAGAACTTCCCAAACCTGGAGAAAATTAACAACATTCAAGCACAAGAAGCTTATAGAATACCAAGCAGACTTAAACCAAAGATCACCTCAAGGCATCCAATAGTCAACATCCCCAAGTCCAAGGCTAAGAAACGATTCTAAAAGCAGGAAGAGAAAAAAAAAAAAATAACATGCAACAGAGTTTCAATACGTCTGGCAACCAAATTTTCAGTAAAAACCTCACAGGCCAGGAGAGAATGGCATGACATATTGGAGGTGCCAAAAAAGAAAGAAAAAAAGTTTGCTTAGAATAATAAAGCCAAAAAAAAAAAAAAATTTACGTAAGAAGGAGAAATAAAGATCTTTCCAGCCAAACAAAAGCTGAGGAGTGTCATGAGCACCAGATTTGTCCAAAAAGAAATGCTAAAGGGAAGTTCTGTAATAGTGATTACACAAAAAAACAGAATATTATATAACACTGTAATTGCAGTGTGTAAACTACTCTTATCCTAATTGGAAAGAGTAAATGATGAGCCAATCAAAAATTGTAACTAAAACAAATTTTCAAGGCATACACAGTACAATAAGACATAAAGAGACACAACAAAAAGTTGAAAAGTGTGGATATAACGTGTAGAGTTTTTACTAGTTTTCCTTTGTGTCTTTGTTTATGCAATCTGTGTTGTCGTCAGTTTAAAATAATGGGATATAAGATAGTATTTGAAAGCCTCATGGTGACATCAAATCAAAAAATATACAATAGAAATGTGAATAAAAAAGCAAGAAATTAAATTATACCACAAAAGAAAATCACCTTCACTTAAAGAAAAATACAAAGGAAAGAAAGAAGGAAGAGAAGTTCACAAAACATCCAGAAAGCAAGTAAAAATATGTTATTATTGATAAGTCCTTACTTATCAGCTTATTTGGGAGAAGACTCAAATAAATAAAATTACTCAGTAGTAATTACATTGAAGGCAAATGAATTAAACTGTCCAATCAAAAGGCATAAAGTGGCTGAATTTTTTTAAATGACCCAATAATCTGTTGCCTACAAGAAACACATATTGCCTATAAAGGTACACAGAGACTACAAATAAAGGGATAGAAAAAGATATTCCATGCCAATGGAAACAAGAGGAGGAACTTATATCAGACAAAGTAGATTTTAAGAGAAAAAGTGTACAAAGAGACAAAGAAGATCATTAAATAATAATAAAAGAGTCAATCCAGCAATAGAATATAATGATTGTTAATATATATGCACCCAATATTAGAGCACTCAGATATAAAGCAAGTACTATTAAAGAGAGAGATGGGCCCCAATACAATAATAGCTGGAGATTTCAACACCCCACTTTCATAATTGTACACATCTTCTAAATAGAAAATCAACAAAGAACCATCAGACTTAATCTGCACTGTAGAATAAATGAACCTCACAGATATTTATGAACATTTCATCCAAAGTCTGCAGATTGCATATTCTTTTCCTCAACACAAAAATCATTTTCAAGGATAGACCATATGTTAGGTCACAAAACAAGTCTTAAAACATTATTTGAAATTATCCAAACACATGGAAATTAAACAATATGCTCCTGAATGGCCAGTGGGTCAATGAAAAAATTAAGAAAATTTATAATTTTTTGAAATAAATGATAATGAAGATATAACATATCAAAACCCATGGGATACAGTGAAAGTAGTATTAAAAGTGAAATTTATAGCTATAAGTGCCTATACCAAAAAAGAAAAATAAACTAATGATTCATCTAAAAGAACTAGAAAAGCAAGGGCAAATGTAACCCCAAATAAGTAGAATATAAATAATAAAGATCAGAGCAGAAATAAATGATTTTGAAATGAAGAAAACAGTAACAATTTAAAAAAAATAAAAAGTTGTATTTTTAAAAGTACACAAAATTGACAAACCTTTCCCAGGCTAATGAAGAAAAAAAGGGAGAAGACCCAAATAAATTAAATTAGAGATAAAAAAGGAGACATTACAACTGATATTGCAGAAATTAAAAGGATAATTAGTGGCTACTATAAGAAATTATATGCCAATGAATTAAAAAATCTAGAAGAAATGTATAAATTCCTAAGTACATACCATATACCAAGATTGAACCATGGAGAAACCCAAAATATGAATAGATCAAAAACAAGTAAAGAGATTGAAGATACATTAAAAAGTCTCCCAGTAAATAAAAGCCTGTGACTCCATGACTTCACCACTGAATTCTACCAAACATTTAAAAAATTAATATGAATCCTACTCCATGTATCCTAAAATAGAGAGGAAGAGGAAACACATTCACACTTATTCTATGAGAACAGTGTTACTGTGATACCAAAAACTAATTAAAGACACATCAAAACAAGAAAACTATAGGCCAATATCACTAATGAATATTGGTGCAAAAATTCTTAAAATACTAGCAAACCAAATTCAACAATAAATTAATAAGATAATTCATCATAACAAAGTGAGATTTATCCCAGGGATACAAGGATAGTTCAACATATGCATATCAATCAATGTGATATATCATACCAACAGAATGAAGGACAAAAATCTTAGGGTAATTTCAATTTATTCAGAAACAACATTTGATAAATTTCAACATCACTTCATGATAAAAATCCTCAAAAAAGTGGAGATAGAAGGAACATAATAAAAACATATATGACAGACTCACTGCTAGTATCATACTTAATGGGAAAAGAGAGAGAGAGAGAGAGAGAGACAGGTTGATCTGGGTCTGTTAATAGACATGTTATTTTTTGCCACATTGAAATATGGTGGTACAAGGAAGAGAACGAAAATTCCCTCCTCTCTCTGGACTCTTACCAATCCTAACCTGGTTTATTCAGACATTCTAAAATGCTGCAAGCAAATTATTAATTTGCTTATCGTCAACACACTTATCGTCGACAAGTTGAGGATGCTCTTCCTCCTGTTTGTCCATCCAAACCACTCCACAACCTAAAATTTGGAGACAGTGTTCTGGAGGCAACTTTACCAGAAGGCTAATTTTGAACCTTATTTTAAGGGCCCTACTTCATGCTCATTACAATTAACAGTGCTGCCAAATTCCAGGAAGTCCAACACTGGGTTTTTGTCTCTCAACTCAAGAAGTATGAGAGACATTTTGAATGTAATCCATTCCAATTGAGGACCTGAAACAAAGGCTCTTGGGTTCCCAGAGGAAGACAGTGCACTGAGGTAGACGGATTTCCCATGAACTTTGGGCATCCAGGTAAATGATGTCATGAGGTATTCAGCTTCCACTGAAGATACTGTCAGAACAAGATCGATTAGGATTCCTTTGTCTCCATTTTGTCCTTTTAATTCTCAGTTTTCTTCTTTGCTGTATCTTTCTTCTTCTCTCTGTCCTCCAGTGTTATCTTTGCTATACACATACTTTCCACCTTGCAACCTAAACCATATGATTTTCTACTATTTTATTAAGACAAATTCTTAGGTATGAAATTACTGTGTCGTGATATGAGTATTTTTTCACTCTTAATCAAGTTTTTTTTAGACATGTGGATTCCAAACTTGTTACACGCTTATTATAACAACTTAAATAATAGATATGTGCCTGAAATAACATTAAAATATATAGTAATATCCAATTTAGCAAGGTTGTGGGGAAATGATATTCTTATATGCATTTTATTTGACTGTAAGATATTATTATACCATGCTGGAGAGCCAGTTAGCCATTAGTACCTTGAAGAGCTACAGTTATCCACATAACGCAACTCAGAAATTTGTCATGAGAGGCCCTCTCCCACACAGGGTGAGGAAACAGGCAGCACTATGCATTTTAGAATTGTTTCCTACAGTTAAAATGGAAAATAAACTGAATGCCCATCAATATGGAACTAGATAATTTGCTGCACAGTCATACAATAGAACATTGTGCAGCTGTGAAAATAAATTATGATGTATTTCAACACAGATGAATGTCACAAACACATTAATGAGTTTTTTTAAAGTAAGTGGAAAAAGCATTTATAAAGCATGCTATTGATATAAAACTTTTTCAGAAAACCAAACAGTATTATATGTTTTCTATAGGTATTTATGCAAAAAAAAATGGAAAACTACTTTTCAAAATCACACTAGTGTTTATAGGGAATAGGAGAAAAAAATAAGAATGCAAGTAGAAGTTAAGCAAAATAATAGTTTAATTTGTAATATTTTAACGGAAAAGAATATAGTTATTATGTTTCCTGTGAAACTCCAAACTACATGCGTGTGTATGCTTATGCACCCACATACACACACACACACACACACACACACACACAGAGACTTACAAACACATTCAGAGAGAGAGAAAGCCCACAGTATTCACAATACTATATTCCGGATTGTAAATGTATGATTGGTTATTTTCTTATATATATTGAGATGTTTTTTTTAAGATAAAGAGGAGGCAGAACTGTGATTAATTCTAGGAAAACTATTGTTTTCTCTAATGGCTTTCTGTCCTTTTAATCACTCATTCACACATATAAGCATGCTCGCACATAAAGCTATTTCCGTAGATGGAGCAGTATTTAACCAGTGTGGCTGATAAAGGATCACTTGCTAGAACTAAGACAGTCCATGTGATCAAACCACCTTAAGTATCTAAAAATATTCTGAGTGGTTTTCCATGATGGAGGGCGTGGGCAACTGTCTATTAAATGCTTTGCACAGCTTCCAATCAAGGGAAAGATGATTTATGTGACCTCATATTTTGCAATATTAGAATATTCTATATATATAACCTATGACATATATATAATCAACCTATATACAACCTATATATATATACACATAT
Organism: Hylobates moloch; assembly: GCF_009828535.3. NCBI lineage: Eukaryota > Metazoa > Chordata > Mammalia > Primates > Hylobatidae > Hylobates > Hylobates moloch. The sequence goes on from NW_026652282.1 coordinate 123,013,469, forward strand.
AGTGCATATATATATAACCTACATGTATATATAACTAAAAGTCTATCATAGTGGTTACAGTTATACTGAAAATTCCCTTTTCAGCTCTGAATGTGAATAAGCCTTAACTTATCACCTAGAAAACAGAGGGAATGCTATGCTCTCACAGGTTAACTGCATTGTAATCTAAATGGCCTTAACTTATTAACTCATCATTAATCACTGATGATATGGGCATGTAATTTTAAACTGCACTTACAGACTTTATTGCTTGCTCTTGTGCAAATAAACGTTGTGAAAATTTTAGTGACTTTTAAATAAGAAAACAGTTCCAATTCTGTATAACAAAATAAAAATTGAAGTTAATGACCATAGAATCAAAGAAAAATTAGGAATGGACCCACTCTGTTTCTTTTTAAGTAAGGCCTTCTGCCTTAATTAGGCTTATCAGAACATGGAGCTACTCTTGCTCAGCTAGCTTTTCTGATCTTGGAATGCAAGTGCTTTCTGTTAAGACTTGGAACCCATTCAAGTACCCTAATTCAGATACATTAAATCAAGCTCCCCAAAGGAGTATTCACATGCGAACACAGATTTTTATCAGTGATATTTGAAGATGTGGGCAGAGTAAGAAGAATGCCAGAAGACTGGATGCAACTTTAAGCGGACCTGTGCACTCATGAGATTATGATACCCACTGTCCCCATTTGTAAGAAAAAAGCATAATAAACAGCAACGTAATTGTTAAGGAAATAAAACAAACGTATGAGGATTTCTTGATATCCCTCTGATGATGTGTTTTCTTTTGAAATATCAATTTTTTGTGTAAAAATTTTTTGTTATCTCTGCTTTGCTGGTGCCTTGTATCTTGCTTGGCCTAATACATAAACCAGCATAAACTGACAGAAGAGAAAAAAACAGGCATATTTATGTTTCTTTTCCAAAGATGGTGAAACTAGAAGTTCCAGACCTATGATCTTGATATTAATGCACAGCAAAATTCAAGAACAGACTGGCAACTAGGTAGCTTATTAGCATTGATAAAGTAGACATTAGTAGTTGCCAGAATAGATTCAGCAATACTAAGTCAAGTTAATAATTGTGGATTACCAGACTGGTTAATTTGGTAGAAAGGGGTGTGTCTGTGTGTGTGAGTGTGTATCTGTACATGCACTATTTTTCCTTAGTTTAAAAAAGAATTTGGATAGTATTTCCTCATATATATAAAGACAAGAAAATAAAACAAACTAAATGACAGTACAAACAAATGGATTTTTAAGTCCTTGAATAAGCTGATCAACACTCATTTCCTACAATCAAAAAACCACTAAGAGATATCGTCTCACACCAGTCAGAATGGTTGTTATTAAAACGTCAAAAAACAACAGATGGTGGCAAGGCTAGGGAGAAAGGGGAATGCTCGTACGCTGTTAGTGGGAATGTAAATTAGTGCAGCCACTGTAGAAGGCAGTTTGGAGATCCCTTGAACAACTTAAACACAACTGCCATTACTGAGTACACGTCTACAAAAAAATGAATTGTTCCACCAAAAAGATACATACATTTGCATGCTCTTCCCAACACTATTCACAATAGCAAAGACATGGAATCAACCTAGTTGCTTATCAGTGGTGGACTGAATCAAGAAAACATGGTCCATATACACCATGGAATACTATGCAGCCATAAAAATAAATGGAATCACGTTTTTGCAGCAACATGGATGCAGCTGGAGGTCATTACCCTAAGAGAATTAATGCAGGAACAGAAAATTGAATATCACATGCTCTCACTTACAAGTGGGAGCTAAATGTTGGGTACTCATGGACATAAAGATGGCAACAATAGACACTGAGGACTACTAGAGGGGGATGGAAGATGGTACAAGGTTTGAAAACCTAACTATTGAGTACTGTGCTCAGTAATTGTGTGATGGGATCAATTGTATCCTAAACTTCAGCATTACACAGTATACCCAAGTAACAAACATACACATGTATTTCCTGAACCTAAGATAGAAGGTGAAATTAATAAAGAAAGAAAATTTTAAAAACTCATTTCCTCATTCATTCGATGACTATTTATTCATTGCCTAATATAATCGTGAGCACTGAAATTTAGAAGTGAATAAAACGTAGGCCCTGGTCTTAAAGAGCTTACTTTTCTCCTTTTTCCCACCACCCTCTCTCTGCGTGTGTGTGTGTGTGTGCGTGTGTGTGTGTGTGTGTGTGTGTGTGTGTGTTGGTTACAGTAGTGGTAATAGTGATGTGTGTGGACTCTGGAGTAAGTAAACTGGATTGGATTGCCAGGTCAACTATTTAATAGTCATGCAACTTTAGACATGTTCCCTAAATTCTTTGTGTCTTAATTCCTTAAGATGAGAATGATAATAGTATTCGATCATAATGTTGCATGTGGATTAAAAGAGAGAGAACATGTATGGCACAGCCTGATAGCTGTCCATCAAAACCCACCCATCCCTTCTTTAAGACCTCAGGCAGACTACATTTTCCCAGTTGCCCATTCAGTTAGCTGTGACCATGGGACTAGGGCGTTTATTGCTACATGAATAGAAGTAGATTGACATGATATATAAAACTTCCAGATCAGTCTACATAAACTTCCTCTGTGCTCTTTTCCCCTCTGGATGATTGTATTGTCAGTAACCATGGGAACTTTGGAAGCTACTTATGTCATGTTTGTTAAAGGTAGAACCTCTGACAGCCTGGGTTTCTAAAAGCGTGTGTGTGTGTGTGTGTGTGTGTGTGTGTGTGTGTTTGTGTGTGTGTGAGAGAGAGAGAGAGAGAGATTAGGGAGTAAGAATACACATATAAACAGATTCTTTCAGTGCAGTGAAGTATGTTCTGTAATGGAACCATGGGATCATGGAGGGAAGTTAAGTAAATTAGTAGTAACCTGAAAAAAAGTTGCGAAAGAAAGGCATAGAAATATTTCTAGAAAAAATGAACTTAAACTAAGATTTAAAGTACAAGAAGAGATTGATCAGGTAAAAAGGAAAATAAATAACATCCTAGACAGAGTGAAAGGAATTCTTAAAGGAACAGGGACATGAAATGGCATGACACATTCTGAGAACTTCTAGTATTTTCAATCTAGAATATAAAATGGAATCCAAGTAATAGGGAGATATAGAGCTGGAAATGAGAAAACTTCCCAGATTACAGGGGGCTTCCTATACAAGGGCAAGAATGCTTGACATTATTCTGCAGTCCAGTTGAGACTATGCAGCTCATTGATAAATATCTGTCCACTTCTACACAAAAGCATGGCCCTCATCTCGTTCAGGAGTTTTATCATTGACTTGGATGAGACAGCAAAACCATGATGAGAAGCAAATTGACCAAAGGCTGGAGTAATAGCTAAGGCACTGATGATAGAAGGAAGAGTCAGAATGATCTTTATCAGTCAGTAAGTATGAGGTCTGTATTACAATCTAAAGAGTTATCTTCTAAACCCATGTTTAGAATAATTCATGTAAAAACAATCCAGATATAACATTTTATCACAAGCATCGTATAAGACGATGATATAACACAGTTTATTAAAAAATTCAAATGATAAAAGTTTAGGCCGGGAGCAGTGGCTCACGCCTGTAATCCCAGCACTTAGGGAGGCCTAGGCAGGTGGATCACCTGAGGTTGGGAGCTTGAGACCAGCCTGAACAACATGGAGAAACCCCATCTCAATGAAAAATACAAAATTAGCTGGGCGTGGTGGCGCATGTCTGTAATCCCAGCTACTTGGGAGGCTGAGGCAAGAGAATCGCTTGAACCCAGGAGACAAAGGTTGTGGTGAGCCGAGATCACGCCATTGCACTTTTGTTTAATTGAGTGGAATTATAAAATATAAAAAGTTTAAAAAGTTTAAAAGTTAAGCATTATGGCTGTTTTCAAATATTACAAAGCCTATCATGATGCTAAGAAATGATTCTTGTGAAGTATTCAAGAAAACAGACGTCAAACTAATAGATGGAAATAAGGTGGGTGTATTAGTCTGCTAGGGCTTCTGTGACACAGGTTATCAGGCTGGGTGACTTAAACAACAGAAATTTATTTTCTCACAGTTCTGAACCCCAGAAATCTGAGATGAAGGTGTTGGCAGAATTGGTTTCATTCTGAGGCCTCTCTCCTTGGATTGTAGATGGCTATCTTCTCTCTATGACTTCACATGGTCATTCCTGTGTGTGTGTGTATTGTGTCTTCTTATAAAGACACTAGTCATATTGGAATAGGGCCCAATTTAATGACCTCATTTTATCTTAATTACCTCTTTAGGGTCTATCTCAAAATAGAGTAACATTTGTAGATACTAGGAGTTAGGACTTCATCATATAAATTTTGATGGGACATATTTTAGACAAAAAGAGTGAGCAATCACAAATCAGCAAGTAAAAAGCTTTCTAACAATTAGAGGTGCAAAAATCTGTCTTGATATGTTGTGAGCTCCATGTTACTAGAAATGATTAAGGAGATGGTGTAATTAATGTTGAAAAGGGAATTCTTTCAGTTGGGAGAAAGATTAGACTAAATTACATTCCCACTTATCTTTATATGGTGATAAATAACCAGTAAAGCACAATTTGAAATTATCTACATGCATTTTTCTCTGTTCACAGGTAAGTTGTGTTTCCTTAAACAACCAAACAATTAATAACCAAACTATTAATCAAATACAACTGTCTGGGTAAGTTGATTAGTACAAACAATAAATGATTAAAATCTTAGTGCTCTGGATATTTGTATAGTACTTTATAATTTACATAAGACTTTTAGTGTACATTATTTTAAAATTTCACCGTAACATGAAAATAATGGTAAATAAATTATTAGTATATCCAATTTATAGATGTGGGTATTAAGACAGAGAGATCAGAAGAAAACCACTTCTTCATGTAAGACAGATTGATGTGGAAAAAGCTCCAAGACACCCCAAGTTTATGGTACTCATTGATACTTCTATGCTATTAGGAAGCTTCATTGGAAACGTTTAAGTAATTCTGCCACACAATGCTGTCACCTTGCTGTAGAGGAACATTAGTCTTACGTGAAGAAGTGGTTTTTGTATGCAACTGATTATATATCTAAGAGAAACTGCTTACGAAAATGCCTCGTACTTCAAGGAGTTGCTTCATTCACAGCTAATTAATCCATCAGAGAAAGCCTCAAGTAATCACTTTTACTCCTGTTCAATCAATCTGGACCAGATATAAAACCCTGACCCTTAGAGAAGTCTCCAATCTCAAACCTCTGGATATGTCTTTTATAATATCTTCTAGCATGTTCAGAATAATAATAACCAATTAATGAATGATATTCTTTTACTTTTAATCTAGCCCTAGAAAACACAAACTGGGTTATGTCGCCAAAGGGGTTGGGTTTAATTATGTTGAAAAAGTCTTTTACTTTAATTCTTATAATGAGCCAATTTTATACTTCTGAAGTGAATAGTATTTGTTGGATCCTAAGATTTTGCTTCTGAAGCAGGATGTTTTGAAATGGCCAAATTTGACATGAACATTTTTATGTTGGTGACGTTTTGATGTGCCCGAGTCAAAATAGCTATGGTGCGTTGTAAAACATTGTTTAAAATTATCAAGTAATGTGAGCAATGTACATCCCTAACTCTCATCTCTTCCCAGAATTTTACTTATACTAGAGATTTCTGACATTTGTGAGGATCAGAATGGGGTAAGACACAAAGGATGCATGCATATTACTTGGGTATAAAAGAAAAAAGATGATGATAGATAGATAGATAGATAGATAGATAGATAGATAGATAGATAGATAGATGCAATATGACCATTTTGGCTCAGGTATACTAGAATTTTCTCCATGTCTAATCAGCCATATCAATTTAGTCTCTTACCTTTTTCAGAACCTGGACTTAGCCAGGCCAGGCATAGGGTCCTCAGCTGCCTTCCATAAGGTCTCTCAAAAGTGTCCCTCCTATCTCTAGATTCAGTGAAGTCTTTGTGAGGGTAGGTCGGGAGATATAAGAGGGATTTTTTTTTCCAAGGAAAACCTACATTTTAATGGATTCACAAATTTTCTAGAGCAGTGGGGTTTCACACTTGAGCATGCATCGAAATGACCTGGAGAACTTGCTAACACACAGACTCCTGAATCCCACACTGAGAGTTTCTAATTCAGTAGGTCTTTACGGGGGGTGGGAACTAATAATTTGCATTTGTAACAAGTTCCTGGGTGCTCCTGATGCAGCATATCCAGAAGATTAGACTTTGAGGAACACTACCCTAACATTGGTCACTACCTCAATCTCAGTCTGAATGCTCTAAGATCTTCTTATGCACATAGAAGTTCTGACTTTAGAGAGTATGGAGATATCTTGCAATAGAAATTCTATTTAACTTCTCTTCTAGTTAATCAAAAAGCTCTGTCAGTACTTTTCCATCCATTGTTAATAAGTGTTCTCAGTCCTACAAGATTCTCTCCTTGAATCTCTATACAATGAAACCTTTTACTTCTGCTTTACCTGGAAACCAAGACACTCAATCTGTTTGCTTTGTGTTTCTTCTTAGAAATCTCTCTGCAGTTCCATTTTCCCAGGTATAACAACAACAACCAATTCTAAAAACGAAACTTGCACACAAATCACTGTAGCATTAAGATGTATGCACCCTTTTTACTACTCTCATCCCCACAGGATCCTGCTTCTCTTGATCTTTTACCAACAATCCTATTGTCTCTGTGCATGGTATTCCCAATGTCAGACCCTCTTCTTTATTATCCTTGTAGTTCATGTTAACCATACTGGAGAGGCAGTGTAGTCTGATGGTTACGGCTTCTATTTATAATGCTTAAATTACTTACATTCAAATCATATTCTTACCACTTACTGTGTTCCCTTCAGAATGTTATTGAATCTCTGTGTCTCAGTTTGTCACCTGTAAAAATGTGGATGGTAATAATGCCTAGTTTCACATGGTGGTTATGAGGTATGAGGATTAAAATAGTTATTATTTGTATATAACTTTATGTGATGCTTAGTACACAGAAGGTAAGTAAATGTATGGTGGAGAAGCTATAAATTATTTTAGTTCTCCCTAGACCTAAAATACTCTATCCTTTAATATTTCAGGAAAAGCAATTTTATCCTCAATGTTGCTCAGTTGAAATACTTTTTTCTTACTTCCTGCCCCTTAATCCACTGCAGTATTGCTTCTACCACTAAGCTCTCCACTTTTTCAAGGTCACTGTCAAATGTCAAAACTATCGTCCTCTTTTCTGTGACCATTTTCTTTCAATGCATTTTTAAACAGGTTGAACACTCTATCTTTGCAAATGCTGTACAAACTTAGATTCACCTTTTCTTTACCAATTTACAATATTCCATTTCCTTAAACAGTATTTGTTCTCCTTGAAAAATGAGCTTGTGCCAAACACCAAAGAAAAACACCTGAAAGGCAAAATAAAATACCTTGAAAGTACTTGTGTTAGGCCTTTTTTGCGTTGCTATAATTACCTGCGTTTGAGTCATTTATAAAGAAAAGAGGGTTAATTCATTCATGGTTCTGCAGGCTGTACAGGAAGCATGGCACTGGCATCTGTTCAACTTCTGTGGAGGCCTCAGGGAGCTTACATTCATGGCAAAAGACAGAAGAGGGATCACTGTATCACATGGTGAGAGCAGGAGCAAGGTGGGAGGTGCTACACATTTTTAAACAACTGTATCTCATGAGAATCCACTCATTATCAATATTAAAGCACTAAGCCATGAGGGATCTGCTCCCAGTGACCCAAACACCTCCCACCAAGCTCACTTCCAACATTGGGGATTACATTTGAGCATGAGATTTGTATGGGACAAGTACCCAAACCATATCATTCTGCTTCTGGCCCCTCAAATCTCATGTTCTTCTCACATTTCAAAATACAATCATCCTTTCTCATAGTCCCCCAAAGTCTTAACTCATTCCCGCATTAACTCAAAAGTCCCAAGTCCAAAGTCCAAGTCCAAAGTCTCATGAGAAGATAAGTTTACTCCACCTATGAATCTGTAAAATCAGAATAAATTATTTACCTCCAAGATACAATGGGGGTACCTGCCTTGGGTAAACATTCCCATTCAAAGATGAAGAAATTGGCCAAAAAGAAGCAAAAATCCCCAAGCAAGTTTGAAACACACCAGGGCAGTCAGTAAGTATTAAAGCTGCAAAATAATCTTCTGACTCCATATCTCATATCCAGGACACACTAGTGTAAGGGGTGATGTCCCAAGGCCTTGGGCAGCTCCACTCCTGTGGCTTTGCCGGCTAGAGCCCCCACAGCTGCTTTCAGGGGTTAGAATTGAGTGGTGCTGCAGCATTTCCAGGCTCAGGGTACAAGTTGCTAGTGGATCTACCATTCTGGATTCTGGAGGATGGTGTCCCATTTCCCATAGCTTCACTAGGCAGTGCCGCAGTGGGAAGTCATGTGGGGGCCTTCAACACCAACATTTCCCCTCTGCACTGCCCTAGCAGAGTTTCTTTGTGAGGGCTCCACCTTTGCAGCAAACTTCTGCCTGGGCATGTAAGCATTCTCATACATCCTCTAAAATGTAGGTGAGGCTGCCAAGCCTCCTTCAGTCTTGCACACTGCATGCCTACAAGTTTAACACCACATGGAATCTACCAAGACTTACAGCTTGCACACTCTGAAGCAGCAGCCATAGCAGTATCTGGGGCCCTTTGAGATAAAGTTGTATCCAGCATAGCCAGGGTGAGAGGAACAGCCTCCTGGGGTGGCACAAAGCAGTAATGCCCTAGCCCTTGCCAGGAAACCATTTTTTTCCCCTCCTAAGCTTCCAGGTCTGTGATAGGAGGAATAGCCTGGACGTCTTCTGAAATGCCTTCCAGGCCTTTTGTCCACTGTCTTGGTTATTAGCACATTTTTCCTTTTAGTCATGCAAATCTAACAAGTGGTTGCTCCACAGCCTGCTTGGATTATTCTCTTGAAAATGGGCTTTTCTTTTTTTCCCACGTGGTCAGGCTGCAAGTTTTTCAAACTCTTACACTCTGCTTCCCCTTTAAATATAAGTTCCAACTTCAAGTCATTTTTTGCTCCCATGTTTAGCATAGGTGGTTAGAAGCAGCCAGGCCAACTCTTGAATGCTTTGATGCCTAGAAAATTCTTCTGCCAGATACCTTTAGTCATCACTCTGAAGTTCAAACATCCACAGATCCTTACGGCATGAACACAATATAGCCAAGTTCTTTGCTAAGGCATAACAAGAGTGATCTTTGCTCTGGTTCCAAATAAGTTCCTCATTTCCACCTGAAACCTTATCAGCCTGGACTTCGCTGTCCATGTCCCTATCAGCATTTTGGATACAACCATTTAACCACTCTCTAAGAAGTTCCAAACTCTCCCTCATCTTCCTGTCTTCTCAGCCCTCTAAACTATTCCAGCCTCTGCCTGTTACCCAATTGCAAAGTCACTTCCACATTTTCAGTTATCTTTATAGAAAGGCTCTAATCTTCTGTACTAATATTCTGTTTTACACTGTTCTTGCATTACTATTAAAAAATACATGAGGCTGGGTAATTTATAAAGATGTTTAATTATCTCACAGTTCTGCAGGCCGTATAGGAATTATGTCACTGGCATCTGCTCTGCTTCTGGGAAGGGCCTTGGGAAGCTTACAATCATGGCAGAAGGCAAAGCAAGAGCCAATATATCACATGGTGAGAATAGGACAAGAGTAGGAGGAGGTGCCACATACTTTTAAACAACCAAGCCATGAGGGATCCATCCCATGACCCAAACACCTCCCACGAAGCCCCACTGCCAACAATGGGGATTACATTTTCACATGAGATTTGGGCACAATGAATATCCAAATGATATCAGTCTTATAATCCTAAAATAAATATCAAATAACATAAAGGCTACTGAAATACATATGTGCCCCAGGAAATGTAATCATTTTGCATTTCTTCACACTAGTATTTCTTCAGAAGGGAAGGTCTAGGTATTAGGTAAAGGATCAGGCAAGGCTCTTCATGGCATGAATTAAGCTTCATCTACTCTGGCTCCAAACTTTTACACCTCCCAGATCCAAGCAAAAGTCATATAGTTAATTGGGTCAATTCTACTTAAAAGGAAGTTTTGTGGCCGTGTTTTAGTATCAGAGCATGATCTTGGGGAGGCTCACCATCCTAGATCCACCCTAATTGCCACAGTGAAATATCTATTTCCCCAAAGTTGTACTCTTCCTGAAAGATACTTAGATAAATATTATTTCCTAAACTTCATTATATTCCTACTGATATTCTCAAATACCATATATGTTGGCACCTAGGGAGGTACCTGGATGGTTTACCCCATTTGTTTGGCTCAGATATATTTTAGTCATTTTATTAAATGATTAACAATTTGGAATATTTCTCATAGGAACAAATATTGTTTTACAATATAATTTTCAATGGATGAACAGTAGCCTGTGGTATCAAGGTGTCATAATGTACTTAAAGAAACCCATACTATTAGCATTTACACATTTTCTATATCTTGACAGTATTCACAAATATATTCTACTACTTATATATTGCTGTCAATAAGTATTTGCACATTGGATTATTTCATTTGGAGGAATCCTTAGAAGTAAACTTGATAGTTCAGTTAATATGAATATTTCAAGGCATCTCATAGATACTATCCTCCCCTGAAAATATCTGGGGGAAGACTGTCACTGGAAGATAGAGCCTGAGACCATGGGGCAAGTGTGTATTTGGTGTATTCCAGGAAGGATAAGGTGGCTACTGTGGCTGCAACTGAGTGAGTGAAAGGGAAGAGGAGAAAATGAAGTTATAAAGATAGCATGTCACCAGATGATTGGGGCGAGGTGGGGAGGAGGGGTCTGTTGAAGGCCATTTTAAGAACTTTGACTCCGAATGAGACAGAGAGCCAATGGAATGTTTGAGCAGAGAATAGATGCAATATAACATCTTTAACGAGGTCATTCTGGCAGCTGTGTTGAGAATGAGGGGCACAAGGGCAGGAGTAGTTCGGCTCGTTGGGAGACTACCCAAATACAAAAACAAACAAGAAATGGTGGATACTTGGAGCACAGTGATAGCAATAGGTGAAAAACCTAAAATTTTAATGTATTTTAAGGGTGGAACTGATAAGAATTGTTAGTTGAGTGAATATAGGGTGCAAAAGAAAGAGAGGAGTCAGGGATTACTGAGCATCATAGCCTGATGAGCAGAAAGGATGTCATAGTCACTTAGTGAGATTGGGGAGACTAGAAGAGAAGAAAATATTTTGAGATGGAAATTGAAACCAGCTTAAATCCAAGACACAAAAGTAAAGAAAATGTCATACACTGATAACTGAGCACTGGGTCACTAAACTGAATAACTGTGTTAAAGGAGGTGAAATGCATAATAACCTATTTTAATTATTTTCTCAACATATCAGACATATTATTCTTTGTGGTATAAAAATGTGCATGCTATCCTGGCTATATCAGTTACTAAAAATTTAATCTGAGACATCATTTTATGTCTTTGAGCCTCAGTTTTCTCAGCTATAAAATAAATAGAGAAATAAAAACAATGTTATTCAGTTGCAAAGATCAAATAAAGTGATGCATGAAAGGTGCCTAGCACAATGTGTGACACAGTTAAGTTCCAACAAATGTTAGTTCCTTCATTTTTCTTTCTAAATTGTAAATCCCTTTTGAATAGAAACTTTGTCTCTGTAGCCACCACAGCATGTATTATGTTACCTTATATAGAGTATGTGTAGAATATTTATTAATTTAAATGAAATAACTACTTAATAAGCACTTGTTTTTAACCCCCATGAATGGTGATCCCAAATCATATGTGCAATTGTCAGGTAAGGTTAATTATATATATAATTATTTGTACCTATTATTGATATCATTTATCTCTAGCCAACTGGTGCTTTATGGATAAAGTCTATTTCGCTGAAAACTACTTTCAATGCCTGTATTTTTTATTTTTAATCTCTAGTATGAATGCATTTATATATTGCATTTTCTACACACCCCTTCCAATTCCTCCATTGAAACTGAGGGACTCATTGTCCTTTTTTTCACCAGGCCTAGGAAGAATTAATTAAATTTTGTTTCTCCTCAGAAAAGGGGACTATGTCTGAGAAATCTGCTCTACAATTTGGGTAGTAGTTAAAGGATTGTGCATGCCTTCCAATCTGCTACCTTTGAGACAAGAAACTTCTGCTGAATGCTATGCCTCTCAGGTACAGTTGCTTGGACTGAACTGCAATATTCAACATTGGCATAGGGATGGTTGGTGTCAGAAGGGCTAGCCATGAACACGTGAACTCACCTCTTTTCTAACTCCAGCCTCTATTGCTCTATTGCCCATGGAGGAGAAGCAGCTTGAGGTTTTTCATGAACTCTCCAAAGTTTTCCAGGCAATTGCCTAATTCTTATTTTCCATTGCATTAGAGAATCAGAAGAAATTGATTTTCATCAGATTGGAAACAGTCCAGAAAATAGGATTCATGTTCCATACATCACCAGTCTAAGTTGCCAAGATACGCAAGTTTCAGACTGCTGTGTGAAATTGAAACTCATTACAAACATAGTTCAGATTGGGCTCCCTGATTGCAGTTGAAACATCCTAAATGATAGCAGTTTTCTCTTGTTTACCTTTTAGCAATGGCACCCAATAACAAGGAGATATCTAATCAGCTAATTGACCAAATTCGGAAATAGATCATGGAACTATTTCCAAATAAATTAGTACTTTTCTTTTAAGATCTGCAGAGAAGAAAATTCTCGACTTTTTTCACCTTACAGTAGAACTGAGTGAACTTCATCATCAATAAATGCTTCCTTATTTCCAACTTAACTCTCTCAGTTGGTGGTTTCTGGATTTTTGTTCTCTTCTTTTTGGACCACACAAACCTTTATTTTGCCAAGACTTAAAAGTTCCACATTAAATTAATCATAGTTGAAACTTAGGAATAGAACTGTGCTTACAAAAATATTATCAATGTCTTGTAAGCAAATAATTTTTTTATATTAACCAAATATAACAAGCAAAAACCTCAAAATGATTACTTTTGTATATCTAAATTCAGTTACACATCTCAGTATAAAATAAAACAACTTTCTTGTTATTTGAACTAATGAATTGAACATTAGATATATTTATGTATTCATTTATTTAGATTCTCTCTTTTTCTAAAAATAATTCTAGGTGGCTAGAAATTAAATTTAGGCTGTTGCTATTTAAAATGTAACACAAATAAAGTCAGAATTTAGTGTTTGTGTCAAATAGATTACATAAAATTAATAAAAAGAAAATAATATAGTATAATCTGAAAAAAGTAAAACATAAAGAAAATAAATAATTGATTTGACAAGCAAAATATTGCATATGGGGCCACTGATTAGACACAGATGAAATAGCCAAACAGATGAGCATGAATACAAAAGGGTCATGATTAAATTAGATAATAAAGTACCTATTAGAATTCTCTTGGCTTGTCTCAATTTTGAAGCATATTTATAAAATTATAAGAGACTACAGTTTAAGACATTTGCAATTTAGTGTTAAGCATTTTTTTAGTATATCATTTTGGTCAACCTTTAAGTCAGTGCGGCCATGTGATGACACAAATCTAAAATGCCTGGCTTTAAATTATCACCTAGGGAATGTGAAGTTCATGGAAATGAGCAGGGTGCCGTTCATTAGCATGTCAAAGATGCTTCTACAACAGGATGCCATTAAATTATTGTGGTGATAATTGAGACACTAAAAAGAGACAGATGCTGGGTCTGTAGTTCCTAAGATCTTATAACCCATTAGCAATTAAATTTCAATGAGCTAACATAATTTCAGTCTCACTAAATTAACAACTGGGGATTTTTTTTTTGAACCTGTATTTTTCTAGACCAGTTTTGGCTGAGTTGTAAAGGAAATCGAAACACCAGTGTAGTACAGGAATCGGGACACAGAGCACGCAGGTATAGGGATGTGCCCTACTCTCAGGCCTGGAGTTTGGGTGGCAGCCAACCAAGGCAGGACTGGAAGTGGCAGTCCAATTGTATCAGAGTGTTCTGATGGTCATTGCAGCTGTGAAGAACAAAAATGTATGGGCAGAAGGTCAGATTCTTCCGGGAAGACATATGACTGTTTTCTCTCTCTAGGTAAGGAGATAACCTCAGAGACTCTGGGGATCAGTGATTCACCGGAAGACAGGAAGGCAACACAATTCCAATATGACTGGTCTATATTAGGATAGATGAGTCTGTGCTGTGGTAACAAATTAATCCAAAAATAGTACTAGTTTAAGGCCACAGTGTTGTATTTTTTGCTCTCTCTAATCTTAATGGAGGAAAGGTAAATTAAAGCAGTTGTCCTCCATGCAGTGACTCAAATATCCAGACATATTTGATCTCAATAATGTTACTATCTCAACATGTAGATTAAAGTCTCCAGAGCAGGGGAAGAGAAAGTAAAGTGAGAGCTTGCAATAAAGGTTCTTAATAGGCATGGAAAGGATCACACATTATTTCTACGGATATCCTACAGCCTAGAAAGACCTACATGGCCCCTGCCTAACTACAATAAAGCTAGAATATATGGAGGAGCACATGTGTATCTGTAAGCAGTAGATATCTCTGACAGCAGATCGGATATGAAATAGAGGGAGATTAGTACAAGCATGATAATGTTGGTAAAAACTGAAGATATAATCAGATACATAAAGTCAGATTTTCCTGGGTTCAGAAAATCTAGTGGAAGGCTTAGGAACCAATAGGGCTAAACCATTTCTGTGAAGAGAAAGTGGTGGGGAATAAGGAACGGAATCCAAATTCAGTAGTTTGGTAACAGGAGTTTGGAAAGGCAATAGAGTAGAAAGAATGTGAACTCTAGAATTATGTAGGTATTAGGTTATATCCTGGTTCTACCATTTACTTACTAGAATAACTTGGCATGTTACACAATGTCTCTGAGGCTGAATATTCTTTTGTATTATTATGAGCTGACTTGTGTCCCTTTAAAATTCGTATGTTGAAGTCGTAACTCCTAGTATTTTCAAATATGACTCTATTTGGAGACAGGGCCTTCAAAGAGATAATTAAGGTAAAACGAGTTCATAAGGATTGGCCCTAATCCAATATGACTGATAGAAGAGAAGATTAGGAGATGGACAGAAATAGAGGAAAGACCATGTGAAGACACTGGAAGAAGCTAGCCATCTACAAGCCAAGGGGAGAGGCCTTAATAAGAAACCAACTATGCTGACACCTTGATCTTGGACTTCTAGCCTCCAGAACTGTTAAGAAATAAAGTTCTGTTGTTTAAGCCACCCAGTCTGTGGTATCTTGTTATGGCAACTCTAGCAAACTAATTCAGGTGTCAAAATGTAACAACACCAATACTTGTCCAATATATTTACTTTTCTGTAAAAGCAGGAATATGCTGTACAATGTTGTATTCAAGCTAATCATTTTGTTGTGTTTTTTTAAGACGCATTGCTCTTTAAAGATGGCAATGTTATATCATTTCTCACTGAATTTGCAGTGTTTCCCATAAGGCTTGGGCATTTATAGGTGTTATGATATAGTCTGTGGAAAGAAGAAAGGGAAGAAGGAGGGAAGGGAAGGAAAGGGAAGGGGAGGGGAGGGGAGGGAAAAACTCATGATACCCAGAAAATCTTATTAACAGAGATGCAGAGAGAATAAGTAATGAAGGTTAAAACTCAGGTAGAGTCTTAGCAGAAAATTTAAGACATCAACCAAAACGGCTATGAACACTAAGCCATCTTTACTATAGCAAATATTTCTAATATGCTTCATGCTAAGAGCCGGAATCAGGGTTAAGGTAAGAGACAGTCAACATATCTGTCTACAGTAGAGGCATGCAGGTGTGGGAATTCAGACATGTACCAAAAACACCAAAAAACATTTACTTTACTGTCTAAAGACCTTGTGAAATATTCAATAACCTCATCATGAAATCTTATTGTGTTTCAAATGATGACCATGCACTCAGGATCTTAGATGATGGATTTCAATGTACAGGAGCCTCTTCTCTGAGGACATCGGAGGCATAAATAATGATTCAATACAGCCAATATTTACTCAGCACCTTCCTGTACAAGGCACTCTGCTCAGATATAAAAGCAATAGAGAGGTGACTAAAACCCAGTTCTGGTCCCCAGAGCTTGCAAAACTGTGCTATTTTGGAAATGACTCCTATTTTCTCATCCAAATAAGCAAGATATCAGCAAATACACACCTGTGTTTGTACAGTTTACATAAAAATAAATAGCAGCACAGCCAGGCAGGAAAATAACAATTACATCTCAAATAATCCCCCTGAAGCCTAAAATAATTTATTTGCATTTTCAGAGAAGGAAATTGAAGTTAAAATGCACGCAAGCACTTAGCAAATGTCTATTGACTGGAAGAGAATCAATTCTTGTTAGGACCGACAGCAAATACCTTCAGGTTAGCTAGTAGAGGAGGGTCAACAATGCAGCCTCTGATAGAAAGAAAGAAACAAACAAACAACTGAAAACTTTGTTCTAGATTTTCAACATGCCTAAGGTCAGATTATGACCTAAAGATCTATGACTTTTTCTTATAGAAGTGATTAACTATGTAAATCTGTAATTCCAAACCTTCCCAAGAGAACCTTCAAAATGTTTGAAAATATGCCGCTTCAACGTATTTGAAGTGCCTTATCTGTCATTGTTCCTTATTGTATATTTCCATTGAAAGAACTAATGTGCGTGTTTGTGTGGGCATGGTGGGGTCAGCATAAAATCGTGAGGCAGTAATCTAATGTTGTTTCTCACCCTAAAATTACTTTCATTCCTACCCTTGTTCCTCGTTCTGGACTGCAGGAAGCAGAATGTCTTCCAGGTATCCGAGAGCATGTGGACAGCACTTTGAGCCAGCAGTCCTAGAGAAGCTCTACAGTCACAATGAAGAGGGCACAGGGTAAACTGTGCCAGCTGATGCGGGAAGGCAAGGGAAACAATGAGGACATCTATGCAGAAATCTGGAAATTAAAACCTGGTTTAGGCATGAGCTGACATCACTGCTACTAGAGTTGGGATGAGAATGACAATAGTAATGAGCACACATGTAAGTGCCTAGCACGTTCCAGGTGCCATGTAACATAATTTACATAAGCTATCTACAATACCCACACACTCTTCATTAGGAATTCATGCTATTACGCGCATTTTATATTGTTAAACTGCATCTCAAAATAAATTCCAAAAGATCACAAAGCCAGGAAGTGCAAACCACAGAATTTGTATCAAGGTTGGTGTGATTCTTAATCTTCTACAGCACTCCATTCCGAAAGCAAGAACAAAACAACAGACAACAGTGAAGCCACATTCTCAGTCTCAGTTGTTATAGCAAATCATTGTGTCACAATTAATTCCGATGTTCATCTGAAACAGTGGTGTGCTGACAAATGTTTTAAAATGTCCTCGTGTGCATCATTTGCTTATTTCTGTTGTGCAGATACTCCTCCTATGATCAATTTTGGGCTACTCATGTAAAGCTTCTGAAGGTGCAGTTCGGAAGAGATGTTTACAACTGGCTCTGCTGAGTTGTACAGGTCAATTTCAGCACACTCCGAAAAGCACTAGTTTTTGAAGCTGCAGCATTGAAGTTTGGAGAATGGCTTCCACTTTTATGTTCATTAGAGTGGACTCAGGATTATCCCTAAAATATCAGCACGATTATTGTACTTGCAGTTGAATATGTTTCCTTTACTAGGAGCATCTGTCATATATGCAAGTATCATATTAATCTGTTTGTATATAAAATATGCATGTGTATAATGTGCCTATATATGTATGTATGTGTGTGTGTGTGTGTGTGTGTGTGTGTGTGTGTGTATAACATAAAGCAAAAAGCCCAAAACCGAACTTAATTCTATAAATCACCAAAAGCTGGCATTCTTATGAAACACATTGTTGAAACCTTCATGTTTTCATGTGCTGGTCAGTAATCTAACTTCACTTGAATCAACTGGGGTTTTGTTGAAACACAGGGTCCCATCCACAGGAAAATGATCTGAAAATGAGAACATGAGAATGCAGTAAAGCAGCATTATGCAGCTGTCCAGGAGGAGAGTTAAACGAGACGTTTCATCAGCCTACTGCCCCATTATCAAGAGCTGTGCCAGATAACTATCAGTTTAGTCACACAGGAACTTGGCTTAGTATGGACTTAGCATCCTCAAGAGCCAATCTCCTATAAGAGTTTAGACCACCCTGTTCTAAGAGACTTGGCACATATCCAGCTTTGCTGTAAAGGTTATCTCAAGAAAATGCTTCTGAGACACTTGCAAGCTCACAAAGAAATTGTGGATATCTAGAATTATGATGGGAAAGGATTCTCATACTTATATTAGCAGAACTAGGGATGAATGAGGCCTATTAGAGTACCCTGAAGTGGAACAATGAAAATATATTTTCCAGTTACAGACATAGATATAAGTATATATTAACGTGTAAATAAAAATGGTCCATGAAAAATGGAATTTGAAGATGCTGCATTAAGTCTTCAAAATGAATTATAGAAGAACTTATCAGATCATTTATTATTATAATAAGTTCTGAATCTCCAAAAATAGGACAGGATGTGTGGTATTCCTGAAACATTTTCACCAGATAATCTTTTGTGTGTGTGTGCAGCTAAGATTAAATTTGGTGGTTTGGGATATGCTGGAATAAAGACATCTCTAGATATTTAATTTTCATTATAATTACTTTAAGTGGAGAAGTTAAGGGTTTAGTATCCCATGTTGATCTACCTTCTAGGAGGGGAGAAATGTACTTCTTTATCTGTGTCTATATATCCTATCAGACAATGTAGCAGAATTTAAACTTCTTCTTTTTGTTAGTTATTTTATGTGTTTTGATAGATTATGACAAGATTGGCAATTGTTTTAGGGTCACCTAGCAAATGTTTTAGACTTTGTAGGCTACATATCGTCTTTGTTGCATCTAACTATCTATCTATCTATCTTCTACGTATCTTCTATCTACTTATTTTATAGCTCTTTAAAACTATCAAAAAATATTTTTAGCTCATTGATCAAACAAAAACAGTCTTCAGGCCATAGTTGACCCACAGGATGTAGTTTTCTGATCCCTGATCTAAGGTGACAGTTTCAAAGCACATTGAAGAATTCAACATCAAACTGAAGTACAAGATTTAAGTGTTCTCAAAGAGGCTTTCCCCTCCTACTCACCCAAGATTTCCTGATATAAGAATATTACTCTCTCTAATGCCAGACCTATTTTTTTCTGTGCTTCTTAGAGTACACGGCACCTTGTGATTGCCAGCTTCCAAAATAGGCCCAATGATCCTCCGCCTTCATGTATTTACAGCTTTGGGCTACTCACTCCCATTGTAACAACATTGTTTTAAGTGTGGAAGAAATTTGTGGCATCCAAAGCTAGATTACAAAATATTAAAAGACGTGGTGTCTGCCTTGCTTATACCCTTTTGCTTGGATCACGTGTTCTGAGGAAAGGCAGCCACCATATTGTGAGACACTCAACTGGCTCTATGGAGAGGTCCTCCTAATAAGAAACAGAGACCTTCTGCCTATATCAAGCAAGGAAAGAACTGAGGCCTTCTGCTAACAGCCATTTGAGTAAGCCATCTTGGAAAGGAATCTTCCAGCCTCAATCATGCCTTCAGAGGACTGCATTCCATAGGACAGCTTGATTGCCAGAACTACTCAGCTAAGGCATTTGCAAATTCTGTACCCACAGAAACTGTGAGAACATAAATATTTGTTGTGTCTAAGATGTTAAGTTTTGGGGTAATTTGTTACATAGCAACAAATAACTAACACAATATTTTAGCTAACCATTTTGACACAGACAACTTGATGTCAATAATTTTTTTTTGCAGTCTACTATTTCTCATAGGCATTTTTATGTAGGTTCATTTTGACAAGTCTGTTTTGTTTCACATTCTAAAAAAAATAACCAAATAATACATGAACTACACAATTCAAACACTCCTATTGCCAGCTCTTATCTAAATGGTCAGGGATGGATGAGACAAGGGGTAGGCTGACGGCAAGAGTTGATGCGAGGCTCAGGAACAAGTAGAGAGTAGAGTGAGGCTTAGGGATGGACAAGGGATGAGATATAGGTCAGAGATTGGTAAGAAACAGGGATAAGTCTATGTACATTCTCTTATAAGTTTTAAGAATGTGAGAACAATTTCGCTATGACATCTGTCACCTCATTGATCACCAGGGCTGATTTGGCTGATCTAGCTGGCTAAGCAGGTGTCCCTTTCCTCCCTCACTGCTTGATGTGTGTCCCTGCTGAAGCCACCGACTCATTCAAAAATGACTACCTTTCCCAGTAGAGAAGGATAGCTCTTAGGTCAAGGGTGTGGGTGTGTCCATGCTCTCCTGCTACAACCTCCAAAGAAGTTCTCAAGGTCCATCTGTAGTAGAACATAGGGTAGTCAAGCAACTAAGACTTTAGACACATCTAAATGATGCATTGCAGATGTCAATCTGCCTTTCTAAAATAAATAAATAATTGCAAATGACCTTATTTTTGGCCAAACCCACCTTGATTCATCCTGCTTTATTTCTAAAGAAGCAAATGATTACTCAAGGTGTACACATGCAGGTTACGAAGATTTAAGCAGGTCTATTAAAATTAGTTGGATAATTTTCTCTATATCCTTACCGATCCAATATTTTCTACCCACAATCACTGACCTACATATTCATAAACACTAATCATTTGAATATATTTTATCAAATGAACCAAATACAAGGGCAAGTGTCTTTCGCTCTCAAACTTTGTATTCTTCCCAGTGCTTAACACAAAACAAGCTACATAGTATGAAGTAAAACAAAGCAGACCAGAGTAAAAATTATACAGGATTACAAGGTATAATGCAACACTTCCAGGCTCAGTTAGTAGCTTAGAAGGATCATTTTGATCCTTTGAGTCCCATTGACCTCATTGGAAAATGGGAGTAATATTACTTTCTCACAGGGTTATTTTGAGGTTCAAATGGAATGATAAATGTGAAAAAGATTTGGCAATTTTGTTATTGAAACAAAGCACCATAAATATGCACTGAGTTAAATTATTCAAATGCTTTAAGGACTCTGAATTTTCTCTTCTAAAGCTATGAGTCAAGTTTCTTTAAATGTATCAGTTAACAGCTGTTTCCCTATTAAAGGCAAAAGTCTGGTCTGTGTTTTAAAGAAAAAATAAAACATATGGAAATTCTGATATAATATACCAATATTAGCATAAATATATAAAGAGTAAAATCCAACATTTTATGCATCATTTTTTTTTGTTATTGTTGTTTTTTAGTCTATAAGAGCCAGTATACATCCAACCATAGTTAAAATGCATGCCTAAATTTAAAAAATCTGTTTTAGTCTCTTCAAGTATGTGATGATAAATATATTATCTTCCAATCATATGGTGAGATGTCTGAGATGTTATTTTCTTTCATCCCAATTCAGTTATCTTGCTCCAAATTCCTTTTTGTTTCAATTTCTTAAACTGTGAAATCAGGGCATGCTGTTAGTAATGGATTTGTTATTTTCTGGCACAGTAGTAGCTAAACTAAATCATTGACAGTCTATCAGTCTAAAGGAAATCTACCTCCAGCACTTCCACAGGGTGTCAGGATGTTATTAATTTAGAAATTATACAGATTCGTATATATAACTCCAACTGCTTTGACTCCAATGAGAGAAAGAGAGAGCCTTTGTTATTGAAAAGAAATTTGATCTTGCAGTAAAATTTAGCCAGAAGCTTCATTCTCAGATTAGACAGACAAAGGATTCACACAATTGAATAGTTCTTTGTCATCGATGTGTGCATAAAAGAATGTTCACATTTTCAAATAGAGTTGAAAATCTTACATGTTTTCTGAATAAAGTAACAAATATGTATTGTGTTCATTCTATGTACCAATCATTTTTCTATGTGTTATGAGGGTCTGGAGTTTATCCTCGGCCTCTTGGGGCTTAAACTCTAGCAGAAAGCATATAGGAAAATACTTTATATTACATGAGCCACAATGAAATGAGTGTTAAATCTAGATATATTGTTCTCTGGATGTAGAACAGCAAATGACTGATTCTGACTAGAGAGACCATCGCACCAAATCTGAGCCTGAGGGAAGAAAAAGATTCCAGTAAACAGAAATCAAATGACTGTGTATGGCCATCCAGGCAGAGGAAAGTATGAGCAGAAATACCGAGACAGAAAAGTGTTTAGGGTCTGTGGAGAGTAAGTATCCTGCTAAAGTTGAGTTTAATATTCCAGGAAGAGTGAATTGAAATTTGAAACTGAAAAAGTAGTTTGAGGTTCAATTGTGAATACCATGCTAAGAAGTTTGGAGTTTATTTTGAAGAAAATCAGGGGCTATTTACAGATTTTGAGAAGCAGAATGTGAGATATCACCTGTTTTGTAAAGAAAATGTTAGAAGCGGTATGAAAATTGGGCTAAAGAGACTAGACTGAAGACAAGGAAGCTGGTTAGTCCTAAAGACAGATGTGTGCCTGATCCAAGGTAGTGGTGATCTGAATAGAAAGGAGGGAAACGGGCCGGGCGCGGTGGCTCACGCTTGTAATCCCAGCACTTTG
>NW_026652282.1:123036205-123046580 GCF_009828535.3 Hylobates moloch
GGAGGCAGTCTGTCCGTTCTCAGATCTCCAGCTGCGTGCTGGGAGAACCACTACTCTCTTCAAAACTGTCAGTCAGACAGGGACCTTTAAGTCTGTGGAGGTTCTTGCTGAGTTTTTGTTTGTCTGTGCCCTGCCCCCAGAGGTGGACCCTACAGAGGCAGGCAGGCCTCCTTGAGCTGTGGTGGGCTCCACCCATTTCGAGCTTCCTGGCTGCTTTGTTTACCTAAGCAAGCCTGGGCAATGGCGGGCGCCCCTCCCCCAGCCTCGCTGCCGCCTTACAGCTTGATCTCAGACTGCTGTGCTAGCAATCAGCGACACTCCGTGGGCACAGGACCCTCCGAGCCAGGTGCGGGACACAATCTCCTAGTGTGCCGTTTTCCAGGCCCGTTGGAAAAGCGCAGTATTGGGGTGGGACTGACCCGATATTCCAGGTGCCGTCTGTTTCCCCTTTCTTTGACTAGGAAAGGGAACTCCCTGACCCCTTGCGCTTCCCGAGTGAGGCAATGCCTCGCCCTGCTTCGGCTCGCGCACAGTGCGCTTCACCGACTGTCCTGCACCCACTGTTAGGCACTCCCTAGTGAGATGAAACCAGTACCTCAAGCAGAAATGCAGAAATCATCCGTCTTCTGTGTCGCTGGGGCTGGGAGCTGGAGACCGGAGCTGTTCCTATTCGGCCATCTTGGCTCCACCCCATTTGTGTTATTTTTTCCAGGACTTAATAAATACTATCCGTCTACTATGGGTCATCTAGAGGATTACCATATTCATAACATATGTTGCAATGTTGTCACTTGACATTTCAGAGCCCAGATTTCTGTTTCTGTTTTGAAGGATGTCGGTGCCAGGTTTGTGTTTGTGTTTTTCGGTTGATGCCAATTAGTACATCTTTTATTGTTTAATACAAATGAAAGGGACAGTTTTACGATACATATAATGAGTGCACGCTCTGTGAAGGCCAAATGATAATGTGATGTGCTGCGCAAACAAAAGTGCGAAAGGAAGAAAGTAGCGGGAGAATTGAGCCATTGCAAAGCTCAAACATGGGTCAAGATATTTTATATAATTATATTCAAGTTCTGAGCTCTAATTTGACTTCAGTAAGTCATCACATTAATTTGTTTAAAGTTTATATTTATGTGTTTAATTTATACTTTTTGGAAATTGCCCATGAATTTAGGTTTGTAAATATTTAAGTAACATGATCAAAATTATTTAAGTCACGTGATATTTTTTCCTTTTAAAATGGTCCACGTATTACCCAAGAGTGAGAATCACTGTTATAAATGTCATGTGCTATGATTCATCCTGCTTCTCCCCTTAGCTGCTCTGAGAAAGATCATTAGTGGTGTTGATCTCCCAATGTTCCAGATCTATGGCTTCTTACAAGTCCTGAGCTTAATTGACTCTTCTGATGTGTTTGAAGCTGTTTTTCATTTCTTTCTTTTTGAAACTCTTTTTTCTTCTGACTACTAAAAAACATTTTTTACCTTTTCTTCTGCCTCTCTGGCCATTCTTTCTTAGTCTTCTTGTGGAATTATTATTCCTCTGCCTGTCCAAAATATATTTATGCTTCTAAGAGTTTTCCCCTAGTTTCTCTTCATTTTATTACTTCTTGCACTTGCTATGGGTAAATTCATCTGCTCCTAATGCTTCAGTTATGACCTATATGGTAACGACACAATCTAAATTATGTCGCCAAACCTCTCACCTAAGTTCCACATCCGTATCTACAACTGTATACTTGGAATTTGCATCTGGATGGCCCATAGCCTTCTCAAAGTCAACAGGTATAAAACTGAACTCATCAGCAACACACACACACACACACACACACACACACGCACACACACACACACACACACACACACACACTTGAAAACATTCCTCAACTCCATAGCTTTTTAGGCTCTTGTCCCCTGTATTGTGAATAGCAGCCATTCTGAATTCCTTCCCTGTTTCTACCATGTATCTAAGTCAGAAATCTAGACCTTTATTCAAGGAGGTAGTCTTCATAGGGTGCAAGCAGATAAAAGCTTCATTATTTGTTGTCACTTTACACCTACTCTTGTAACTTTTTTTTTCACATTTATGAAAGCAATAGTGGGAAGCTCCAATTTTTTTTTTTCAATCACTTTCAAACTCTAGTAAGGATAGGATGATTCTTTTGTTTTGTTTATTTTGTTCGCTTCTGTGTCCCAGAACATAAAAATGAAGAGATATTGGAGGATTAAGTGACCAAATGCTGTTATTCCAAGTCTTTCCTTCTCATCTGTGGGTTATAGTGGGGGAGAAGGGAAGGCAGCGAGAGACAAAGCTATACTTGTTTTATGTGTAGCCTTGTGTTTTTATTCTGTAGAGATGCAGATGAATTTGAATTTAAGTCATAGATATTTTACATTCTACTTTTTCAAATGCGTGTCAGATAACAGTCTTTGCATCTCTTAAAACTGCCGGGAACATATATCAAACTCATCTTGAAGCACCCCCTCACTTGATTTGAGGTAGGTAGAAGACCGATCTTCTCCTCACTCATGGGATGCGAGCACATTCATATCTCTAAATAAATCTGAATCCCTGGCTTCTTCAACCTCAAGTAAATTCTTAAACTTTTCTTCAGAATCCTATATATGGTTGAGGGACTATTGCTTACAGAATCAGTTTGTGGTCATCCTTTTGTCCAGTGCTGTAACAATGAGCTAGCATATTTCTTTAAAATTTAGTTAGTTTATTTATTTATGTATTTATTTATTTATTTAGAGAGGGAGTCTCACTCTGTTGCCCAGGATTAAGTGAAGTGGCACGATCTCGGCTCACTGCAACCTCTGCCTTGTGGGTTCAAGTTATTCTCCTGCTTCGGCCTCCTGAGTAGCTGGAATTACAGGCACCTGACACCACGCCCTGCTAATTTTTGTATTTTTAGTACAGACAAGGTTTTGCCGTGTTGGCCAGGATGCTCTTGAACTCCTGACCTCAGGTGATCCGCCCGCCTTGGCCTCCCAAAGTGCTGGGATTACAGGCATGAGCCACCATGCCCAGTCCTAGTTTTATTTTTATTGATAATGATTGAACTCAAACTATGGTGACTCTTCTGAAACTCGATAACATTAAGATAATTCAAATATAGCATCTTGTCTTGTAAAGCATTCTTGATGTTCCCTTTTCTTTATTCCCAAAGATGATATCTTATATATCTTCTGCTGACCAACTCTTCTTTCCCTTCCC
The DNA here is from genome assembly GCF_009828535.3 of Hylobates moloch. Classification (NCBI taxonomy): domain Eukaryota; kingdom Metazoa; phylum Chordata; class Mammalia; order Primates; family Hylobatidae; genus Hylobates; species Hylobates moloch. The sequence goes on from NW_026652282.1 coordinate 123,039,428, forward strand.
TGCTAACTTTTTATTTCAGATCTTCATTCTCTCCGTCTGATGGAGTGGTGGTTCTCAATTGCTGATTTTATCATATCGAATAACTCCTAGTTTCTTACATGTTATACTAAAAATTTCTAAGCATAATATATGAAGCCATGCATGATTTTACTTATGCCACCTCTTATGCCTTTTTTCTTTTTTCTTTTTTATAATGTTTATGGACATATATATTTTTTTTAATTTTTTTTATTATACTTTAAGTTTTAGGGTACATGTGCACAATGTACAGGTTAGTTACATATGTATACATGTGCCATGTTGGTGTGCTGCACCCATTAACTCGTCATTGAACATTAGGTATTTCTCCTAATTCTATCCCTCCCCCCTCCCCCCCACCCCACAACAGGCCCCGGTGTGTGATGTTCCCCTTCCTGTGTCCATGTGTTCTCATTGTTCAATTCCCGCCTATGAGTGAGAACATGCAGTGTTTGGTTTTTTGTCCTTGTGATAGTTTGCTGAGAATGATGGTTTCCAGCTTTATCCATGTCCCTACAAAGGACAGGAACTCATTCTTTTTTATGGCTGCATAGTATTCCATGGTGTATATGTGCCATATTTTCTTAATCCAGTCTATTATTGATGGACATTTGGTTTGGTTCCAAGTCTTTACTATTGTGAATAGTGCCACAATAAACCCTAAACTTTGCTTTCACCACAAATTCTGATGTCAGCCATACAGAAATACCTGCACTTTTTTAATCTGTTTGAAATCTCATTGTACAATGAAACCTCCTATAAAATAGTATTTTTCTGTAATGTTTCTCCTTCCCATACCAACCCTTCCCATCCCCAATCTGATTGAAAAACTCCCAGTCATCCTACACAACTCAACTCAAAGATAACCTACTCTATGGAATCTTTCTTGATCTTTCTAGTGGCATATTAATTCATCTGTCATTATAAGAGCATCCCCACCCCCTCTGTGTTATTATGTAAGGGCTGTCAGTAACTTAAGTTGTCCTCAACAGTATTTTATCTCCAATAAAGCACCTGATTTAATCTGTGTATTCCCATTCTCAGTCTAACTATAGCTTCATATATCAAGTGTCATGGATACTTGAGTTAGGAAACTTGGAGAAATACTTATGTTACTTTGCTTGGCATGATAGCCAGTTGTGTTCCTCCAATTATTTTCCAAATTCAAATGGTAATATGCCTTAGTTTCTTCCTTAAATATCCTGCTAAAGTGTAGCAGAGCTCTCTGACCTAGTTTTGTCAGCCCCCTTACTCATTGTTTATTTCCCGCCAGTGTAACAGCATAATGTGAATCCTCAATATTTTTCTAAGCTATATTAGAATATCAACTCTAGATCCACATCTATTTATCTCTCTTCTCCTTTATCAATCACTAATTAATATTTTTAAAATAATTATCACCAGCAAATTCAAAGATGTAAGATATTTAAATGAAATGGATGAGGCAGATATAGTACCCATATGAATCAACTGCACTGACTGAAGGCCCATAAGTCAGGCTCTCCGTAGTTTCTGTTACCATCACCAGGCACTGCCTGACCTCCAATTTGCTCTGCTACTAGCTGTCAACGATTATACAACCAGAGGGTTGTGTGTGACACTATAAAAACAAAAACTAATATATAGGTTTTCAATACATCACTATGTCTGCTACAGTTAAATTGCAGCAACTGCTGACAAATGCGACAAAAGTTGACAAAATATCTAAAGCCTAAGAAGGATGTCAGCAGTTATTGCTGAACACAAGGTGTGTCCTCGTTACATTTTTTTTTTGTGCCAGCAGTGTTTCAGGTAAGATTGAAAACGTCTGGGTATATTTTGTTAGTATATCTTGCAATTGTACATGAAGAACATTATGTTGTCGATGGAATCATTTTTCTTGATTTAATTTTTTGAAATTTTAATACATCCCTGTATCAGTCTGTACAGGCTACCATAACAAAATATCACAGACTAGGTAGCTCAAACAACAGATATTTATTTCTCACAGTTCTGGAGGCTGGGAAGTCTGATTAAGTTGTTATCCAACTAAATCCCTGGTAAAAGCCCTCTTCCTGGTTTTGCACATAGTCACCTGTGTCCTCACATGGCAGAGAAAAAAAGATATTTTACTCTTTCTCTCCCTATAAAGCCATTAAGCTCATCATGAACATGCCACCCTCATAATCTCATCTAACTCTAATTACCTCCCAAAAGCCCCATCTCCAAATATCATTGTACTGTAGGTTAAGGCTTCAACATGTGAATTTTGCAAGGATATACTTCAGTTTATAGCAATCCCCATGGTTCAAAATTCAAAAAATTTAAAAGGCTGTACAGTAAAATATTTCTATATCTCACAGTTATTTACACTGCCTGTGATATGAGCACTATTATTAGTTCTTTATGTATCATACAAAGGTATTCTATGCACACATAACTATGTATGAATATATATCTTATTTTTACACAAATGGTGAATTCTTTATACACTATTATCCACTTTTTTTACTCAGTATATATTGGCAACCACTCTATTTTGGACTACAAAGAACTACCTTATTTTTTTATAGCATCATCACATTTTATGGTTGGATGTACCACAAAATATTTAGCCGATCCCCTATTGATTAGCATTCAGTTTGTTTCAAATGTGTTACTATCGGAAACAATGCTGTATTACGTAGCCTCATACAGACTTCATTAGCATATGTGAAAGCATGTTTGTAGTATAAATCTTTGAAAGGGGAATTGACGGGAGGAGGGCATTGATAGGGGATGTGTATATGTATATTTGTAATTTTAATGGAAATTCTAAAAGTGTCATTCACAGGAGTTGTGCCAATTTAAATTTATATTCCCTTCAACCCTGACAACATAATGCATTTTCAGACTCACATATTTGCCAATCTGGTCAGAGAAAAATAATATTTTAATATAGTTTAATGCACATTTTCCTTACTATGAGTGAAGTGTATCATTTTTCCTATGTTTAAGATCTATTTATATTTTCTTGTTAACTGTCTAGTCATATAGTTTGGTCAATCTAATGTATTGGTCATCCTTATAAATTAATTAGTTTCTAGTTTGATGTTTTTATTTAGGATTTGTTTATGGCATGTTTTGAAACATATTTCCTATTAGTATTACTTATTACAACATACTAACTATTTCTTTGATGGCTTACGGATTTGTGTGAATATTAGGAAGGACTATTCCACTCCATAGGAATAAAATATTTATCCTAGAATTTATTCTAGAACTTTTTGTTTGTTTCACTTTTTAAGGTGAAAATTTAATCTATTTAGTAGTGAACTGCCCTAAGATGGTTTCTAGTAATTCCTATTTCCTAGTATTCAAATTATTGTTTAGTCTCTTCCCACACTGTTCCAGAATTGGTGTGTGTGAGTAGTAGGAATCAGCACAACTGAAAATATATCACTTCCGAGATTCAGTTATAAAAGATATTGCAACTTCTGTCTTGATGTCTTGCTTTTTTTTAGATCATTTTTTTTTCTGGGGGAGGTGAGATGCCATGTTATAAGCACCTCTCAATATTATCTTCCTTTTCAAGGAAGCAATGACTTCACCATTCCTATTCAAGGAGATACTATAAGATCATTAGTTACATTTTATTGCTTTAGTTTATTTTCGGACTAGGTGGACTTTGAGATCCCTTACAACCCTGACTTTTTATAATCCTCTGATATGTAATGTTAATTATTATAATGGCTAGAAAGCATAATAATATTAGGATTACCAAAGCTCAAGACCCTGAACTTTATGTCCGTTCTGCCATCCACTACTACTCTACTCTAACACCTAACCATTCCAACTACACACATTCGTTTGTTTGCGTGTGTGTGTATGTATGTGTGTTGTTTTTAAGAATGAAGCTTATGTCTCAAAATCCAGTTAGGAGTTTCTGCTCCAGCTTAGAATGCAGAAATTTACAAGACAATATTGTTCTACCCCAACAAAGTGGACAAGCAACTTACAAAGTCACGTTAAAACATTTTTGGAGAATTTAAGAAGTAATAAAGAAATCTTAAAATCTAAAATTGAAAATGTGATGTTCCAGTCTAAAGGGATAATAGCACAGGTATAACTGGAATAGCAGAAGGAAAAAAAAGAGTAAAAATAGAATAGAAAAAATATTTGAAAATATAACGGCCAATGATTTATCCAAATTTAAGCAACATATCAATCTGTAGATACAAGAAGTTCAGAGAAAGCCAAGAGTGATTAATACAAGTAAACAACACTTAGCACCTCATTGCCAGAGAGCTGAAAATTTAAGATGAAGAAAAATATTTTGAAGGCAGCCAGAAAAAAAGATGTCTTTAATAAAGAGAAACAATAGCACAGATAAGGTAATTTGTTATAAAAAAAAAATGGAGTCTGGAAAACAATTAAACAGAATCATTTAAGTGATACAAAACTAATAAAATGTCAGCCTAGAATTATATCTCCAGAAAAATATTTTTTAAATGATGGGAAAATCAGTACCTTCTTTTCCAAGCAAACAAAAGCTGAAATAAATAATTTGCAGCAGAGCTCAGCTATAAGAAATCTTAAAAGAGGCTCTTTAGGCTAAAGAAAGTGATGCCACTTTTTCAGGGAGGAACAAAGATAGCATGAAGGAGCACATATGTCAGTAAATATATATTATTCTTATTACATACACTCATCCATATGTTTAAAAATATGTTTACATCATGTTATTAGTTTTTAAATATAAAACAGTATGAATATATTTTGTGAATAAAGGCATACCTTAAAGTTAAATATATAACAAATAGGGCACAAAGACTAGGAGAATGGTAATTGAATATATACAGTTGAAAGGTTTTAATATTTTTTGTAAAGTAGTAGAATGCTGCTTGAAGATAAGCTGTGAAATTACAGATACATGTTATAATCTTTATACTATACAATAAACATACAACACTCCAAACACAAGCACATCTAAAACACTAACATGAGAAATGGAATGGGATGCTACAAAATACTTGATTTATTACCACTTTTTAAAAGTCATAAAGGAGAAACAGGCACAAACAGCAGGCGGTACCAATGGAAAACAAACGCTAAGAGGGTAGACTTAAATCCAAATAAATCAATCACTATATCAAATATAATTAAACTAAATATCTTAAGGAAAAAATCAGAAATGGTCTGACTGTACATAAAAGGGAAAATCAAGTATATGTTTATTACAAAAACACATTAAATGTAAAGATACATTCAGGTTAAAAATAAAAGCATATATCATGGAAATATTAAGCATAAGAAAGCTAGCATGAGTATAACAGACACGTAGACTGTAAAATGAAGAGTATTACCAAAGATAAAGGAATAATTTCATAATTTAGAAAGGATAAAGGAATAATTTCATAATTTTATAAAGGATAAATTTCATAATTTTAAAAGGATCAATTTATGAAGAAGATAATCATCTTAGTATATTTACCTAACAACAAAGCTTCAAGATCCATAGAGCAAAATGACAAAAGTAGAAGAAAAAAGTAAACAAATCATGATTATAGTTGAAGATATCAATAATTTCCTCTCAGTAACTGATAAATCAATTACATGCCAAATCACCAAAGACATAGAAGACCAAAAATATTAGTTTTCTCAGCATATGGATTAGTCTCAACAATAGACAATATGTTAAGTAACAAAATAAGTAATAACACTTTCAAGAAATTGAAATAACATCAAGCATCTTCTCTGACTATAGTGGAATAAAACTAGAGATTTATATCAAGAGAAAATTTGGAAACTCATACAAATATATGGAAATTAAACAATATGCTTCTTAATGACCAATAGGTCAAGAAAGAGATTAAGAAGGAAATCGAACAATTTCTTCAAATAGGTGATAATGGACACACTACATACCCAAATCTATGGGATACAACAAAAGCAGTACTAAGAAAGAATTTTATAGCTGTAAGTGCCTATGCTGAAAACAGAAAACACTTAAAACAAACATTCTAAGGATGAATTTTAAAGAACTAGAAAAGCAAGAGCAAATAAAACTCAAAATTATTAGGAGAAAATAAATAACAAAAATAAGAATGAAAATAAAATGGACATAAAAAAGCAATACAAATGATCATTGAAACAAATAGTTGGGTTTTTGAAAAGTTAAACGAAAATTGAGAAACTTTTAGCCAGACTAAGAAAACAGAAGAGATCTAAAAAAATAAAATCAGAAATAAAAAGGACACATTACTACTGCTACAGCAAAAAGTCAAAGAATCATTAGTGGCTACTATGAGCATCTTTATGCCAATAAATTAGAAAATCTAGAAGAAATAGACAAGTTTCTAGGTACATGCAATCTTCCAAAATCGAACCAAAAAAAGTCCATACTTGAACACACCAATAATAAGTAACAAAAATAATGCCATAATAAAAAGTCTTCCAGCAATGAAAAGCCTGGAACCTGATGGCTTTCCTGTTGAATTCTACCAAACATTTAATGAAGAAATAATATCAATTTTACTCAAACTAGTTCAAAAAATAAAGGAGTAGAGATTACTTCCAGACAAATTCTACAAGGCCAGTGTTACTCTGACACCAAAACCAGAAAAATATACATTTAAGAAAAAAACACAGGCCAATATTTCTGATGAATATTGATGCAAAAATCCTCATCAAAATACTACTAGCAAATTGAATTCAACAATACATTAAAAAGATCGTTCATCATGACCAAATAGGATTTATCCCTGGGATGGAAGGATGGTTCAACATACACAAATCAATCAATGTGATATGTCATATCAACAGAATGAAGAATACATCCATATGATAATTTTAATTGATGATAAAAGGTTTGATAAAATTCAACATCCTTTCATGATAAAAACCATGAAAACCTGAGTATAGAAAGTACAAAATAAAATCCATATACAACAGATCTAGAGTTAGTATTATGCTGAATGGGGAAAAACGGAAAGCCTTTCCTCTAATTTCTGTAACATAACAAGGATGCCCACTGTCACCACTGTTATTCAACATAGTATTGGAGGCCAGGTGTGGTGGCTCACGCTTGTAATCCCAGCACTTTGGGAGGCTGAGGTGGGCGGATCATGAGGTAAGGAGTTCGAGACCAGCCTGGCCAGGCCAACACAGTGAAACC
>NW_026652282.1:123046590-123119719 GCF_009828535.3 Hylobates moloch
TGCACTCCAGCCTGGGCGACAGAGCTAGACTCTGTCTCAAAAAACAAAACAAAACAAAAACAAACAAAAAAAACCCCATAGTACTGGAAGTTCTAGCTAGAGCAATCAGACAACAGAAAGAAAGAAACGGCACTTAAATTGGAAAGAAAGAAGTTAAATTTTTATTTTCAGATAATATTATTCTGTATTTTTTAAAAAAACTAAAGATTTCATAAGAAAGCTATTAGAACTGATAAACAAATTGTGCAAACTTGCAGGATATGAAATCAATATACAAAAATCAGTAGCATTTCTATAGCCAACAGTGAACAATGTGAAAAAAACTAAAACATAATTCCATTTACAATATCACACATAAAATTAAAGACCTAAGAATTAATTTAACCAAAGAAATGAAACATCTTTATAAAATGAAAACTATAAAGTGCTGATGAAAGAAATTAAAAGGACACCAAAAAAATGAAAAGACATTCATGTTCATGGATTGGAAGACTTAATATTGTTAAAATGTCCATGCTACCCAAAGCAATCCATAGTTTAAATGCAATCCCTATCAAAATGCCAATGACATTTTTCACAGAAATAAACAAAACAATCCTAAAATTTATCGGGAACCACAAATGGGCCAGAATAGTCAAAGATATCCTAAGCAAAAAGAAGATTCTCATTACTGTACTTCAAATTACACTACAGAGCTACAATAACCAAAACAGCATAGTACTGCCATGAAAGCAGACAAATAGACCCATGGAACAGAATATAGAGCCCAGAAACAAACCCACTTACCTAGAGTGAATTCGTTTTTGTCAAAGGTGCCAAGAACATGCACTGGGGAAATGGAAGTCACTTCAATAAATGATGCTGGGAAAATGGAATATCCATATGCAGAAGAATGAAACTAAACCCCTGTCTCTAGCCATATACAAAAATCAAATCAAAATGGATTGAAGAGTTAAATCTAAGACCTTAGATTATGAAACTACTACAAGAAAACTTTGGGGAAAATCTCCAGGACATTGGTCTAGGTACAAATTTCCTGAGCAATATCCCATAAGCACAGGCAAACTAACAAAAATGGACAAATGGAATCTTATCAAGTTAAAAAGCTTATGCACAGCAAAGGATACAATCAACAAAGTGAAGAGACAATCAACAGAATGGGAGAAAATATTTCCAAAATACCCACTTGAAAAGAGATTAATCACCAGAATCTATAAGGACCTCAAACATCGCTACAGGAAAAAAATCAGTATATGAAAGAGATATCTGCACTCATATGTTGGTTGTAACACCATTTACAATAGCTGAGATTTGGATGCAACCTAAGTGTCCATCAGCAGATGAATGGATAAAGAAAATGTGGCAAACATACACACTGAAATACTATTCAGCCATAAAAAAGAATGAGATGCTGTCATTTGTAATAATACGGACGGAACTAGAGATCATTAAGTTAAATAAGCCAGGCACGGAAAGGCAAACTTCGCATGTTCTCACTTATTTGTAGGATCTGAAAATCAAAAAAAATGAACTCATGGAGATAGAGAGTAGAAAGATGGTTACCAGAAGATGTGAAAGATAACTGGGTAGCTGGGAAGGAGATGGGGATTGTTAATGGGTATTTAAAAAAATAGAATAAATAAGACCTACTATTTGATAGCACAGTAGGGTGACTATAGCCAATAATTACTTCATTATGCATTTTAAAATAACTTAAAGAGTATAATTGGATTGTTTGTAACACAAAGGATAAATGCTTAAGGGGATAGATATCCATTGTCCATGATGTGCTTATTTCACATTGCATCCCTCACGTACCCCATAAATACATGTACCTACTATGTACCCACCCACAAAATTAGAAATAAACATATAAATAAATTTTTAAAAAGAAAAAAAGGATTTGGAAACTATTCTGATAAAAACATAATCAGTTTTTTCCAGAAGGAAATGTTTCTAACAATCATTGAAAATAAATCAATATTCATACTATGATTAGACATAAATGACTTTTAATTATTATTCTACTTAGCAATGATGATCAGTCCTTAATATTGAAGACCTAACCTCTGCTTTCCATAAACGTGTCTGCATTGGAGTATTGGCTTCTTGCAGATATAATTCAGTTAAAATGAACTCATTAGTGTAAGCCCTAATCTTATATGATTTGTGTGCTTCTAAGGGAAGAAGAGACACAAATACAGATACATACAGGGAGTTATGTTTTCCCAAGCCAACAAACACCGGGAGCAATAAGAAGCTAGAAGAAGCAAGGAAGGAGTCTCTACAGAGGCTTCAGAGAGAGAGCGAGTAACCATGCAAGGACACTAATTTTGTACTTCAAAACTTATTAACTATGACAGAGTAAATTTCTGTGTTTAGTTCAAGCATTTGAGTTTTGGATACATTTTTTACAGCAGCCTTAAGAAACTAATACACATAGTAAAGTCCCTTTACACCTCAATAAAGTTAAAATTAGATCTCTTTATCACATTATATGAATCTCTACCATACACGAGACGGCTTCTTTCTCTTCTTTGGTTAAGATGTCTCCTGAAGCTTCATGTCTTTAGGGCTGCTAATAGGATATCAGGAGTTTCTTCCTGGACTTACAAACTTACTGACCGCTGGGAATGAGGATAGTGACGATAAGATAAAGAATAAATATTCCAATATTTCAAGAATGAATAAGTGATGTAGTGGAGTTTTCTGTAATTGAAATCTTCCAAGAATGTTATTCCATCTTGACTGACTCTTTCTTACCAACTTATTGTCTAGTGAGAGCACCAGAGACTAGAATAAGTCTATACCTTCCAGAGTTTGCGACTTCTAGCTAGATTTTCCACCCCATTGATTAGAATCTCGTATTATCAACATGGCGACCAAAATTAACTAAAATTCAAATATGGTTACTTTACTTCCTCATAAAACATCTGGAATCCAGTTTCTTGGTTGGTTTGTTTCCTGGAGTTAATTAGAACTCTTGTGCATTTGTAAGGGCTACAGTTTCCAACTGCACTATTCGCCTTTCCTAACAATTGCTTAAACATGGTTTCCCACTGTTGAATTTGCTAACTTTCTTCTTTATTATGGCTAGAATCCAAACTTTTCTTGACCTCATTTCTTTCCTTTCACTTGCTTTCTGTGCTGGCCTATGTTCCTATTTTTGTATCTTTTCGTGCACACATGAAGACAGAGAATACACCAAATGACTCGACCTCCGATCATGACCCTCTCCACCTCCTCTACCTTACAGGTATGTCTGTGTTCACGACACTAACCACTTTCATTGTGTTGGTTTTCTTGTTCTGAAGAGAGCTGAAAATACCCACCATAATTTCTACATAATATCTGAGATATTTTATGAAACAGAGAAAATTGGGCATTCACTCTACTAACATCCAGTTACTAGACAACACAATAATCAGGCTATTTTCACATTCTTATAATAATTATGGCCACATAGTTTTTCTATTTCTTTATATATAATAGCTGGTTGCACTTGACAATCTTAATAATTCTTTAGAGATATTGCTTTTTAACTTAGTAAAACAACTTTAAATTGACAAAGATTTAATTGCACATATTCTAGGGGTTCAATACGATGTTTTGATACTTTTTTTCAGATGATAATCATTGTCACTGTAAGAAACAAATAAAAGCTATTAATAGAAAGCTATCATAGAATTTTACACAAGGTATATAATTTGTAGTTTTCATATATAGGAAAGAAATGTTAAATTTATTTTTACCAAATGGTTTTACTTTTGATAGGCGTAGTATATTTTGTATAGTCTACTAGTAGTATCCCTTAATTTGAAGTAATTTTTAAATAATTAGGTAAGTGTTGCCCGTATATTGCTAAAATCACTATTGTGGTTTACATTATAATTTTCACAAATGAAATTAAAAATTTCATTACAGATTAGCACAGTTCCCTGAGGTACTATTTAAGCTATACGTTACCTTTAATCATATGTACATGACATCACTCTTCTGTACTCTTCCCCTCACCCCAAAAACAAAACAAAACAAAACAAAAAGCATGACATTTTAGAGCTATTGGTCTTTGTTCATACTGGAACTTCATCCTGGAGTACTTTTCCCTAACTACAGAAACAATATTCATCCCTAAATGTTTCTGCATATTTATGTTGTCACCTTCTGGGAAGAAGGAAAGAAACACACAAATACACACTCTAGTATTTACTGAGATCTTACATATACCAGACGCTATACTAGACATGTTTATAACACAAGACCCATGTCCATTAGTTGTTTCCTCACTTTGCATAAGAAGAAACAGAGTCTTAAATATGTTAAGTACCTTGTCCAAAGTTGCACAAGCAATTCATGGAAGAATTAGCATCCAGCTCACTCTTATCTAAGCCCAAAGCATGTGTTCTTTCCATGCTTCAATAGGTTAGCTCTAAAGCCCCATTCTTATAACATGCAGAAAGATACTTTTCTACCTGTAATATTAGATGAATTAAATCAATTAGTTATCGAATGCTCACACCTTGTTTTAGTCACTGGCAAAATAATGTCAAGATAAACTTTATTACTGCCCTCCACAAGATAGAGAAAGCAAGTTATTCATCAAGTTGACCTTGACTCTACAGCTAGAATGACCACCTGCCCCAGTTTGATTGACACTGCCAGTTTTAACACTAGAAATCCCATAACCCAGGAAACTATCCAGTAAAGGGCAAACTAGAATGGCTGATCACCCTACCATCACCTATACAGTAGAAACACCATGGAATGTTATTTTTAATTGAGACAGGGCTTCTGTGATGGTTAATACTGAGTGCCAACTTGATTGGGTTGAAGGATACAAAGTATTGATCCTGAGTGTGTCTGTGAGGGTGTTGGCAAATGATATTAACATTTAAGTCAGTGGACTGGGAGGGGCAGACCCACCTTTAATCTGGGTGGGTACAGTCTAATCAGCTGTCAGCAGACAGGGATGCTGTTTGGAGCCTTTAGCAGGCCCCCATAGGTGAATCACTGTGGAGGTCTCTAGGATTTTGGAGCAAGGCCCTGCCATCTTCTGCAGATAACTACTCTCCATTTGAGAGACAGCTCTTGGTCTGTTACTGGGCTTTGATGGAAACTGAAGGTTTGACTATGGGTCATCAAGTCACCATGCGACCTGAACTGCCTATTATGAACTGGGTGCTTCTGACCCATGTAGCCATAGAGTGCGGCATGCACAGCAGCACTCCATCATGAAATGAAAGTGGTATATATGTGACCAGGCACAAGCAGGTCCTGAAGGCACAAGTAAGTTACATAAGGGAGTGGCTCAAAGGCCCATGTTCTCCACTCCTGCCACCCTGCCTTCTCTTGCCCAGCCTGCACCAGTGGGCTCATGGGGAGTTCCTTATGATCAGTTGACAAAGGAAGAGAAGACTAGGGCCTGGTTCACAGATGCTTCTGCATGATATGCAGGCACCACCCGCAAGAGGACAGCTGCAGCACTATAGCTCCTTTATAGGACATCCCTGAAGGACAGCGGTGAAGGAAAGTCTTCCTAGTGGGCAGAGCTAGGATATGAGCAGGCAGAAAAATGTGAAAAGGGAGACTGGCATAGTCTTCCAGCCTACAGCTTTCTCCGGTGCTGGATGCGTCCTGCCCTCGATCATTAGACTCCAAGTTCTTCAGTTTTGGAACTCGGACTGGCTCTCTTTGCTCCTGAGCACGCAGACAGCCTATTGTGGGACCTTGTGATTGTGTGAGTTAATACTTATTAAACTCCCCTTTACATATATATATATTCCATTAGTTCTGTTTCTCTAGAGAACCCTGACTAATACAGTCTCGTTATGTTGTGTTGGGAGCAAGCCCCCCCAAATCCAGCCATAAACTGGCCCCAAAACTGGCCAAAAATAAAATCTCTGCAGCACTGTAACATGTCCATAATGGCCCTGACGCCCAAGCTGGAAGGTTGTGGGTTTACGGGAATGAGGGCAAGGAACACCTGGCCCGCCCAGGGCAGAAAACCGCTTAAAGGCATTCTTAAGCCACAAACAAAAGCATGAGCCATCTGTGTCTTAATGGCGTGTTCCTGCTGCAATTAATTCGGCCCATCCCTTCGTTTCCCTTAAGGGATACTTTTAGTTAATTTAATATCTATAGAAACAATGCTAATGACTGGTTTGCTGTTAATAAGTATGTGGGTAAATCTCTGTTCGGGGCTGTCAGCTCTGAAGGCTGTGAGACCCCTGATTTCCCACTTCACACCTCTATATTTCTGTGTGTCTGTCTTTAATTCCTCTAGTGCCGCTGGGTTAGGGTCTCCCTGACCGAGCTGGTCTCAGCAATGTTGCTCACGCTGGACTCAAATTCCTAGGTTCAACTGACCTGCTTGCATCAGCCTCCTAAAGTCCCAGGATTACAGGTATGAGCCATAGTTCTAGCCATGGAATATTCTTAATACCCACAAGCTGACCAATTAAATATGGAGGTGGACACAAAAGTTATTATTATTTAAAGGTGGCTGGAGTTAGGAACCATTGTTCAAAAACAATGGGTTTTTTTCTGGACCAGCAGTTTAGGCATCACCTAGATACTGGTTTGAAAACAAATACTGCTCCAGAAATACTTAATCAAAGATTCTGTGGGTAGAGCCCAGCAATCTATGTTGTAATAAGGCTTCTAGGTGATTCTAATGCATACTCAAGATTGGGAATCACTTCTCTAAAGAAATGACAGGAATAAACCTGTTCCTAACAGTGATTCAAGTACAATTTTCTGCAAACACTGTGATTGTCAGTGTGTAGTCATGTGGCTGATGTCCTTTTCCTTCTATATATCATTTGAGACTTTTGCAATTATTTCATTCTGCCTTGAATATGAGAAATGGTAACGTACTAATTTTGGACTGGTTTTCTCCTGTTTTTCTAGTTCTTTAAGATGCGTTTGTTAAATTGCTTATTTGAAAATTTTCATCTTTTTTTGATGTATGCACTTATAGCTATAAACTTCCATGTTAATACTGCTTTTGCTGTATCCCATAGGTTTTGGTATGTTGTGTTTCCATTATCATTTGTTTCCTAAAATTGTTAATTTTTTTTTCTTAATTGCTTTCTTGTCCCACTGGTCATTCAGGAGTATACTGTTTAGTTTCTACGTATTTTTATAGTTTCCAAAATTCCTTTTGTTATTAGTCTGTAGTTCTATTTCATTGTGGTCAGAGAAAATTATTGATATTATTTCAATATTTTGAATGCTTTAAGACTTGTTTTGTGACCTAATATATGGTCTATCATTGAGAATGATCCATATGGTGAGGAAAAGAAGGTATATTCTGCAGCTCTTGGGTGAAATGTTCTGTAAACATCTATTAAGTCAATTTGATCTATGGTACAGATTAAATCCAAAGTTTCCTTGTTGATATTTTTTTTTCTGGAAGATCTGTCCAATGCTGAAAGTGGGGTGAAGTCTCCATCTATTATTGTATTGGTGCCTATCACTTTCTTTAGCTCTAATAATATTTGCTTTATGTATCTGGGTGTTCAAGTGTTGGGTGCAAATATACTTAAAATTGTTATATTTTCTTTCTGATTTGATCCCTTTATATATAGTGACCTTCTTTGTCACTTCTTATAGTTTTTGTTTTGAAAAATACTTGTCTGATATAAGTATAGCTTCTTCGGCTCTTTTTTGGTTTGCATTGGCATGGAATATTTTTTTCTATCTCTTTATTTTTCAGTCTATGTATATCTTTATAGGTAAAGGTTGTTTCTTTTTGGCCACAGAACAATGGGTCTTGTTTTCTCATCCATTCAGCTAGTCTATATCTTTGGATTAGAGAATTTAGGACAGTTACATGTAATATGAGTATTGATAAGTAAGGACTTACTCTTGTCATTTTTTTGTTTTCTAGTTTTTTGGTGGTATTCTCTTCTTTCTTTTCTTCCTGTCTTCTATTAGTGAAGGTGCTTTTCTCTGGTGATACAAATTAATTTCTTGATATTTTTGATATTTATTTTTTTGTGTATCCATAGTATTTCTTTTGGATTAAAGTTGCCAAGAGGCTTGCAAATACTATCTTATAACCATTATTTTAACCTGATGGGAATTTAACATGGTTTGCATAAACAAACAAGCAAAAAGAAAATTAATAAAAATTCTATGCCTTAACTTTATCTTCTCTAATTTTTAATTTTTTGTTATTTCTGTATCTTATGGTACTGTTCATGTCTTGAAAACTTTTTGTAGTTATTATTTCTGATTGGTTTATAATTTAGTCTTTCTAATTAGGATACAAGTAGTTTACAATCCACAGTTACAGTGTAATAATACTATGTGTTTTTCTGTTTACTTGCTATTACTAGTGAATTTTGTACCTACAGGTGATTAGTTTTTATTAATATTCTTTTCCTTCTAACTGAAGTACTCCCTTTAGCAGTTCATGTAGGACAAGTCTGGTGTTGAAGACATCCCTCAGCTTTTGTGTATCTGGAAAAGTCTGTATTTCTCTTTCGTGTTTGAAGAATATTTTCACTGGATATACTATTCTAGGGTAAAAGGTTTTTATTTTTCTTCAGTGCTTTAAATATGTCATGCCACTCTCTCATGGCCTGTGTTAAATCTGTTTAGTGTTCTATAACCTTCTCATACTTGAATATCGATCGACATCTTTCTCTGGGCTTGGGAAGTTCTCTCTTACTATCCCTTTGAATAACCTTTCTACCCCTATTTCTTTCTCTACCTCTTCTTTAAGGCCATAACTCATAGACCTGTTCTTTTGAAGCCGTTTTCTAGATCCTGTATGCATGCTTTGTTGTTTTTCATTATATCTTTTTTAATCTCCTCTGACTGTATATTTTCAAATAGCCTGTCTTCAAGCTCACCATTCCCTTCTCTGCTTGATCAATTCTGCTATTTAAAGACTCTGATGCATTCTTAAGTACATCAATTGCATTTTTAGCTCCAGAATTTCTACTTCATTTTTAAAAATTATTTTAATCTTTTTGTTAAGTTTATCTGATAGAATTCTGGATTTATTCTCTGTGGTATCTTGAATTCCTTTTTCTTCAAAACAGCTTTTTAGAATTATCTGTCTGAAGAGTCACATATCTCTGTTTCTCCAAGATTATTTCCTGATTTCTTACTTAATTTATTTGGTGAGGTTTGTTTTCCTGGATGGTGTTGATGCTAGTGGATGTTCTTTGGTGTCTGGGCATTTAAGAGTGAAGTATTTGTGGTAGTCTTCACTGTTTGGGCTTGTTTGCACCCATCCTTCTTGGGAAGGCTTTCCAGATATTTGAAAGGATTTGAGTGGTGTGATATAAGGTCTATGTGCTTTAGGGGGCACCCCAAGCCCAGTAACACTGTGGCTGTTGTAGACTCATAGAGATACCATCTTGAAGGTCTTAGACAAGGTCTGAAAAACTTTTCTGGATTACCAGGCATAGACTCTTGTTCCCTTCCTTTAATTTCTCCCAAACAAACAGAATCTCTCTCTCTGATCTGAGCCCACTAATGCTGGGAGGAGTGACACAAGCACTTCTGTGGCCACCACCACTAAGACTGTGCTGGGTCAAACATTAAGGCAGACCAGTACTGTGTCCTGCCCAAGGGCTGCTATAACCATTCCCTGGCTTGCATTTATGTTTGCTCAAGGCCCTAGGGCTCTACAATTAGCAGGTTGCAAATCCAGCCAGGCCTGTGTTTTTCCCTTCAGGGCGGTGAGTTTCCCTAGACCCCAGATGGGTCTAGAGGTGTCATTCAGGATTCAGGGGCTACAGTCAAAACCTTAGATGTGTACCTGGCATTTTACTGTACTGTGGCTGAGCTGGCACTCAGTCACAAGATGCAGTTTTTTTCTTCTGTTTCTCCTTTCACCAAAGGCAAAGGGGCCTCACCCCATAGCCACTGCTACCACGGGCCACTGGGAGTGCTGCCATGTTCCTTTAAGACCCAAGGGCTCTTCAGTCAGCTTCTGGTAGATTCTTCCTGGCCTGGGACTCTCCATTCAGTGCAGTGGACTTTCCTCTGGCCCAGTTTAGGTCAAGAAATTTTGTCCAAGGGTCAAGTCCTAAAATTAGAAACTTTATGGGCCCACTTGGTGCTCTATTGGCCTGTGGACATGCTTGTTTCTAAGGTGCAAAACAAAGTCCCGTTTACTTTTCCCTCTGCTTTCATCAAGCAGAAAGAGCTTCACCCCATAGTCACCACAGCTGATAATGTGCTGAGTCTCACCTGAAGACAGCAAGTCCCAGAGCCTTACCAAAGTTCCTCAACATAGTACCTGGGTATCACTGCTGGTTGTTCAGGGCCCAAGGGCTCTTCAGTTTGCAAGTAATAAATGCTACCAGGACTGGTTTCTCCCATTCAAGGCAGTAGGTTACCTTCTGGCTCAGGTTTTGTCTGGGAGATAGGGCCTAGAAATGTGCTCACACTCTGATCATTGTCTTCTCCTGCTTTGGCTAAGCTGGTAACCAAGATACAAGACAAAGTCTTCCCCACTCTTCTTTATCCTATGTTCAAGTGGAAGAAAAGGGTTTCTTTCAGAGCTGTAAGCTGTGCAACCTGGGATTAGGAAAGGGATGATGCCAGCACTCCTCAAATGGCCTCAGTAGGTCATGTGCCCCTCTAGTTTACTGTCTTTGGGCCAAGTTCAATCTTAGAACTCACAGAAGAGTTGCAGTTTTTATGGCATAGACTGCCTTTCAAGTTTACTTAGAGACTGAGAGCACTTTGGCCCTCAGTGGTAAAGTTTCTGGGAACTCAAATTTGGACCACAGGATCAGTGATTCCCCTCTGGCTAGGGCTGGTTTATATGCTTCCTCTGTGGGCAGACATCAACTGAGTTTCATCCAATTTTCCTTTCTGCTCTCACAGGACAGCACTCAGTTCAATACTTCACGCCTGTAATCCCAGCACTTTGGGAGGCCAAGGGGGGTGGATCATTTGAGATCAGGAATTAGAGGCCAGCCTGGCCAACATGGCGAAACCCCGTCTCTACTAAAAATACAAAAATTAGCCAGGTGTGGTGGCACACACCTGTAATCCCAGCTACTCGGGAGGCTAAGGCAGAAGAATCGCTTGAACCTGGGAGGAGGAGGTTGCAGTGAACCAAGATCGCACCACTGCACTCCAGCCTGGGCAACAGAGTGAGACTGTCTCAAAACAAAAGTCATGATGAGCAACACTTTTGCAACTTATTTTGCCAACAAACATTTTACACATGAAAACACTCCTTCTACTGAATGCTTTGTAGGAATGACAACACAGGAAAACATCATGGCATTTGGCATCAAGGAACTTCATTTTATATAAAGCTTTCTTATTTACTAGCTATACAAATGCAATCTACTTATCTAACACTTCTGAGCTCCTATTTTCTCATATATTACAAATTATAACTATCCTAGCTATGTAAATTTGTGAAGGTCATATGAGTTGATACATATAAATTTTCTAAAGGAGTGCTTGGTTTATAGAAGTTGTTCGGTAAGTGTTGTTTTTTCCTCTCTCTAATATTTTCACACTCATTTTCTCTGGCAAACATTTATACATACAAAGTCAGGGGTGAGTTTAGTCAATGAAGTAAAAATAATCAGTCAAGTCTGTCACAAAATAAGAAAAAGGCTAACTCTTTAAATGATCATCAGTTTCTCGCAATGCTATAGTATTGCTTGTGATCCTTTTTCAGATGTTGCCTCTGATTTGGGAGAGTTTTCAAAGGTGAAACTCAGAAAAGTAGAATGTAACTCAGTAAATTCTAGACTTTTATTTTAGCGTACCAATGTTTATGCTGTCTTAGAAAGGGTCCCTTCAGATTTATGTGAAGAAGTTTTGATCTTTTATATTACATCTTGCAGCTAGTCATCAGCAATTTATTGTCTGCAAGAAAGTGTTACTTCAAAGCAAATTGTAGCTTAGTCAAATTAGGGTTTAAATTAAGTAGGTAGTTTTCTCTAAGTGAAGTGTTAAAAGCAAAGAAATTATGTCCAATCTAGGAAGGACTCTCTAATTTGGATCATGTATAGGTTCGCACGTACCCACTTCTTCCTCTAGCCAGCTTTCCTGTCCCCAAAAATCAGTAGCACTTTATTTTTTTCATATAGTAACAATCCAAGGTTTTAGTAAAAAAACATCTGCAGCCTTTTGTTTCTCCATCCTGAATGAGTGGAAAATCTAGCGATTCTAAAGCTGAAGCTCAGGAATGGCCATATTTAGGAAACACCTTTGAGCTCTATGTTATAATAGGGCTTTTGATTATGATGTGTGCTAAAATTAGAGTACCACTAATATAAATATTGTGTGTGTGTGTGTGTGTGTGTGTGTGAATGTATTTAAGAAGCTTTTAAAGCATAAAGTTTCTGCTCAAGAATCTCACTATATATAGCAGAGGAGACAGATATCAGTGTAACCAATTAGAGTTCAGAGCATAAGTGAACAAATTCTAAAATGATATCGTATACACGTTGTATTAGTCCGTTTTCATAGTGCTATAAAGAACTGCTCAAGACTGGGTAATTTATATTAAAATTAAAAGGGTTAATTGACCAAAGATCAGCATGACTGGGGAGGCCTCAGAAAACTAATAATCATGGCAGAAGGCAAAGGGGAAGCAAGGCATCTTCTTCACAAGTGAGTGAAGGGAAAAGAGCCTTATAAAACAACAAATCATGAGAATAATCACTATCACAAAAATGATTCAATTACCTCCAACTGGTCTCTCCCTTTACACAAGGGGATTATGGGGATTACAATTCAAGATGCTATTTGGGTGAGGACACAAAGCCTAATCATATTATTTCATCCCTGGGACCTCACAAATCTCATGTCCTTTTCACTTTTTAAAACCAATTATTTCATCCCAACAGTCCCAAAAATCTTACTTCATTCCAGCAGTAATTTATCCCAAATTTCAAGTCCAAAGTCTCATCTGAGACAAAGCAAGTCCTTTCCACCTAGGAAACTGTAAAATCAAAAGCAGGTTAGTCACTTTTTAGATACATGGGGATACAGGCATTGGGTAAACACACCCATTCCAAATGTGATAAATTGGCCAAAATGAAGGGGCTACAGGCCCCATACAAGTCCAAAATGCAGCAGGGCAGTCATCAAATCTTAAAACTCCAAAATGATATTCTTTGACTCCGTGTCTTACATCCAAGTCACACTGATATAAGAGGAGGGCTTCCATGGCCATGGGCAGCTCTGCCCCTGTGGCTTTGCAAAGTACAACCTCCCACTAGGCTACTTTCATGGGCTGACATTAAGTGTCTGCAGCTTTATCAGGTGCATGGTGCAAGCTGTCAGTGGATCTATCATTCCGTGGTCTGGAGGACAGTGGCCCTCTTCTCATAGCTCTGCTAAGCTGTGCCCCAGTGGGGACTCTGTGTGGGGACTCTAATCTCACATTTTCCTTCCACACTGCCCTAGCAGTATTTCTCCATGAGATCTCCACTCCTGCAGCAAAATTCTGCCTGGACATCCAGGCACTTCCATATGCCCTATGAAATCTAAGTGGAGGTCACCAAAATTCAATTTGTAAGTTCTGTGCACCTGTAGGCCCAACACCATGTGTAAGCTGCCAATGCTTGGGGTTTGCACCCTATGAAGCAACAAACTGATTTTTATGTGGGCCCCTTTTAGCCATGGCTGCAGCTGGAGTGGCAGCCCCTGTGACACAGGGTGCCAAGTCCTGAAGCTGCATGGAGGTTGGGGGTGGGGACAGCCCTGGGGCTGGCTCACAAAAAATAATTTTTCCTCCTAGGTCTCAGGGCCTGTTATGGGAGGGGCTGCCATGAAGTCCTCTGACATGCCCTGAAGACATTTTGCCCATTGTCTTGGTGATTAACATTGGGCTCCTCATTACTTATGAAAATTTCTGTAGCTGGCTTTAATTTCTCCTCAGAAAATGTTGTTTTGTTTTGTTTTCTATCACATGGTCAGGCTGCACATTTTCCAAACTTTTATGCTCTGTTTCTTTTTTAAACCTGAGTTCCAATTTCAGATAATCTCTCTCAAGTTGAATGTTTCACAGATCTCTAGGGCAGGGACAAAATGCCACCAGTCTCTTTGCTAAGGCATTGCAAGATTGGCCTTGGCTCCAGTTCCCACTGAGTTCCTCATCTTCACGTGAGACCACCTCAGCCTGAGCTTCATTGTCCATATCACCATCAGCATTTTGGTCAAAATCATTCAACAAGTCTTTAGGAAGTTTTAACTTTCCCACATCTTTCTGTCTTCTTCTGAGCCCTCCAAACTGTTCCACCCTCTGCCTGTTACCCAGTTCCAAAGTCACTTCTACATTTTTCTGGTATCTTTATAGCAAACACCCCCCTGTCTGCACTACCAATTTACTGGATTAGTCCATTTTCATACTGCTCTAAAAAACTGCTCAAGACTGGATACTTATAAAGGAAAGAGGTTTAATTGACTCACAGTTTAGCATGGCTTGGGAGGCCTCAGGAAACATGATCATGGCCGAAGGTGAAAGGAAGCAAGGCACCTTCTTCACAAGGCAGCAAAAAAGGAGATGTGCCAAGTGAAGGCAGGAGAGTCCCTAATAAAATCATCAAATCTTGCGAGAACTCACTCAGTATCACAAGAACAGCATGGGAGGAACAGCCCCCATGATCCAATTACTTCCACCTGGTCTCTCCTTTAAAACATGGAGATTATGAGGATTATAATTCAAGATGAGATTTGGGTGGGGACACAAAGCCTAATCATATCACACATTTTCAGTTCTGTTCAGGAGATTCTGAGAATATTCCTAAAATGAAGTAGTATGGAGGCTAAGCCCTAAAAGCTGACTACAAATTTGAAAGTCAAATAATACGTGAGATAAAATACAATTTATAGCCCTCTAAACATGAGATTGAGTATAGGCATGCATAAATGCATAGTGGTTTAAATTCAGCCAAGATAGCTTTCTGTGATGACGTAAAAGTTCTGTATCTGTGCTGTTCAGTATAGTAGCCACTATTTCAATGTGGCTATTGGGATTTATATATATATATTAAATTATATATATATATATAATTTAAATTTAAACAGTTACATTTTTCTAGTGCTACTATATTAGACAGCACTGTTTTAGAAATGAGTATAAAATGAGTTTCCAGGAACACATCCTCAATCCATTCTCCCTCCACCTTAATACAAACATAGCTTGAAGACTTTTCTAAAATTGCTAATTCTGCAACTGCATGTGAGAAGGACATTTCTGGGTTCCTCATTTTTAACACTGGAGAAAATTATTTATGTGAATCTAGCTCCCTTAAATTTTTCAAGTTCCAGAATGTTTTGATAAATTATTTTCTTGGGAATAATACATTCTGGAGCAAGTCTAAGCTGGTAAATTCAGTATGGCAGTATGCCTAAAACAGTATTGTAGTTTTAGCCCCTCAGGTCAAAATACCAGCTTATTTCTGAGATTTCCTTCTTACAGGTAGGAGTGTTCTCTTACAGGTGTTCCTTTTTACATCATCCCTTGTTTGTTCAGCTGCGCATATTACATCAAAGGCAGAGCGAAGAAGATAATTAAATTGGGCCAGATGTCTTCTTTGGACTGACACACTGAACTTCACAAGTTTTTCATTACAGGATTTGTGGATTCTTTGTGAACCAATTAGGGGTGGGGGTTAGAGACATGCATGGTTGCTTGTACAAACAAATCTTAAGGCGATTCAACAGAGATAGAAATTTGGCAGGACTAGTTTCCAAGACAACAGGTCACAAGAGCCAGTTGATAAGACAGGGGACAGTAAAGAAACAGGCCCAAACCAGACAGAACCAAGATAATAATAAAAGAGACCCCTGGTTACCTTCACTGCTCATTGTGTACTAATTATAATGCATTAACATGCTAAAAGACACTCCTACCAGTGCCATGACAGTTTAGAAATGCCATGGCAACACCCAAAAGTAACCCTGTATGGTGTGGACAGGGGAAAAAAAAAACAGTTCTGTGAGCCCTCAGCCCCTTTCTTAGAAAATTCATACATAATCCACCCTTATTTCACATATGATAAAGAAATGACCATAAATATAGCCAACCAGAGCCCTCAGGGATATTATGCCTATGGAGTCACCATCCGCTTATTCCTATATTTTCTTTTTAAAATTATATATATATATATACACACACACACACACACACACACAAACACAAAGTGTGTGTGTGTGTATCTGTGTGTGTGTGTGTGTGAAATAAGATATTGTGATACAGGCATTCAATGTGTAATAACCACATCAGGGTAAGTGGGGTATCCATCACCTCAAGCTTTTATCCTTTGTGTTACAAACAATTCAACTATACCATTTTGGTTATTTTAAAATGTACAATTAAATTGTTTGTGACTATACACACTTTGTTGTGTTAGCAAACACTAGGTTTATTTATTCTTTCTAGCTATTTTTGTTTGTACCCATTAACCCATCCCCACTTCTCCCTCTCCCTCCCAAAACCCTTCCAAGCCTCTGATAACCATCCTTCTACTTTCTACCTCCATGAGTTCTATTATTTTAACTTTTAGCTCCCACAAATAAGTGAGAACATATGAAGTTTGTCTTTCTGTGCTTGGCTCATTTTACTTAACATAATGACCTCTAGTTTTATCCATGTTGTTACAAATGACAGGATCTCCTTTACTTTCTTGATAAATTTGCTTTCACTTTTGTCTGTTAGTTCACCCTTATAATACTTTCCTGCATGAAGCACAGAACCCACCTGACTTCCTGGGCTGAGCCCAAATTTTGGGGTTTGCCTTGTGACACAAATGTCAGGTGCTCTTACCCCTACCCTTTACCCAAATCTTGGTGAGCTGTGCTAAGAAATATGAATTACTTAAAAATTATGTTTTCTCAATTATTTCAGCATCTAAAGTACTTTCTCCAAAGGTGCTCAGAAATTGATATGGTTTGGCTGTGTCCACATGCAAACCTCATCTGGAATTGTAGTTCCCATAATCCCCACATTTGGTGGGAGGGACCTAGTGGGAGGAAATTGAATCATCGGGGTGGTTGGTTTCCCCCATGCTATTCTCGTGATAGTGAGTAAGTTCTCACCAGATTTGGGAGGCTGTCTATAAGGGGCTTCTCCCTTCACTCAGCTCTTATTCTTCTCTCTCATGCTGCCATGTGAAGAAGGACATGCTTGCTTCCCTTTTCACCATGGTTGTAAGTTTCTTGAGACCTTCCTAGCCCTGCTGAACTTGAGTCAATTAAACCTCTTTCCTTTATAAATTACCCAGTCTCAGGTATGTCTTTATTAGCAGTGCAAGAATAGACAAATACAGAAACCTCATAATATAATGAAATAATCAAAGTTCAGAGATGTGAACTGACATGGAAGATCCCGAACTGAAACATTTCTGTGTATGACACCAAATCAATTTCACATACTCATAAATATATTGATTCTTGAGGGCACAATCCCACAGCGTTTAGTTCCTGCATCTCCATAAGGGCAGCATACATGCTATGCTTTAATAAATTTATCTGCTGAGTAAAATTATCTTTGTAGCCCCCCTTTTTTTTCTCCATATCTATGTCTCTCATCTTCCCCTTATAAACTCCTAGAGTTGCTTTAGACCAGGATAAGCCATTATCTTTCATTCCCCTATCCCCCATCCAGGGAAGAGATTTTGTGCAAGTTACTGTGTTTAACATCGACATTAAAGGTAGTCTTGAAGGGGAAAGGTATAACCAATACATGGAATCCATGAACTGACCAAAGGATGTGATTTTAGTAAAACAAAAAAAGGGGGTAAAAAAAGTGAGGAATTAATATATTTTATCTCCAATCCAGGAGAGTGTTCTAAACAGAGAGAGACTGAATTGGAAACAATTCATAAATTGCTCTGCCTTGAGGACAGGTGGAGAAGAAATGGATCTGAGATGTACTATGTATTAGCAACTGGCAAGCACCTTATAAACATTGCATCATGTAATGTTCACAACAGCCTTATAAAGTTAGTACCATTATGACCTTCATTTTACATATGAGAAAACTTATGCTAAGAAAGATTGTGACTTTTCCAGGATCACATAGCTAGTGATGAACGATACAGCTAATTCAAATACTTATGCATTCAATCGCTATGTTCCACTGTCTCTTTTGAAGTTTCTTTAGTGTATTCTCCTTTTCAAATAAACGTCTCTGCCTCTAAAAGTCAAGAGTTGTGCTTGGAGTCAATAGAATTGTTTTCAAACTGAATAGAGGCTGGGAATATTTTTTTTTTCCAAATTTGGCAAATAATAAAGCATACCTTTTAAGAGAGCCTATTAAAGTTGATTTGAACACAGGTCTAGAGGTGAGGCTTTGGGAGATGGCTGAGCAATCCTGATTTAAGAACAATAATGTTTACCATTTCTTGAACACTTACGGTGTTCCAGGACAGTTACAATTAGTTTCTTTTAAAATCATCATGAGGAGCCTGTGAAACAGATATTATTTTTATCCCCATTTTAAATATACAGACACAAATGTGAAAAAAGAAAAAAACAACTTGGCTGAAGATTAAGAGCTAAGTAACTTCAATTGATCATGATTATCTATTTCGTTGTTTGTCTTCTTCATTACGCTAGACGTGTCTTTGGTAAAGATCATTCTTTATTATTTTTCATATCTTCAGCCCCAGGCCCAGGGCTTGGAACAAAATAAACATGTAATAAATGATAATTCCTATTAACAATTTTATGCTAACTTCCAGAAAAAATAAATATAAATTGAAAACACCAAAAAGTTTGATGTGAAATACTTTTGCTTAAAGGAATATTATTATCTGCCCCCTATCTGCCCATATTCTGGATAGTAAAGGTAAAGCTATTTCCCTTTTTGGATGTTGGGTTAGGAATATATATAGCAATGGGTTATGTTTTTTATAACATCCTCCTAAACCTTGCCATCTACAAATAACATTTTTAATAGATCTTGCTAAACTGTGATTGTGATATCACACATTTTATGGCGTTTACCTTGGTGAGGATCCAGAAAATTACAGAAACAATCTGAATACATGGTAGACAAAGCATGTCTACAAGTGTATTTTTGTATATTTGGGAGATATTATTGGATATCCTAAAGCTTGGAGCGCACACTGTTTTTGCTTGATTTGGTTACTGCATTTATGTTAAGAAAACTTTGCACTTTGGTAAAATATGTGTCTTAACCATGTTGTGGTAGATTCAATAGCTGCCTTTTTGTGAATCTGGATTAATTTCCCTGTATATTTTAATTATAACTTTTTATCTTGAAATAGTTTAAGATTTACAAGAAGTTGCAAAAATAGTAGAGAGAGCTCCTGTGTGCCTTTTTCTCAACTTCCCCACAAAATAATACTAGTATCTTTCATAACCATAATTCATAATACGTCGTGAAACTCAGAAAATTGATGTTGGCACATTACTATTAACTCAAATATTTACATTATGCAGATCTCACCAGTTTTTCTCTGCACATCACATGTGTGTATGTATATGTGTGTAGTTTTAGTAAATATTATCACACACATGGATTTGGGAAATCATCATCAAAATTACAATACAGAACTGTCCCACTGCCACAGATAAACTTCCTCATGTTACCACTTAAAGCTTATATTCTTTCCCCAACTCAAACACCTGGCAACCACTAGTTTCTCTTCCATCTCTGTAACTTTTTAAATTTAAGAATGATATATAAAAGGTATTATATAGTATTGTAACCTTTGAAACTGGCATGTTTTACTCAGCATAATGCCCTCGCTCCTTTTTTTTTTAATGACAGAGTCTCACTCTGTCGCCCAGGCTGGAGTGCAGTGGTGCAATCTCGGCTCACTGCAAGCTCCACCTCCTGGGTTCATGTCTCAGCCTCCTGCCTCCCAAGTAGCTGGGACTACAGGTGCCCGCCACCACACCTGGCTAATTTTTTTGTATTTTTAGTAGAGACGAGGTTCACCATGTTAGCCAGGATGGTCTCAATCTCCTGACCTCGTGATCTACCTGCCTCAGCCTCCCAGAGGGCTGGGATTACAGGTGTGAGCCACTGCGCCTGGCCCATAATGCCCCTTATATTTATTCAAGGTGTTAGTTGAATCAATATTTGATATGGTTTGGCTGTGTCCCTACCAAAATCTCAACTTGAATTGTATCTCCCAGAATTCCCACATGTTGTGGGAGGGATCCAGAGGGTGGTAATTGAATCACGGGACTGGTCTTTCTGGTGCTATTTTTGTGAGAGTAAATAAGTCTCATGAGATCTGATGGGTTCATCAGGAATTTCTGCTTTTGCTTCTTCTTCATTTTCTCTTGCCACCACCATGTAAGAAGTGTCTTTCGCTTCCTGCCATGATTCTGAGGCCTCCCCCACCATGTGGAACTGTAAGTCCGATTAAACCTTTTTTTTTCGTTCCCAGTCTCAGCTATGTATTTATCAGCAGCATGAAAATGAACTAATACAGTAAATTGGTACCAGTAGAGTGGGATGTTTCTGCAAAGATACTCAAAAATGTGAAAGCAACTTTAGAACTGGGTAACAAGCAGAGATTGAAACAGTTTGGAGAGCTCAGAAAAAGACAGGAAAATGTGGGAAAGTTTGGAACTGCCAAGAAACTTGTTGAATGGCTTTGACAAAAATGCTGATAGTGCTATGAACAATATAGTCCAGGCTGAGGAGGTCTCAGATAGAGATGAGGAACTTGTTGTCAACTGGAGCAAAGGTGACTCTTGTTATGTTTTAGCAAAGAAACTGACAGCATTTTACCACTACTCTAGAGGTTTGAGGAACTTTGAACTTGAGACAGATGATTTAGGGTATCTGGCAGAATAGATTTCTAAGAAGCAAAACATTCAGAAGGTGACTTGGGTGCTGTTAAAAGCATTGTTTTAAAAGGGAAACAGAGCATAAAAGTTCAAAAAATTTACAGCATGATGATGCAGTAGAAAATAAAAACCCATTTTGGGGGGAGAAATTCAAGCCAGCTGCAGAACTTTGCATAAGTAGCAAGGAGCCTAGTGTTAATCCCCAAGACCATGGGGAAAATGTCTCCAGGCCACGTCAGAGGCCTTCACTGAAGCCCCTCCCATCACAGGCCTGGAGGCCCAGCAGGAAAAAGCGGTTTTGTGGGCTGGGCCCTGGGTCCCCGTGCTCTGTGTAGACTAGGGACTTGGTGCCCTGTGTTCCAGCTGCTGCAGCCATGACTGAAAGGGGCCAATGTGGAGCTCAGGTTATGGCTTCAGAGGGTTGAACGCCCAAGACTTGGCAGCTTCCATGTGGTCTTGAGCCTGTGGGTGCACAGAAGTCAAGAATTGAGGTTTGGGAACCTCCGCCTAGATTTCAGAATATTTATGGAAACGCCTGGATTCCCAGGCAAAAATTTGCTGCAGGGGCAAGGCCCTCATGGAGAATTTCTGCCAGGGCAGTGCAGAAGGAAAATGTGGGGTCAGAGCCTTCACACAGGGTCCCTACTGAGGCACTGCCTAGTGGAGCTGTGAGAAGAAGGCCACCCTACTCCAGACCCCAGAATGGTAGATTCACCAACAGCTTGCACCCTATGCCTTGAAAAGCAGTAGACACTCAACGCCAGCCAGTGAAAGCAGCCAGGAGGGAGACTGTACCTTGCAAAACAACAGGGTTGGAGCTGTCCAAGACCATGGAAACCCATCTTTTGCCTCAGTGTGACCTGGATGTGAGACCTGGAATCAAAGGACATCATTTTGGAGCTTTAAAATTTGACTGCCCCACTGGATTTCAGACTTGCACGGGCCCTGTAACCCCTTTGTTTTGGCCAGTTTCTCCCATTTGGAACAGCTGTATTTACCCAATACCTGTACCCTCATTGTATCTAGGAAGTAACTAGCTTGCTTTTGATACAGGTTCATAGGTAGAAGGGACTTGCCATGTCTCAGATGAGACTTTGGACTGTGAACTTTTGGGTTAATGAAGAAATGAGTTAAGAATTTGGGGGACTGTGGGGAAGGCATGATCAGTTTTGAATTGTGAGGACATGAGATTAGGAGGGGTCAGGGTTGGGATGTTATGGTTTGGCTGTGTCGCCACCAAAATCTCAACTTGAATTGTATCTCCTAGAATTCCCACATGTTGTGGGAGGAACCAAGTGGGAGGTAATTGAATCATGGGGTCTGGTCTTTTCTACGCTATTGTCATGATAGTGAATATGTCTCATGAGATCTGATGGGTTCATCAGGCATTTCTTCTTCTGCTTCTTCCTCATTTTTCTCTAGCTGCTACCATGTAAGACGTGCCTTTCGCTTCCTGCCATGATTCTGAGGCCTCCCCAGCCATGTGGAACTGTAAGTCCAATTGAACCTCTTTTTCTTCCCAGTCTTGAGTATGTCTTTATCAGCAGCATGAAAATGGACTAAAACAATTTTTTCCTTTTAATTCAAATAGCATTTAATTGTGCAGATGTGCCATTTGTTCATCCTCTCACCAGTTGAAGGACATTTGCGTTGCTTGCAGTTTTGGGCTACAACAATTAGGGCTGCCATGAACAATTGTATACAAAATTTTGTCCAGACATGAGTTTTAATTTTTTGTATGATAAGTGCCTAGGGGTGCAATTACTGGTTTACATTTTTAGTTGCAGGTTTATTTTAGTTTGCTTGTTTTTTTTTTTTTTTCTTTTTGGAAATGCCATTTTATCTTCCAGGGTGGTGGTGCCATTTTACATTCCCACCAGAAATGTATGAGAGATTTAGTTTCTCTGCATCCTTGCCAGAATCTTGTATTGTCCTAATTTTGAAAAAGTTGCTGTTTTAGTAAGTGTGTAGTGATACTTCATTGTGGTTTTAACTTACATTTCTATTAGGTTGGTGCAAAAGCTATTATGGTTTTTGTCATTACTTTCAATGGCAAAGTATAATAACAATGCTCTACATATACTCATGTACTTATTTTTCATTAATGTATTCATTTTAGTGAGTTTTTTATGTCTTTTGCACACTTTCTAATTGGATTATTCATTCTTACTATCGAGTTAGAGGTTTTTCAGTATGTATATTATACATACAAGTCTTTTTGTCAGATATGTGGCTTTCAAATATTTCCTCCCAGTCTGTAGTTTTTCTTTTCATGTTCTTAACAGGGTCTTTCATGGTGCAATGTTTTTGAATGAAGACTAGTATATTGATTTTTTTTTTTTTTTGAGACAGAGTCTCACTCTGTCACCCAGGCTGGAGTGCAGTGGCTTGATCTTGGCTCACCGCAAGCTCCGCCTCCCGGGTTCATGCCATTCTCTTGCCTCAGCCTCCCAAGTAGCTGGGACTACAGGCACCTGCCACCATGCCCAGCTCATTTTTTTTTTGTATTTTTAGTAGAGACGGGGTTTCACCACGTTAGCCAGGATGGTCTCGATCTCCTGACCTCGTGATCCACCCGCCTCAGCCTCCCAAAGTGCTGGGATTACAGGCATGAGCCACCATGCCCGGCCTGATTTTTTAAATCTGATGGACCATGTCTTTGACGTCATTTCTAAAAACCTTTCTCTTAAACCTAGGTCACAAAGATTTTCTCCTATGATGTCTTCTAAAAATTTATAGTTTCACGTTTTACATGTAGACCTCTAATTCATTTAAAGTTAATTTTTTAATAAGTTGTTGGGTAGAGGTTAATTTCTTTTCCCTACAAATTTCCTGTATCTGGGAGTTTGAATATGCTCAACAGACTCGTGGGCTTTGTAAAAAGCAAAGACGACGGAAACAATTGTACAAGAATGAGCTAGGAAGGCAGGGCTAAAAAAAATGATGTTTTAAAAACAACAATGTCAGTAAGAGTTTTCAAGTGTTAGCAATGGCTAATAACTTGTAGCTAATGATCATGAGACCCAGTAAATTAAACATTATGCCCATACTGAAACTTTCTTTTGTCAACACAAGGCTGACTTCATGGGCATGCAACCGGTGCAGTCATATAGGGACATTGCTCAGAAGGAGCTTCATGCTTGGGGTTTAATACTTTGAAATCAACATTCTGAAATTCTTAATAATTTTATCTTTGAACTTGTTTTATGCAAATGAAGTCTTTTAGGACAATGGAGCATGTTCCTGGGATTGAAGTTTCAGATTATATGTGGCCCTACCACCCCACCTGCACAGGGTGGGTTCTCGATTGTTTTCTCCTCTATCATACCCAGCACTGCTGCCACCCTCTGCCTTTATCAGGGCCCTCGGCATAGGTAGGTCAAGTTTGAGTGCACACACCCTGTGCATTGAGTCACAAGGAAGGGCCCTAGACACCTGTGAGAGTCTCACTTGCTCTATGAAAACCACCACATCTAAGGTACCACACCATAAAACAGAAAATAAAAAGCTCCGTGAGAGGGCTGAGAGAGAGACAACCAAATAAAGGAAAAGTATTTTTTCCTGCTTTTTGAACAAAGGACGGTACATTTTATTTTGTATTAGGCCTTGAAAAATAAGTAGCTGGTGCTATGTCAACTTAGCAGCTTGTTTATTTAATTGTGTTTTATAGGAATTCTTAGAACATCAAAATTGTAGTCAGTAAAAGAGAAACAATTTATGCCATGACAGGCTCAAATAAAATCCTCAACTGAGTGACTCCAGATTTAATGCAGCAAATTAAATTTGGGTATTCCCCAGTCATGTAAAAAATCACCCTAAAGCCAAAATATAAAAGCAAAATAGCAATACAATATGCATGCTTAAAAAAAATGAAGAAATATTTAAAACCTCAAAACACAAAATACAAGAAAAAAATGACAAAAATAGTGAAGGACAAACAGCATGCAGGAAGATGCAGACAAGTAAGTCCTTGAATGCTTATTTCAAAGAAAAAATGCAGAGCACATTTCTTTGAGTGTACTATACCCATAGGTAAGAAAATACACACATATTCTTGTTTGCAAAACTGGAATGGAATCAAAGATTGGCAATGGTAGTTTATCTACACTTTATTTGGTTCTAGGAATTAAAAATGGGGATACATGAGAAATCAAAGAAGCAATGTCATAGTAACTAAAAGCATTCAATTAGTAAGGTAATGGACAAAAAGGAGACTATTGTCAGGTGCTTTTTACTGCAAAATGTGGAGAGAAGTAAAAGCTTAAGGAATTCACTCACAAAACAAAACTATGAGAAAGAGAAACCTTCTTCATGAGAATAAAATAAATCCTGCTCCTTCTTGTATACAAATTTACTGCATATAATTTGTCCAGAATGCAACCATGTATCTTTACAAAGATACAGCACAAAAGAAGGAACAAATATTAGGTGAAGAATATTCACTAAAAAAAATGTTGCCATGGAACCAACCAAATTGTGACTAAGCATAATACAATGAATTGTTAAAACATACTGGTGCAATTATCTCTGTATAAAAGCCCTCAGAGAGTAAATACAGTTAACAATTTTTTGAAAACCTGTTGAGGCAATAACAACAATAATAACAAGAAAAACAAAAAGATGATGTATGGGGTTGTGGAATTCAGGAAAGAAATGGAAAAAATATTAAACATTAAAAGTAATATTAAATCTTTTTCTAGGTTATTCCAGGCTTCTATAATAAAATACTGTAGACTACATAATTTACATACAACAGAAATGTGTTTCTTACAGTTCTAGAGGCTGGGAAGTCTAAGATTCAGACATTAGTAGATTCTGGTATCTGGCAAGGGCTTATTCCTTACAGATGGCACCATCTAGGAGTCCTCATGTGGCAGAATAGATGGAAGAGCCAGGCAGCTCTCTAAAGCCCCTTTTATAAGGGTGTTAATCCTGTTCACGAAGGCAGGGCCCTGATGATTTAATCAATTTCTGAAATGTCCCACCTCTTAATACCACCACAATAGGGATTAAATTTCAAAACGAATTTTGGAGGGACACAAACATTCAAACCACAGCAAAAATAACATGTGAAATTAGAAGCAGCTCAAAAGATACTAGTGAAAATAATATAAGAGATGTATAGAATATAGAAGTGTTCAAAAATAGAATATAAATAAAAATAGAAATTAGAATAGAAAATAGAATGTAAATAAAAGTGTTCAAAGAACAAAAGAGAAACATACAAACAGAAGAGAAAAAAGATCTAGGATGTATATTTTAATTTTTCTCTTGCTATGTAACACATTTTCTCAAATCCCAATACCTATAACAGCAACGAGCATTTATTTTACTCAGCTTATGTGTGTTGAGTTCACGAGCATCTTAGCAAGGTTTCTAAGGAGTCAGCAGTCGTGATGTCATCTGTGACTGTTGTTATCTAAAAACTTGAAAGCATCGGGAATATCCACTTTCAAAGTTACTCACTGACACTGATGGAAAATTGGCTTTAGCTCTTATTGGGAGGTCTCAGTTAATCCCCATGTGGTGTTATTCATTTTATGACCTAGTCTTGGAAGTTATACACAATTACTTCTGCCAAATTTTGTTCACTGAAAGTGAGAGCTGAAGTCCCTCCCCAAATCAAGGGAAAGAGAATTAATTAGTTAGGATCCACCTTCAAAGAGAGACCTGTCAAAGAAGTTGAGGGCATATTTAAAACCACTGCAATATGCAAAATCTGTATTTTTATACTGGACTATTATAAAAATGAAAAATGATCAGTACAACTTTCCAAAAATAAAACAAGAGGCCAGGCACAGTGGCTCATGCCTATAATCCCAGCACTTTGGGAGGCCAAGGCGGGTGGATCGGCTGATGTCGGTTCAAGACCAGCCTGGCCGACATACTGAAATCCTGTCTCTACTAAAAATACAAAATTAGCCGGGTGTAGTGGTGCACGCCCATAGTCCCAGCTACTTGAGAGGCTGAGGCAGGAGAATCACTTGAACCTGGGAGGCAGAGGTTGCAGTAAGCCGATAATTGCACCACTGCACTCCAGCCTGGGCAACAGAGTGACACTCTGTCTCAAAAACAACATCAACAGCAGATAAAATAAGACTTGAATATACAAATTAAAAGGGAATATTATGACTCAGGAAAAATCAAACAGAGCAGTTAACATCTTAATGTGTATCTTTAATGATTTAATGGATTCAAATCATTCATTAGGAAATAGGCAAAAGTTCAAAGTACTCATAAAGGTAAAGTATCATATTGACCACAGTGTTTTTTCACAAAGATAGTCAAATTTAGTAGATGTAACAGAATTTGGGGAAAAGAAAATTAGGTGCAAGAATTTCATAACCTGACAACTTTTATTTTAACATTAAAGCAACAGAAAAATACCTTTGAACACCAAATAACTAAGGAAATATAGATTCCATGGATTCTCCTTGAAGAAACTACTTTAGGATAACCTCCAGCCAAATAAGAGATGAATGGACAAACTATGGCACTAGGAGAAGCAGTGATCATGGACTATATTACTGGTAATGGTTACAAAAATAACTGTATATTTTATTAACCCTTTATATAAACAGTCACCACTTGACATCCATGGGGAATTGCTTTCAGAACCTCCCTCCACACTAAAATTGACAGATGTTCAAGTCCCTTATGTAAAATAGTGTGGTACTTTCTTATAACCTATGCACACCCTCCCAAATACATTAAATTATCTCTAGATTACCTACAATAATGAATACAATGTAAATGCTATATAAATAGCTGTTATACTGTATTGCTTAGGAAATAATGACAAGAAGAAAAAAAGTCTGTATCTGTTCAGTTACAAACACAACCATTCATTTTTTAAAAACTATTTTTTATCTGTGATTGGTTGAATTCATAGATGCAGAACCCATGGATAGAGAGAGCCAAATTACATATAAAACAAGTTGGGAAGATAAGTATAGAAATGTTGGTGAACCAGTGAACAGTTCAATTTCCACATTTTCATAGTAAAAATCTGAGGTTACTTACATCATATTAATAAAGTAACAGAAGTTTAAGTACATTAAAGTTACCACATGGCTACAAAATTATGTTACCAATAAAATAGGTGGTGAAGAAAAGAGGAAGAAAAAATTTACCCATTTTGACATTGTTCATAGAAATTAACACGAGATATTAAAATAGAAATTAAACAGTTAATAGACTCTGTCTAAAAAATAGCATAATTGTAAAAAACATGATGCCTTATACTTTTGGAGATAACTATTAGAATAAATTAACAGAACAAACACATAAATGATAGTAAACACAGTAATAGAGTGGAAGTTGCCTTAAATATTATAAAAATAGACAAAAACATAAATATGATGACAGAAAGACAACAAACATATCTATCTCGTTAATAAATATAAACGGAGGTAAAACTCATCTATAATTTTAAAAAGGGTCCTAGAATCTAGACTGGATCACAAACTCACATCTATCTATTTGTGGTACACAAGGCACATACAAAACAAAGTGATTCAGAAGGTTCGAAAAGAATAGGAAAATACACAACAGGCAAATGCAAAATTTACAAAAGAAGAAGGCAAAGCAGAGATCATAATTTTAATGATAAGCCAGGTTAAATTCACCGCAAAAATGTGTCATATGAGAAAAAGGAAAGTATTTTTTTATTTACAGAACATACAAACACAATGAATATAATAAAGTTATAACAAACATAGAATTAACTTTCATTTCAAAAAATCCACCAGAAATATAGAAGATGCAAAAATGCATTAGAAACCATAGCTTTAACTTGTCTCTCAGTCCATGAAAGATAAACTGGACCAAAGGAAAAATATAGAAAGTTTTAATAACATAATAATAAACGCTAAATGGAACTAAATTGAAATCAATACTTTAAAAAGAGAAACCACACATTATTTTCATATATGTATGAATCATTCACAAAATTCTACTTTATGTAAATCAAAAATAAAACCTCATAAAATTTCAAAATTCAAAAATAGTGTAGAAAATATATACTACTTACTGGATATTTAAAAATATTTTGAGAAGTTTACTGGGTCAAACTGGGAAAAACACTGAAATTGTAAAATATCTGGAGTAGAATTACAATGAAACTACTATATAAAATAGCATGTAGAAATATAGCTAAAGAAATGCTAAGAGGAAAAAGCATGGACTTACATATTAGTAGAAAGAATGAGGTGGTTTTCGTTTGTGGTTGGAATTTATGTAACTTGGCACTTATTATTCATATCCTTACAAAACAACAACAAAAGCCGAACAGTTTGAAACCCCACAACTTTTTTTAGACACTTCAGATAATTCAGGTCACGGGCAAAATGTTGCTCCCCACATTAGAAAGATAGACAGGTAGGTTCAGAGAATCACAGTTAACCAGAGCATAAGCCCATGAGTAGAAGCTGGCCTCTGGAGCCAGTACTGTGTTAGGAAAACTTGAACTTTAATTAATGAATTGCTAGAAGCTCGGAGTGCACAAAGCTGAGAGTTAAACACTCCAGGGGGCTCCTGTCTTAGGGGGAACATCCACATACTTGTCAGATTTGCCTCCAAAAGCTCTATCATATCCTCACAACGAAGATATGAGAAACATCCCTTTTAGCTTCTGGAAGCAGGAGGAGAAAAGTAGCCATTTTGAAATAGTCTCCGAACATCTTGTTCTTAACAAGGTCTGCCTTCAAGATAAATTATTTTAACAGAGTTAAAACAATTGTGATTATGCCAGAGCATAACTGATAATAGGGGAAGGGAAATACCAAATCCTGCATGCTCTAGACTCCATGTGAGAAAGTGCAATGCCAAAGGAATGCCCCATGTAGCCTTCCTGTCTCAATTAAGATGGGGAAGGAAAACTGAGAAGTACTGGTGAAATTCACAGCCAGAGCCACAGGCTCACTAAAATACTGAGACTTAATTTTAGGATTATAAAATGCTTTCCCTCCCCCACACCTTAGCACCACTCTAGTAGGGCTCCTATATAATATTAGGGAAATACAATAGAGAGAACTGCTAGTCTCAGACCTTATTTAAGAAGTCTCTAGGGAAACCCATAGACAACAGTAGAGGCAAAAACAAGGGCAGCAGAGGAAATTTTAGCCTCTGCCAACTACAGCTAAGAAAAACAGCAAACACAGCCTAATCCATACTTAGTTAAACATAAATCTCCCTTTAAAGCCTTACTTACCTCAGTTTCTTTTTCCCAATACATCATGTTTGGCATTTAACAAAAATTACAAGGCACACTAAAACATGAAAGATACAACTGGAAGAAACAGAGTAAGCATCAGGACCAGACCCACATGTGGCAAAGATGTTGGAATTGTCAGACTAGAACTATGATATTTTAAGGATCTAATGGAAAAAGTAGTCAACATCCAAGAACAGATGAGTAATGTAATAATGTAGATTGAAACTCTAAGGAAAAAATAAAAAGAAAATTCTAGAAATAAAAGAAACATTTGTAAGATAAATGAAGAATGACTTTGATGGATTTATTAACAGACTAGCAATGGCCAAGGAAAGGATTAGTGAATTTGAAAAATGCCAATAGAAGCTTCTAAAACTGCAATGCAAAGAGAAAATAGAATAAAAGAGACACAATGGAATGTTCAAGAATGATGGAATAATTACAAAAGATGTAAAATAAAATTTAAAACAGTAGAGGATACAAAAAAGATAATGGACTATATGAAAACAGAAAATTAAATAAATGAAAGAAATAAGTACATTTAAGACTCATTGTTCTTTAAAAAAATCAGTAAAATTATAATTATTGCTACCATATAAACAATAAAATGCAGAAACATAAAATAAAAAATAATTAGAAAATAATCACAATATGAAAGAAATTAAAGGAAACATTATTAGCTGCTTTTCTAAATTCTATGCAAATAAAAGTGAACATAAATTTAAACAGATACCTTAAGAGCTAGAAAATCTAAACATCAAATGCCATATAAGAAATAAAACTGTAAAAGAGCAAACATCCCCAAACCACATGAGGTACAGATGGATTCACAGGTTAATCTTTCTTACTGAACCTTTAAGAAACAGATGACTATAGCATTATGTAAATTGTTTCAGAGCCCAAGAAGAAATATTTCAAATGACTTTTATGAACTCTTTTTTACCTTGACAAAAACAACAACCCTAACAATCATTGCGCAAAAAGAAAAATATAGACAAATATTACTTATCAACATAAATGTAAACATTATAGCTAAAATACTAACAATTGAATCCAGCCACACTTGCGTGACAACCAAATTGAATTCATTACCAAAATGCAAGGGTTGCTTGGTATTAAGCAATCTTATGTCACCATATTAATATATCAAAAGAGGATAATCTTTTGTGCATTTCTAAATATGCTGTAAAAACATATTATAAAATTTAACTTATATTCTTGAATTAAGAAATCTAGTAATAAAACATATAAACACTGTAGCAAACAAACTATATAAAGTGGCAACCTCAATGATATTTATCTGTGATGCTTCTAAGCAACACATATGGCAAAAGTGAACATGCCACTCCTGTGATTAGGTTACCTTATTTAAGACTTTATCTTATTAGCATTTTTCTCTAGAGACTATTCTTTCTACCTTGATAAAGTAAGTAGCCCTACTGGAAAGCCCATGTAGTAAACAAAGAACTGTGAATGTTGCTAAGAGTGGAGGCTGGCCTCCAGCCAACAGCCAACATAAAACCAGAGACTTCATTACTACAACCCCAAGGTAATAAATTTTGACACAACCTCAGTGAGCTAAGAAGCATATTGGCCAGTTGTACCTGCAAATGAGTATCCAGCATGGCCAACAACTCGATTTTAAACTCCTGAAACCCTGAACAGAGGACACAGTAATGCCATAACTGACCCACAGACACTGTGAATTAATAAGCATGTGTTATTTTAATCCACTAAGTAAATATTGATGTTTTATCTAATAATAGATAATTAATAAAACCCTAAAGATTGTATATGGGGAAACATTAGAAGGTTTCTCATTAAGGAAGAAGAATCCTGTCCCATACTTTTTGTTACACTTTTACTGAACATTGGTCTGGAGGCACAATTAAATATAATTGTATGAGATAAAGATACAAGGTTGATATGGTTTGGCTGTGTTCCCAGCCAAATCTCATCCTGAATTGTACCTCCTATTATTCCCATGTGTTATGGGAGGGACCCAGTGGGAGGTAATTCAATCATGGGGGTTGGTCTTTCCCACCATGTAAGATGTGACTTTGCTTCCCCTGCACCTTCCACCATGATTGTGGGGCCTCCTCAGCCACGTGGAAATGTGATCTAATTAAACCTCTTTCTTTTATAAACTACTCAGTCTCAGGTATGTCTTTATTAGCAGTGTGAGAATGAACTAATACAGTAAATTGATACTGGGAGTGGGGAGGTGCAATAAAGATACCCCAAAATGTGGATGCAAATTTGGAACTGGGTAAGAGGCAGAGGTTGAAACCATTCGGGACAGGAAGATGTGGGAAAGTTTGGAACCTCCTAGAGACTTGTTGAATGGGTTTGACTAAAATGCTGATAGTAATATGGACAATACAGTCCAGGCTGAGGTGGTCTCAGGTGGAGATGAGGCACTTGTTGGGAACTGGAGTAACCATCTCTCTTGCTGTGCAAAGAGACTGGTGACATTTTGCTCTGCCCTAGGAATCTGTGGAACTTTGAACTTAAGAATGCAAAGCATTCAAGAGGAAGTGGACCATAAAAGTTTGAAAAATTTGCAGTCTGACAATGCGATAGAAAAGAAAAACCCATTTTCTGGGAAGAAATTCAAGCCAGCAGCAGAAATTTGCTAAAGTAATGAGGAGCCGAATAGTAATTGAAAATACAATGGTGAAAATGTCTCCAGGACATGTCAGAGACCTTTGTGGTAGCCCCTTCCATCACAGGTCTGTAGGCCTATGAAGGAGAAATTATTTCCTGGGCCAGGTCCAGGGCCCCCTTGTTGTGTGTAGCCTAGGGACTTGGTGACCTGTGTCTGAGCTGCTCTAGCCATGGCTAAAAGTGGCCAAGGTACAACTCATGGCATGGCTCCAAAGCGTGCAAGCCCCAAGCCTTGACGGCTTCCACATGGCGTTGAGCCAGTGGGGGCACAGAAGTCAAGAATTGAGGTTTGGGAACTACCACCTAGATTTCAGAAAGTTTTTGAAAATGCCTGGATGTCCAGGCAGAAGTTTGCTGCAGGGGCCAGGCACTCATGTATAACCTCTGTTAGGGCAGTACAAAAAGACAATGTGAGTTTGGAGTCCCCACACAGAGACCCCACCGGGGCACTGCCTAGTGGAGCTGTGAGAAGAGGGCCTCCATCATCTAGACTCCAGAATGCTAGACTGAGTGACAGTTTGAACCATGCACACAGAAAAGCTGAAGACCCTCAATGCCAACCCATGAAAGCAGCAAGGAGGAGGTCTGTACCCTGCAAAGCCACAGGTGCAGAGCTGCCCAAGGCTGTAGGAGCCTACCTCTTGCATCAGCATAACCTGGATGGGAGACGTGGATTCCAAGGGGATAATTTTGGAGCTTTAAGATTTAATTACTGCCTTGTTGATTTTCAGACTTTCATGTGGCCTGTAGCCCCTTTGTTTTGGCCAACTTCTTCTATTTGGAACAGGTGTATTTAACCAATGCCTGTACCCCCATTGTGTCTAGGAAATAACTAACTTTCTTTTGATTTTACAGGCTCATAGGCAAAAGAGACTTGACTTGTCTCAGATGGGTCTTTGGACTTGGACTTTTGAGTTAATGCTGGAATGAGTTAAGATTTTGGGAAACTCTTGAAAAGGCATGATTTTAAATGTGAGTGTTACAGAACTTTCTCTTTAGTTCTGCTAAAACCTGGCTCTTGTCACATGACCAGAAAAGATTGGGATTGTGGACGAATAAAAGGTTGAGGAAAACAATTTACTGGGCAAAGTGGAAAGAGGAAAAATAACTCTCAGCAAAGCGAAAGAGAGTCCTGCTAGCAGGTTTCCTGCCTCACAGATTGAATTCTAGGTTATCACACAGGAACAGTGAAGACCAGGTTCCTCCTTCCTGCAAAGGGCACAAACTTCCCAAGTCTCCATCCCATGGAGCATTTCCATAAGTAATGAAGAGCCAAGTGGGCATTATTCAGAAATAATCAGTCATGAAATTGTGGGCTTCATCTGGGATCAGCAGTACGGATTTTCAGCCTTTAGGCTATTTTAGGCTTCAAGACAGGGTTTTGCCAGAGATCCTAGCTGTCTCCTGTCTCTATCATTGCCCCCTCTAAAGAAGTACATATAACTGCCATTAGAATAAGGACAAAGATAAGGACAAAAACCGATCTTAACTGCTTACTGTTGACAGAGGGATGCTGTTTTGAAAAAACAGCAGTCAGATCCCCCTCAGAGGCCTATCTAAGGGTTCCTGGAAAAAGAGGCCATTATCTGAGGCTCTAATTGCATGAGTATATGGATTTTGATGGCCTGAAGGCAAGAAGAGACAAACCAGGTTATTAGAAAACATGTATAAAAATGAAACAAGAGGTGGTGAAGACAGCTCAAAAATCTCAAGGCCTTTTACCAGTTTGTACAGGGAGGGGGGACCAAAAGCCCAACTGGTAAATAAAACTTTTACTCTTTTGCTGCCATATTGGGCTTATGAGTTTTCCTCCCCTGAGCCCAATCGTAAGCCAATTACTTTAAGGTTTTGGAAATTAACTCTTCCCGGTTTGGAGGCTGCATCAGAGAGGAGTGTCCCATAGTACAGAAATACAATTATCTATCAAGGAAGAGAGGACAGAGGAGGAAAAAGGAAAAAAAAAAAGAGATTATTTTGTTGTTCAGAGGAGTCACAGGGATTCAGGATACATTTGAAAGAGGTACAGATTGAAGATGAACTGCTACTCATCTAGAAAGAGAGGAGCAGGAATCCCTGTTTCATTTCTCTTCCTAGCAAATACCCAGCGTACATGAGAGAGAGAAAGTGAGGCATTCTTCTTTCTTTCTTCTGTTATTGTATCCCCGAGTCCTGGTGAGTATGACAGGGTGCCACCCATGGGTGACAAAGAAGCTTTCACTCATGTTAACAAGGGGGTCTGGGGATGGGGTTATCTGCTCTTACTCGCATACACCTGATCTCCCCTGCTATTCAGTAGCCTTTGAATTTCCAAGACCTC
Organism: Hylobates moloch; assembly: GCF_009828535.3. Lineage (NCBI taxonomy): Eukaryota > Metazoa > Chordata > Mammalia > Primates > Hylobatidae > Hylobates > Hylobates moloch. Next base: position 123,081,567 of record NW_026652282.1, read on the forward strand.
ATTTATGCCATGGATGCTAGCATGACCTTTATCCATGAAATGGGAAGCTTGGCTTAATCAGCAGGAACCAGTCACATTCACCTGCTCTGTACCTTTTCACTTCTGTTATCATCTGACTCTGGATTTTTCATATCCAATTGTCTTTTCTGGACCTTTGACCCAAAGCTTGGAATTCAGTTTGGGACAAAAATATGTCTCCGGGGATTGTGTGGGCTTCTTATCATAAGCTGAATGCTAAGGTGAAGCTTTGCAATTAAGTTCTTCTGCAACAAGGAAGACAAAAGGATGTCCTGTGACATGCCCAGATAACTGGTGGCTATAGTTCTGCTTGCTAAGATTTGGATGCACTGTGCTTGGCTTTGGTTAGCTCTCTTGCTCTTACTTTCCCAAAGAGGAAACCTCTGGGTGATGGGCATACTGTTTATTCCCGTCACCCAGCAGTATTTGCAGGATAATTGCTCACAACTAGAATATTAATCTATATTTCTACATTATCCATCACTTTTGTTCTTTTTGAGCTGCAGCTGGAGATTAGTGGTTGGTTCACAGGAACAAGCAAGGTTACCGTAAAATGTAGGCAAAAACTTTAAAACAACTAATGAGTCTAGATTTTAATGACAAACATGTAAGGTTTGAAACATAATTTCTTTCTCTCCAGTCATTATTTAAAAAATAATCACAATAAGACTGAGTTGCTTGCAAAATAGACTAGTCTTATAATTGGCCTGATTATTTTCATAAAGTGCAGCAAGAATAATTATTTCGACAGAGGCCTTTTACATTGGCTTTGATGGAACTCTGTTCCACATGGAATCTCAGGTAAGACCTTTGAAAGCTGAGCCCAGCCATGGGTTTGTATCCTCCAATACCTGTGAGTTGGGTGATCCTCTCTTTGTAAGGTCCCAAGATAAATTTGAGAGTCCTGAGCCTGTCAGAGAGTTACATTTTTTTTACTTACTACAGGTCAGAAACCCTGTACAGGGATGGCATAGACAAAAATACAAGGCTAGTTTTTCCAAGAGGCTCTAGTCAGCTTTTCAATTCAAGCTTGACTCATTAAAGGGTAGCATACTATTTCAGTCAAAGCCTTGATAAAACACCAATTTCTCCACTTGCATCCTGCTGCAAAAGGAAATGGATTCTAATTGCACTGATACAAACACGTATACTGCCTTGAGTTAAGAATAGTCACAACTAGTTTCCAAATTTTGGAGAAGTCAGGCAGAGAGGAAGAAAAATATGCTCCAAATTTTGTTCACATGAGTATACCTTACTCAATTACTAGAGTCTGTAAGTAGTTCAAAATAAGTTTCCTTGATTCTGAAAACAAAATAAGGATCAGCAATGTTCTAAGCAAAAGTCAAAAGGATTACTCCAGTTTCTATTAGTTCAGTCCATTCAGTTAACCTGTTTTGCTTGGTATTTGTGAACATTTAAGCTTTTCATGAGTCCTGTACATTTTCTTTAATCCAATGTCACAATATCCAAAGTTATTAGAAACCTGCATTTGAAAGCACCAGTCAAATTTCTATAGCTTATTACAAACCATCTTTTTAAAAGAATTAAAACAAGACACGAACTGTCTGTATAAGAAAATATCCAGGGTAGTTACAGTTAGAAACACAATTAACAAAAAAAAATTGATTATCTTCATGGTTTACAATAACAACATAACAAGCTTAATTATGATTGATAGCATAGACATTAGAATTTTAGAAATCTCATACAATTTTGGAACATATATTAGTATCATTCACCAAAATATAAACTAAAGAAGATTATTTTGGCAATCTCATGTACCTAAATATGTCAAATAATTGTTTACCTCTCTTTTGGATATTCCAGGGGCCCTCTGCAGCATCCAAAAACCAGGCATCAGGAAAGACAATTTTGAAACTGAAGTCAGATTTTGGGAAGCCTGTTAAACATGTTACAGGTTTAAAACACTTGATGTTTTTAAATAGAATTGCAGGTTACTGTAAATTATTGATTTTGCCAAGATGATGACTCAGAAATTTTCAAAAAGTAAAACTCTTTTATAACCCTTTACACATTTTGCTAAAGAGCAGATTAATGCCTTTCAAAGTAGCATGTTGTGCTTTTATTTCAATGTTTAATTTACAGAAAAATTATATAATACCCTTTTGAATTTAGTCAATATTTTTACACATGGAATTACTTTTGCAAGATTAATTTTTACAATCCTTTCATCATTTGTTTAAACCTTCAGCTTTATTTTATCTATTTCAAAACAATCCTTTAACCCTAAGCAAGAATGCAGATGATATGATATTATATTTGGAAAAACCTAGACTCCACAAGAAAATTATTAGAACCAATAAACAAATTGAGTAAAGATGCAGCATACGAATTCAACATACAAAAATCAGTAGCATTTCTACAGACCAACAATGAATAATGTAAAATAGAAAATAAAAAAGTATTCCTATTTACAATAGCCAAATATAACAGTAAAATATCTCTATAATGTAAACTACAAAGCACTTATAAAAGAAATGATGAAGACATCAACAAATGTTAAAATATCCTATGGTAATGAATTGCAAGAATAAATATTGTTAAAATGTTCATATTACCCAAAGCAATCTGCAGATTCAAGACAATCCCTATTAAATACCAAAGACATTTTTCACAAAAAGTGAAAGAATAGTTCTATACTTTATATGGAACCATGAAAGACCCAGAATGGTCAAAGCTATCCTGAGCAAAAAGAACAAAATTGTAGGAACCACATTACTTGACTTTAAATGTTACTACAGAGCAACACTAACCAAAACAGGATGGTACTGGCATGAAAAGACACATAGACCAATGGAACAGAATAAAGAAAGCAGAACAAAATCCACACAACTACAATGAACTCATTTTCAACAAAGGTGCCAATAACATACACTAGGAAAAAGGCAATCTCTTCAATTAGTGATGCTGGGAAGATAGGATATCCATAGGCAGAATGAAACTAGACCCCTATGCAAAAATCATATCAAAATAAATACTTACATGTGGGACCTCAAACTACGAAACTACTACAAGAAAACTTTGGTGAAAATCTTCAAGACATTGGTCTAAGTAATAATTTTTTGAACAATACCCCACGAGCACAAGGCTACCTAAGCAAAAATGGACAAATGGGATCACCTAAAATTAAAAAGCTTCTGAACAGCAATGGATACAATCAACAAAGTGAAGAGACAACCCACAGATGAGAAGAAAATATTTGCACAGTACCCTCTAACAAGGGATTAATAACCAGAAAATATAAGGAGCTCAGAAACTTCATAGGAAAACAAATATAAAAATCAAATAAAAAATGAACAAAAGACTTGAATAGGTGTTGCTGAAAATAAGACATACAAATGACAAAGAAGCACATGAAGAGATGTTTAACATCATTGCTCATTAGAGAAAGGCAAACGAAAACTACAATGATATATAATCTTAACCTGGTTACAATGGCCTATATCCAAATAACAGACAATAACAAATGCTGGTAGAATGTGAAGAACACTGATATACTGTAGGTAGGAAGGTAAATTAGTACAAACACTATGGAGAACATTTTGGTGGTTTCTCACAAACTAAAAATTGAGCTACCATATGATCCAGCAATCCCATTGCTGGGTATGTACCCAAAAGAAATTAATATATCAAAGAGATATCTGCACTCCCGTATTTGTTGCAGCACTGTTTACAACAGATAAGATTTGGAAGGAACCTAAGTGTCCACCAACAGATGAATGGATAAAGAAAATATGATACATATATACAATGGAGTATATTCAGTCATTAAAAAGAATGAGATGTTGTCATATGCAATCACATGGATGTAACTGGAGACAATTATGTTAAGTTAAATAAACCAGGCACAGAAAGAAGAACTTCACATATTCTAACTTATTTGTGGGATCTAAAAATTAAAATAATTGAACTCATGGACATAGAGAGTATAAGGATGGTTACCAGAGGCTTGGAAGTATAATGGGAGGCTGGACAGGGGGCATGGAGATGGTTACTAGGTACAAAAAAAGTCAGAAATAATGAATAAATCTTGTTAATTAATAGCACAACATGCTGACTATAGTCAATAATAACTCAAATGTACATTTTAAAATAAAGGGTATAATTGGATGGTTTGCCACTCAATCAATGGATAAATTCTTGAGGGGGCAGATATCCCATTCTTCATGATTTGCTTATTTTACATTGCATGCCTGTATCAAAACATCTATACCCCATAAATATATACACCTACTGATTATCAACAAAAATTAAAAATAATGAGAAAAAAATAAAAAAGGCATTATATAATGATAAAAAATCAATCCAACAAGAAGGTATTACAATCCATAATTATATGCATCTAACATTGTAGCTTCCAGATTCATAAAACAATTACTACTAGACCAAAGAAATAAAATAGGCAGTAAACCCAGTAATAGTGGGGGACATCAATACTCCACTGGCAGCACTAGACAGGTCATCAAGACAAAAGTCAACAAAGAAATGATGCATTTAAATGACACTCTTGAAAAAATTGACTTAACAGATATTTAAATAACATTCTACCCACAAACTGAAGAATATGCATTATTCTCATCAGCACATGGAACATTCTCCAAGACAGATCATATGACAGGCCACAAAACAAATCTCAATAATTTTTACAAAAGTTGAAATCATATCAAAAATTTTCTCAGACTGTGGTGGAATAAAACTAGAAATCAACTCCAAAAGAAACCTTCACAATTATACATGTACATGGAAATTAGGTAATATGCTCCTGAATAATTTTGGAGTTAACAGTGAAATCAAGACGGAAACTTAGGCCGGGCACGGTGGCTCACGCTTGTAATCCCAGCACTTTGGGAGGCCGAGGCGAGTGGATCACGAGGTCAGGAGATCGAGACCACGGTGAAACCCCATCTCTACTAAAAATACAAAAAATTAGCCGGGCATGGTGGCGGGCGCCTGTAGTCCCAGCTACTCGGAGAGGCTGAGGCAGGAGAATGGCGTGAACCCGGGAGGCGGAGCTTGCAGTGAGCCGAGATTGCGCCACTGCACTCCAGCCTGGGCGACAGAGTGAGACTCCGTCTCAAAAAAAAAAAAAAAAAAAAAAGATGGAAATTTGAAAATATTTGAAATGAATGATAATGGTGACTGCTGTGGTTTGGCTGTGTCCCCACCAAAATCTCATCTTGAGTTGTAGTTCCCATAATCTTCACCTGTTGTAGGAGGGACCCAGTGAGAGGTAATTGAATCATGGGAGTGGTTACCCTCACGCTGTGAGTGAGCTCTCACAAGATCTGATGGTTTTATAAGGCACTTTTTCCTAGTTTGCTTGGCATTTTTTCTTGCTACTGCCAGGTAAAGAAGGACATGTTTGCTTCCCCTTCCACCATGATTGTAAGCTTCCTAAGGCCTTCCCAGCCATCCTGAACTGTGAGTCAATTAAAACTCTTTCCCTTATAAATTACTCAGTTTCAGATATGTCTTTATTAGCAGCATGAGGACAAACTAATACAGTAAATTGGTACCAGGTAGTGGGGTGCTGCTCTAAAGATACCTGAAAATGTGGAAGTGACTTTGGAACTGGGTAGCAGGCAGAGAATGGAACAGTTTGGAGGGCTCATAAGAAAACAGGAAAAGGTGGGAAATTTTGGAACTTCCTAGAGACTTATTGAATGGATTTGACCAAAATGCTGATAGTGATCTGGACAATGAAGTCTAGGCTGAGGATGTCTCAGATGGAGATTAGGAAGTTGTTGGGATCTGGAATAAAGGTGATTCTTTTTTTTTTTTTTTTTGGAGATGGAGTCTTGCTCTGTCACCCAGGCTGGAGTGCGGTGGTGTCATCTCGGGTCACTGCAAGCTCCGCCTCCTGGGTTCACACCATTCTCCTGCCTTAGCCTCCTGAGTAGCTGGGACTACAGGCGCCTGCCTGGCTAATTTTTTTGTATTTTTAGTAGAGACAGGGTTTCACCATGTTCAGCAGGATGGTCTCGAACTCCTGACTTTGTGATCCGCCCGCCTTGGCCTCCCAAAGTTCTGGGATTACAGGCATGAGCCACCATGCCCGGCCCAAAGGTGGTTCTTTCTATGTTTTAGCACAGAGTCTGGTGGCATTTTCCCCCTGCCCTAGAGACCTGTAGATCTTTGAACTTGAGAGAGATAATTTAGGTTATCTGTCAGAAGAAATGTTCAAGTAGTGAAGTGTTCAAAAGATGACTTGGGTGTTGTTAAAATCATTCGATTTTATGTATTCACAAAGATCTAATTTGGAATTGTAACTTTTGTTTAAAAGGGAAGCAGAGCATAAAAGTTTGAAAAATATGTAGCCTGACAATGCGACAGAAAAGAAAAACCCATTTTCTGAGGAGAAAATTAAGCCAGCTGCAGAAATTTGCATAAATAATTTGGAGTCAAATGGTAATCCAAAAGACAAAGGGGAAAATGTACCCAGGGCATGACAGAGACCTTTGTGGCAACCCCTCCCATCATAAGCCTGGAAGTCTAGGAGAAAAAGAGAAATCGTTGCGTGCATCCTGGCCCAGCCATGGCTAAAAGGGGTCAAGGTACAGCTCAGGCATTGCTTCAGAGGGTGCAAGCCGCAAGACTTGGCAGCTTCCACATGATGGTGAGCCTGTCAGTGCACAGAAGTTAAGAACTGAGGTTTGGGAACTTCCATCTAAATTTCAGAGGATGTATGGAAATGCCTGGATGTCCAGGCAGAAGTTTGCTGCAGAGGCAGAACCCTCATGAAGAACCTCTGCTGTGGCAGCGTAGAAGTAAAATGTTGAGTTGGAGCTCCCACACAGAGTGGGACACTGCCTAGTGGAGCTGTGAGAAAAGGGCCACTGTCCTCCAGACCATACCATGGTAAATCCACTGACAGCTTGCACTGTGCACCTGGAAAAGCTGCACACACTCAAAGCCAGCCCATGAAAGCAGCAAGGAGGGCAGCTATACCCTGCAAAGCCACAGTAATGGAGCTGCCAAGGCTATGGGAGCCCACCTCTTTCATCAGCATGACCTGAATGTGAGACATGAAGTCAAAGGTGATCATTTTGGAACCTCAGTTGAATGACTGCCCTATTAGATTTCAGACTTTCATGGGATCTGTAGCCCATTCGTTTTGGCCGATTTAGCCCATTTGGAACTGGTGTATTTACCCAATGACTTTACCCCCACTATATTTAAGAACTAACTTGATTCTAATTTTACAGCCTCATAGGCAGAAGGGACTTGCCTTATCTCAGATGAGTGTTTGGACTCAGATTTTTGAGATAATGGTGGAATAATTTACAACTTTGAGGGATTGTTGGAAGGACATTATTGTTTTTTGAAATGTGAGGACATGAGATTTGAGAGGGGCCAGGTGTGGAATAATATGGTTTGGCTTTGCCCCCACCCAAATCTGATCTTGAATTGTAGTTCCCATAATCTGCATGTGTTGTGGGAGGTAATTTAATCATGGAGATGGTTACCCTCATGCTGTTCTCATAATAGTGAGTGAGTTCTCACGAGATTTGACAGTTTTATAAGGGGCTTTTCCTTCTTTTGCTTAGCACTTCTCCTTGCTGCCACTATGTGAAGAAGGACATGTTTTCTTCCCCTTCTGCCATAACTGTAAGTTTCCTGAGGCTTCCCAAGCCATGCTGAACTGTGAGACAATTAAAGTTCTTTCCTTTATAAAACTACCCAGTCTCAGGTATGTCTTTATTACCAGCATGAGAATGGACTAATACAGCAACACAAGTTGTCGAGACCTCTGGGATACAGCAAAAACAGTGCTAAAAGGAAAATTTATAGTGCTAAATGCTTACATCAAAAAGTCTGAAGGATCACAAATAAACAACCTAATGTCACACCTGAATAAATCAGAAAAACAAGAACAAACTAAACCTAAAGCTAGCAGAAGAAAAGAAATAACACAGATCAGAGCAGAACTTAAAAAAATTGAAAGAAACAAAAAAAGTTACAAAAAAATCAATGAAACAAAAAGCTGGTTCTTTAAAAAGATAAACAAAACTAGGAGACCATTAGCTAGTTTAACCTAGAAAAGAAGACAGATAATTCAAGTAAGTTTCATTAGAAATGATAATGGAGTCATTACAATAAACACCACAGGAATACAAAGGATCATTTGAGACTACTATGAACACCGTTATGTCCACAAACTAGACAACCTAAAGGAAATGGATATGTTCCTGGACATATAAAATCCTCCTACATTAAATCAGGTAGAAATAAAAACCTTGAAAATATGAATAACAACCAACAAAACTGAAACAGTAATAAAGATATTGCCAACATAAAAACCCCAGGACAAGTTAAATTCACAACTGAGTTCTACCAGATATTCAAAGAAGAATTGGTACAAATCCTACGAAAATTATTCCAAAAAACTGAGAGGAGGGAATTCTCCCTAAATCATTCTATGAAGCCAGTATCACTCTGATACTAAAACCAGAAAAAAAAACATAACAAAAGAAGAAAAAGATATAGCTCAATATCCCTAATTAACATAAATGCAAAAATCCTCAACAAAATACTAGGTAATCAAATCTATCAGCACATCAAAAAGATAATACATCATAATCAAGTGGGTCTCATCCCAGGAATGCAGGGATGGTTTAACATATGCAATTCAATAACTGATTCATCACATAAAGAGAATTAAAAACAAAAACAATATGATCATCTCAATAGATGCAGAAAAAGCTTTCAATAAAATCCAGCATACCTTGATGTAAGAACCCTCAACAAACTAGGCACTTTCCTCACAAGGTAAGGGACTTATCTCACAATAATAAAAGACATCTATGACAAACCCACAGGCAACATCATACTGAGTTGGGTAATGTTAAAAATTCCCCCTGAGAACTGAAGCAAGACAAGGCTGCCCACTTTTAACACCTGTATTCGATGTAGTACTGGAAGTCCTAGCCAGAGCAATCAGGCAAGAGAAAGAAATAAAGTGAATCTAAATGTGAAAAGCAGAAGTCAAACCACAATGATATGATAGTATATCTAGAAAACCCTAACAATTCCTCAAAAGACTCCTATATTTGAAAAATGACTTCAGTAAAGTCTCAGGTTACAAAATCAATGTACACAAATTCATAGTACTGCTATAGAGGAGCAACAACCAAGCTGAGTATCAAACCAAGAACTTAATCCCTTTCAAAACAGCTGCAAAAGACTAAAATATGTTGAAATACACTTAAACAGATAGGTGAAAAACCTCTACAAGAAAAATTACAAAACACTGCTGAAAGAAATCATAGATAAATCAAACAAATAAAAACACATTTCATGTTCACAGATTGAAAGAATAAATATTTTCAAAATGATCATACCGCTTAAAGCAATCTACAGATTTAATGCAATACCCATCAAAATACCAACATCACTTTTTACAGAATTAGGATAAACAATCTTAAAATTCATATGGAATCAAAAAAGATCCCAAGTAGCCAAAGCAATTCTAAGAGGAAAAACAACAAATCTGGAGGCATCACATTACTGGACTTTAAATTATACTACAAGGCTATAGTTACGAAAAAAACATGGTACTGGTATAAAAATAGGGAGACATAAAGACCAACGGAACACAATAGGGAACCCATGAATAAAGCCAAATACTAACAACCAACTAATCTTCAACAACCAATACAAAAACATAAACTGGGGAAAGGACATCCTATTTATAATGGTGCTGGGAAAACAGGGAAGCCACATGTAGATGAGTGAAATGGGACCCGTTTGTCTCACCTCATACAAAAATCAACTCAGGATGGATCAAAGACTTAGGTCTAAGACCTGAAACCCTAAACATTCTAGAAGATGACATTCGAAAAACTCTTCTGGACACTGACCTAGGCAAAGAATTCATGAATAAGACCTCAAAAGTAAATGCATCGAAACCAAAAAATAAATTAATGAAACCTAATTAAACTGAAAAACTTCCGCATAGGCAAAGAAACAATGGAGTAAACAGACAACAGAGAGAATGGGAGAAAATACTTGCAAGCAATGCATCTGAAAAAGGACTAATTTCTGGAATCTACAAGGAACTTAAATCAGTAAGAAAAAAAATATCCCCATCAAAAACTAGGCAAAGGATGTAAATAGACATTTCTCAAAATAAGACATACAAATGACTAACAAGCATAAAAACATACTCAATATCACTAATCATCAGGGAAATGCAAATTAAAACCACCATGAGATACCACTTACTTCTGCAAAAACGGCCATAATTAAAACGTCAAAAACCAATAGATGTTGGCATGGATATGTTGAAAAGGGAATGCTTGTACACCGCCAGTGGAAATGCAAATTAGTACAACCTCTATGGAAAACAGAATGAAGAAGTTAAAACCCAATTTCTGGTGCCCTCAAGGCATGGCAAAAACTTTTTAAATTAGCATATTACAGACATTTATCATGGCTGCTTTATCTAGTTTAATATGTTTTAATTATTTGTTGGTGAAATTCACATCTTGAGATAATTTTATATCAAATACAAGTTTAAAACTCTAATAAAAAGGAGAGACTAAGAGTGAATTTATCTCTAATATGTCACTACTAAAATAAAAATAAGTAATGTGATTCCAAATTACCTTCAGAGCTTAGTTTTAGATCACGGATAATTGGTAAATGGGCTTTTTATATGAAGCTCATTTATTTGGGATTTCCATGGATTATCTATCTCTGTATTTTTACAGGATTATGATTTTCTGTTACAGCCTATTTTGTTCTAAGTATTTAAGACATCAAAGCAGAAGAAAATGATAGCCATTTCTTGCATGCAAGAATCAGGGAGATTATTTAGGGAGCCTTTGTTCCCATGGATCCATTGATGGCTGTTACAGGAAACTTTCAGGTCACCAAGCCTGGAATTCTCTAGACCCAGGTAAAGTCCACACTGCTCTCAAAATTTTCATGGAGTATCCTCTAAGTCAAGTTTTTCAAATGATTGACAGAATGATAGATTTTGCTTAAATTTACAACACTGAATTCAAAATTACTGAATTCAACAATCTGGAATCAGTTTTGGCTGTTCAATGTTGCCATAGCTGCATGTGAAATTGAGAGTGCATAATCAAAGTGTATTGCCTTCCCCCCCCAAATTAACGTACTAATGCCCTGTGCCAGAATAGCTCTGCCTTAAGACTCTGATTTTATAAGTAAGTGAAAAATGTCCACAACTTAAACTGTGGCTTTCATTTTTAATTTCTTTGAATTTCTTCCGTTCCTTGAGTCAATCAAGGATGCCTTAAATACATACTTCACATACAACATGAGCAGAATGGAATGAAAAGGGTAGTACCTCTGGCAATTCAGATCTATTCCCATGAAGAGCACTAAATACAGAAAAATAAAACTCTTTGGGACGTCACTTGTCTAATCTGTATTTAGGAAGATCCTATGCACCCTTCAGTGTCTAGCTGAGATTGTCATATTACTTTTGTTGTGAAGGCCCATTCAGTTTCATTGCTCATTCGACAGTTTGCACACAGCACAGGTTGCATCTTTGCACATTTGTAGTTTAATTACATAACTGAGGAGTGTAAAAAGTATGCTTTTAAAGCTGATCAGCTGCCCTCTTCTGGGGAGAGTACTGTTTTTATTTGGGAAAATAACTTGATGGCCACTTAATATGTAAAAGATAAAGCCCCATTCCACCCCCATTCTGCTCCCAGACCCCGGCTACTTTAAGGCACTTTGAGAATGGGCTAGGCAGAGACAAATAAAAGAGCTGAAACATCCAACTTAATAAAATGGGAGGAGTTGTGGATATTATTAAACACTCTACAGATATTTCAGGGTGAAACTGCTGATAATTAAGAAGAGATATAGGGGCCAGGCGTGGTGGCTTATGCCTGTAATCCCAGCACTTTGGGAGGCCGTGGCGGGTGGATCACGAGGTCAGGAGATCAAGACCATCTTGGCTAACACGGCAAAACCCCGTCTCTACTAAAAATACAAAAAATTAGTCAGGCATGGTGGTGGGCACCTGTTGTCCCAGCTACTCAGGAGGCTGAGGAAGGAGAATGGCGTGAACCCGGGAGGCGGAGCTTGCAGTAAGCTGAGATTGCACCACTGTACTCCAGCCTGGGCAACAGAGCGAGACTCTGTCCTCAAAAAAAAAAAAAAAAAAAAAAGAGAGAGGAGATACAGGGACAAAGAAAGCTCAGCAACATCACAGGAAGACAGTGATCCTGAGAAGCAAAATCAACCACTGCAAAGTTCCTTGTGATCAGAAAGGCCATGAGGCTTATACAACAGAGATGCTGATACTAGCTTTTAAGTCAACTTCTTTTCTGTTCTGTAACTTCCTGTCTATTACTCATGAATCTTCTGTATACTATACACATCTCCTTTGAGAGAGAGGTGTTTGTGTAAATCAAGGAAAGAATGTTAAGGGTTGATAGAAAACAGGATGCTAAGTTAAACTTGAATTTCAAATTAAAATTGAAATTAAAATTGTAATTCATTTTAAGTAGATTTTTAAATCTCTGAAATAAGTTACACGTAGAGAAAAAGCAACAGTCACAAGAAAAAATAAATATAGGTAATACAGAGAATTCAGTGTAAGCAAGAAAAATGTAACCGGAAATAATTAGGAGATATGTAAGTACTCTGAGGTGTTGCAGTTGTGGGAAGCTTTATTTTTTCTTTATAAGTGAATCTGAAGCATTTTTAATTAAATATTCAAGGTAAAGGTAACCCATAAGGCAAGAGAACATGGAGATTCCTAGCTGGAAGAAATCTAGGTTATAATTAATTCAGTTTTCTGTATATTATTACCTCCAAGCCTGTCTCACACTAGAGGGCATTCCCAGAGGGCTGACCTTCCCTCAATTGTGAGGGAAATCAGATATAGTCCCCACGTTAAGAACAATTGAGGTAATACAGAAAATCATAGTTTCTCTTATACTTTTTATTCTGAATCAAGCCAAAGTTCTGCAGTTAGAATAAAGATATTTGTGGTCCCATAATGAATTTGAGCTTGTGGACATCAGAGACATTCAATATTGTTTCTGGGTAGAACTCTAGTAGCTATCAGCGGTGGTGTCTGCAGGGAGTGTGGTGAGCACCATGAGGTATCACTCATAATGTATCAAGAGGAGTTTTCTTGATTTTATTTGCATACTTACTTGCAAATAGATGTGCAGATGTGTGTTACTTTCAACATCTTGCTGTAGGTTCCATTTGTTTTTCCTAAGGTTACTTTTACTTACTTTCTCTCCAAACTTTTTTGTTATTCTGTTTACTGTTTATTCCCTGTCCCAGATTGGGAGATTACACCAGAGATGTGGCTCAAATTCATGTAACGTATCAACCAAAATTCTTAATTATCATCCTCTCTTTTATCTATCCTGTGTATAATTTTGATGAGGCCAGAATATGACTTAATGTGTTACAAGGCTTATGTGAAGGGACAAACTGCTTAGCTAGTAAGTGATTCTAGTCATCTGCCCAGTATACCCTTCTTAATTCACCTGTCTTCCTCATAGCAAAGTCTGCATATTTTGTAATGGAATTAACATGCTATTGAGGAATTGGTAAAAGTCCTGAGATGCTTTATTTGTAAACGATAAGACTTAATGTATAGTGTGATTATGGTTATAATAGACAGATGTTGTCATTTCTATGATTGAGAAAGGGACACTAAACTCAGGCTAGACAAGATAGCGTAAAGAAATTGCCCCAGAGGAGAATATCTGTGTGCCAAATCATGAAGCCACCTTTAGGAGGAGGAGTGAGTGAAGCAAAAAAAAAAAAAAAGAAAGAAAAAGTGAAGGGACTTTCATGTAGAGTGAAGAGCATAATCAAAGAGCAGACAAGACAATGAAAGAACGAAGATTATTTAGAGAACTGCTAAATTGGTACCGAAAGTATTTAAGAGCCTGAAGAGGAGGTTGTGTAAGGTTATAGCAGATGCAGAAAATAACTATATGAAGGCAGTATTTATTGAAAAGGTAAGCTATAGAGAAAATTGGCTAGAGATTTTAAAGTCTGCATCAAGAAATCAAAGCCAAAACATCTTTTCCTGCAATTGTTGTTGCTATATCAAGATATCTATTTGGGCACAATGAAAACAGACAATGGAGACAGTTCATCTGAAAATTTTAGGCCAAAAAAGGGGGAAAAAGTGCTTCCCCTTTCTCTCTCAGCAGCATGATTAGTTTTGTCTTGAAAGATATGTGCTTTTGTATCGATTCTTCAGTATTTCATGTTTTTGACTGGCCAGCCCAAAATGACATTTCACACTTTAAAATGAAAAACACCTAGTTTGAACCTATAATGAGAATAATTTCTGCCTATCACAGGCCTTCTGTGCATCATAGGTGACCAGCAATGGCTGGCATGTGTCAGAGGCCATGGCATTTAGAAATATCATCTAAATGTCTCACACACTCCAAATACCAAGGGTCCAATCTATAGTCTAGTCATTGGTTCTTAAAAATGTATCAATTACATTCATTATAGTAAGCAGAAAAGCTTCTTTGAAGTATGCCAACTTGTGTTTATCTGAAAGAGCCTCACGTATGGTGTTAAGTGGATATCACTTTAATATATCTTGCTAGTTACAGAGTCCATTGCATGAAAATCTTTGAGACATAACATATCATAGGCTAATTATGAAAATTGATTTTTTAATTTGCTTCTCACTAAAATTACTCAGCTATTGTACATTATTTGCTTAGAGTGATTTTCGCCATGTAAAATAGTCTTTTCTTATCACCAGACTCAGCTCCAGTAGTTTCAAAGAGTCAGAGAATTGTGACAAGTTGAAGAATTCAACTTTTCTTTAATACTCACTTTAGTACAGAGAATTCTGAGTGAGGAGAAGGGAGAAGATTATACACATAGTAGGCTCACAAAGGTTTCTAAATCGTTTATCTATAGAAATAATTATGTATCAGGAGATACACCCCTTACAGTCATGTTAGTTAACACAGATGATGGTAACAAAAAGCCCATAAACAAAATAATGGGATGAAAGGTGCTTTTTCAATTATCTCATCCAATCTCCCACTTAATGCAGCATCTATGAACAATAAGTCCGTACATTACTGCTACGAAGTGGATATCAATATTCCCATTTTACAAATGATAGAGCTGAGCTCCAAAGAGTTTAAATAATTTACTCAAATCTCCTAACTGAAAAGTTACAGATTTAGGCTTCACATTTAAATAGTCTGAACCAGACACACATGTTCTTTCCACGATATCTGACTCCCAGCAAATTGCCTATTCACTTAATCTGCAATTGTCTTGTCTGCTCTTTGATTACACTGTTCACTCTATATGGAAGTTCCTTCACTTTTTCTTTCTTTTTTTTTTCTTTTTTTTTTTTTTTTTTCTTTTTGCTTCACTTGCTCCTCCTCCTAAAGGTGGCTTCATGATTTGGCACACAGATATTCTCCTCTGGGGCAATTTCTTTACACTATTTTGTCTAGCCTGAGTGAGGATTCAAGGTGAAATGAGGCATTTGGCCAAATGCCCTAAGAAAATAACATTTTTATGTTTAACAAACTCGTAGTGTTATCAAAAAGAAAGTACGCCTACTTGGGTAAATTATTCTTAGCCCAAGCTGATATTCAGTGATTATTTTTTTCTTCCACATGTTTCTTAAAAAATATAATAATAATTATTATATAAAGGTACATAGCATTTACTGGAACCAAGACACTGTTTTAAGCAATCTATATTAATTTTTACAATAACTTTATGAGATGGGCATTATCATTTTAAAGATGAGGAAAGCAGGCACTGAGAGGATTAAGTCACATGGCCAGAGCCATGCAACTAGTATATAGCAGAACAGAGATTAGAACTGTGACAGTCTACAGAATCCATGTTTCAATGGCTATGTTATACTGCTGCATTATTATATGTTTAATAATGTTTTCTACAATTTGGACATGGACTGCTTTCATACTTATTGATTTCTATTTTCCAGACTCCATTCTATTTCTCTTTTTGATAAAAGGAGCAGTACTTGTTCGCTTCCAGTCTCCTGGTTATTCTCTAACATTCTATAGCTTCTCAAGGGTGAAATTGATGATCTTTTCAGACCTCTATGTCTGATTCCATTATGTGCTGCTATAACAGAATACCTGAGAATGAGTAATTTCTAAAACATAGATTTATTTTTTATCATTCTGGAGGCTGGGAGGTCTACATCTGGTAAGGGCATTTTTGCTGTGTCTTCGCACGGAAGAAGGTGAAAGGACAAGAAAGCACGCGCATGCATGAAGAGAGAGAGAAGAAAAGAGAAGGGAAGGGAAGGGGGCCAAACTCATTCTCATTATCAGAAACTCACCTCCACAATAACAAACCCACTTGCAAAATATAAAGGCATTAATCCCTTCATGAGGAAAGAACCCTCAGGACCTAATCACCCCTTAAAGGTTCTACTTACCGACACCATTGCATCAGGGACTAAGTTTCCAAAATATGTATTTCAGGGGATGCATTCAAACCATATCACTCTATAATGCATCTGTATACAGAGCCTTTAAATATTTTAAAGGGTTTAGATGCTGGTTCAGAAATTTCTTACTCGTCCTTCAATTCCCTCTTACGTATGTTGATCCACTCTTTCCAGTTTTAAGATTATTCTCTTTGATGTAGAAACACTTCAGAAATTGGACAGTCCTGCTCTTTTTTTTTTTTATCTCCCTAAGTCTTTGCCAAATATGGGGAATAATTCCCTGTCTGTCTGCAACGTGCAATGTTCATCAGGGTTTTACAATTATGAGAAAAAGGCAGGGGTTTCTATGTCATTCAAGTAGTATTACAGTCAGGAATCCAGGCATGTCTGAATCCTCTTCTGCCAGGCAACCTTCCTCCCTTTGGGGAAGCACATATGCATGTAAGCACACATCTGCACGTGTGCACGTGCACACACACACACACACAATAGGGGGGAGAGAGAGAGAGAGAGAGAGAGAGAGAGGATAATAGTAAATGAACAAAATGACACTCCTTGATCATTAGCTTCACAAGTGCCTGAAGTGTCTGACTTTTCTGAATAGTGCTTCTTCGCAATGTTTTATTGAACACGCATCCTCTCCAAAATAATAATGAGGGCTTCTAGTGCATCCAAAGTCTAACTTCAAATCTGTTCACTTATCTCTCTGTGATTGCCACACAGGACAAGAGGCAGAAGTAATTTTAATTAGTTTAGCACATCATAAAAATTTTTCCTGTGTAGCGTCTGTACTAGTAAACAAGAAAATAAGAAAGAAAGATGTGTTGAATGGAGGAAAGATTACCTCCCCCGATGTAATGATTTTCTGCATGAGCTCGTTAGATCATTTCTTAAGTTGGCTCTGTGACTCTTAAATCCATTCTCCATGCAAATACCAGAAGTATTGCTTCTAAAGCACATCAGACTGTAATTCCTCGTCACCAGAAACTTCCATGGCACTCTGTTCAGTCAACAGTTTTATAGGAATGAGAGACCATAGTGGCTGCAGCAGTGATGATAGTAGCATCAGCTGCAGCTCCTTGACCTCTGGATTGCAGTGATGGTGAAGTGTCCTTGAAATCAATAGTCCAGTGGCAAACGTTCAAATCCTGTTCTTCCAGTTGTTATTATAGTTTTATAAGTATGGAGTTCCATTTATGAAATATATTTCTGCTTTAAATACCTAGAATGGTTTCTGTGCAATGACTTACTGACTTACACGCTAATAAGCAATACATTAATAAACTAAGATCAAATAACTTGTAACGGAAACGATAGTGCCCCACTATTATTAGACCCACCTCAGAAGGAATCTCTATTGGGCATTTGTGTTTAGTTCTTATGCTTACTTCCACAACACTAAATAATAAGTGTATAACACTATTCCTTGATTTATCAACTTGAAAAATTGATGAATATATATACTTATACCACTTGAAACTTTCCATCCCATCCTCTTTCCAAATATTGGTAGTTTTATTGTCTTGGTTACGTTTCTAACCTTACGTCAGATGCACAGACCTCCATTTCCTGTTCCATTACCTTTAACAGTAAGTAGTTCTTAATGTCTCATTAGGTGAAACTAGGATGTTATTGTCCCTCACTATTTTTGCACTTTTTATCCTGCTTCTCATGGCTTTATTTCTGTCTGCTAGCATCCCTGATGCTGCAGTATCACACCCAATCTCTCTAGAGAAAAACTTAGTGTCATTTGTTCAAAAATCCATTTGGGATTGCCTGTTACTCTTTCACTCATCACTCTGTAAGAGTAAAGAAGTTGACACTAAATAAAATTCTTAAAGTTATTCTGTAATAAATTTCAAATAATCCCCATGTTTTTAGCACCACTTCTAAACTCTGCTACCTGTACCTGCAAACTCCGAGACTAGAACGAGAAAATTGATTGGTAGTCTCTGCAGTCCTCCTTGGGCTGTTTCTTCTTCCATTTGACTTCATTTACCAATGTTTGCATTTTCGGTCTTCCAGAAATTTGTGTAAATGCCTTAACCACTAGTAGCGCCCTTCCCATTCTCCTCTGTTTAAGGAATGTATTCCTGTATCGGTTATGCATCATCTCAAATGACATTGTGTAACAGCAAAACACAAAGGCTCCCTGGTAAACAACCATAAACATGTGCATAGTGGTGTTTTCCCTGGTAATCATCCGACCTAAATAGGGCTCAGCTGATTTTAGTTTGGCTTCTCTTTCATTTGTAGTCAGCTTCAGGTGCATTAAGAGCTAATCGGCTCGGCCTTCTCCTATATATGGGAGTAGACTGTCAGCAGGGCACATCTACTCTGCTCTATGTGTCTCTCACTTGTTCCAGCAGGATAGCCAAGACGCATTCTCAGGTCAAAGGTAGAGATACGGGAGCAAACACACTCAATTTTTCAAACCTCTTTGTATGTACTAACATCTCATCTGCCCAACCAGATTACATGCCTAATTCTGGAGTGTGCACAGAAGAACACTAAAACGTTACAGGGTAAGATGTGTGGAGGAATAAAGAACTAAGGTCATGAATTGAGTTACTCTATCACATTTTCTTTTTGCATTGTTTTATTTTCATATTAATGGTGTCTCTGGAAGGAAGGAAGGCACATGTGAATGCTCAGTGCATCAAGTTCGCCTGGAAGCCTTTATGTTCTTTCAGGTCTCAAGTCATTACCAACGCTGACTTCTGAGCCTGGAATGCCTCTTTTCCTCTCTTTATTTATTAATATCCTAACCATCTTTCAAAGACCAGATCAAATACCATTACTTAATGGAAGCCTTCTGTAAATGACATAAATTGTTTTTGCCTATTTATTATCCATTCCCCACGCTCTGATAATAGAACTTCAGTTTCACTGTAGAGAAATGACTCTTCCTATTAGTCTTTAGAGTTTCTGGTGAGACAGAACACATTGTTCAATTTAAGTGGGTTTGTGATCTGGCCAACTGGCATCAGATCCCTTGGTGATAGTGATTGGTTCAGATATAGGCACATGAATTAAGCTGGTCTATGTCAAAGATAATACTGTAACTTAAGCTAAAAATAACAAAAAAAAAAGGCTTATGCTTTTCACTGGAATTATGAAGCTATTAGGCTATAGTTCTGAAGCTTTTGTTGGTCATCTTTCTCACAACATGGGTAGAGTAGCTACTGAGTAAACTCAACACACACACAAAAAGTAGAGCTAAGTGATGGAAGCATAGAGATTGCCGAAGTCATGATGTAAATATCTAGATCTAGACATAACTCATATTTTCACTTTGTTTCAGTGCTTTTCAATACTCTTGGGCATTCCAACTACTCAAACCAATAAATGTCATTTTAACTTAGGCTCACCACTTTAGCATCAAATGAATTACGAGTATTCTCCCAAATGCCTGCCTCTGTTTTACTATGGCTGTTAAGTGCTCATCTCTTGAGCCTTATTCTCTTCTCTCTATTCCCTACTTTGAAAATTATTAGTAGGGGGAAACACCCAGTAAGGTTGTACAGAATTATCAGAAGGGAGAGATTTTCCACCTGCTTTTCCTTTCTCTGAAGATTCTAACATGCCCTTCAGTTGCCAATTAATTCTATATTGAACTAGTACAAAAGTAAGTTTATTTGGTCTCTCAGGTGTTTTGTGATGGTGCTGGGTTGAAAATTTAAGAAACCCTAAAAATTATGTATTTTACAGCTTGCATTACAACTGGCTATTTCTAAATTAATATTTATTTGTGTTTGAAAAATATCTGATGTTTGTTCTAACCTGGAAGCTTCATGTTGACAGTGCCTAAGTATGTTTCATTCATCAGTTTATCTTCAGGTCCTAAGACAGTGTCTGGCACATATTGGGGAGTCAGAGCATATTTGTTGTATGAGTTAATGTAGAAAATTGATTCTGTGTTTTATTTACCTCTATACCTCCATGTAAATTAACTCAATAACTGATTCTTAAAATAAAAAATAAGCGACATGAGCCACAAGTTTATTACTTTGCATCCTATGACTAGCACCCACTCCTCCTCTTTATCCTGGTCCTCTCTCTGCAAAGACATTTATAAACATATTTAGCAGTATTATGGATTCAGAGCTTCTCAAAGACAGCTTACCTGAAATTTTTTGATGTATTTATTCTTGACTGTGTGCCTGTTCTTGTATTTTTTACTTAAATCCCTTTTAAATTAGAGATCTTCCTGTGAAGCTTCATTTGTTTTGCTTAATGCTTTCTCTTTTGTAACTTTAGTGGACCAATCTTTCATTTAATAGCCCAAACTGTATTTCTCCAATCTTCTTTTATTTCTTTAGTTTCACTACCTTTAAGAATTTCAGACTATTAAATTACAGTGACCTTTTCTATGACATTTCTCACCTGAAAGTCACAACCTCCACCTTATTTCTACACTGCCATCATTAGGAGACAAGAGGGAGCCTTAGAGTTTCTAATCTCAGGATCAAACCATCTCTTCTCTGGTTTCCTCATATTGTTTATTTAAGAGGAAGGCTTGCAACTCTATGTGCTGCAAAGAAGATTGCTTTTCTTCTAGCCTCCAAATTGCCCTTGAAAAGAGTGAAAAAAAATGTACACGCAACATGATTGAATAGAGGCAGCAGACATCAGAAAAAAGAACCAAAGTTAAAGGTGAATAATCATAACTCAAATAAAATATTGAGGAAAGGGTGTTTGGAACTTATAGAAGAACTCATGGAAATAAGGTGGGCACAAAAAAAGCAGAAATCGGCCGGGCGCGGTGGCTCACGCTTGTAATCCCAGCACTTTGGGAGGCCGAGGCGGGCGGATCACGAGGTCAGGAGATCGAGACCATGGTGAAACCCCGTCTCTACTAAAAATACAAAAAATTAGCCGGGCGTGGTGGCGGGCGCCTGTAGTCCCAGGTACTCAGAGAGGCTGAGGCAGGAGAATGGCGTGAAACCGGGAGGCGGAGCTTGCAGTGAGCCGAGATAGCGCCACTGCACTCCAGCCTGGGCGACAGAGCGAGACTCCGTCTCAAAAAAAAAAAAAAAAAAAAAAAAAAAGCAGAAATCAAGAGTTTGGCAGAGATCAAACTGAGAAACTAGGAGTCCCATGGAAAGGGTAGGTGGAGATATTTTGGGGGCTCCCCTCAACCCTGTGGCCAACTACTGGTTTCTGATCTACCAGAGAACCCCTCTGCCCTTGCAAGCTCAAGCATGGCCTGGAGATAGAAAGCAGTGTCTTTCTGAACTTAGAGTCAAGAGCTCTGGAAAAGGAGTGGAGAGAGGCAGATCTTGTTCCTGTCTGCTCAGGACCTGGAAATGGTACAACCACCTTTGTCTCTGTGGAGACCTTGGTGCATCTCACCATGAGCTTCCCTGCCACTTCCATCAATATTGGTGGTTATGCTCATCATTGGGGTATCTGAAAACAAGATTGGTGGTCCAATTCGACCCAGCTTTGGCCCCCTTTCTGGAACTTATGAGGGATCTCAGGGCATAAGGCATTTCACAGATAACCCCATAGCCTGAGACAACAGAGAGCTCCTCCCAGTAAATAAATATCAAGCACATACCCAGCTGTGTCTGCCACAGATGGCTCTGACCTGTAAGCACCAGGCTTGAGGTTGAACTACACAACTCAATAAAAAACCTACTAACAGAAGTGCACCGTGCTGGGTAATGAGATAAACTGCTCAAAGCTTCCACAATCCCAGTCCTACAGAAGGTAATGTGTCTGCTTATATGCCAAGTACACTGCTAATACAACCAGCATTGGAGAAAGCCACTTCACGAAAGTTATCTATAACTAAGGAACTGATACAGGGCCTCAGCCCCCTGAAAGCATTCAGAATTGAAACCAAATGACCAAACACAACATACATTATAGTCATAACCTCAAGAGGGTATAAAAATGTACCATCCAAATGCAAGTAAATTCAAAAATAAAAAGTGACAGTTTCTACAGATAGGCAGTAACCATTGTAACAATTCTGGTAGTGTGGAAAAATAGGGTGTTATGACACCCCTAAAGGACCATACTAGCTCTCTAGCAATGAATCCTAACTAAAATTAAAACTCTGCAGTACCAGGTAAAGAATTAAAGATACGGATTTTAAAGAAACTAAGAAAGATCCAAAGAATGTTGAAAATAAACACAAGTAAGTCAGAAGAACAATTTAAGGTATGGATGAAAAATTTATTCTAAAGAAATATATCTTTAAAAAAATTTGAATATGAAAAATTAATTGAAGGAATTACAAAATAAAATTGAAAACATAAAGGTAAACTAAACCAAGCAGAAGAATTTTAGAGGTTGAAGACAGGACTTGAATTAACTCAGATAAAAATAAAGATAAAATAATTTAAAATATGAACAAAGCCTTTGAGAACTATGGGATTATGGTTAGTGTCCAAACCCACAAGTTATAGGTATTCCTGAGAGAGAATAAGAAAAAGTTAAATGTCTGGAAAACTATAGGAGTAAATAATTGAGAAAAACTTCCATGGTCTTAGCAGAGATTAAGGCATGCAAAGTAGAAATACAAAGGACTCCTGGAAGATACACTGCAAGACAAAATTCAAAAAGACGTATAGTCATCAAACAACCTAAAGACAAGAGATTGAAAAAAAATCATCAAAGCAGCAAGAGAAAGGCCTTTAATTACCTCTAAAGAAAACCCCATTAGAATAACAGCAGACTTCTCAACAGAAATCTTACAAGCTATAACATTGGGGTTCTATTTTCAGTCTTTTTAAAGAAAAGGCTGTCAGCTGAGGATTTTGTATCCTGCCAAACTAAGCTTTATAAATGAAGAAGAAATAAAGTATTTCCCAAACAAACAAACATTGAGGGAATGTATTACCACTAGAGTGGACCTATAAGAAATGCTCAAGCAGCTCTATACATGTAAACTAAAGGTTGACATTTGCATGATAAAAGCACACAAAAGTGTAAAACTCACAGGTCTTGTGAACCAACTAAACAATAAAAACTTCAAAGCAACTAAGTAACAATTAATATTATTACAGGAAACAATCTCACATACCAATATTAGTATCAAATGTAAATGAACTAAATGTTCCAATTAAATGATATAGATTGGCAGAATAAACAAACAAATAAGATCCAACAATATGCTGCTTAGAAGAAACCTACCTAACTGAAAATGACACTATGAGACTTGAGGTAAAGGGGTGAAAAAAGATATTCCACTCAAACTGAAACCAAAAGCAAGCAGGAGCAGCTATACTGATATGAGACAAAACAGACTTTAAATCAACAACAGTAAAAAATGACAAGATTATTATATAATGATAAAGGGATGAATTAAACAAGAAGATAGAACAATCCTAATTATAGATGTTTATTCTTCTTAATTATTTGATTGAGTTAACAATCGAAGCGACCACAAACCACGTTTTTCATTGTTCAGAGGTTATGATTACTAATCCAATCATCTTCTTATTGATCTGTTCATATTTTCTATTTATTCGTGATTCAATATTGGTAACTGTATGTTTCTAGAAATGTGTGCATCACATTGGTAATTAAAAAAATTATAAGTGAAAAAATCAAATAGCAACTGGTAAAATTACTTGTAATGTCTTTGCATGCACTTATGAGCACTCTAGATCCATATGTATTAGAGCAAATTTTCCAAATAATTTGAACCTCATAAACTAAGAGTAACATGTTAGAATGAAAATGTAGAATCTGAAAATTTTGAGCATACATATTAAAAATCTAAGGCCTTTACTCAATGATTTCTATGTTAAAATTTCTTTGTAACTTTGCTGGTTCAATTATGTAATGCCTAGACTGTAAGTTGATGACTTTGAGGTCAAATGGCCAACGTAGAAAGTCAAATAATAGGTTACTTTGGTGAATTAAGTCATACAAGTTTAGATGCTGGGGTATGGGAAGAGAATTAACCAAAATTCTCAAATAGTCTTCAAAGTATCCTAAGTAATTTGTATTAAATAAAACTTTTTACTTAGCTTGCTAGACAACTTTGTGGCAACTAAGCTCAATTTACCTATTACATATTGCTATCACCACAGGGCCTTTTAATGTTGCTTTGGTGAGAAGGAAGTTATGTAATTTAATGGCTTACACTTTTTTTGTGTGTGTGTGTTTTTTGTTTTTTTTTTTATTATACTTTAGGTTTTAGGGTACATGTGCACAATGTGCAGGTTTGTTACATATGTATCCATGTGCCATGTTGATTTCCTGCACCCATTAGCTCGTCATTTAGCATTAGGTATATCTCCTAATGCTGTCCCCGCCCCCCCCACCCCCCACCCCACAACAGTACCCGGAATGTGATGTTCCCCTTCCTGTGTCCATGAGTTCTCATTGTTCAATTCCCACCTATGAGTGAGAACATGTGGTGTTTGGTTTTTTGTCCTTGCGATAGTTTACTGAGAATGATGTTTTCCAGTTTCATCCATGTCCCTACAAAGGACACGAACTCATCATTTTTTATGGCTGCATAGTATTCCATGGTGTATATGTGCCACATTTTCTTAATCCAGTCTATTGTTGTTGGACATTTGGGTTGGTTCCAAGTCTTTGCTATTGTGAATAGTGCCGCAATAAACATACGTGTGCATGTGTCTTTATAGCAGCATGATTTATACTCCTTTGGGTATATACCCAGTAATGGGATGGCTGGGTCAAATGGTATTTCTAGTTCGAGATCCCTGAGGAATCGCCATACTGACTTCCACAATGGTTGAACTAGTTTACAGTCCCACCAACAGTGTAAAAGTGTTCCTATTTCTCCACATCCTCTCCAGCACCTGTTGTTTCCTGATTTTTTAATGATGGCCATTCTAACTGGTGTGAGATGGTATCTCACTGTGGTTTTGATTTGCATTTCTCTGATGGCCAGTGATGATGAGCATTTCTTCATGTGTTTTCTGGCTGCATAAATGTCTTCTTTTGAGAAGTGTCTGTTCATGTCCTTTGCCCACTTTTTGATGGGGTTGTTTGTTTTTTTCTTGTAAATTTGTTTGAGTTCATTGTAGATTCTGGATATTAGCCCTTTGTCAGATGAGTAGGTTGCAAAAATTTTCTCCCATTCTGTAGGTTGCCTGTTCACTCTGATGGTAGTTTCTTTTGCTGTGCAGAAGCTCTTTAGTTTAATGAGATCCCATTTGTCAATTTTGGCTTTTGTTGCCATTGCTTTTGGTGTTTTAGACATGAAGTCCTTGCCCCAATGAAAACATCTCAAATACAAACATTCTTCTGAAATTTGAGGGTTTATAAATTTAAAATATTACAGTAGTAGTCAAACATTAGTCTTAGCATGTAGCAATTTAAAATGCCTTTTTAGCATTTAAAATGCAAACATTTGAGGAGATTTCATTTTACAGTTTTCTATATTCTGCTGTGTTTTCTCAGAAACCAAATGCAAATCAACATCATCTAGAGTGTTATATTTGTAGTACTTAAATATAAATGACAGCTTCAATTTGATTAAAATAGGAGTGCATGCAGTATTAAAAGCTTCTTCTCCCTATGGCGCCTAGTGCCAGTTTCCTTCTGTCCATAAAAATCACCTTATTCACTGAATACATAAAATATTCAGTTTTCTGATTCATCCTATGTGGTGTCTTCTGAGTGACAATGAAGAAGTAGAAGGAGGGTGGTGAGGCAGATCACTTGCTGTGCCCTAAGTGTAGCTACTAGTTAAAGGGTGACAGTGCAGTACTGTTCACGTAGGGATGACAATTTATTCTTGGACTCATCCTCGGCAGGTGTTGGGCCAGAAGCGGGTTAATGTTTCATATAATTTCTCAAACAGGTCATGCTGACGGTCACTAAGGTCTACTAGTGGCACATCTTCAAAGTTTTGGTTTATAAAAGGCAATGTACTCAGTGTTGGGCTGCCTAAGATAATTAAATTCTGGGCATTTGTCCTGGCAACAGGCATAGAAGGAGCAATGGTGATGGCTTATAATACTCTTAGCCTTCATAAAGGAGAAAGTTTAGATGGGAGGATAAGTTTGAATTTACATATGCATGGGGACCTTTATCCTCTGTCATTACAGCTTCTTAGTGTTGGGCATCATCAGTAGTGGATGATTAAATGTCATATCAGAGATGGTCTCCTGTTTCTTTTGTGGGAAAACCATAACATTTTATAGTGGATAAATAATTTTCAGCAAGGTAGGATTAGAACAATCCTGCTTGTTCTTTATATTTACCCCAGTCTTATTTCTCATTCCTCCTCTGCAGATACCTTAGGCTCAAATCAGCCTGAATTTTCCCTGAATATGCCTCCTTCATGTCCTAAACCACACCACCTTTGCTTATAATAAATCTAGAACCTATGATGATCCTCTATCCCTAAACAAACTTGTCAAAATGTACTCTTCTTCAAACCCCCTTTCAAATATGTTTCTCTGTGTGATTTGCATTTAATGCAACATATATTGCATAGTTACCAGGTGCACTGCTATATGAGGAAGACCCTCTTTTGTGTGCCCTTGTAAAGCATGACTTTCCTCCCATAACACAATTGGTTTTTTTTGTTTTGTTTTGTGTGTGTGTGTGTTGTTGTTGTTTTTTTTCTTGAGACAGAGTCTCGCTGTGTCACCCAGGCTGGAGTACAGTGGCATGATCTCAGCTCACTGCAACCTCCACCTCCCGGGTTCAAGCAATTCTCTTGCCTCAGCCTCCTAAGTAGCTGGGAATACAGGCGCATGCCACCACGCCTGGCTAATTGTTTTGTATTTTTAGTAGAGATGGGGTTTTACCATTTTGGCCAGGTAGGTCTTTCAAGTGAAATGTTTAAGCAGATTTTTCTAATTCTCTGACAATGGACTACTCAAAGTGAGGGAAAGTCTCTTATTCATCTTTCTAACCAGTCAGAATTTAGGACAGCTTTTGACATTAGAGTATCAATAATGTTTCTTAAGTAAAATAGCACAAAGAGATGACTATCAAACACATAAAGGTATTTTCATTCAAAGGTGTATCTACACGTTACTTGGCCTATTATTTAAAGATACTTTGTGAGACTTCTAAAACGATGGATAGTAAAAGTATATTTATATCACCTTCAACTTGAAGCAGACAGGGACAAAAGAAAATAAGCCAAAAATTAAAACTCCATCCTCAATGAAACTAGGAAGTGACTACTTTCTCTAAACATAAAATACAAAGAATATCTGCCCATAAAATGAAATTAGACTAATCTGAAAAAGAAAACAAGGACAGATAAATATGATTATGATCTCTAGCTGGATGCAGAACTCTGTAAGTTCAATATAATTTGTCCCTGAAAATTCTAATCAAAAATCAATTATTTGGCATTATAAGTCCCAAAATACAGATAGACTCAATAAGAAATTGAGTCTATCTGTTGAGCCTCTATGCCCAATCGTACAAATGGAAAAAAAAAAGAAACCACATGGAAATTTCAGCTATATTTTTTGTCAAATCTGTAGAAAAGATACGGAGGTAATAATGGTTGGAGGAAATAGTGGAAAGTAAAATAAGATTTGTAACTTCTAACCAAGATTAACTGAATAAAATAATAAAAATGAAATGAAAGTCTCCAAATAACAATGAGATACAAGGAAAGCCAAAATGACAACCACCTTGTATGGTCTGCTTATTTCAGGGGGACAAATAGCAATAAAACTACAGAAGAAGTATATCCCTAGGAGAGGAAAACATTTATAAACAAAGTCTTCTGAAATCATATGACTAAATTAAAGATATCTGCTACTCAGGATCACTCTCCCTAGTTTAAGTAGTTGGAAGCTCAGGAAGAACTGACACTGATATAAGGGAAATAATAAGCAATAAGGATGATTAGAACTAAGAACAGATATATCCTCCAAAGGGACAAATCATGATCAGAGCAAGACTATAAATAATATACAACAGAAGAAGAAGTGCTATCCTCTTAGAAATGTTTCTTTTGCCTCAACATTCCACTTGAACTGTTGCACATTTTTCACACTTTCTTTACTGCAAACTCCAAAAAGAAATTGTCTGCATTTATTACTCCCCAAATCTCTGCTCCTGTTTTCTCTTTAACCTGAAACAATCAGATTTTGCCCCTATTATGCCTCCGAAACTGCACTTATATAAGTCACATAGAAAGTTTATATTGCTAAATCTGATTATTATTTTTCATACTATTTGGTCTATCTGAAGAATTTCACAGAGTTGAATACCCTCCTTGTGTTGAAGTTTATTTTTTGCTGGGCTTCAAAGACATCTTAGTCACCTAAGTGCAACTTTCCAGTCAATCTTCTCTTTGCTCCTTATTTCCTGGACTTGGAAAGCCTGCAATATCCCACGTGACATAGTTCAGGATTCTGTAACAAAATTACATAGACTGGATGGCTTAAACAACAAGTATTTATTTCTTATGGTTCTGAAAGGTGGAAGTCTGAGATCAGGGTGCCAGCATGAGTAGCTTCTAGTGAGGGCCCTCTTCTGAATTGAAGACTGCTGATTTCTCCTTGTATTTTCACATGGCAAAAAGAGAGCCAGGTAGATGTCTGGCCTCTTCTTATGTGGGCACCAATCGCATTATGAGAGCTACCATCATAATGTAAATACTTTCTAAAGGACCCATCTCCCAATACCATCACATTGGAAATTAGATTTCCCAAATAAATTTAGGAAAACACAAACATTCAGCCCATAACACCAGACTTCTGTCATTTTGCCTATTATCTTTTATATTTATACTTACTACTTGGGTCATCTCATCTTTAAATATAATCCATACACTGATTACTCACAAGTGTATACCTACTGTACAAACTTCTGTTTGGAAATCTAAATTGTTATATCATAACATCTACTTAACATCTTCTCTCATATGATTAATTGAAATATTAAACCTAACAACTCCAAAACTGAGCTACTAAACTTTCACTTTCAAACTGCCTCTCCTTAAGTATTCTCCATCTCAGCTGATGACAACTTCTTTCAGTTGCTCAGACCAGTTACCAAGCTATCCCTCCTTAATTCCCGTCTCTTTTCTCTCACTCCAATATTCAATCCATCTATAAAGCATATTAGCTCCACCTTCAAAATATATCCAGAAATTAGGTACTTCTCACCATTCCCACCATAACCACCCTGACCTCGGCCATCCTCTTCTATTACTTGGATTACTGCAATAAATTCATTGTTAGTTGTCCTCCTAATACCCTTGCTTCCCTTTCGTCAGTTTTCCACAGAGCAGCCAGAATAATTGTATTAAACGTAATTTAAATTACATCCCTTCTATTATCAACATTCATCAAAATAATCAAAATTTTATTTACCTTTCTATTTACAATGCAAATGACCTCACTATGATCTCTAAACCCTACATGATCTGCTCTGTGTCCTTACCTTTTTAACACCAGGCTCTTATTAGTCTCGTGCACACTCATTCCACTCCAGCCTTAGTAGCTCTGTTAAACAAATATATCAAGCAAATTTCCATGTAGAAACTTGGCACTGATTTTTCCCTTTGTCTGGAGCGTTTTTCTTCATTATCAAAATTCTTTCTTCCCTCACAGTGTTTATGTTTTTATGTAAATAACAACCTTACAGCAACAACTACTCTAAAATTGCAACTGTCTCCCACAATATCTTATACTTCATCTCTGCTGCTTTCTTTTTACCTCTAGCACTTAATATACTGTACATTGTATTATGCATCCATTTTATTATGTATATCTTCCCACTGTCATATAAGCTATATGAAGGCAATTTTGTTTGTTTATGTACTACTGTAGCCCTGATATCTAAAAGAATGCTTGGCACATTGTAGGCACTCAATTAAATATGTATTAAATAAGTAATTGAATATGCAGGGAAATAAAATAAAATTTTATAAAATATGAACGCTTTATATATGGACACTTTATAGTAAAGAAAAATATATATGAAAAGTAAAGTAAAAGGTTGAAGAGGGATATAGAACAGTAAAATTGTCAGAGGAATAAAATAAATGATAGAAACTACAAAAAATGGAAAAGACCATTCAGAAAACCATGGAGAAATTGCACAAATACAAGGACATGCAAAGACACATGCAGACATATATTCACTATAAAGTGACAGAAGTTAGAAGAGAGAATGTGATGTGTTTAGATGAAAAGTTTCAGCATTCATGTAACTGGGGTTCTTGAAGAAATTAACAGAACAACAAAAAAGAAAAAAATAAACAGCATTCAAATACTCATAGCAGAGAAATTCTCTGAAATAATGAAAGACATATATCTGAATGTCCAAATGACACACTGTTTTAGGGAAATGATACAAAATAATCAACTCCACAACATATCCTGGGGAAGTCACTACATGCAAATTATAAATAATCCAATAGATGTCCAGACAGGGAGAAAAGCAGATCACTTATGCAAGGGTGGAAATTATTATGAGTTTTCCACAGGATGATTCAATGCCAGAAGTCACTGAAAGAAAACATACAGAATTTTTTGGAAAAAAAGAAAGATCAAGACTCTATAATTTTATAATTCAAAAAAACTCATCAAAGAACAAAAGTGTTAGACAAATACTGCAAGGTCTCCCTTATATGTGGAGTGTAAAACATTGAACTCATACAAGTACAGAATAGAATATTGGTTACCAGTGGCTTACAGAGAGGATGAAATTAGGAAACTGTTCGTCAAAGGACACAAAATTTCAATTAGATAGGAGGAATAAGCTCAACAGATCTATTGTACAATATGGTGACTGTACTTAATAATGATATATTGTATTCTTGAAAATTGAAAATAGAGTATATTTTAAGTGTTCTCACCACAAAAAGGATATGTGAAATAATGCATATGTTAATTGGCTCTATTTAGCCACTCCACAATGCATACAGATTTTAAAACATTATTTTGTACACAATAAATATATACAACTTTTATTTGTCAAAAAAATGTACAAAGGATGTGGCACTTAAGCATTAGTACCCATGACAAGATTAAGCCAATTAAGAAAGCAATAAAAAATAAATAATTCAGCCACAGATAAGTTGTAGTTCAAAAGAAAACCATTGATAATCCATTTAAGTATTTAATATATAACAGTGATGAAAAATATAAAATTTAACATAATAATAAATATTATATTCATTGATAATTCAAAAATGAGGAAAGGAAATTGACTCAGGGTTTGAAAATAAGGGAGGCCATATGCGCATGTGTATAACACACATTAGAGCAAATGGAAAGAAAAACCAGAAAATGACATTAATATCATTGAAAAATTTAAGAGAAATAATTTAATGACATTTTTAAAAGAGATATTTTGTATTGAAAATGGTTACAATCCACAATGAAGAGCTTGCTGTCCTCTGTTTTGAAAGGCTATGGACAAATAATACAGCATCAAATTCATAGACCAAACTCTCAGGAAGAAATGGAGAGAAACTTATTAGTTATAGAGATTTTAAATCATGTGTTGTAGCTCAGCACAAATCAAATACGCAAAAATCAATAATGCAGATAATTATCTTAAATAGTTAATAAGGTCAAATATATAGATAAAACAATGTATGCTGTAATTAGACAATAAACTTTCTTTCAAGCAAATTCCCAAAAATAGAAAATATACAGGCCAAATTATCCAACTACAGAGCTATACAACTAGCTACTTATAAAAAAAAAAAAAAAAGAAAAACGAAAAAGGAAAACCAACAGAGCAAAATAATACTGTAGAAATTATTAGCAACAAAAACAAATTGTTTGCTGTATAGTTCTTGTTCCAAATGGAAAACTAAAATTAAAATCACAAACTATCTGAAAATGGAGATAATAAAACGAAAATGTATCAAAGGACATGATCAAAGCTATCTCAGAGGAAGTTACATTGTCATATAAAGTTACACCATTAAGTATGAAAGAAAGAAAACATGTAATAAGTAAAATTAAAGTAACTTAAAGTAACTTAACATAAAGCAAAAAATAAATGATTAATAATATACATAAAATATTAATGATTATGAAAAGTGAAAAAATAGAAGAGCAATAAACTACTTCCAAAAGTTTGGTGTGCCAAAAAATTGAGAAGATATAAAAATCACTAGCTAATATAATCAGCAAATAATTGAGAAATCAAAAATATAGAAAATCACAAATTACATGGGAAAATGATTTAAAATGCTAATAATGTTTTAAGTATAAGAAAATTATTTTCACAAATTTTATGCAAATTAAATAATTGGATAAAATAACTTTCTAGAAAAATATATCAAAATTTATTCACAACAATAAATAATCCTAAACAGTTATTTTATTTATTTATTTTTAATTTTTTTTTTTTGAGACGGAGTCTCACTCTGTCGCCCAGGCTGGAGTGCAGTGGCACGATCTCGGCTCACTGCAAACTCTGCCTCCCGGGTTCATGCCATTCTCCTAACCAGTAACTACGGGAGAAACTAAAAATATTTTTCAGAGCTAATCTTCCCCAGAATTTCCCATTCATAATTTCAGAGAGAAGTTTTCCAAAATGAAGAACATAAAGATAATTCTAGTACTATTTAAAAAGGTACAGAACACAGAAAAGAATCAAGGTTTCATGTTTTCATGTTTTTAATAAAGTAAACATTGCATAGATAGCAAAGTTTCACAAACATAACACAATGAAAACTACAGAACAATCTCATTGTGTATTATTGATGCCAAAAATTTAAATAGGATATTGCGTAGAACTTCCAGTAGCATATTAAGAAAAAAAATCAACCACTTTATTCCTCAGTTTTCTCATCCAATCAATGGGGAATTAAACAAGCTCATAGGAATTTAGTGAGGGCCAAATAAGTCAGCCCAGGTAAAGAGTTTAGAGGACAACCACTGAATCGTAGTAGATGCACGGATAGAGAGATACAGAGAAAGGGAGATAGACAGACATGGATAATGGTAGGTAGATACATTTATTGCCAATTTTGTCCATTTAAAAAAGGTACAGAGGAAGTGGCACTTATGTAATAAATATTTGAGTTCACGGCTGACCATTGCTCAGTATTGAGCACTGATATGTGTTTGTTTGTGTCTTTGTTGTCTTACCTCCTATAATGCATGATCCATAAACAAATCAACTTTGTCTTGTATGATGCTGCATCATTCAGGAAGGATATTTTCCTAGGGTGTGGAATGGGATTAGTTCTTATGCTTATAAAATCATTGGCTTCCAATGAGTGACAATTCCATAAACCAACTGGTGTAAAACAAACTTTCTTCTTGGTCCCTGCCCTAGCAGAGCTGAAAACAATAGATTTTCCATTTTTCTATCAGCCCTTGGATCACTTTACCTCAAAAAGAATTTGTTACGTGCAAACCACACACTTTGAAGAAAAATTAGCTTATTTTGGAAAGTGTGACAAAATTTCTTCAGAATTCTGCTAGGGTAGTTTGAGGGTAAGAAGAATTAGTATGCTTCCCAGGCCATCCCCAACCCAGGCCCTTCAATGAAGTACTACAGGGGTTATTTTCCTACCTGACAGAATCTAACCCACTTTCTGAGAACGAAATTATCTCAGTTAGTGTATCTCCTCCTGGGAGTGCACGTGCTTCATTGAAATTCATTGGAGTCACTCATCAGAGGATCTAATTGCCTATCCCTGTGAGACTGTCAGCCACAAGAACTGTGTCACTGATTTTAACAATAAAAAGTGAGTTTCTGAAGTTGTTCCATTTGAAATGGATGGGGTTCAAATGTCCTCTGTATAGGGAGCATAGTGTCCTGCTTATAAATGTGGAACTTCATTAGGTTACACACCCACTACTATCTCACTTTTCATTTCAAAAGCTTACTCTCTTTTGTCATAATCACTCCTATAGGTCTGATTTTGGCAGGCCTATGCTATTTTCAGAGTAGATTAAAAAGCAAAAAGCCAATCAAGATGCCTTAATAGTTAAAAGGAACATTTATGATCACCTATTATACCTCCCACAATTTTCAGATAACAAAGAACGATAGTCTACAGTGACAATACTTTTTCTGCACTATGCCACCTCACTTCCATGCCAAACTTAAGTCATGCATTGTGAATAATAAACATAAAATGAAGGTATATTTAAGAATTGGTTCCAACTGGGTGACATGAAAAAAAGGAACCTCCCTCATGAAAGATTTGCCACATGAAAAACATCAAGAGAACTTCTGATTGAAAATGACATCTAGGATAGAATCACTTCTGAAATGGCAGAGTAAGGACTTCCAAATTTTTTTTTTTTTTTTTTTTTTTGAGACAGAGTCTCGCTGTCGCCCAGGCTGAAGTGCAGTGGCACGATCTCGGCTCACTGCAGGCTCCGCCCCCCGGGGTTCACGCCATTCTCCTGCCTCAGCCTCCTGAGTAGCTGTGACTACAGACGCCCACCACCTCACCCGGCTAATTTTTTGTATTTTTAGTAGAGACAGGGTTTCACTGTGTTAGCTAGGATGGTCTCGATCTCCTGACCTCGTGATCCGCCTGCCTCGGCCTCCCAAAGTGCTGGGATTACAGGCGTGAGCCGCCGTGCCCGGCCTAGGACATCCAAATTTTTATTTTTCCATGAAAGCAATGAAAATGTCAGCAAAAATTGTCAAAACTAATTGTTTCAGAATTACAGAAATTAACAAAAGGCTCGTGGCAATCTAAGAAATGTTTATTGAAGAAAAACAACAAGAGTAAGAACAGTAAAGTTTGTAGAGTTTTAATTGTTTTATTCCCATTCCCCACTCCAGAGTGCCACAGAATCCTTGAAAACAGCCTCACAACAACAATAGTTGCTTAAAGTAGCGACCTAGCAGACCATGTAGAATGCAGAATTGGTATGGAACTCTTAACACACAATATCCAGAGAACAGTCATCATTTGACCTTTCTGGCAGCTTACTGAAAACGCTACTTGGAAATAAAAAAAAAAAAAAAAAGAAAAAAAAAAAACCATAGAGTTTGTCTTTACTTAATCTGATTCTGAGCTCTCTTGAGTAGAAAAGTCTTATCCCCAGGTTTTCTGTCAAAAGCAATATCCAAAAATTAGCTGGGCATGGTGGCAAGCACCTGTAGCCCCAGGTTATTCAGGAGGCTGATGTGGGAGGATCAACTGAGCTCTGGAGGTTGAGGCTACAGTGAGCCATGATTGTGCCACTTCACTGCAGCTTGGGTGACAGAACAAGACTCTGTCTTTAAAAAACCCATCAATTTCTTAATATTTCAGCTGCATGAAGTGATGATAGCAGTTAGGATTAAGAAGAGATTGGTCAAAAATATAAAATGAATGCCTGCGGAATGAGATGTTCATAGGGGGCTTTGAAAAACTGCATGCTTTTCTGGGGACCTACAAGGCAATGCATAAATAGAGGGCTGTGTAAATGCACAGAGAACACCAGGAAAGACTTAAAGCTTTCATCTTTTACTGATCATAGGGTTCTACATAAGCAGAAAGTGAAAGCTAAGGAAGAATTGTCAACTGCCTGCCTGAGAGATTAAGACATGCCTAAGTACAGACATAGAGACCCTGAAAAAATCTGGGCGAAATATCGATTTGGGCATTTAAGTAAACTTCTGTTTAAACACGATCTGTCTACTTCATCTGCTTAGATTATTCAGGGAATCAGACTGTGAAGGCAGAGGGAAGAAAACAGTTCAGTATGGAAGATGTATACTCAATGAAAGATGCTGACATGAAGAATCTGTGTTCATGAATCATATTTTGACAGATGGCATTTCATTTTTAAGTCACTAGAGGAGTTGTATATTGGTATGGGATGTAGTTCTTCTCAGTTACTTGGATGCTATGGGTCAGGAGAAATAATAATGTAAATACATCTCCAGAAGAATATCTACCCAATGGCCAACACCAAGGGAACACTAACTGCCACTTTCAGTGGCCTCACGTTCTACTAAGAACTCCATTTCCCACAAGCATCACTATGAACATCAAGGCGATACCACCAAATGAGGACCAGTAGGCTGGTCAGTCTTATGCCTTGCCCAATTTGCTGCAAATGCATACCTTTTTTTGAATCTCTATTCTATACAAATTTACCTAACCCTATCTCAGCTGTTTTCATGGATATGGCTAAGGAAGAAGATTCCATGACTTCATCAGCATGCAAAACCCAAGCACTGTTTCTCTTAATGTTTTCTACTTAGAGAACATAAATTGTGGTGGATACACAACTAAGAGCCTGGTGTGTTCAGTTTTCCAAAACAAAGGGATTTCTTTTTCACTATTAACTCATTTTTCCATGAAGAAAAAGAAACTTATTAGAAACTTTTAGAAGAAAGATCTCCACTTTAAAACTTGAGAAAATGAAGAAAGGAAATTTCATCTATATGCATTTTATTAAACTACTATACTCACAACATTCTCACTATTTCTCTCTCTCTCTCACACACACACACACACACACACACACACACACACACACACACACACACTTAACTTACTTTCAAGCACTAGGTTATGGAAAGTCCTCTCCTAAAACTTATGCACCTCCATTTAAATCAGGAAGTTCCAGCAAAGCCTTCTATACTTTCATATCCCTTGTTCCTTAGCCACAGTTGATGGGTTATGCACAGATCACCAAAGGGGGGCAAATCTTAGTACTCTGACTCCACAGTTGCATATCATTGATCCCAAGATAGGCACATGATTGACGCCTAGACAAATAAAATCCTAACTTGATTTTTTTTTTTTTTTCAAAATGGAGCAGAGGAAACAGACATAGTCCCCTTCTGGGTATGACACATAAATGTGAAGCATGAGACCTACTGGTGGATATGTTTTCTACAGTGTGGAGAAAATCAGGTTGAGTAGATGAATTACAGAGAAAGAATCCACATGATATTAAAGTTCATTGTTCCAACTGTCCTTGAAAACATTTGCCCCATTGCCATTTTCATGATTACACGAGCCTTAGAGTAAATCCTGCTGCTTAGCTCAGCTAGAAAAGAAAGCTGGTGGTTGTATGTAGTGGATAGGAGGTAGTAGAAAAATATTTAAGAGTAGATGTTGTAAGGACTGAGTAATTAATTGGATGTAAACGTTCAGAAAGACGAAGTCATGGATGTTGCCCAGATTTCTGGCTAGCACTACTGGGTAAATAATTAGTTTCATTCACTGAGCCATGAAATACAGATAGAGAAGCTGTTTGGTGCAGATGATGAGTTAATTTTTGGGTATGGTTATTTTCAGGTGCC
Source organism: Hylobates moloch (assembly GCF_009828535.3). NCBI lineage: Eukaryota > Metazoa > Chordata > Mammalia > Primates > Hylobatidae > Hylobates > Hylobates moloch. Next base: position 123,119,200 of record NW_026652282.1, read on the forward strand.
CATTCAACATTCAGGTGTATAAATTAAGTAGAGAGTTTTGGATCTCAGAGTAAAGAACTGTGTTAGAGACTCATAATATTATGGAGTCTTCTGTTTATAATTGAACTCAGGGAGTATATTAGATCGTCTAAGGCAAAATGAGACAGGAAGAGGAACGAGGAGCCAACTTTTAAGGGCCAACTATAAGATAATGAGACTGCAAAGGAGAATAAGAAAAAAGTAGCTAGAGGACCAGGAGGAGAACCAGGAATGTGTGGCTGTTCAGAAGCCAAGGGAGTGTTCATGAGAAAGTAGTCAATTCCGTAAAACGTCATAGAGCTATCTAGTGTAATGAAAACAAAAACTATTAACTGGACAAATATAAAGGCTTTTGGTAATCATAAAGTAAGTCATTTTGTGGAAACATTAATGGTGGAGCTGTAGGAACAAACTGGAGTGGTTTAACAAGTAAAGAGATTGGTCTAGGCAATTATTATTTAAAGATGACCCTAAAGGCACAGGCAACAAAAGCAAAAACAGA
>NW_026652282.1:123119899-123151658 GCF_009828535.3 Hylobates moloch
TTATTTCCTTTTTTATTATTTTTGTTGGTTTTTTTTTTTTATATTTATATAATATAACCATCCAGCATCACTAATCATCAGGGAAATGCAAATCAAAACCACAATGGGATATCACATCATAACTGTTAGGATAGCTATTATCACAAAAATCAAAAGATAATAAGTATTACTGAAAATGTAGATAAAAGAGAACCCTTGCACACTTTTGATGTGAAAGTAAATTGATACAGACATTATATAGAAAACAGTATTGAGGTTGCTCAAAAATTAAAACTAGAACTACCCTATGACCCAGCAATCCCATCTCTGGGTATATATCCAAAGGAAGTAAATTAGTATGTCAAAGCAATATCTTCATTTCTGTTTATAGCAACATTATTCACATTAGCCAAGATATAGAAAAAACCTGTGTCTGTTGACAGATAAATTGATAAAGAAAATGTGATCTGTCTCTATCACTCTCTATCTCTGTCTATCTCTATCTTTATCTCTATCTCTAATCTCTCTATCTCTGTCTCCATCTCTATATCCAGATGGCCCTCCATACTCACAGGTTTCGCATCTGCAGCTTTGACCAGTCACAGATCAAAATCTGCCCATAGGGAAGCCTAACTGTATGTATTTTTCATCGAAGGTTAGGTGAATCTGTGGATGCAGAATCTGAGGATACGAACAGCCAACATTACTGTGCTATTTTATACAAGGCACTTGAACATTCACAGATTTTGTTATCTTCAGGGATTCTGGAACCAATCATTTGAGAAAACAGAGGGCCAACTGTATGTAAAATGAGGTATTATTCAGCCTCAAATGAAGAAGAAAATCCTGCTGTTTGGAACAACATGCATGAACCTGTAGGATATTATGCTAAGTTACATAAACCAAACACAGAAAATCAAATACTACTTTATCACATACTTGAAATTTGCTAAGAAAGTAGATTTTAAGTTTCTCACCACACACACAAAAGGTAACTCTATCAGGTGATGGATATGTTAATTAATTTGACTGTGGCAATTATTTCACAATTATATATATACATATAACAGAACATCACATTTTACACCTTTAATAGATACAATTTTCCTTTAAAAATTAAAATTAAAATAATAATGAAGTGGATAGATCATGAGGTAATGAAGAGAGCAAGTAGAGGTGACTCACTTGAGACATTTGCTTCTGAAAGTAAGAAAAAACATAAAGAATTAGTTGAAGAGGGAAACCTGCGGTGAAATTGTTTACCCCTATTTTTAATAACTTCCTTATTTACCTAATTGTTAGTATTGGTATGAGGCTGACACCAGATCCTGAAGTCTCTTGAATGCCATCTTTGAGTTTGGGACTTTTTTTTTCTTCTAAGCAATATGGTACCATTGGAACTGGCATAAACAGATCTAGATTTTAGTGCTAGTAACAGATTCTAAGGGTGAGATTAAGAAACAGAGATCAACAAGGTGACTATTACAACAGTACAACTAAGAGATAAATGTCTAAAGGCAGTAGCAGTGGACTTTCAAATATTAAATCATTTCAATTAACAGAGTACAGCTACAAGGATAAGGAAAATCCTAAGGATGACACAGATATATTAATCCTGAGTAAATGGATAGATGATGGTGTCACATAAGGCACTGAGGAATACAAGAGGGACAAGCTTGTGGGTACAGTGATGGTTTAATTTGGATACATTTTACATATGAAATGCCACAATAGAAATGTGTAAGGCTGGGCGTGGTGGCTCACACCTGTAATCCTACCACTTTAGGAGACTGAGGTGGGCGGATCACTTGAGGTCTGGAGTTCCAGACCAGCCTGGCCAACATGGTGAAACCCCCGTCTCTACTAAAAATACAAAAATTAGCCGGGCGTGGTGGTGGGCACCTGTAGTCCCAGCTACTCAGGAGGCTGAGGCAAGAGAATCACTTGAACTTGGGAGGCAGAGGTTGCAGCGAGTCAAGATCATGCCATTGCACTCCAGCCTGGGCAACAGAGCAAGAGTCCATCAGGAAGGAAGGAAGGAAGGGAAGGAAGGGAAGGAAGGGAAGGAGGGAAGAAGGAAAGAAAGGGAAAAAGAAATGTGTAGTAGATGTATGGGAAATGGGGAGAGAAGATTAGGTAAAGTGAAGAATAACTGCACTTAAGGTGTTTCATTGCATAGAGGCTTGGTGTAAACTCTCAAAAAGAAAGTTTTAATTTTAAAGCTATATGTATGTTTTTATTTTCCTAGACTGAACATATATATATATATATATAAAATATATGATACATAAAATATGTATTATGTATATAAAATGTGTGTGCATGTATGTGTACGTGTGTAGAATATATATAATCATAAAAGATACATATTCACTAATTTAAAAGGATTCCCATCTCTAGGAAACTGTGTGTACCAAGAGCTCTACAAAATAGAATAATAAATAATTCAATAAAATCCCAGGGGATACTTCAGGGGAAAAATAACTACCAAAGAAATCGGCACATTTAGGTTGACAACTTTAAATGATATATTTTTGTTTTCATGGAAAAATAAACAATGCTTTCCCTTGGTTTATTATTAATATGGTTGCTCATATAGGTTTGAAAATTACTCATCAAGATACATAATCATGTTGAATATGCAGTACCCTACGTTTGTCCTGATAGTTTGGGGTTGGTTGCCTTTATGGAGCACTGGAATGTGCAAGCCTTTCAAATCAATTTCATCTTGTTCTGTTAGGAAGAGGGAGCTTGTTAAAACTTTACATGAAATATTAGGAAAATATTATATCAAATTTGTCTATTGAGTCAGAGTGAAATATTAGTGTGTGTATGCATTGTATTTGAACTGCCACCTTACATCAAGGGATTCTAACTTGGAAACTTCATTCTTTGTATGCTTTCTCCCCAATTTTGACATCTGGTCCAGACACAACTTAATATATACCTATTTTTCTCAATGATATGGTAGGCATGAAACTTTCCTCAGCTTACAAATATTTTTTAAGTTTCTTAGTTATTTTGAAATAAGGATACTTGTTAAATATATTAGATTGTCAAAAGATTCTGCAATAGTTGTAGTGCATTAACTCCAGGCAATAACTTATATGGTATGAAAAGGACAGTAGCATTTATTAGGGTAGAATACGACTGGAAACATACTTCTATTGATGTCAACCAAACTGTCTCCATGTGTGTGATGGTTAATATCGAGTGTCAACTTGATTGGATTAAAGGATGCAAAGTATTGTTCCTGGGTGTGCCTGTTGGGGTGTTGCCAAAGGAGATTAACATTTGAGTCAGTGGACTGGGAGAGGTGGGCGCCATTTAATCAGTGGCCAGCATGGCTAGGATAAAAGCAGGCAGACGAACGTGCAAAGACCAGACTGGCTAAGTCTTCCGGCCTCCATCTTTCTCTCATGCTGGATGCTTCCTGCTCACAAACATCGGAAGTTCTTCAACTTTTGGACTCTTGAACTTACACCAGTAGTTTGCCAGGGGGTCTCAGGCCCTCAGTCACAGACTTACTTTGAGGTTTGGGAACTCGGAGTGGCTTCCTTGCTCCTCAGCTTGCAGATGGCCTATTGTGGGACTTCACCTTGTCACTGTGTCTGTCAATACTCCTTAATAAACTCCCCTTCATATACACATCTATCCTATTAGTTCTGTCCCTCTAGGAATCCCTGACTAATACATTGTGTGACCTTGAGAAAGTTACTGAAGCTCTCCAAGACATAAACTGTCTCTATACAATGACAACCTGGAGTTATTTGGGAACATCCAGACAATGATCCACATTCAGAAACTCTTGCATTACCTTCCTATCCTGGGGTTAAGTTCCCCTGCTCCATCTTCCCAGATCAGTTTGAGGAAGTCTATCACCGTCTTTACTACAAAATTTTGAAAGATTGCATGCATAGGCCTGTATCATGAGGTTTTTTGCCATGTCTATTCATCTGTCCCTCATCTCTGCATGGAAAAGTACTTGTAATTATAGTAAGTGCTCAGTAAACCTTTATTATACTTAACCGAATATTTTCCTGTCCTCTAATTAATTATCTAATCTTGTGAAGTATTATCCACTGTTATTTACAGCTTTACCAGCAAAGAAGACATACCGTTATGTATCCATTTTAAACATCAACTGCTCTAAAAGGTCGGAAAAGTTCTCAAGTTATCAGAATATTGCTGCCGAATTACAAAATGCCAATTCAATTTTCAATAAAAAGACCCTATTATTGTTGTGTTCATTCATTCTGGCTAATTATACAGGGTAAGTCATACCATGCATAATGAATTTGGTTTCTGATGTAAAAGATATAAGTGATAGGAAGAGAAGATACAGGCCCTTCAGCCTCAAGACAATCAGAAATTCAATCCCAATTTTAGGGTTGATGAGTTACAAATTGAAATATATTTGCATATACAAATGAGTATAGACAGAATATCGCTTTGACCTAATATCCTTAGGTCAAAGAGAAAGCAGGAAATCTTCAAAAATAAGCATATTCCCTAGAGCAGTTCGACATGGGTAAACATAGACTATTGATGCAGCATGTTGAAATAGGAAAAATAATTATTCCAATTAATTTTGTCAATAATTCAGCAAGAATATATTCTGGATATGGCAAAATGCTTGGTGAGCTATACAATAGTATATACAGTGCTTGGTGAGCTATACGATACTGTAACAAATTTAGTACCTAACCTCACAAAGCTCATTACCTAGGAAGACAAAGACATGAATTCACATCACTATAATATCAAACAGGCTATAATGGGTGCTAGAGCAGAGGCTCAAAATACTATAGAAACAGACACAGATAGAGGGGGAAACTCATTTTGACCAAGGATTGAGAAAGAATTGGCAAAAAAAGAAACATTTAACCTTGATATTATCTTGAAGAACAAGTAGTTTTTTGACAAGAAGACATGAGGAGAATGGTAAAAGCATAGCTCAGAAGTGGGAAGAAGGACTTTAGAAAATTGCAAGCAGTCAACCTATGTGGAGCTGAAACACAGTGTATTAGTCTGTTGTCACACTTATATAAAGAACTGCCTGAGACTGGGTAATTAATGAAGACAAGAGGTTTAACTGAGTCACAGTTTCACAGGCCCTACAGGAAGCATGGCTGGGAGGTGTCAGGAAATTTACAATCATGGTGGAATGGCAAAGGGGAAGCCACCACACCTTCACATGGTGGCAGGAGAGAGAGAGAGAAGGGAGAAGTGTTGCACGCTTTTAAACAACCAGATCTCTTGAGAACTCACTCAGTATCACTCGAACAGCAAGGGGGAAATTTTCCCCCATAATCCAATCATCTCCCACCAGGTCCCTCACCTAACACAGGGGATTACAATTCAACATGAGATTTGAGTGTGGACACAGAGCCAAACTGTATCACACAGTGTACTGAATATACTCGTTGCTTATTGTTTATTGTTTTGGTTTGCCACAATCTCTTGCCTCTTTCTTCTAGTAATGACATCCTCGGTATCTTTGGAGTTGATATTCCACTTTCCTTTCATGTAGTTCACTTGGAAGTGAACTGACTCCAGTGGTAGGACATAAAACCTAGGCCTGGCCAATGAATTCGCAGAATCCCCTTAGTCATAGGGACTGATTTAGAAGTGGGCATAAGACCTCAGCTTGTCCAATCAGAGTGAATGTTTGGACTTGTACAGAATGTACTGGGAATTTATGTATTCTCTTTCCCATTGCCCTTACAGGTGGAAAGTCATAAGCCTGTAGATTCTTCAGGTAACTATGTGGAGCTTAAGAATGAAGACAACACAGGTGAGGACATAGCTAAGAATGGAAATTAATCAAGACAGGATAACATTGGGATCAAGAACTCCTAGGGATCAAGTCTCTTCCAGGGAATTTTACATATAAGCTAAAAAATTCTCTTTATTAAAGGAAGTGTTCTATCACTTGTATCTAAGGGGTCTTGCCCAATAGAGAATAAGATGATGAATGAGAGAAAAAAGTCTGGAAAATTATGGCATAACTTACATCAGAAACGTGTTACATGGGTTTCATTTTTATCCCACTCCCCAAACATACAGGCTGCTTTACAGAAGATTCAAATACTGCTGACAGGCAAGTAATCAAGGTCTGAAAGTTACGGAAATATCTTCAGCAGCTCCTTGCCCTTCTAGTGGGGTTCCTCATTTTTCCCATCTTTTTAGAAGCCAAATAACAAGCAGCCATTCTCCCGGATCCAAAGCACCCCACTAATTCACTTCAAAAAATATAGCAGAACTGGTACCACAATCATCCAGAATCTGTACCAGGATATAATTTGCGAGAACAGTTTTGAATATAATTTTCTATATTAGGAAATTGTATCATTTTATAGTCATGCACAGAACTTTGTGACCTTGCTAAAAATATGTTGTCCCTAGTTATGTTAAAAATATAAAAAGGTCTTAAAAAGAAAAGTGAGGTGATGGAAATGATGAAAAGTTCCTTCTAGCAGAGAATTGCAAGAGACTTTATAATGTTAATAGCAATAATCCTCACTTATTTTTATAATATTTCATTTGTTATCTTTTAAAACATTAACTGAATGCCTGCTGTGCTAGATATTTAGAAGATATAAGTGAATCTGTTGTTCCAGCCCTCAAGGAACTCAGAATTATAGTAGGATAGATAAGACTCTTTTTCTTTCCTTTCTTTGTTCATTCAAAATGTATTTTATACATCAGGCACTGATAGGTACTGTAGGTTGAGAAAGAGAAAATGACAAAGGCAGAAATCTGGCCTGAATTGGGTTGGCTATGCATTGATAAAATGCTGGGTAAAGAGCAGAATAAAGTGATATATTCACTGGTATGTAATAGCCAAGGCAGAGGCAAATCAAATGATGTTAGATCTAGAAGAAGAAATAGACTCCACACTGTTTGGGGTTGTTGCTCTCTTGGCCAGTGACTCTGACAAGGAGATTTTTTAAATTAAACTTTCTATTTTGGAATGATAGATTCACAAGAAGGTGTAAAGATAGGACAGACAGGTCTTCTGTACCCTTCACTAAATTTGTCCAAGTAGTTACATTTTATATAACCATAATATACCATGTAATTGATATTGATACAATGTGTGAGTACAGTTCTGTGTTAGTTGATCACATATGTAGATTGGTATAACTACCTCCTCAGTTAAGATATAAACTATTTCATCACTATAAAGATCTCCACAAGCCACCTCTTTATAGTCACAACCACAACCCCCTGTCCCCACCATCTCTAACCACTGCCAACAACTAATATGTTTTCCATCTCCGTGGTTTCTGACAAGTTTCTAACTCTATGTATGGGAGTGATGCCCTTTGAGTCCAGTGGTGAATCCATGTATCATTGTCCTCGATTTCTGACTCTGAAGGAATGTAGCAGAGCCTGTGCTTTTAGTGTGTAGTTACAACAAAACTTAACGATAGAAACAAAAGAGAGGAGGATGCCAGTGGATTCTGAATTTTTCATGTTGGTAGTGTTGTTTTAATATTTGAATTTTCGATAATCATTCAAAATAGTTTAATATTATTAGTAAAGTGTGTTGATTTCTTTAAATAATTGTGGAATAATTATCTCTGTATTATTCATTAATCAGAGTCTATGAAGAGGTTACTCAATTCTCAGAATTGCCAGAGATAGTTTTCGTATTGTGAATCGTCACTTTGGGGAACCCCATTAATGTAACAATGTAAGTTTGTTTTTTAACCAATATTCTTCATGCTCGATTATCTTGGTCACGCCATGTGCATTACACATATATATTCCTCATGGGGTTTTCAGTAAGACAGAAGAAAATTCTGGCAACTTCTCAAAACGAAATGTTTTAATCTTCAGGATACAGTTCTCCTAGGGAAAACCATTGTCTTAGACATCTGCTGAGTAACTAATTTAATCATTTGTGTACGTGGATAGTTGGTCTATACAGGGGAAATCTTTCTGTGCCAGAAAAAGCACATGTTAAACATAAAAGAAATCATTATGAACTGGATTATTGATGTATAGAGAAAGGGATTGAGAATCTGCCATTGGTAATATTTGGAGACAGGTGCAGGGTATTCAAACCCTAATTTCTCATGAATGAGGAATGAACATCTGCTCAGAATAGCAATGGCAGGAAATATGCCTATATATATATATATAGATAGATAGATAGATATACATATCTATCTACATATCTATATATATAGCCATCTATGTGCTAGTTAACGTTTCACTACTCTTCATTGAGCAGTATTCTACAACAAAGTTTCCATTCTTCTGGTGCATTGTGACCACCATTGGAGCGTATTTAAAATACTGCTTTCTGTTTCACACCTCAAGAGTGATGCATCAGAAAATCCAAGAATTGTGTTCTAGAATATGCACTGTTGGAAAACTCTTCCACTGATTCCAATATGTAGCCAAGTTCAGAAACCAGTGTTCTACATGCTATGTAGTAGAAAATATCCAAAATTAAATTTACCAGTGCTCTCCTTGCTTCTCAGTGAATGAGCCATTGAACCTATTCCACCTATTAATTTTCTCCCTGTTCATTTAATTTAAAACCTATTAATTTAAATCCTATTAATTTTCTCCGTCTCTTTAGTCTTGTACTCTTCCATTCTATCATTCACAATTTTATGATGCAGCTACACGTTACATCCCAACATCCATCCATAGATGGATGGGCCTCACAAGAACCTAGTCTGGAGGACAATAGACAGCGTCTGTTCTAATCCTGATGATAGAAAATATTATTTGGGGGACCCTAGAAGGAAGAAGCAGCAAATGTGCTGAGGTAGATGGCAGAGAAAAACATAGTGTGTTGTGGGACAAAAGGCAGGAATGATGAAGAAATATGCCAAATTGGGTATTTGATTTTATGTCTATTTTTCCCATGAAGTATTTCCTTGCAATGTGTGATAATATTTGGGTTATATATAAGTCTGACCTTGTCATCCCCTTACTTAAAATGCCTTGTTATTCCATCCTCTAACTGACTTAGCTCCTTTGCATGGCATTTTATGTGCTATCTGACTTGGCTCCTGCCTACATCCCCTTTTACCTATTCACTTGCTTTTATGCTTTATGTTTTAGTAATGTTGTGTTTCTCTTGTGATTTGATCAATATGTTGTCTTCTCCATGCTCTCTGCCTTGGCAAATGTTGTTTCTTCTTCTTGAACAATTCCTATTATTCCTTCAAGTATTCAGCTCAGATGCTATCTCTTCTCAGAAATTGTCCCCAAACACCCTAATCCTTAGGCATATTTAACCACTTCCTCTTCTCTGTTTCTTCTGTAAATCGTAGACATGTCTAGCATTAAAATTAATTATTAAATTTTAGTTATTTATGTGCTTATATTCCTACTATATGGAGAGATCCTGGAAGATATGGCCCCCTTGATATTTCTCATATCATAAAATGTTTTTGAAAAATATTAAATTTAAATACAATTACTGACAAATATTTTATGTGACTATTTCCTGGTTTAGAGGATTTTAGGATGGGTAATATATTCTCTTTTATAAATAATATCATGAAGCACAACTTTATATATAAATTTTGTACTGTATCAATATATATTTCTTCTTGGAAAATTTCTAGAATTTGAATTGATATATCAATAACTGTGCCTCATAGGCCTTTTACTTCTTATTGTCAAACAGTTTTAAAGAAAAATTGTAAATTTTCAACTTTCTCCAGCAGTATGTTATGTCTCTTCACATTCACTGATATTCATACACCCTCTTCTCTTTTATGTTAATACGTCGATCCTTGGTAAAATCATGTTGTACTCTACCATTAAATATAATTTGTAGCTGATGCCTCATAAATCTGTGGCAGGCCATGACTTTCCTATAGAACTCCAGACTCATATATTAAACTGCCTGTTTGGTATCCCCACATAGTTTATCAAAAGGTATCTCAAATTTAATAAAGTCAAAAAGGAATTGTTGATTCCGCCATCAACAAATTTGTTCTTTCCTAGTCTTCCTCATCTCAGTATATGTCATCTCTTCACACCAAGCATCACAACATCTTTGATTTCCCTCTTATTTCCTCAGACCCCTCAATCTTCACTATGTGCTGTGGATGTCATCTCCAAAATCTATCTGAAATTTGTCCACTGATCTCCATCTTTCCTGCTACCATCATAGTCACAGCCATCATCTTCTCTCAGTTGGATTACTGTTGTAGCCTCCCAACTGGTGTCCTTCCCTCCCATCTTACCCCTTCTTACAAACAATTTTCCAAAAAACAGCCAGAATAATCTTTTTGAAAATTCAGCTCAGATGATATCACTCCTCTACTTAAAACTTGAAGGATATTCTCACAGCACCTTGAATAAAATCTAACTTCTTACCCTATCTTAAACCTACATAATCTGACCATGTCAACATTCCAAGCTCATGTCTTATCATTCTCTCACTTGACCAATGGGATCCATCTGCACCTTCTATGCAAAGTTTATTCCCATTTAGGGTTGTCTACTAGCTCTTCCCTCTAGCTAGAATACTCTCTGTATCTTTACAAGACTGACATGTTATTCAGATTCTCAACTAAATAACAGTTCAGAGGCCTTCCCTAACCACTCATGTTAAGAAGTCATCTAGTTATAGTGATATCCTACTTTAACTCTTTGCATAGCACTTATATATATCTGATACTTTCCTTATTTTCTTGTTTTGTTTGTCTATGTTCTCCCCACTGAAAATAATTCCCATGGAATCATTGCTTTCACATGCCTTTTTCTATAGGCATTCCTGAAATTTCAAAATGTAAACATCTGACACATAGCAGATGTCTGATCAATATTTTTGATTAAGTGTGCTTTTTAAAACCTCTCTCAATTAGATGAATGGTGTCTAATTGTTTTAATTTGCATTACTCTGTTTTCTACCAAGACGGAACACTTTTTATATACTTAGTAGACATTTATAGCTCTGTCACTATTCTATCTTATAGTGAAATAACTGTTTCATGTCCTTCGCCTTTTTTCCCATTATAAGGTAACAGAGCTTTTATTTGTAAGTAAATATTAAAGATATTTACCATTTGTCAAATTCATTGCTTACATTTTACTAGTTTGTTGTTTAATTTCGGTTTTTTTTGGCACATGAACTATTTAATTCTCATGTAGTCATGTATTGATTTTATCCTTTGCTACTTATTCTATATATTTGAAATTATATTCCATATTATATTTTAACATTCCAGAGAACTGATAGTCACGAATACCTTCTTTTAGTTTTAAATGATTTGATTTTCTACATTACATTATTTGACCTACCTGAAATTAATTATATTATAAAATATAAGGATCTATGCTTATGTATTGAAATGGTATATTTTATTTCCAATTGAATAGTCATTTTATTCTCTGCTAATTTATAATATCATATTTTTCAGGAAACATTCACACTCACACACTCTATAAGTGTGTGTGTGTGTGTGTGTGTGTGTGTGTAGTAGTAGTAGTAGTGGTGGTGTTGGTGGTGGTGGTCATAGTAGTTGTTGTAATAGTATTAATAGTGATGTGCATGGACTCTGGAGTTAGTAAACCGGATAGGATTGCTAGGTCAACCAATTAATAGCCATGTGACTTTGGACATGCTCCCTAAATTCTTTGTGCCTTAGTTCTTTGTGTATAAAATGAGACTAGTAATAGTACTGGATTATCATGATACTTGTGAATTAATAAAGAGAGCACGTGTATGGCAGAGCCTGCTAGCCGTACATCAAAATCTACCCTCTCCTTCTCCCAGACAGCAGTTAGACTACATTTTCCTAGTCGCCCATTCGGTTAGGTTTGGCCATAGGACTAAGCTCTTTTTCTGACTTGTAAAAAACAGATTAAAAAGAAGAGGATGTGATATATAAAACTTTCAGGTCTGGTCTATATAAACGTCCTCCATCTTCTTCATTTTCTTTCCCCCTCTGGTTGATTGTGTTGTTGGTAGCCATAGGAACCTTAGAATTCACCTTCATCATCTTTCGAAAAGAATATTTGACAGACTGAGCTCCGGTATGGCTACATAGACTAGAGCAACCACTGAACTGGAACCTCTAACCAAGATTACTATATAAACACGATGTGAATTATTCTTTTGAGTCATTACATGCCCGGGTCTATTTGCTACAACAGCCTGACTAGCCTTAATATCATATATAAAATTATAAACAGAGTAACTAATTAGTACATAGTAAGAGCTTAAACAGAGTAGATATATAGCCAGATGTGGAATACACAAGTGCAGGTAAAGATGAGGTATCAAATAGTAGTTGCTTGGCCTTATGTTCTGCTTCACTACCTTGTCAATTCTTGTAGCAATATCACAACATTTTGAATACTGTAAACTGTGCTGTATGCCCTAAAAGCACGTAGTTCAAGTGCCACTTCATTACTCTTCTTTTTATAAATATCTTGGGCTGTTTTTGCACATGGATTTTAGAATCATTTGGTCAAATTAAAATAATTGCAAGGAATGTTTGATCGTATTCTTATTAAACTAATAAATTGAAGATAAATTATGTATTTTACATTATTCATTTCCTAGTGTAACAATTCTTTTAAATAAATAAAATAAATGCATGTTCATTTCTAATGTTTCTGTAATTGCTGTGAATAAGATTATTCTCTTCTACTACATGTTCTAAAAGATTATTGTCTATATAAAATTACAGTCTCTGGAGACAGTGTAATTCTGTATGAGCAAAAAGTGATATATAGTTTATATATAAATATGTTTACATCCATGTATATATATTAGGCTCTTGCAAAAGTAATTGCAGTTGTTGCCATTGAAAGTAAGGGCAAAAAATGCAATTACTTTTACACCAACCTAATATATGTCTCTATATATTCATGCATATATATATATATATATATATATATACACATATCCATGTTGTTATAGATATATGTGTGTGTGAACATATATATATAGGGATGTGTTTGTGTTTACTACATGACCACTTTAATAATATTCTATTAATTATATTAATTTCTACATTGTTATATTTTTAGTTCATTATCTTGTCATCTATAGTTATATGATCTTTCAGTATTTCATTTATTTTCCTATATGTCTGAATTCTTTCCTTCAATGTCCAAAATCTATCAAATAATACTACATCATAGAATTGATAGAAAATACTGTTCTATTTATCCTGATGTAAATGCTTCTTGGTTTCAAAATGATGCTGGCTTTCTGTTTGATCACACATTTTTATCTTATTAGTAATGGATTTATATTTTCCAGGTTTCTATTTATAAACCAGGAGTATTCTCTAGTTTTAGTTTTTTTTGGAGTTGGTTTAAAAGAATTTGGTATCTAGCTTGTGTTACCTTTTTAAAGAAAATTGATAAATTTTATGCATATATATATATATATATATATATACACATAATTTTTTTTTTTTTTACGTAGGACGTATAACAGACCAGAGCACAAATTAACTGTTCTAGAATTTTTTGGTGTTTTTTTGATAAGTTTAAACTTTCTTTCATAGTTATTTATATACTAGTATTTTCTTTCTTTTAATCATTGTTAGTCATTTATATTTTGTGAGAAAAATTTTCATTTTAATTAGATTTTATAATTTGTAAACATATAATTGAACAAAGCAATCTATTTTTGTCTTGGTTTTGGCTGATATAACAAAATACCATAGGCTGTGTAACTTATGAAAAACATAAATTTATTTCTCACAGTTCTGAGGAATTTATTTTCTTACAGTTCTTACGATTTTGTGGGATCTTGAAGTCCGAGATCAATGCCCCAACAAACCTGATGTCCGGTGTCAGGTGTCTGATATTTGTTGTCTAGTTTTCTGGTTTACAGATGACTCCTTCTACCTGTGTCCTCATTTGATGGAAAGACAATGAATCTCTCTGGGAACCTCTCTGGGGTTTCATTTATAAGGGTACTAATTCCATTAATTAGTGCACTGCTCTCGTCACCTAATCACCTCCTAAAGGTCCTGCCTCCTAATATCATCATCTTGGGGATTAGGATATCAAAATATAAATTTTTGATGGGGGAGGGCACACACATTTAGACCCTAGCAATCTCTGTCATTCTCTCTCCCTCCACCGGTCTCTCTCTCTCAACATTTTCATATCTGTTGCTATAAACCCTAGCAGCCAGCTTACATGTATTTTATATTCTTTGTCTTCATTATTTTACTTTATCCCCCTCCATCCCAAATTACTTGCCTCGTTTATTTATTAGTTAATTTTTGAATGATTTCCTCCTGTCTGTTTCAGTATGTTTCATTTATTCTCTCAAAATGTTTAAGAAAATGATTTGGGGAAGCCTAGTTACTATTTTTTCACCTCTCTAGCCGGTAAGCCATTGAGAAAAAAATGTAAAAAGTAAAATGCAGATGAAATCACAATATAACGACTTGCATGTAGTTAAAAGTTTATTGTACAATATACCAGAATCTCCTGTCCCAGTCCTGATATGCACTTACATTTCCAGACACGTGCACACACAAAAGGTGGACAGTGGCTGACTTGGAGGGTGTGGGCCAACTCTTGTAGTAGGCTTACGTCATCACTTAATAGCTATGAAGTCAAATACTTTTTTATCTTATTGAGGCAATCCATGTCTATTGTGAGACAGAAGGAGCGGTAGACATTTCCACGATACTTGACTTTTTCCTAATGACTCCAACACTAATGAACATGGCCCACTGGCTACTAGGACCTACCTGTTTTTTTACCAAACAGACACATGCCTCTTCCTCTGGTGAGGAGAAGTAGCCTCTGTACTTTGGAGAGGTACCAGAAGTGTTGACTCCAATACTTCACATTTCTGGGGAATGCTATGGGCTCCGGAGTCTGGCTACATGTCAGCTTAGAGCTGAGTCTGTCCTGAAAATCCCATCCAGTAGAGGGGAGCTTGACCCACTCCACAGGGCAGGTCAAACCCAATATTGGGTGGATGCAAGGGTATATAGTTCCTGCCAACTTGCCTAAATTTGGGACAAATGTAGAAGATTGTCCCAGCTCCTGACCTTCCTGTGGCATGGACTGTAGCAGAGACCTCTGTGGTAACTGTGGTAGTTCAACTTTATCTGCCCAATCTTTTAAAAACTTTTCACGACTTTACAGGTGTTGTTACTGAGAACTCTTCCCAATCAACTTCCTTCATGGGTGTCTCTGTCACAGAGTCTGTTTGCAGGGGAACAACATAAGACAGATGCACACTGGAAATACTCAGGAGATTTTTAGTAACACTTGACCCCAACCTCAGAGATTATGATTTAATTGGTCTAAGAAGAAGCCTAAGCATCTTAAACACTCCCTAGATAATTCTAATGTGCAGCTAGGGATGAAAACCACTGTCTTAACCCATTGAGCTTAATAATGAAGCATATGGTGTGGCCATTATCTTTGGAAGAGTAAACTAGTAATATATCAGGGCAGTACTGCTCCACCTAACCTCCATGAGGCAGCCCATACTTGCAGCCCCTGTAGGAACCACTACTATTTTATCTTTTCTATGATGAGCTACAAGCTATGAAGCCAGTGCAATTTTTTTCTCAGAAGACTGTAAAGTGGGTCAGAAGAAGACACTAATACAATTAACTTCAAGGCTGCATTATACCCTAGGCAGAGTATTTTATCATTATTCAATTTTCCATCTCAAATTATGCCCGTCTTTATTGTTTAATATAGCTCACTAGAGATTACGCAATTAGCCCAAATAATTACAACATGAACAATGCCCCAAATTTGAACACTCTGTACGAAACTCCTTCAATTACTAATTTTCCAGGAAGAAATTAGAGAAGAAAAATGAAATCTTATCAAATTAAAAATCCAAAGAAATAAAAGATAAAAATGTTTGCCCTTCCAAATTGATATTTTTGTAGGTCACAAATAGAGTGATCTACTGCAAAAGGCTGTGTAAAGCTGGGTTTTCTTCTTCAGTATCTATGGCCAATTTACACTTGAAATAAGTCCCTTAACACCATCCCAGAAGCTGAAACAATCCAGCATTCTATATCTCGTTTGTCTCACTTTTACACGGCATCGGAGTGCCAGGCCCACATTCAGAAAATTTAGAAATCAGGAATATAAATCTAGCTACAGAGATGTTCTCCTGATAAATATTATATTCCCGGAAACTGGTACTTTGTAAAAGTCCCCAATAGTTTTAGCAACCAGACAATAGCAGACACCGTTGTTGTAAAACAAGTACACAGCAAAAAGAAAAAGCATGAGACATGAAAGGTGTTATGTACTTTTTAATTTTTATGTTTGTTTAAAAAAATAATTGCTGATAAGCTTAAATATTTTCTTCATATGCTAAGCATCTGAAATAATTATGTGGTTGCCCAAGACTTGAAGACATAATTTACACTTAGAGTGTACTTAGGTTCCTTAGAAATCTACGGAAATGAAAAATCTTGCCAATTGTTTGGCTGGTGATGTAGAAAATAGTACTAGATTTCAATATGAAATTAGCCTGCTTCAAAAATTTTCTATAAAGAAAAAAAGAATGGTGGTATTGACTAGCCCAGAAGCCTTTTTTATTATATATAATAAGAAAAATTAAATACAAATATGCTAAAACAAAATTGCATGCACTTTTTATAAAGATTTGAATATCCTCAAATACATATATGCTTTAAATGCAAATAGTCAAGGTCTACTGCTGGAAGCCACTCGCTACTAATAATGAAGTAGGGCACATAGTCATCAGTTGCTTCTGCTTTTTTGTATGTAATTGATTCTCCTCTCTGCCTTGCTCAACCTCGTTCTATTCTTACATAAATCTTCTTGTCTTTTGTGCCTTCTCCAGACATTTTCAGTTGAAGCTCTCCTGAAAACAATCTCCTCAGACAGGAAACATTAGAAAAAAACTGAACCTAATAAGTAGGATTTGAAATTTCTTTTACTGTTATATGTCATCATCTAATTTTTCCAGAAAAGACCCTAGGCAATTTTGGATACACTGAGCATTACCTTTCCCTTGTCCTACCCAAGCTAATTTGGTATCGATTCCTACCTTATTTCCTGAAAGTCAGTCCAATTCCCTGTGTGTTACGGATGGGATTCCTATGACTGCGCCTTATCTAACAATTTGAAACTTCTTGGCTACAACTAACTCCAAGGTACCACACTCAAACAGACAATATACTTTTGGCTAGCTCAACCAGTGAGATTCCATAGCCTCAGTTCAGATTTAGAAGTTGGTTACTGCTACTATAAAATAGATCTTCCTGCCTTGCAAAACATACACTAACACACATACACACACATTAATCTTGATTTTTATGCAATGATGCTTTTTCTTTATGAATGGCTGAATAGGGAAAAAGTTTTGATGAGAGAGATTTATGTGAAGAGGTATAAGCAGTGTAGATTTATTTCAATATTTTGAGTGACTGTATACTATCCCATTATGTGCATATTTATAAGTTATTTGACCATTCTATTAATGGTCATTTACCTTGTTTTCAGTTTTTTTACGAACAATATTGAAATGAACATCTTGTTACTTATACTTTTATTATATCTCAGTTGGAAGGCCGAAGACATGTACAAACATAAATAGAAATAGAAAGACAAATGTGTATATAAATATAAGTATAAATCACCAGATTGCTTTCTAAATGGTTTGTAATCCTTTACATCTTTACCATCACTGGGTAGTTTAAAAAATATATATTATCTGTCTAATGGGTGTGTAATAGTATCTAGTTGTTACTTTAATTTAGATTTCCTAATTACAAGGATAATTTGATTATTTCTCATGTATCTACTGGTGATTTGAATTTACGTTTTTAGTGAATTGTCTGTTAATAATTTTTGTCCATTTTCCTCTTGGATTGTTTATCTTTTACATATCAATTTGTAAGAGTTCTCTGTATATTCTACTGTTATACATATTTATTTCCATTTTTTATTTTTTATTTTTTTTTAATTTTTGTGGGTACATAGTAGGTGTATATATTTACGGGGTAAATGAGATGTTTTGATACAGGCAGTGTGAAATAATCATATCATAGGAAATGGAGTATACATCTTGTCAAGCATTTATTCATTGAGTTGCAAACAAATCAATTCCACTCTTTAAGTTATTTTAAAATGTACAATTAAGTTGTTATTGACTTGAGTCACCTCATTGTACTATCTAATAATAGGTCTTATTTATTCTTGAGAGTTTGTTTGGAGGTTCTACAGCTACTCGTATATGCTTGACCAAAGACTGGTACTCCTCTGTTGGGGATGGTCGTCCTCTTCAACCAAGTGTGCAGCTTTGGGAGATATGCATATGGAGTGGTGAGGGAGGAAGGGGACTCCCACCTAGCCAACCAGATCAGCTGAATAAACCCTGACGATCAATGGGGTGAAAGATGTTGCAGCCAGGTCACCCTCACATCCTATTCATTCGTTCTATTTTTTTACACCCATTAACCATCCCCACCTTCCCCCAAACACCCACTACATTTCCCAGCCTCTAGTAACCATCCTTCTACTCTCTATGTCCGTAAGTCGATTGTTTTGGTTTTTAGATCCCACTAATAAGTGAGAATGTGTGAAGTTTGTCTTTCTGTGCCTTCCTTATTTCACTTAACATAATGATCTCCAGTTCCATTCATGTTGTTGCAAATGACTGGATCTCATTCTATTTTATGCTTGAATAGCATTCCACTGTGTATATATACCACATTTTCTTTATTCTTCTGTTCATGGACAATTAGGCTGCGTACAAATCTTAACTACTGTAAACAGTGCTGCAACAAACAAGGGAGTCCAGATATCACTTCAATACATTGCTTTCCTTTCTTTTGGGTATATACCCATCAATTGGATTGCTGGATCATGTGATAGCTAAATTTGTAGTTATTTGAGGAACCTCCAAAATATTCCCCATAGAGGTTTTACTAATTTCTATTTCCATCAACAGTGTACAAGGGGTACCTTTTCTCCACATCCTTGCCAGCATTTTTTATTGCTTGTCTTTTGGATGTAAGTCATTTTAACTGGAGTGAGATAATATCCCATTGTAGTTTTGATTCACATTTCTCTGATGATTAATGACATTGAGTACCTTTTATATGCCTGTTTGCATTTTGCATGTGTTCATTTGAGAAATGTCCATTCAAACATTTTGCCCATTCTGGTTATGAAGTCTTTGTCAGGTAGTTTGCAAATATTTTCTCCCACTCTGTGGGTTGTCTCTTCACTTTGTTGATTGCTTTCTTTGCTGTGCAGAAGCTTTTTAACTTGATGTAATCCCATCTGCCCATTTTTGTTTTGGTTGCCTGTGCTTGTGGGGTATTACTAAAGAACCCTTTGTGCAGACCAACGTCCTGGAGATTCTTCCCGAAGTTTTCTTGTAGTTTTATACTTTGAATTATTATATTTATGTCTTTAATCCATTTTGGTTTTATTTTTGTATATGGTGACAGATACGGATCTAAATAAACTCTTCATATGGATATTCAGTTTTCCCACAAACATTTATTGAAGAGACTGTCTTTTCCCCAGGTATGTTCTTGGTACTTTTGCAAAAATGAATTCACTGTAGGTGTATGGATTTGTTTCTGGGTTTGCTATTCTGTACCTTTGGTATGTATGTCTGTTATTATGACAGTACCATGCTGTTTCGGTTACTATGGCTTTGCAGTATAATCTGAAGTTAGGTAATGTGATTCCTTGAGATTTGTTCCTTTAGATTAGGATAGCTTTGGCTATTCTGGGTCTTTTGTGGTTCTATATAAATTTTAGGACTGTTTTGCTTATTTATATGAAAATTGTCACTAGTATTTTCATAGGAATTGAATTGAATCTGTAGATTGCTTGGGTAGTAGACACATTTTAACAATATCAATCTTTTGAATACATGAACATGAAATATTTTTCAATTTTGGGGTGTCTACTTCAATTTATTAAAGTTTAATAGTTTTAATTACTGAGGTTTTTCTTCACTCCTTTAGTTAAATTAATTCCTAGATATTTAATTTTATATGTGGCTATTGTAAATGGGATTACTTTTTAAAATTTATTTTTCATATTGTTCTCTGTTGACATATAAAAGTAGTACTGATTGGTGTATGCTGATTTCATATTCTGCAACTTTACTGAATTTGCTTATCAGTTCTAATCGTTTTTTTGTGGAGTCTTTAGGTTTTTCCTAATATAAGACCATACCATTTGCCAATAAAGATAATTTGACTTCTTCCTTTTAAGTTTCAATGCCCTTTATATCTTTCTCTTGTCTGATTGCTCAACTCCCCATACTATGTTGAATAACAGTGCTGCCAGTAGGCACATTTGTCATGTTCCAGATCTCAAAAGAAACGTTTTGTTTTTTCTCTCCATTTGGTATGATGCTAGTTGTGGGTCTGTCCTATACGGTTTTAATTATGCGAGGTATGTTCCTTCTCTACCCAGTTTTGTAAGGGTTTTTTCATGAAGCAATGTGGAAGTGTATCAAATACTTCTTCAGCTTAATTGAAATGATCATATGATTTGTATCCTTCATTCTATTGATAAGGTGCATCACATTGATTGAATTGCGTATGTTGAACCATCCTTGTGTCAAATGAATACATCCCATTTGGTCATGAAGAATGATCTTTCTAATGTACTGTTGATTTTGGTTTACTAGTATTTTTTTTTAAGATCTTGGTATTAATATTCATCGGAGATACTGGCCTATAGTTTTCTTCCCCACCACCTTTTTTTTTTTTTTTTTTTGATGTGTCTTTGGTTTTGGTATCAGTGTAATACTGGCCTCATCAGGTATATTTGGAAGTTTTCCCTTCTCTTTTAGTTTTCAGAAGTGTTTGAGTAGTGTTGGTATTTGTTCTTCTTTAAATATTTGGTAGAATTCAGCTGTGAAGACCTCAGGTCCCAGGATGTTTTTTAGTGGGAGACATTTTACTATGGCTTTGATCTCATTACTTGTTATTGCTTTGTTCATATTCTAGATTTCCTCCCAGTTCATTTTTGACAGGTTGTATGTATCTGGAAATGTGTTCATTTATTCCAGATTTTCCAATTTATTGGCATATAGTTTCTAATAGCAGCCACTAATGATCCTGTACATTTCTGCAGTATTAATTGTAATGTCTCCTTTTTCATTTCTGATTTTACTGATTTTGATCTTCTCTTTCTTTTTCTTAGTTTGGCTAAAGTTTTGCCAATTTTGTTTAACTTTTCAAAAAATCAACATTTTGTTTCATTGATCTTTTGTATTGTTTTCTTTGCTTCAATTATTTATTTCTGACTTTATCTCTATTATGTATTTCCTTGTACTAATTTTGAGTTTGCTTTGCTCTTGTTTTTCTGGTTCTTGAAGATGCATCATTAGATTGATTATTTGAAGTTTTCCTCTCTTTTGACGTA
Source organism: Hylobates moloch (assembly GCF_009828535.3). Taxonomy (NCBI): domain Eukaryota; kingdom Metazoa; phylum Chordata; class Mammalia; order Primates; family Hylobatidae; genus Hylobates; species Hylobates moloch. Next base: position 123,141,251 of record NW_026652282.1, read on the forward strand.
GGCACATATAGATATACACTTCTCTGTTAGTTCTTCTTTTGTGTATTCTATAGGTTTTGGTATGCTGTGTTTCATTATCATTTGTTTCCAGACATTTTTCAATCCTTCTTAATTTCTTCATTGACCCACTGGTAATTCAGAAACATATCACTTAATTCCCATGTATCTGTATTGTTTCCAAAATTCCACTTCTTATTAGTTTCTAATTTTATTCCATTATATTGAGAGAAGATGCTTAATATTATTACAACTTTTCGAATCTTTTAAGACTTGCTTTTTGTGCTAACATATGGTCTATTCTTCAGAATGATCCATGTGCTGAGGAAAATAATGTGTGTTCTGTAGCTCTTGAATAAAGTGTTCTGTGAATATCTGTTAGATTTATTTGGTCTATATAGTGCAGATTAAGTCTGGTGTTTTTTTATTGATTTTCTGTCTGAAAGATCTATCCAATGCTGAAAGTGAGGAGTTGAAGTCTCTAGCTATTATTGTTTTGAGGCCTATCTCTCTTTTCAGCTCTAATAATATTTCCTTTATATGTCTGAGTGCTCCTGTGTTTGGTGTGCATATATTTAAAATTTTTATATCCTCTTGCTGAATTGACACCCTTATCATTATATAATGGTGTTTTGTCTTTTCTTGTAGTTTTTATCTTGAAATCTATTTTTTCTGATGTAAGTATAGCGACTCCTGCTCCTTTTGAATTTCCATTGGCATGGAATTTTTTTTTCCATCCCTTTCCTTTTAGTCTTTATGGGTGAAGTGTGTTTATTGTAGGCAACAGATTAATGCGTCATTTTTTTCTATCTGTTCAGCCAGTTTATGTCTTGATTGGAGAGTTTAGTCCATTTACATTCAATGTTATTATTGATAAGTATAGACTTAATCTTGACATTTTGTTCTTTGCCTTCTGGTTGTTTATTACCTCCTCTTCCTTCTTTCTTTCTTTTCTGTCTTCCTCTAGTGAAGCTTATTTTCTGTGCTGATAAAGTTTGGTTCTTGCACTTTATTTTTTGTGTAAGCATTGTGTATTTTTTTGTTTTGAGGTTACCATGAGGTTTGCAAATATTATCTAATCAAATATTTAACCTGATAACAACTTAACACTGTTTGGAAAATCAAACAAGCAAGCAAATAGCAAACTAATAGAAACTCAACACCTTAATTTCTTCCCCCCCCCTCCAGTTTTTAACATTTTATTCTTCCATTTTTATTTTATTGTACTGGTTGTGTCTTGAAAAGATGTTGTAGATATTTTTCATGGGTTCATAGTTTAGTCTTTCTACATAGGATAAAAGTAGTTTACACACCACAGTTTTAATGTTATAACATTCTGTGGTTTTTCTGTGTACTTACTATTACCAGTGAGTTTTGTAACTTCAAGTGATTGTTTATTGCTCATTAATGACCTTTTCTAACTGAATTACTTTATTAAGCATTTCTTGTGAGATAGGCCTGGCACTGATGAAATCTCTCAGCTTTTGTATGTCTGGGAAAGTCTCTTAAGTTAGCAGATGATGAATGCTGTCAGGACCGGGTACTTTTCTTCAAGACACAGGGTTTATTTCTGTCCCAGGGTGCATCTAGAAATGTCAGCTGGGGGCTAGAGCCTAGAACAGGAGCCTCACAACTCTGGCCAGTGTCCTATCCTTCTATGGCTGAGCTGTTGTCCAAGACTCAAGACAAAGGGCTTCCCACTTTTCCCTCTCCTTTCCTCAAGCAGAATGAAGGGGTCTCTTTTGAAGCCTCAAGCTATGCAGCCTGAGGTTAGTGGAGGAGTGATGCCAGTGCTCCCTTAGCAATCCAAGCTGTCATCTCAGTATGTCGCATGCCCCCTCAGTCCACTATCTCTTTGCTTAGTTCAGCATGAGGACTTGCCTAAGAATTGCAGTCTTAATGGCCTAGACTGCTTTTCAAGTTGACTTGGAGACACATAATACTGTAGCCCTTAGTGGAAAGGTTTGTAGACACTGATGTTTGGACTGCTGGGGTCGGCAATTATTCTTTGGCTTGGGACAATTTAAATGCTCTTTCTGTGTCTGCACACAGCATTACCTGAGTTGGGTCCAGGTTTCCTTTCCACTCTAACAGAAAATTACTGAGTTCAGGGCCCCATAATTGTTGTATTATTCATCCTTCAGCACCCAAAGACTCTCTCTGCACCATGTTGCCTCTGCTCAGGTGTGGGGGGGAGGGAGCGTCAGTGACTAATGACTCTTTTTTCTATGTCTTCACTGCCTCTTTCAGTGATATGTAGTTAAAACCAGGTACTATGAGTGCTAACCTAATTTTTGGTTCATATGAAGGTGTTTTTTCTCTGTAGGTAATTGTTAACTTGGTATCCTTGTTGGGGGCATGATTGGTAAAGCTTTCTATTCTACCATCTTGCTCTGCTTCTGATTATTTCTATTACTTCATTTGTCTATGAATTTTGTTTGTACTGCTCTGCAATCAAAATGTTAAATTTTGTAATCAAATATATTTATCTTTAATTTTATAGCCTTTGAGATTCTAGTCTTGATAAAAAGTTTCCATGAATTTGAAATTATACATTGGTCCTTTTATTTTCTTGAAAGATTTTATGAATTCATTACATATGAAAGTTGTATTAGTCTGTTTTCATGCTGGTAATAAAGACATACCCAAGACTGGGTAATTTATGAAGAAAGGAGATTTAGTGGACTCACAGTTCCACATGGCTGGGGAGGCCTCCCAATCATGGTGGAAGGCAAAAGAGAAGCAAAGGTGCATCTTACATGGTGGCAGGCAAGAGAGCTTGTGCAGGGGAACTCCCATTTATAAAACCATCAGATCTCATGAGACTTACTCACTACCACAAGAACAGTATGTGGGAAACTGGAAACCACCCCCATGATTCAATTATCTCTACCTGGCCCTGCCCTTGACATGTGGGGATTATTACAATTCAAGGAGAGATTTGGATGGGGACACAGCCAAACCATATCATAAGTATTTAATGGATTGGAATTTATTTGGGCATATGTCATAAGATGAAGATACATTTCCAACATTTTCTGCATGGATTGCCAATTATAATAGGAATGATAATTAAACAATTCTTTTCTGAAAGAATTTAACTACTTACCCCTTTCATGTGGTAAAATCTCTTATACATTGATGTACATCTATGAATTACTAGTATGTTCTAATGATCTGTTTTTCTATTTATTTACCAAATCCTATTTTTTTTTCTATTATAGGGCCTCTATATCATGTTCTTGTATGCATTAAAGCAATTACTTTCACTCTTTTAAAAATTTTTCCTGGGCTATTGTAGAGCATATATAATCCATGTGAGAATAAGATACTTTTTTAAGTTTTCCAAATTAAATTTGTTAGGATTTTTATTGCAATTGCATTTAATTTGTATATTAATTTCATAAATGAACATATAATGGTTTTTAATGTTCTCCATGGAAACATTGTCATAAAATGCATTTTTGCAGTTCAATATCTGTGTACCTACCTGCCTACCTATCTAGATTTCAAACTGGATAAATCCTTTAAAAATGTTGTTAAAAAGCAATAATTTTTCTTTATGTAATTTATTTTCAGTTTTAAAAATGTAAAACTATACATGCATATTAAAATATTTTTAAATGAATGAAAAATATGCATATCAATGAAACAAATTGCTGACCTCTGCAGGGGGAAAAAGGGAAGTAGGGTGTTAAAGACTAGGTTTAGTTAAATTTATATCTTAGTTTGAAAATGTTTGAATTATATAGCAAAACGTTAAAATTTGATCAATATAGATGATAGGTATACAGGTTATTTTATTGTCCATAATTTTCTGTAAGTTTGAAATACCTTATAATTTACACGTTACTTTTAAAATATTTTTTCTTTACTTTTCAGTATCAGGAATCTCACCAGTGTATTGCTGTTGTTGTTTTTCTTTTACTCTTCTTGGTTCTTGCTGTGTCTTTTTGATATAAAAACCAAAGCTTTTCTTCAGCTTGGGAATATGTTTTTTAATGGATTCTCCTCCAACAGTTCTTCTCTTTTTTGTTACTCCTATTGTTATATTTAGACCATCTGTCTGTCTCTATTTTCTATTTACCTTATCTTTTCACACGTTTTTCCCTTTTTAAATTGTTATTCTTTTGCTCTCTATTGTAAAATATTTCTTCCAGTTGATCCAGTTGATCTTCTAATGCACCATACTTATTCTTTTACCCTGCTTCTAACTGAACTTTGTATTTCTAAAATAATTCATGGAAAAATATTTATATTTGTATGATATCTTTTACATTTTTCATTTAGAATTTGACTTAGTTTCATCTTTTGATTTTCTCCCCTTTTCTTCATTAAATCTGTTTCAATTCTGTACTGAATGGTTAGTTCAGTTTGATTCTACTTCCCAAAGCTGTTGATTTCCCTTATAGTTAAAACAATTTTTACTGCCTGCTCATATGTGGGCATAAACAGTTCCAACTACCTGTTAGTTAACTTAAATGAGTTCCTTTAGTATCTCTGCATGCCAAGCTGCGAGAGCCTCATTGGGCATTGGTGGATCACTAGCCAAAAATTGGTAAGGAAGGGAAGACCATCTCCAACTGTAATACAGAACATTAGTTCAACTCAACCAGGAGATCATTTCAAGACCAGTTCATGTCAGCATTCCTTCTTCTATGGCTGGAAGCAGATAGTGGTCAGGAGTAATTCTCACTCAGCATTTTTGTGTGATAAAGAGATACATGCTGGCAATATGCTGATCCTCATCTAACAGTTTCAGGGTAGTGGACTCCTTCCAGATTCTCCCAGAGAGGTAGGCATCCTTATCTTCCCAAAAAACATATTTTTCATTTTTGTTCCACTTCTCAACTAAAATAAGTAATGAAATAGAAATTGCTATTTAATATGAACAAGAAGTTCAGGAAGTATATCAAATTTTGTTGAGCTGCTTTAGTAAAGAGTTTACAAAAAGATGAATATGCAGATTTATTGTCTACCCTTTATTGAGATAAGTAGTTAATGGTATGAGCTAAAAAACACAATTCAAATGGTGATTTATAAGAATCTGGACGCAAACAGCGCTCTTCCAAGAATCAGGTCAAAACATGTATCAGAGCTGATATCCACCCACAGGAAACCCATCACAGAACACAGCAACATTTGGGCACCTTGTGGACTTTTTTCTTTGAGAGTTTCCTGAATGGACCACACTTATTATATATTAAAGTGAAGATAGATATACCCATAGAAGGCAGTGGCATTAGTGAGGTTTCTCTATATGGCTTTTCTAGTAGTAGATGTGAACAAGTAGCATTTTAGTCCATTTTGTGTTGCTATAAAGGTAATATCTGAAGCTGGGTAATTTACAAAGAAAAGAGGTTTATTTGGCTCACAGTTCTGTGCAGGCCTCAGGAAGCTTTTAATCATAATGCAAGGTGAAGGGGAACCAGTATATCACAACACAAGAGACGGAGCAAGAGAGAAGGGAGGTGCCATGCTCTTTTTAACAACCAGCCTTCACATAAACTAATAGGTTGACAACTCACTCATTACAAAAGGGATGACACCAAGCAATTCATGGGGAATAAGCCCTAATGACCCAAATACCTCCCACTTGGCCTCACTTCCAACATTGGAGATTACATTGTAACGTAAAATTTCCAGGGGGCAAGCATCTAAACTATATCAAGTAGGAAACAGAATAAGACAGCACAATACAGGTGGATGTTATGTTGTGACTACAGCTACCAGCCAGCCACACTTGGTTGTTACTGTGTGTGATCTATCATTATTTGGGAACTTTAAGAAATAATTGAGGTTCTCTTTGGTTGAAAGGACTGACGTCCTTGTTCATGTATGGGTAGAATATTAAGCCAATATTTATTTGAGTAGCATGGTAATAATAAAAATCAACAATTACAAAGCGTTTTTTTGTCAGGAAATGTGCTAAATGCCTTTTATTTACTTGTGTTAATTTATTTAATCCTCTCACTTACTCTGTAAATTGTTATGATTGTTGCTTGTATTTTACAGGTGAGAAAACTGAGACTACAATGGTGAAATGACTAGTCTAATGTCACAAATCTTCGAAGCCTATGTACTCCTAATCTCTACATCCTTTATTACATGCAGCAGCACTGGGCACTTCACACTGGGCAAATATTGAGGCCCATGACAAAACCAGGCTTTCAACAAATAGGCTGTGAAAAGAGTTTAAAAGACACAGAAATGTCACACACACAAAAATACAGCCCATTAAATAAAGAAAAAGTTATCAACGAGTTAATCAGAGAACTTCTGGCTTCCACCAGAAGCCAATCACAGACCACTTATGTGGTCAGGTGATGACAGATTTGTGTGACATATTTTAAACATAACTGCAAATGGTTTTGAAGACACACCCATATGGTGATTCACCAAAGGATCTACCAGTTCACTTTTAGCTCAAGATGATAAATTAGACTACTGAATAAACTCAAGTTTCATCAGACAAGCACTCAATATATGCCCCAAAGGGAAAAAGAAAGGATCGTAAAAGCAGCAAGAGAAAAGAAACAAATAACATACAATGGAGCTCCAATACATCTGGTAGCAGACTTCTCAATGGAAATCTTACAGACCAGGAGACAGTGGCATCATATATTTAAAGCTGAAGGAAAAATAAATTTTATTTTAGAATAGTATATCCAGTGAAAATATTCTTCAAACATGAAGGAGAAATAAAGATTTTCCCAAACAAAAGCCGAGCGATTTCATCAACACCAGACCTGTCCTACAGGAAATGCCAAACAGAGTTCTTCAATCTGAAAGAGAACAATGTTAATCCCAGCCATCCCATTACTGGGTATATACCCAAAGGATTATAAATCATGCTGCTATAAAGACACATGCACACGTATGTTTATTGCGGCACTATTCACAATAGCAAAGACTTGGAACCAACCCAAATATCCAACAATGATAGACTGGATTAAGAAAATGTGGCACATATACACCATGGAATACTATGCAGCCATAATAAAGGATGAGTTCATGTCCTTTGTAGGGACATGGATGAAGCTGGAAACCATCATTCTCAGCAAACTATCACAAGGACAAAAAACCAAACACCACATGTTCTCACTCATAGGTGGGAATTCAACAATGAGAACTCATGGACACAGGAAGGGGAACATCACACACCAGGGTCTGTTGTGGGGTGGGGGTAGGGGGGAGGGAAAGCATTAGGAGATATACCTAATGTTAAATGACGAGTTAATGGGTGCAGCACACCAACATGGCACATGTATACATATGTAACAAACCTGCATGTTGTGCACATGTACCCTAAAATTTAAAGTATAATAAAATAAAATAAAATAAAAAAAGAAAAAGAAGACATTACAACTGATACCACAGAATTTCACGGAATCATTAGAGGTAACTATGAACAACTATATGCCAATAAAGTGTAAAACCTAAAAAAAATGAATAAATTCCCAGACACATACAACTTACCAAGAATGAACAACGAATAAATCCAAAACCTCAGTAGACCAATAACAAGTAATGAGATCAAAGCTGTCATAAAATGTTTCACAGCAAAGAAAAGCCTGGGACATGACGGCATCACTGCTGAATTTTACCAAACATTTAAAGAAGAACTAATACCAATCCTACGCAAAAAATATTCTTAAAAATAGAGGAAGAGAAAAAATAGAGGAAGAGAAATTCTTAAAAATAGAGGAAGTGAAAATACTTCCAAATTCATTCTACAAGGTTATTATTACCCTGATACTAAAGCCAGAAAAAGACGCACCATAAAAAGTAAAATTTCAGGCCAATATGTTTGATGAACATTGATGCAAAATACTATAAAACTAATTTAAGAACATATTAAAACAAGATAATTCATCATGACCAAGTGCGACTTTTCCTGGGGATGTAATGATGGTTGAACATATGCACATTGAACAATACGATACATTACATCAACAGAATGTAGGGTAAAACCCATGTGATTATTTCAATTGATGCTGAAAAAGCATTTGATAAAATTCAACATCATTTCATGACAAAAAAAACCTCTAAAACTGGGCATAGAAGGAACACATTTCAACACAATAATAGCCATATGTGATCCAAATACAGCTAATATAATTTTGACAGGGGAACAACTGAAAGCTTTTTCTCTGAGACCTGGAACAAGGCAAGACTTCCCAGATTCACCACAATTATTAAACATAGTACTGAAAGTCATAGGTAGAGCAATCAGACAAGAGGAAGAAATAAAGGACATCCAAAATGGAAAGGAAGAAGTCAAATTATCCTTCTTTGCAAATGATCAGATCTTATACTTGGGAAAATTCAAAGACTAAACACACACACACACACATACAAACCTACTAGAACTGAAAAACAAAGTCAATAAAGTTGCAGGATACAAAATCAACATATAAAAATCAGTAACATTTCTATATGCCAAAAGTGAACAATCTGAAAAAAAATGAAGAAACCAATTCCATTTACAATAGTCACAAATAAAATTAAATACCAGAAATAAACGTAAGAAGTAAAAGCTCTTTACAATGAAAACTATAAAACACTGATGCAAGAAATTGAAAAAGACACAAAAAATGGAAAGATATTTTATTTTCATGGATTAGAATAATCAATATTGTTAAATTATTCCCACTACCAAAAGCAATCTAAAGAATCAACGCATTCCTTAAATACCAATGACATTCTTCACAGAAATAGAAAAAGATCCCAAAATTTATATGGAACCACCAAACACCCAGAATAGTCAAAGCAATCCTGAACAAACAGAACAAAACTGGAGGATACACATGACCTGACTTCAAATTACAATATAGAGCTAAAATAAAAAATACCGGCATTAAAACAGATACATAGTCCAATTAAATAGAATAGAGAACCCAGAAATAAATCCATATATCTACAGTGAACTCATTTTTGACAAAGGTGCCAAGAACATACACTGGGGAAAGGACAGTCTCTTAAATAAATACGCTGGGAAAACTGAATATCCATATGCAGAAGTATGAAACTAGGCCCCTATATCTTGCTATATGCAAAAATCCAATCAAAATTGATTAAAGACTTAAATCCATTTTCTGTGTCTACTGAGATGATCATGTGATTTTTGTTTTTAACTCTTTTATGTGGTCTACTACATATATTGACTTGCATATGTTAAACCCTCTCTGCATCCCTGGTATAAAACCCACTTGATCATAGTGGACTATCTTTTTGATATGCTGTTAGATTCTGTTAGCTAGTATTTTCTTAAGAATTTTTACATCTATATTCATCAGGGATATTGGTCTGCAGTTTTGTTTGTTATGTCCTTTCCTGGCTTTCGTATTAGGGTGCTGCTGGCTTCATAGAATGATTTAGAGAAGATTCCCTCTTTTTCTATCTTATGGAATAGTGTCAATATGATAGGTACCAATACTTCTTTGAATGTCTGATAGAATTCAGCTGTGAATTCATCTTGTCCAGGAATTTTTCTGTTGGAAATTTTATATTACCATTCGAATCTTGCTGCTTGTTATTGGTCTGTTTAGGGTTTCTGATTCTCCCCGGTTTAAGCTAGGAGGATCGTATTTTTTCAGGAATTTATCCATCTGTGCTAGGATTTCTAATTTATGCACATAAATATGTTCATAGTAGCCCTGAATAATCTTTTGTATTTCTGGGGTGTCGGTTGTAATATCTCCCGTTTCGTTTCTAGTTGAGCTTATTTGGATCTTCTGTCTTTTTTTCTTGGTTGAGCTTACTAATGGTCTATCAATTTTATTTACTCTTTCAAAGAACCAGCTTTTTGTTTTATTTACAATTTGTATTTTTTGTGTTTCAATTTCATTTAGTTCTGCTTTGATCTTGGTTATTTTTTTTTCTGCTGCTGAGTTTTGGTTTGGTTTGTTCTTGTTTCTCTAGTTCCTTGAGGTGTGACCTTAGATTGCTCATTTGTGCTACTGTACATTTAAAATTTTAATAGTATTTGACTTTTTATTATTAGTGAGTCATATTTATGTAGTAGCTTCCTCAGAAAAGTGTTCTTATAAATACAGACACAGCAAATATTATTAGGTGTGACAAGGAGTTTAAAACTTTCTCTGCAAATGTCTAGATAGAAAATATTTTCAGCCTTGTAGACCATATATATTCTATGAAAACTACTCAACTTCGCCTTTGTAGCAAAGGAAAAGATAATATATAATTAGATGAACATGACTGTGTTCCAATATAACCTTATTTATAAAATCAGGTAGTAGGCCACATTGGCCTATAAGCCCTAATTTTTTGACTGTGTGACTCCTGGTCTTGATAATTTTCAAGTTGGAATAAAAAAAATTAGAAACAAATTTTAAGGTAGAGTTAATTTTAATGTTAAGTTGTTATATATATGATATATCATATATAT
>NW_026652282.1:123171629-123175108 GCF_009828535.3 Hylobates moloch
TACACAGAAAGAAAAAAAAAAAAGCACTTTCGTGAGAAAGCAAAATCAGACAAGCTCTCACAGTACCTGGTTTTATCTTTGCGTCACCGAAAGAGGCACTGAGGAGAAAGAAAAAACAATCTTGAATTGCTGATACCACCCCTCTCCCAACCCCCAGCAGTGGTAGCATGGTGCAGAGAGCATCTCTGGGCACTGGGGGAACAGAGCAATTGTAAAACACTGAACTCAGTGCTTTTCTGTTAGAGCAGAAAGGAAAATCAGACCAAACTCAGCTGATGCCTGCCCAGGAGGGAGCATTTAAACCAGTCCTAGCCAGAGGGGAATCGCTGAACCAAGCAGTCTGAACTTGAGTTCACACAAATCTTGACATTGAAGGCTAAACGTCTCTGGGTCTCTAAGTAAACTTGAAAGGCAGTCTAGGCTATAAGGACTGCAACTGTTAGGCGAGTTGTAGAGCTAAAATGGGCCAAAAGACAGTGGACCGACGGACACACAACCTACCAAGAAACCAGCTGAGGCAACTAAGGGAGTGCTACCATCAACCCACCTCTAACTCCAGGCTACACAGCTCATGGCTCCAAAAAAGACCGCTTCCTTCCACTTGAGGAGAGAAGAGAGAAGAGCGGGGAGCACTGTGTCTTGCATCTTGGATACCAGCTCAGCCACAGCAGGATAGGACACTGGTCAGAGTCATGAGGTCCCCATTCTAGGCCCTAGCTCCCCTAAGACATTTCTAGACACACCCTGTGGAAAAAGGGAATCTGCTTCCATGAAGGAAAGGTCGCATTCTTGGCAGCATTCATCACCTGTAAATGAAGAGTCCTTGGGCTGTGAATAACCATCTGTGATACCCAGGTACTATGTTGAGGGTCTTGGGTGAGCCTCTGAGACTTGCTGACTTCAGATGGGATTCAGCACATGACCAGCTGTGGTGGCTATGGGGCAAAACTCCTTCTGCTTAAGAAAAACAGGGGGAAAAGTAAGAGAGACTTTATCTTACACCTTAGCTACAAATAGGGCCACAGGGAGGTAGAGCCCACCAAGTGGGCTCCTGGGGTTCCTGATTCTGAGACTTGACTCTTGGACAGCATTTCTGGACCTGCCCTAGGCCAGAAGAGATCCCACTTTTCTGAAGGGTGAGTCCCAGGCCAGGCAGCATTTACCACAAGCTGATTTAACAGCCTTTAAGCTTTAAGGAAAACATTGGCAGTAGATACTCTAGCAATACTCCCTTTGGACTGTAGCGGCAGTGGCTACAGGGTGAGACTCTTCTAATTTTGGAAAAGGAAGGGAAGAGTGGAAAGGACTGCATCATGTAGTTTCAGTGCCAGCTCAACCACAGGATAATAGAACATGTGGTAGATTTCTAAGGTTTTTGACTCTAGTTTATGACTCCTGGATAGCACTTCTGGAACAAGCCAGAGCCTGGGAGAACTCGCCACCCTGAAGGAAAGGACCCAGGTCTGGTTGACTTTGCCACCTGCTGATCATAGAGCCCCAGGGCCTTGAGCAAACACAGGTAGTGGACTTGAAGTGGTTACAGCAGGCCTTGGGCAAGACCCAGTGTTGTATTGAATTCAGGTCTCACCCAGTGCAGTCCTAGTGGTGGTGGGCATAGGGCTACATGAGTCATTACGTCCCAAGATTTAGGTGTCTCAGAACAGAGAGAAGAACTCCATTTGTATGAAAGGAAGGGAAGAGAACAAAAGTCTCTGCCTGGTAATAGAGAATTATCCAAGATCTTGTCCAAAACAATCAAGGCAGTACCACTACAAGTCTGCAAGAACCACAGTACCCTCTAAAGCAGATACACCTTAAATCACAACACCCAATTTGTTTCAAATATCTGGAAAGCTTTGCACAGAAGAAGAGGTACAAACAAGCCCAGAGTGAAGACTACAATAAATACTACCTCTTCAATGCCCAGACACTGAAGAACATCTACTATCATCAACACCATCCAAAAAAACATGACCTCACCAAATGAACTAAATAAGGTATCAGGGACCAATGCTGGAGAAACAGAAATATGTGACCTTTCAGACAGAGAAGTCAAAAGAGCTGTGTTGAGAAAACTCAAAGAAATCCAAGATAACACAGTCAAGAAATTCAGAAATCTATTAAAGATAAAACTAACAGAGAAATTGAAATAATTTAAAAGGATCAAGCAGAAATTCTGAAGCTGAAAAATGCAATTGACATATGGAATAATTCATTAGAGTCTTTTAATAGCATAACTGATCAAACAGAAGAAAGAATTAGTGAACTTAAAGACAGGCTATTTGGAAAAACACAGTCCGAGGAGACTAAATAAAAAAAACAGTGAAGCACACCTACAGGATTTAGAAAATAGCTTCAATAGGGCAAATCTAAGAGGTCTTGGCCTTATAAGAGGAGGTAGAAAAAAACATAGAGGTAGAAAGTTTATTTAAAGGGATAATATAATTATCTAGAGATAGATAATTATATCCAAGGACAATAAGGTTATAGAACACCAAGGAGATTAAAGACAAGGAAGACTAACTAAAGACTTTTAATAATCAAACTCCCAAAGGTCAAAGATAAAGAAAGGAGCCTAAAACCAGCAAGAGAAAAGAGACAAATAACACACAATTGAGCTCAGATACATATGGCAGCAGACTTTTCAGCGGAAACCTTACAAATCAGGAGAGAGTGGCATGACAAATTTAAAGTGCTGAAGGAAAAAAAAAACAAAAAAACTTTTACCCTAGAATAGTATGCCTGGCTAAAATAACTTTTAAACATGAAAAAGAAATAAATACTTTACTGGAAAAAAAAAAAAAAGCTGTGGGATTTCAACACATCTGTCCTGCGAGAAATGCTAAAGGGAATACTTTAATCACAAGGAAAATTAATGAACACTAAGTAATAATCTGAAGGTACAAAACTCACTGGTAATAGTAAGTACACATAGGATAACAAAGACCATTAGAACACTGTAACTGTGGTGTGTAAGCTACTCTTATCCTAAGTAGAAAGACTAAACAATGAACAAATTAAAATTAATAACAAAAACAACTTTTTAAGACATATACAGTACGGTAAGATATAAATAACAATAAAAACTTAAAAAGTGGGTGAAAGGCAAAGTTGAGGTGTAGAGTTTTTATTAGTTTTTGTTTGTTTATGCAAATAGCTTAAAAGAAAGGGTTATAAGATAATATTTGCAGGCCAGGCATGGTGGCTCATGCCTGTAATCCCAGCACTTTGGGAGGCCGAGGCAGGTGGATCACGAGGTCAGGGGATCAAGACCATCTTGGCTAACACGGTGAAACCCTGTCTCTACTAAAAATACAAAAAATTATCCGGGTGTGGTGGCAGGCACCTGTAGTCTCAGCTACTCGGGAGGCTGAGGCAGGAGAATGGCGTGATCCCTGGAGGCAGAGCTTGCAGTGAGCCGAGATCGCGCCACTGCACTCCAGCCTGGGCAACAGAGCGAGACTCCTTCTCAAAAAAAA
>NW_026652282.1:123175152-123176732 GCF_009828535.3 Hylobates moloch
AAAAAAAAAAAAAAAAAAAAAAAAAAAGATAATATTTGCAAGCCTCATGGTAATCTCAAACCAAAAAATATACAATGGATGAAGAAAAAATAAAATGCAAGAAACTAAATCATATCACCAGAGAAAAATCACCTTTGCTGAAAAACAGACTGGAAGGAAAAAAGAAGGAAGAGGAAACCACAAAACAATCAGAAAACAAATGACAAAATGTCAGGAGTAAGTCCTTAATTATCCATAACAACATTGAATGTAAATGGACTAAACTTTCCAAAGTTATAAAGAGGCTTAATAGATGAAAAAAAAAAAAGACCCATTGATCTGTTGCCTTCAAAAAAAAACAAAAACAAAACAAAAGAATATTTCACAAATATTTAACAAATGCTGGTGAGAAGATGGAGAAAAGGGAACCCTCATATGCTGCTGGTGGAAAAGTAAATTAATACAATCACCATGGAGAACAGTTTGGGGGTTCCTCACAAAACTAAAAATAAAGCTACCACACCATCCAGCAATCTGACTGCTGGGTAGATACACAAAAGAACGGAAATCAATATATTGAAGAGTATCCTTTCCCCAAGGTTTGTTGCAGCACTGTTCACCATAGCTAAGCTTTGGAATCAACCTAAGTGTCCATCAACAGATGAATGGATAAAGAAAATGTAGTACATATACAAAATGGAATACTATTCAGCCATAAAAAGAATGAGATGCTGTCGTTTGCAACCACATGGATGGAACTGGAGATCATTATGTTAAGTGAAATAAAACAGACACGGAAAGACGAACACGGCATGTTCTTACTTGTTTGTGAGATCTAGAAATAAAAACAATTGAACTCATGGAAATAGAGAGGAGAAGGCTGGTTGCCAGAGGTTGGGAAGAGTAGTGGGGGGCTGGTAGGGAGGAGGAGATGGTTAATGGGTACAAAAAAATTGAAACAATAAGGCCTACTATTTGATAGCACAACAGGGTGACTATAGTAAATAATAACTTAATATAATAACTTAATTGTACATTTTAAAATAACTAAAACAGTGTAATTGAGTTGCTTGTAACACAAAGAACAAATGCTTGAGGAAATGGATACCCCCTTTCTATGTTGTGATTAGTATGTGTTGCATGACTATATCAAAACATCTCATGTACCCCATAAATATATACACGTACTACGTATCCACAAAAATTAAAAATAAAAGTATTTTTTAAATTATTGTATATGGTGAGAGATAGGGATGTAATTTTGTAATTTCACTATTCTGAATATGGATATCCATTTCTCCTAGCACCAATTATTGAAGAAATTGTCTTTAAGAAATAATAAATAAAAAGTAAAACAGAAAGCACTGCAGCCACTCAGAGGTGAGGATCTTCTCTCACACATTTGATATATGCCTTCCTTCCACATGTTTTAGAGAAGTTTGTGTTTCTATGTATGTGTGCCTGTGCATGTGTGTGTGTACATGTGCATATGGGTATCAGGAGAGTGTTTCTGCTGTTGTTCATTATTTGTTTCCTGAGGTGATTTAGCCTGCCCAGAAATCTGAAGAAGAAACTTTAATTTTTTTTTTTTTTTTTTTTTT
>NW_026652282.1:123176742-123224591 GCF_009828535.3 Hylobates moloch
TTTGAGACAGAGTCTCGCTCTGTCACCCAGGCTGGAGTGCAGTGGCGAGATCTCAGCTCACTGCAAGCTCCGCCTCCCGGGTTTACTTAGGCCATCCTCCTGCCTCAGCCTCCCGAGTAGCTGGGACTACAGGCGCCCGCCACCACACCCGGCTAATTTTTTTTGTATTGTTAGTAGAGACGGGGTTTGACCGTGTTAGCCAGGATGGTCTCGATCTCCTGAACTCGTGATCCGCCCACCTCGGCCTCCCAAAGTGCTGGGATTACAGGCGTGAGCCGCCGTGCCCGGCCTGAAGAAGAAACTTTAAAACACATTACCATCTATGAATGAGTAACATTTCAAGTTACAAAAATAATTTTAATTCCTTCTTGGCACAATAGCTGAGCCTTCTACTACTCTGCCTCACACAAAATACCTAGTGACTCTTCCTATTGATAGTATGTGCCTAAAACAGAGAAGCAATATTAACATGACTAGTATGACAGAACTAAACTGCACTTTATTGCTTCTCTTCATTTGGAAACTAGACCTCTCACCAATTTGAGTAATCAAGCACTAAGGCAGGTTCTATATTCAAGTCATTTACAAAAAGAATCAGAGTCAGTCAAAGAAAGCCACTCTTTTTCTCTATCAAATCCATAAAAATAAATGTGTTAGTTTCATCCTTCAGCTAGGAACAAAAATTTTCCCGATGTCACATAGATATAGATAGAAAACAACCAATTTAGCTATTACCCTATGATGGAATCAAAAGAATCACCAGATATTCTTTCCGACTAATCAAGTCCAATAACTACCTCAAGCTCAATTGCTGTATTTTTTTTCAGAAAATCTTAGTTGAAATGTAATAATTATTCAACAGATAAGTCTCATTCCAACCTAATTAAGTCAAATATATGTATAATTACGTTACTTTAATTCATTATCATTATAAGAAATGTTTAATTACCTCATTGGTATTATCAAAATATTAAGTTGAATTTAAATTACATACTAAAATGTCAGTTGGTAGGCAATTAAGATATATTTAACTAACCTAGTAAAAATGTTTTGCGTTACATAAAATCCAAATATCATTTGACGTTTACATAGAAAAAATAACATATCCAAAATGTTCAGTTGCCAGAGAAAAAATAACAGACCAGACATTCACATAGCAACATGGATAGATCTTAAAAATAATACCGAGTGAAACAGTAAGAAACGATGATATGTAACAACACATACATAAATTTAAAATGCATGTCTGCATACTACAGTATGCATTTTATTAACACTCAGGCAAAAGAAATAATATGGATAAAATTTATTAGAGTGATTGACATTGAAGAGAAGGAGAGCACTGGGGAGTGGAAAAAAAGAGAAATAAATGAGTGAATAAATAAACAGCAGAGAGTCCTGAAAAATTAACTCAGAGAATGTGATTAACTGAGCCTTCTAGACTTGATGTAAAAACCGTCCACAACCACCCCAAACAGAAAGTTCCAGGTGGAGGGCAGGTAAAAAGTAATGACTAAAATTATTTAGAAATGCTGGTGTATAGAGATGATAAAAAAAGAACAGCTCATACTGTTTCATTCTTCTATTAAAATTTGCTGTAGACAATGTTCCCCTCTATCGCCTTAATCGGGGTAGACCAATCCCACTGTTCCACCCTTGGTAGGCTACTGCTTTGCCTTAAACTTCTTAGCAAGAAAGTGTCCTAATTAGTGATGTATGGCCAGCAGTCACCATTATTTCAGCGTTTAGGGATGCTGTCAATGACATTCACTAGGTTGACACTTTTGGTCTTTCTGAGGGCCGTTATGTACTTATCTCATAGAGTGACATGCAATAAACACCACTATGAGATATGTGGCCTGGAGGTAATTTCTTAGTCTGCCTTTTTTGGGGGATGGTTCATTGTCACAGAACACAAAACACATCTCAACACTGCCCTCCTCGTACAATGTGCACACATACAGCCAGACACACACACACACAGACATACACAGAGTAATGCAGAAACAGCAAATCCCTTTCTTCTTTGCCTTTGGAATAATATGTTAAAGAGAAATGTCTGGCTAACTGTGGACCTGCTGCTGCTGACTGCAATCCTGCAAGAACTCACATCCCTCTATTCACACACTTCCCTTATCCCTTCCTCTCCCCATCCCCACCATCAGGGAACAGGAAGAGACGCACACATGTTTTTATATATTTCTGATTTTGTTTTAATTACCACCATAAACAAAAATAAGCAAATAGGATTGTACCAAGCTAAAAAGCTTCTGCACAGCAAAGGAAACAATCAAGAGACAACCCCCAGATTGAGAGAAAAAATGCAAATCACACATCAGATAAGGGGATAATATCCAAAATATACAAGGAACCCAAACTACACAATAACATGTTTACCATCTTTGTAACAATTGGTCTCTAAGTGGTTGGTCATGTTTCCATAGGCTCCTTTTGAGACTCAGAAGATAATTCTAGGTCTGCAAACATCACTAGAGGAGCAGTGGAATTAATTGGGATTTCCTGGTTATGTTCCAGCAGTGTCTTTCTCTTATTTTGATTCACTATCTTCATATGGTGGTAACAGATGAATATTGTTGACCTCGTTTATGTCTTGTGCTTTCTTGATTGGGCGATAGATATTTTGGAGGATTTTTGGCCTGCACATGCTTGCAGGGGCATTTCTACCCTTTTGGCTGTCTCATGTACCTGGAAAGGCAACACGGTGAGCACAGAAAGGCATTCATTTGGGAGAGGAGATTGAGGACTGGCCAGAAACCCTGAGAAGCATGTGTTCTAGTGGGGGTACTTGTGCTAGGCAAGGACAGTGTAGGAGTCTTGGGTGGAGAATCTATAGGGTAGAAGAGCATGGGCAGGGTCATCTGACCTTGTCACTGCCTCTGCACTCACACTGGCAGGGAGTCATCCTCTCTTTCATTTCTTCTACAGTGCTTGTGAATGGTTGTTCCAAGGTTGAGTTTGGTTGTTCTGTGCTTATGGTTGGTTGTCCTCCATGTGTGGTTGGCTGTTCAATGTCTGTGCCAGACTATTTGCCAAATGTCTCATCCACATTGAAGCAGTGGTCCTCTCCAGGGTTCCTATCTTCCTTATGTATAACTCTTGTCTAGGCAATGAAGAGCCACATTGTTAGGCTTTGTTTGGTTAGCAAGTTTCTCCTCCAGACAGCGCAGCCCCGGAGTGGCTTAACATCCCAAAGCACCATTGCTGACACCTCCATGATGATTGTGGGGGGTGCCAGTGAAGTGTGTTGGAGGCCAAGATTCTCTGGTTGGAGGAAAAGTTTCTTTAGAACCCCCGAAAGATTCATCCCAAAGTAACTGGAGACCTGTTCACATTTTCCCTTGTTCAATTCTGATGGTACACATAGCAGGAACAGAGTTTTCTCCAAGTCTCTCCCCATAGCCACCCCCATCCAGTTGTTCATTCTGTTCTCTCTCAGTCTTCATCATTATCTAGTATTTTGAATGGCTTGCCAAAATCCTTCCAAGGCACTGTGACCATTTTTAAGTCTCCATGGAGGTATGAATCTTCTCAATCCTCTTCTACAAATCCCCCTTCTTTGCCTTAAAGACCAGTCATTTCTTGGTTTCTAGTAGACAACTTTCCCATCCTGCCTCCTTTTTCCAATATTCTCACAGCTCTCCTCAGCTTTTAGTTTTCAATCCAAAATCACTGCCTTCAGGCTGTCAAGGCTTCTGTGAATAAACATGCTCTACAGTGTATCCCCAACTTAATTCATATCTGAGGAATCTTGTTTATTTCTGTAGGTATAATGTGCAGACTCGGATTTTACTACTACAGGTGAGGAGGGGGAAATATGCACATGCTGGGAGTTGTTCTGAGTAATTTTCATCAGGAAACTACAACCTTAGACTTACTAGTGTACCCAGGGAGGGGCTTACCTTAACCAAAGGTATGTGTGCCTCATGTGAAAGGCATTTCTCAGTATGCATCCTCAGACAGCAGACACATTTTTCATCATATGTTACTGCTGACCTTGTTAACATGCTGCCTTCCTTCTTTATCTTATGGCCTGCTGGAGAAATAAAGCAGGAGGAGAAACACTAGAAGAATAAATTTTTATAAACAATTTAAACAAGCTCTCACTCTCTGGGAAGATGTGAATAAGTCCTGTCCTGACCATTTACCTCTAATTCAGGTTTTTAGCTTGGAAGGAAGGGAGTCATGGAGTTAACCATAGGCCTTATGTTCCTCATTTTGACGGCAGATTCAGTCACCTCTAGTCCTCACTTGAGCATATGACCTTTTGCCATTATGAGTGCTTTGTGGGTTTCCTATAAAGCAATCACTTCTTGGCAGTCACTGGTTGCTTACTTGTAGAAGATGTATTGATACATTATACTACTTACAATGATTATTTTAATAGAAAGCATGACAAACACACCATAAACACACTCAGATAAAACGGACAAACTTGAAAAATTATTTGCAGCATAGATCACAGGTAAAGGACCAATATCACTAATATGTAAAGACTTTAAAATAGTGTAACAAGACCGAAAATGTGACGGAGGAAAAAATGGAAAAAAGAAGACATGATCAGAAAATTTATTTTAAAAATATAGAACTGACACTTAGGAACCTGAAAACATGTTTAACCTCACTAAAGTAAGGGAAATTCACATATAAACTACTCTGAGAAATAGAAACCATCTCACAACTGACAAAATATCAAAATTAATAGCCAAGAACATTAAAACAGTTATTATGACTCTATTCTGTATGTTCAAAAAGTAAAGTACAGATATGAAGACAAAAGAGTCATGTATAACTGTAGGAGATGAAAACTGTAGTATTTCAGTTGGCAAATTCACTCAAAGGATTAGTGGCAGCTTAGACATGGCAGTAAGAAAGGATAGTTTGCTCTAAGGCATAACAGTTGAAGCCATCCAGAGTGAGATAGAGAGTGAATCAATATATGAAATGGATAATGTACCATGATCAAGTAGCGTTTCCCCTAGGAATCATGCTTTTTTAAACATTCTAGTATCATCAATGAATTAAAAACAAACATTTAATCATCTCAATAGATTCAAAAAACACATTTCACCAAATCCAACATGCTTTCATGATAAAAACACTCAGTAAACTAAAAAAGACAATGTAAATTAAAAGTGAAAGACTGGGGAAATAGCCTGAGCTGTACATTGGCCCCTTTTAGCCACAGCTGTAATGCAGGGCACCAAGTCCCAAGACTGCACAAAACAGCAAGGCCCTGGGCCTGGCCTAGGAAACCATTTTTTCCTCAAGGCCTTTGGGCCTGTGATGGGAGGGGCAGCCAAGAAGACCTCCAACATGCCCTGGAGACATTTTCCCCATTGTCTTGGTGATTAACATTTGGCTCCTTGTTACTGATACAAATTTCTGCAGCTGGCTTGAATTTATCCCCAGAAAATGATTTTGTCTTTTCTAACGCATTGATAGGCTGCAGATTTTTCAAACTTTTATGCTCTGCTTTCTCTTGAATGCTTCCTTTTAGAAATTCCTTCCACCAGATACCCTAAATCATCTATCTCACATTCAAAGTTCCCCAGATCTCTAGAGCAGGGGCAAAATGCTGCCAGTCTCTTTGCTAAAGCACAGAAAGAGTGACCTTTGCTCCAGTTCCCAAGAAGTGCCTCATCTCCTTCTAGACCATCTCAGCCCGGACTTCACTGTCCACATAAATTATCAGCTTTTTTTTGTCAAAACCATTCAACAAGTCTCTAGGAAGTTCCAAACTTTCTCACATCTTTCTGGCTTCTTCTGAGCCCTCCAAGGTATTCCAGCCTCTGCCTGTTACCCAGTTCCAAAGTCACTTCCACATTTTTGGCTATCTTTATAGCAGCACCCCACTGTCTGTGGTACCAATTTACTTTATTCGTCCATTTTCACACTGCTACAAAGAACTGCTGGAGACTGACCAATTTATAAAGGAAAATGGTTTAATTGACTCAGAGTTCAGCGTGGTTGGGGAGGCCTCAGGAAACTTACAATCACGGCAGATGGTGAAGGGAAAGCAAGTCACCTTCTTCACAAGGTAGCAGAAAGGAGAAGTGTCAAGCAAAGTGGGGAAGAACCCCTTATAAAACCATCAGATCTCATGAGAACTCACTCACTATCATGAGAACAGCATGAGGAAAATCACATCCATGATTCAATTACCTCCACCTTGTCTCTTCCTTGACACGTGGGGATTATGGGGATTACAGGTCAGGATGAAATTTGAGTGGATACACAAAGCCTAACCATATCATCTACCCTCTATAGAAACATTCCAGGAAGAGAGATGAGTAAACATAACCCTGAGAAATATTACAACATACCCCCAATTTACAGTGTCTAAAAGGAAGAGGATGTCACCAAATCCAGTTCAATGTGCAGAAAGTTTCATTACTTAAAAAGCCCAATCCTGTTACCTTCCTCCTCTAACCACAGTCCAGAAATATTGCTGGAATTTGCTGTGGCTCTCAATTTCCTGCTGGGAGGATAGTTGAAGAGAAAAATTACAAGGATTGTAAAAGCTCAGACTTATTTATTACCAACAATAAAAAGAAATGCAGTCAAACAGAAGACCAAAAAGAAAATAAAACCCAAGGGAGTGGGAGTTGGGAGAAATGACATCTGAATGAGCAATGAGCCTTTAACACTTAATGTCTGCTCTCAATGCAATGACCCCATAACCCAAAACCCCCTTCAACCTATCATTTTGCACTCTTTTTGAAGTAGTAGAAATGTGCCTTAAGATAAAAATGCAAAAGAAGAAAATAAACTAGGAAAAGTTACAGGGCACTTAAGAAGGCCTTAAAAGACAAGGTAAATTCTAAGTCTGGTAAACAGTTCTGCCCATGAACATACGTGATAGCTTTTTTTCCCCACACTTACTCATTCCTCTAGATGAGAGGAGACTTAGCTCCCAAATCGTGTTTCCCCATAAAGGAAAAAGAAAAAAATTCCAACACAGTGAAATGGGAGTCAAGATGAATCCATATAAATTATATCAACAGAAATAGGCTGCTTGGTATAGCTACATCTGCCTTTTACTGCTGGATTTCTCTATTTGGCCTAAGAGGGTCCAATGGAGAAAAAAATATAGACTACTTACAGCTCTCCACTTTTTTTTATTATAATTTAAGTCCTAGGGTACATGAGCACAACGTGCAGGTTTGTTACATATGTACACATGTGCCATGTTGGTGTGCTGCACCCATTAACTCGTCATTTAACATTAGGCATATCTCCTAATGCTATCCCTCCCCCCTCCCCACACCCCACAACAGGACCCGGTGTGTGATGTTCCCCTTCCTGTGTCCAAGTGTTCTCATTGTTCAATTCCCACCTATGAGTGAGAACATGCAGTGTTTGTTTTTTTTGTCCTTGCAATAGTTTGCTGAGAATGATGGTTTCCAAAGGACATGAACTCATCCTTTTTATGGCTGCATAGTATTCCATGGTGTATATGTGCCACATTTTCTTAATCTAGTCTATTATTGAAAGTCTTTGCTATTGTGAATAGTGCCACAATAAACATACGTGTGCATGTGTCTTTATAGCAGCATGATTTGTAATCCTTTGGGTATATACCTAGTAATGGGATGGCTGGGTCAGATGGTATTTCTAGTTCTAGATCCTTGAGGAATTGCCACACTGTCTTCCACAATGGTTGAACTAGTTTACAGTCCCACCAACAGTGTAAAAGTGTCCCTATTTCTCCACATCCTCTCTAGCACCTGTTGTTTCCTGACTTTTTAATGATCGCCATTCTAACTGGTGTGAGATGGTATCTCATTGTGGTTTTGATTTGCATTTCTCCGATCGCGAGTAGTGATGAGCATTTTTTCATGTGTCTATTGGCTGCATAAATGTCTTCTTTTGAGAAGTGTCTGTTCATATCCTTCGCCTTCTTTTTGATGGGGTTTTTTCTTATAAATTTGTTTGAGTTCTTTGTAGTTTCTGGATAATAGCCCTTCGTCAGATGAGTAGATTGCAAAAATTTTTTCCCATTTTGTAGGTTGCCTGTTCACTCTGATGGTAGTTTCTTTTGCTGTGCAGAAGCTCTTTAGTTTAATTAGATCCCATTTGTCAATTTTGGCTTTTGTTGCCATTGCTTTTGGTGTTTTAGACATGAAGTCCTTGTCCATGCCTATGTCCTGAATGGTAGTGCGTACGTTTTCTTCTAGGGTTTTTATGGTTTCAGGTCTAACATTTAAGTCTTTAATCCATCTTGAATTAATTTTTGTATAGGTATAAGGAAGGGATCCAGTTTCAGCTTTCTACATATGGCTGGCCAGTTTTGCCAGCACCGTTTATTAAATAGGGAATCCTTTCCCCATTGCTTGTTTTTGTCAGGTTTGTCAAAGATCAGATGGTTGTAGATGTGTGGTATTATTTCTGAGGGCTCTGTTCTGTTCTATTGGTCTATATCTCTGTTTTGGTACCAGTACCATGCTGTTTTGGTTACTGTAGCCCTAGAATAGTGTTGGAAGTCAGGTAGCGTGATGCCTCCAGCTTTGTTCTTTTGGCTTAGGATTGACTTGGCAATGCGGGCTCTTTTTTGGTTCCATATGAACTTTAAAGTAGTTTTTTCCAATTCTGTGAAGAAAGTCATTGGTAGCTTGATGGGGATGGCATTGAATCTATAAATTGCCTTGGGCAGTATGGCCATTTTCACGATATTGATTCTTCCTACCCATGAGCATGGAATGTTCTTCCATTTTTTTGTTTCCTGTTTTATTTCGTTGAGCAGTGGTTTGTAGTTCTCCTTGAAGAGGTCCTTCACATTCCTTGTAAGTTGGATTCCTAGGTATTTTATTCTCCTTGAAGCAATTGTGAATGGGAGTTCACTCATGATTTGGCTTTCTGTTATTGGTGTATAGGAATGATTGTGATTTTTGCACATTGGTTTTGTATCCTGAGACTTTGCTGAAGTTGCTGAATCAGCTTAAGGAGATTTTGGGCTGAGATGATGGGGTTTTCTAGATATACAATCATGTCATCTGCAAACAGGGACAATTTGACTTCCTCTTTTCCTAATTGAATACCCTTTATTTCCTTCTCCTGCCTGATTGCCCTGGCCAGAACTTCCAGCACTATGTTGAATAGGAATGTTGAGAGAGGGCATCCCTGTCTTGTGCCAGTTTTCAAAGGGAATGCTTCCAGTTTTTGCCCATTCAGTATGATATTGGCTGTGGGTTTGTCATAGATAGCTGTTATTATTTTGAGATACGTCCCATCAATACCTAATTTATTGAGAGTTTTTAGCATGAAGGGCTGTTGAATTTTGTCAAAGGCGTTTTCTGCATCTATTGAGATAATCATGTGGTTTTTGTCTTTGCTTCTGTTTATATGCTGGATTATGTTTATTGATTTGCATATGTTGAACCAGCCTTGCATCCCAGGGATGTAGCCCACTTGATCATAGTGGATAAGCTTTTTGATGTGCTGCTGGATTCAGTTTGCCAGTATTTTATTGAGGATTTTTGCATCGATGTTCATCAGGGATATTGGTCTAAAATTCTCTTTTTTTGTTGTGTCTCTGCCAGGCTTTGGTATCAGGATGATGCTGGCCTCATAAAATGAGTTAGGGAGGATTCCCTCTTTTTCTATCGATTGGAATAGTTTCAGAAGGAATGGTACCAGCTCCTCCTTGTACTTCTGGTAGAATTTGGCTGTGAATCCATCTGGTCCTGGACTTTTTTTGGTTGGTAAGCTATTAATTATTGCCTCAATTTCAGAGCCTGTTATTGGTCTATTCAGGGATTCAACTTCTTCCTGGTTTAGTCTTGGGAGGGTGTATGTGTCCAGCAATTTATTCATTTCTTCTAGATTTTCTAGTTCTTTGCGTAGAGGTGTTTATAATATTCTCTGATGGTAGTTTGTATTTCTGTGGGATTGGTGGTGATATCCCCTTTATCAGTTTTTATTGCGTCTATTTGATTCTCTCTTTTCTTCTTTATTAGTCTTGCTAGTGGTCTATCAATTTTGTTGATCTTTTCAAAAAACCAGCTCCTGGATTCATTAATTTTTTTTGTAGAGCTCTCCACTTTAAATAGAATTAATTTTTTAATATGTTAAGACATCTTTGTAAAATGTCTTTGGTTGAGGGTGGAGGAAAAATGGAAAAAAAAAGAGCAAGCAAACAGATATTTTGTTAAAAAGGAAATAAAAAGAATAATTTATCCAGAAAATGTTCAACACTATATTGAATACAATGAAATTTATTAAAACAAGAAATCAAAAATGAGAAGATAAAACATCAAAGTAAAAGTTCAAATGAAAAGGAATAGTTTAAAGTGAAGGAAACAATTGAGGGCTTAAACACTATTGTTATTGAACTAAGAAATAATGTATAAACAGCAAGTAACTGAGCAGTCACAGATGAAAACCAAATATAATTTGTTATTCCAAAAGTAGAATCCCTAACTGGAAATGGAAATGAAAGTGAAATAAAAAGCATTACAAAGTAATTCAGAATCTGCATATTAAAATGTCACACTACACCTTAAAATATCGGATACAAAATTGTCAATATTTAGATAGTCTGGGTGTGTTATTTAATTTTAAGGAATGAACAGTTATTCTTTAGTCATCGAGGCAAATAAAACAAGGGAGGGGAGATTACACTGGCCCTAAAAGTGTCCACAGAAACCTTCATTTTATAAAAGGATACTGTCTACAAAATATTAAATTTAAAAAGTATAACCACAAAACATTTACTCAACTGTGGCAAAGATAGCTAGTTTTTCATGTATACTTATTCTCACAGTAATAGAGCTTTGTTGATCTTATGGGCATAAAGCTAAACTATACTTTTCCCACCCTATCTTTTCCTGAACTTGACTATAAAGTAGAATTAAGTACCAGCCAATGGATTATGAGCAAGAAGTGATGTTTTATTCCGGATAATACACATCAAGACATAGAACATACTCTCTCATTTTACATTTCCCCATATGATATGGTTGGGCTGTGTCCCCATCCAAATCTCAACTTGAATTGTATCTCCCAGAATTCCCACATGTTGTGGGAGGGACCTAGCGGGAGGTAATTGAATCATGGGGCCCAGTCTTTTCTGTGTTATTCTCGTGATACTGAATAAGTCTCATGAGAGCTGATGGGTTTATCAGGGGTTTCCGCTTTTGCTTTTTTCTTATTTTCTCTTGCCACCTCCATGTAAGAAGCGCCTTTCACCTCCCACCATGATTCTGAGTGCTCCCCAGCCATGTAGAACTGTAAGTCCAATTAAACCTCTTTTTCTTCCCAGTCTTGGGTATGTCTTTATCAGCAGCTTGAAAACAGACTAATACACTGTTCTTTCTCACTAGCTCAGATGAAGACATCATGTTGGGCTCACATTGTGGGTTGAATTATGTCTCTCTAAAAAGATATATTCGTAGAAGAAAATGCCAGGTTAAATCTTCATGACTTTAGATTTGGCAATAGATTGTTAGATATGACATAAAAAGCACAAGAAACATACACAAAAAGCAGATAAATTGGATTTCATCAAAATGAACAATTTTGGGGTATCAAAGATCATTATCAAGAAAGAAAATGACAACACACAGAATGCAATATAATTGCATATCCCATATCTGGTAAGGGTCTAGTATCTATACTATACGAAGAACTCTTACCGGTGAACTAGAAAGACAACCCAATTTTTACAATAGACAAAGGATCTAAATTAGACATTAATCCATAGAAGATATACAAATGGTCAAAAAGGACATGAAAAGATTCTTAGTATCATTAGTCATTGGGAACATGCAAATCAAAACCACAAAGAGGTCCTACTGCATATCCCCTAGTATGGCTACAATAATAATAATGAAAACAGAACATAGCGAGTGTTCAAAAGATGTAGAAAAATTGAAATTATAGTTTACTGCGGTAAGAGTGTAAAATTATTCAGCCACTATGGTAAACAGTTTGGTGGTTCATCAAAAAGTGAAATATAGAAATATCATGTAACCCTGTAGTCCACTCCTAGCTATATACTCAAATAAATTGAAAACAGGAACTCAAGAAAATGCATGTACATATACGTTCATAGCAACCCTAGTCACAATAATAAAGAGGTAGAAAGAGCTCAAATGTTCATCAACAGATACAGGGTATACCCATTTTTCAGGAGGGGAATCTGAATGCAGAATTCAGGAAGGTGGCCATGGGATGCTTGAGTCAGAGTCTGTAGTGAAAGCAGCTGCATGCCAAGGAACACGAAATATAGCTGACAACCACCAAAAGGTAGGAAGAGATAAGAAAGTGTTCTTCCCTGGAGACTTCAGAAGGAGCATAGCCCTGCACACACCTGAATTTTTGACTTTCTGGCCCCCGGAAGTGTGAGAATATAAATTTCAATTGTCTTAAGCTGTTGTGGTAATGTGTTACAGCAGTCCTAGAGAATGAACCCAGATGTGGAGAAGTCCTCACAGATCACAGGATGTAAGCCTCCTGTTGAAAATGGCAGAGCTAGAGGGTCTGGGCACCTCATGTTGAAAATGGCAGAGCTAGAGGGTCTGGGCTTAAGTATTAACTATGAAAATAAAGCCTATCTGTGTTGAAAGAATATGGCTTAAGACATCATCAGAAACAAACCGTGGTTAAAAAATATGACTGGCATACAGAAAAGATACATGATGAAAAACTTAATGAACTATAAAAGGAAATTGAAATTTTAACTTCAAAAAAAATGCCAATGAAATAAGTAATGTCACTGTGAAATACGGTTAAGTGAAAAGAAAAACCACAAGCATCAAAACATACAGATGGCAAGTATACAAGAGTGCCAATCCAGCATCGTGGAAATTATGTGTCTTGAACAAAAATAAGCTGTTGCAAATGTGTCACCAGTAACACTTCGGCTCAGCATGTTAAATATATAACTAAGAACTTACAGAAAAAGGTATGTGAAATGCTAAATTCTTTGTGATTTCTTCTATTTTCATAAATAAATGTGGATTTAGAGGCAAAATAAATTTTCAGCATGTATGAAAATGAATTGATATTGTTCAATATTTTCAAAATGTATGAAAATGAATTGATATTGTTCAATATTTTCAATTCACATTGATAGTATATATCAGTATCTACATATAAAAGTTGATGATGTGTTATAATCCCATACTGAAAATAAGAAAGACAATAGAATATCAGAATGCTACTAATATCTCAAGTATAGTGACCCTAAACACAAACAAACATTATGCAAAGATTCTATCCATAGTTGGAAAACCTTACATTTGTTAATAGATAAGCTTGATGTCATCAAGCTGCCATGTGTCTGTGCTTTTTTCTGAGGCAGTTCACTCAGGCCTATAGATCATCCTCAGTGAACCCCAAGATTGTCTTCTTCCCCAGCTCCTCACTAACATAACCTCAGTGCGATGGCTTCTGTTAGAACAGGTGTTTGTTACCCGATGCCTATGAACTTAGGTGGGAACAATTCCATATTTATTTTCGCTAGCCTTTAACAAAAATTCAGACTTTCTTTCCATTGTAAACACAAGCCAAGAGCATTAAAAGTAGCTATGACTTTGTCACTAACAGAAGTCACAGATATTTCATATCATATTAGAGTTATTGAAGAGGTCTTTGATTGTTGTTCATATTTAGACCTGCTGCTTCATCTTGTCATGCAATTCACTGAAAAAAAAATTTCCATATATTAACTCATCAAATTTTTCTCTGTTTAGATATTTAATGTATGGTGACTCCATAGATTCCTTAGTAGCTATTTTATGTACCATGAAAATAAAAACAAAAAACAAAAAACAAAACAAAAAAACTGTTCTATTTATACTCAAATGGCATTTTTCTACGTGGTGCATACAATTTTCTATTACCTTTAAATACAGTAGATCATTATCAATAATATGGTCATCATTACATAAGGGAGAGTGTAGAATTAAATGACTTTTCCATTGAGAAATTAGACTAATTGAACAAATTTTCTTCAAAACGTCTTTAATCTGAAAAACCAGGCTATCTTGTGGGCATACTGTGATAGTTAAATGGGATAATATACACCCAGGATGGTATTTGACATATAATGCAAATATAGTAGCTATTATTAAGAGTGTTGTTGTATTATGCATGTGTTTCAAATTAAGCTGTGTAATTTATGAGTCCTCTTTAGATTGATATAATCATACTTCCTTAAGTTCAAAAATCCAAGGTGAATTTTTAATACATGAAATGCTAAGTTCTTAATGTTTAAAATGAGCTCAGCTCTGCCAATATTTTGGAAGCAAAATACCCAAAGATTTATAAGGACTAATATTGAAAAAGTGACATTTTGGTTTCTAATTAATTAAAATTCAGGTCTTCTTAAATTTCGATTTTGAATTATTTTCTGCCTTCCATTTGAAGAAATGCCCACAATCTTGTTTTGGAAAAAAATCAAAATAAAAACATTGTTACGATGCTTTTATGCAATTTTCTTGATTCCCGTGGTTATACATGATTTTGGTGACTGTTGAGTGAAAGTCTTTCAAGTCAGGTAAAACACCAAGGTTTTCAGGACGCCAACTGTGAAAGATAAATACTGGCTTGCAAAGGCAATATTGGAAGTAAATTTATTTAAACTTTCACAAGACCCAGCTCTCTATTGGTGGGGATCCAGTTTGTTCATCTTTGTATTCTCATCATCTAGAATGATATATGGCACAGAGTACTTAATAAATGTGTGTTAAACAAATGAACAAACTAACTGTTGATTACTAGAGAAGATTAAAAGTAGTTATGAATTCCCTCAAGAAAATAATCTTTAAAACACACAGATACAGAATATGAGCAGTCGATGAAAAATCTAGACATGCTGAGAGCCTGCCACAGGAAATTGGATCTTAGTTCAGATATATTATACATTGGTGCAAATCTCTTCATATCAGCCAGGGAATGAAGATGCAGGAAACATAAGAGGAGATACTGCTAGATGATAAGGAGGTGAGGGAGTACAGGGAAAGAAAACCAACAATATTGTGTTTCTTCTTTGCAAGAAGCACTACACTTTGGATGCTGTCTTATGGATTCTTCAAACAACTCTCATTCTCTGAGCTGGCTATAATTTACAAAATAAAGAAGGAATGAATGGAACAAGGAAGGAAGGAAGGAAGGGAAGGAGGGAAGGAGCAAAACCATGAAGTGCTCAAAGGCACTATGCATATACCCTTCAGTTCACAGCACTGGAATCACTTTCAAAAATGGCAAGAAGAGACTTAATTGGGCAACAAAAGATGTACATTCCCTCCTTCCCATTTTCTACTTCCCATTGTGTAGTGCTTGATGTACTTACATTTCCTAGCATTAAAAACTAAAAGCCCCCATTCTAGTTAACTGATAAAAATATTTACCTTTGAATCTACTATCCCCACTATTTTAACAAACATATACAGAACTACTTGAATGCCCTTTTTATCCAGCAAACCCTTACATACTAACCCTCAGCAGTAAAATCTTTGGATTCCTTTATCTATAATTTTCTAGCCAAAATTGTGTTATTTGCCCTTCACGAAATTGGAAGGGTAGAACCTGCCACCTTTGGAAATACTCACCTTTCCACTACCTTGTCTTAATCTAGGTCCTTTCTGTAGGACCCACAATTTGGACAATGATATTCTCCACCAACTCTCTCTTAAGTAGCAGGGTAAGAAGGTCCTTGCCTTGGCAAAGCTGACCTATTTCTGAACTCAGCTCCTATTGTGTCTGATAACATGTGACTTTTCTATCATGGCTCTTGAGGAAAACAGCATCTTTTTTTTTTTCTGGTATTTTCCAGCCCCACTCATGAAGCCTTTTGCCTCTGAATCACCAAGGAGGTCTTTCTTCTGATATATTCTGCTAGGAAATGCCTGTTCTCGCAACAATCTCAAATGGCGAACCACAGACTATACCATGAGTTCCCAGGCTGTGATAAATACTCCCTTTAAGAGTAGCTATTGCTGTCATCTGTATGACTCAAATTTTATAGCTTAAGCTTATACATTTGGATATGTAAAAATTGCTACATACTTGGTTAAATTGGCTACTACATTTCTGTATCCTTTCATATTTCACCCTACATATACTGTCATTCCCTGGAAACCGGAAGGGTTGCCTCTACACCTTACTGTTACCTTTTTTTTTTTTTTTTTTTGAGATGGAGTCTCACTCTGTCACCCAAGCTGGAATACTATGGTGTGATCTTGGCTCACTGCAACCTCTGCCTCCAGGGTTCAAGCGATTCTCCTGCATCAGCCTCCTGAGTAGCTGGGATTACAGGCACCAGCCACTATGCCCGGCTACTTTTTGTATTTTTAGTAGAGACGGGGTTTCACCATGTTGGCCAGGCTGGACTTGAACTCCTGACCTCAGGTGATCTACCCACCTCGGCCTCCCAAAGTGCTAGAATTACAGGCAAGAGCCATTGCACCCGGCCTCTGCTATCTTGCTTGTATTTGTTGTGATGATTAATTTTATGTCAACTTAACTTGGCCATGGGCTGACAAGATAATTGATCAAACATTATTCTGAGTTATTTTGTGAGGGTATTTTGGGTTTTAATTTCAACTTTTATTTTAGATTTAGGGCGTACGTGGGCAGGTCTGTTACAGGAGTATATTGCATGATGCTGGGGTTTGGGTGCAATTGATTCCATCACCTAGGAAGTGAACATAGTACCCAACAGTTTTCCAAACCTTGCCCCAATCCATTCTTTCCCACTCTAGTATTCATCAGTGTCTATTGTTGCCATTTTTATATACATGAGTACTCAATATTTAGCTCCCATTTATAAGAACATATTGTATTTTATTTTGTTTCTGTGTTAATTCACTTAAGATTCTGGCCTCCAGCTGCATTCATGTAACTGCAAAGGACATGATTTTGTTCTTTTTTATGGATGCATGGTATTCCATGATATATGTTACCATGTTTTTTTTAATCCAATCCACTGTTGATGGGCACTTAGGTTGATTCCATGTCTTTGCTCTCGTGAATAGTGCTGCGATGAACTAGCAGAAGAAAAGAATTAACTAACATCAGAGTGGAACTGAACCAAATTGAGGCCCAGAACTCTATACAAAGAATCAACGCAACCAAAAGTTGTTTTTTAAAAAAGATAAATGTGATGGTTAATACTGAATGTCAAGTTCATTGGATTGCAGGATAAAAAGTATTGATCTTGGGTGTGTCTGTGAGGGTGTTGCCAAAGGAGATTAATATTTGAGTCAGTAGGCTGGGAAAGGCAGACCCACTCTTAATGTGGGTAGGTACCATCTCATCAGCTGCCAGCATGGCTAGAATATAATAAGCAGGCAGAAAAATGTGAAAAGAGAGACTGGCCTAGCCTCTCAGCCTACTCCTGTGGTAGATGCTTCCTGCCCTCAAACATCAGACTCAAAGTTCTTCAGTTTTGGAACTCGAACTGGCTGTCCTTGCTCCACAGCCTGCAGATGGCCTATTGTGAGACCTTATGATCATTTGAGTTGATTATATATATATATGATTATATATATAGGAGTTTAAGTACAGTAGATTCAAGTATATATATACATATATATGTATATATATGTATATATATATTTCATCAGTTCTGTCCATCTAGAGAACCCTGACTAATACAATAAATAATATAGATTAGACCACTAGCTAGATTAACAAACAAAAAAGAGAAGATCCAAATAAATTCCATCAAAAAATGACAAATGTGAATTTACAACCAATCTCATAGAAATACAAAAGATCTCAAGAAACTGTTTTGAACACATTTATGCATACAAACTAGAAAATCTAGAGGAAATAGACGAATTCCTGGACATACACAACCTCCCAAGATTGAATCAGAAAGAAATTGAAACCCTGAACAGAGCAATATTGAATTTTTTAATTGAATCAGTAATAAAAAATAAAAAATCTATCAACCAAGAAAAGCCCTGAATCCGAAAGTTTAGCAGGCATACGAAGAGCTGGTATTAATTCCACTGAAACTATTCCAAAGAATTGTAAAGGGACTTCTCCCTATCTCATTCTATGAAGCCAGCATCATTCTGATACCAAAACCTGACAACGACATAATAAGAAAAGAAAATTACAGGCCAGATTAACATTTAAATAAGCAGACTAAGCAAAGCAGATTGCCCTCCCTAATGTGGGTAGGCCTCATCCAATCAGATGAAGGCCTGCATAGAACAAAAAAACTGAGTAAGACTTCAACATTTTCCTGTCTTCAGAATGGGACTTAGACTATTGACTACCTTGTTTCCAAGGTGTTTAGGCTAGGACTGAATGTATATTATAGAATTTTCTGGTTCTCCAGATTGCTGATTCACCCTGCAGGTCCTGGTACTAGCCGGTCAGCTTCCATAGTCACATCAGCCAGTTCCTTATTACCTACCTATCTATCTACTGATCTTTATTGGTTCTGTTTCTCTGGAGAACCCAAAATAATATAGGAGTTTAAGTACAGTAGATGCAAATATATATTCAAATAATGTACCTGTCTTCTCTACACTCTTAACAGAAGAGTGAGTGTGTTGCCCTCCAAACACATGAGCTTTTCCCTTAGGTACAGACTGTTAAGAAGCCCTCTGTTTCCCCCTATTCCTGGAAATATTTAATGCTATGAACTTGACCTGAATGGTCTGAGTGTAAATAGTAGCATTTTGATGTAAATAAATTTTATCCTTGCTCATTTCAATCAAAGTGGGTTTGTCAGTTTCTGTGTCACCACTTCTTTCTGCACAGGCTCCTAAAACAGAGTCACATTACTATGATAAGAAAAATTAGAATTCAAGGTCAAAAGCATGAAAGCAAGAGATTTTAATGAAAAGGTAAATGTCTTAAATATTTAGTTGAATATGATTGCACTGAAATATATAAAGTAAAATGAGGTCAGAAATATACAGAGAAATTTGCAAAAACCTAACTGAAGTATAATACTTCAACATATCTAAGTCATTTTCTGACTAATTAGGCAAAAATTAAAATTACAGAAGACATGACTATTAAAGTTAACAAAGTCAATTTAAAAGCTGTATGTCATATGAGCCAAATAAAGAGAAATTTTACCTTTTTTTCCCAAGTCCTCTGAATCATTTACAAAAACTTAGCAACATTAAGCTAAAATTCCTCACCTGAATAGATCTCTAAATTGAGAAAGTGTATAGGCCACAATATCTGAACACTATAAAATAAAAACATTAAGTAATAAAAATACAAGCAAATAAACCACAACAAAATAGAACTTCTTATAGTTTAAAATTGCTAGTTTGATAATATATCATGTAGAAGAATTAGTAAAAACTATGCATATGTAATATTTAGAAGTAGTATGTGAAAATAGTCCATATTAAAATTGATGAGAGTTAACTTTTTTTTTTTTTTTTTGAGACAGTGTCTCGCTCTGTCACCCAGGTTGGAGTGCAGTGGCCCGATCTCGGCTCACTGCAAGCTCTGCCTTCCAGGTTCATGCCATTCTCCTGCCTCAGCCTCCTGAGTAGCTGGGACTACAGGCGCCCGCCACCATGCCCGGCTAATTTTTTGTATTTTTAGTGGAGACAAGGTTTCACCGTGTTAGCCAGGATGGTCTCTATCTCCTGACCTCGTGATCCGCCCACCTCGGCCTCCCAAAGTGCTGGGATTACAGGCGTGAGCCACCGCGCCTGGTCGAGATTTAACATTTTTCTTATAAACTAACAAAATTTCAATGAAAATAAGTGAGCATTTACTTTAAGTTAAAAAAGAAAATACACCTAAGTCAAGAATGAGGAAATAATTAAGAACATAAAAAGACAAAATTAGTGGAGATGAATATAGAAAATTAAAGAATTAAAAATAAATGCAAAAGCTATTTGTTGGAAACAAAAAAATAGAACAAGATACTCTCTCACCAGTCTAATCATTCAAGGAAAGGGGAAAAAAGCAAAGATGCTTGCTCTTTATCTTTTCTGCATGGGTTATTTATGTTGCCTCGCTTCGGTTTTAATGTGTTGCGTTTTTTAAAGCAAACACGTTTAACCACACATATATTCAACGACTTATTAAAAGATTATATCCTGGAAAGAGCACATGCAAACTAAAATCATTGTACATCGAAGCAATTGTCCCTTATGAAATAACTGTAAATAATATTCGCAAATCCTTTCTAGAAAGCTAGCTGTTGCATGCTGTTGTTAACTACTCACTCTGGTATTAACATAGGGAAATACTGAGGGCCTGTCCTGCTCTGGCCCGGTAGTGGGGAGGAGTAACTGTCATTTATCTGATGGAGAAGAAGTGAAATGTCCCTGCTTTTCACTTTTGAAGAAAAGTCAGTGAAAAAATCACCTATATTTTACCTCGAAGCAGAATGGCCAAACGAGTTTTAAGAACAGGAATGATTAAATATACCATTTAAAGTTGTTTGCTTTGTTACTGTGTAAACAGCTATAACTGCCCCAGACATCTAGGAAAATCTGCTAAACACCTAAAAAGTATGTGTGGAAATAACAGGGCTAAATTCCACATCTGAGACTTCCCAATGCAGATCAAAAACAGCACAGTGGCTTGGGTGACACGATTTCCCCACAACCAAGCAAAGTATATAAAGCAAAAGCCACAAAAATCTTAAGAAAACAATGGGTGTTTTTCAGTATGTATAACATGTGATTCAA
Source organism: Hylobates moloch (assembly GCF_009828535.3). Lineage (NCBI taxonomy): Eukaryota > Metazoa > Chordata > Mammalia > Primates > Hylobatidae > Hylobates > Hylobates moloch. The sequence continues at coordinate 123,197,394 of NW_026652282.1, forward strand.
GCCTATCCTAAGATGATTGTAAGGGACTAGGGAAGCAATTAATCCAGGGCTATCTATCATCTATTGATCTACTTATCTATCTGTCTATCTATTTTTAAACTACCTATATCTATCACTTAACTGTCTATATCATCCATATATTTATTTCCATCCTATATTGTAACGTGTGTGTCACTGATGGCAGTATACCCAAAGTACCTCCGGGAAATTAATGTTCTTACTAATATACTTACTCACCAAACTTGCTATAGACACTATCCTAGTCAACCACCCTGAAGATTATAAGTATTTTGATAAAGAGAGTTCATTAGTTTTACCACAAATTAGGTCAGGAATACTCCAAATTGTTCTCATATATGGAATCAAACTCAAAATTGAAGGTTTATTGAAATAAAAATATGTATTTCTGTTCTGTACCATGTGGCTTATCATGAGGATAATATTTTACAGCTATTTGAACAATATTAAGCTATTTTTTCTGTGCAGGCACTTCCATGATACCTAAGATGACACAGACTTTTAAAAAGCATTTTATTTAAAGGTTCCAATCACAACTACCTTACTGGTTTGTGTTAGGCTGTTCTTGCATTGCTATGAAGAAATATCTGAGGCCAGGCGTAGTGGCTCATGCCTGTAATCCCGGCACTTTGGCAGGCCGAGGCTGGTGGATCACCTGTGGTCAAGAGTTTGAGACCAGCCTGGCCAACATAGCAAAACCTTGTCTCTACTAAAAATAGAAAAATGGGCTGGGCGTGGTGGTGGGCGCCTATAATCCCAACTACTCAGGAGGCTGAGGCAGGAGAATCACTTGAACCTGGGGGGCAGAGGTTGCAGTCAGCTGAGATCATGCCACTTTACTCCAGCTCGGATGAAAGAGCCAAACTCCGCCAAAAAAAATAAATAAATAAAAATACGAGGATGGGTAATTTATAACGAAAAGAGATTTAATTGGCTCATAGTTGTGCAGGCTGTACAGGAAGCATGGTGCTGGCATCTGCTCAGCTTCTAGGGAGGCCTCAGGAAGCTTACATGAATGGTGAAAGCAAAAGGGGAGGCATATCCCATGGCAAAAGTAGGAGCAAGTCAAGGAGGCCATGCTACACATTTTAAACAACCAGATCTTGAATGAAGTGAACTCACTCACTATCACAAGGACAGCACCGAGCCATGAGGGATCTTCCCCCATGACCCAAACACCTCCCCCCAGATCTCAACTTCAACACTGGGGATTATGCTTTAACGTAAGATTTGGGCAGGGAAGAATATCCAAACTATTTCACGGTTTTCAGAAACATAATGACCTACTCTTTCATGCAGAATTTTCATGTTACATTAACTTTTTCCATTAAATATATCTGCTTAAATATTTACAATGCAAGGCCTATATAAGTTGTGTAATTCCTAAATTATCACCATTATCTTAAAGCATGGGGTATAGGCATCACTGTTGTGAGTCTGAAGACATTTGCTTTTGGCTTGAATTCTAAATGATATTTAATTGACATAAATTTAATTATCCAAGAGCTATGGGATTAGAAATTGTTTTCTAAGTCATTTTCATTTTCATAAAATTAATACAATTAGGCAGGCTTTCTTACTCTTTAAACTTGTATGGTTCACTTTGAAATGAAGCATCACATGGAGGCAAGTTGTAAAAACTGAAAACAAAAACAAATAATTGTTCTTGGTGAGAGCTAGTTCAAAATTCACATTAGCATTAGCATAAACGATATACTTTAGTGACTTATTTAGTAGCACAAACATATTCAACATTCAGTATTTCTGTTACTAATAGGTGGTGTTAATTTATCAAAATCTGTTAGATGATCAGTTTATAAAAACAGCATAGGTGTCTGTTTGCATACTAAAGTGGCACTAGATCATTTCACACATGTAACAGGGAAGCCTGTGAAATAAAGTTCAGATAGCCTTTTTTCTCTACACAACTGTGAATTACCTATATTCATCAGCCCAATGGTAATGAGTAAGGAAAGTTGTTCACTATTTGAATGGTCTTCTCAAAGTAATGCAATCTTCCTACCTAGGGTTCTTTGGTGTTTGTAAACATTTTTTTGTGGGTGCTTCAAAAATAAGGGAGTAAAAAGAAACAAATATTTTAATTGGATGAAAAATAAGGGGCAATCATAGTAACACATTATGTCCAGTTGACATCCCTATGTTTGTGCTGTTTACGTTAGAAAACGATTAGGAAAAGAGCACTCCATCACATTCTCAAACATTCATTTTTTTTGTTTGTTTTGTTTTTGTTGGTTTTTTTGAGACGGAGTCTCACTCTGTTGCCCAGGCTGGAGTGCAGTGGCGCAATCTCGGCTCACTGCAAGCTCCGCCTCCTGGGTTCACGCCATTCTCTGGCCTCAGCCTCCCAAGTAGCTGGGACTACAGGCACCCGCCACCACGCCTGGCTAATTTTTTGTATTTTTAGTAGAGAAGGGGTTTCACCGTGTTAACCTGGATGGTCTCGATCTCCCAATCTCGCGATTTACCTGCCTCAGCCCCCGAAAGCGCTAGGATTACAGGCGTGAGCCACCGTGCCTGGCCTCAAACATTCATTTTTTTATTGGAAACTCAAAAAGTGGATGGAGAGAAACAGAAGAGACAAAATGTTGGAGAGGATTATAAAACGTTAAATAAACAACTTTATCTCAGATACACAATGCTATTAGAATTGTTAATGTCACAAAGCACATAAAGGAATGAGACAAGTTACAGAATCCCATTTTTCATGAATAAAATCAAAACAACATGTTAATGGCAAGGAGGAATTAGAATCCTAGTCTAATCCTTAAGCCAGCACCCCCTCCCCCCGCGACACACACACACAAACACTTTTCTGTGTTGGTTTTTGTTTGGTCATTGTTAAGTATAACTAAAATAAAAGATAAGAGAGCTTAAGTATGTTAAATCAAGCGTATATATATTTTCACTCCTTGTGAAGAACTTTTTTCTTTTACTATCTTTAAACAGTTACATTTGGACTTGATTCCAAGCAGGTGAGTTCATTTTATTCTTCTTTATAACAGATATCTAAACCCATCAGTATTAACTATAGTGCTGAGTATCCTCTGAGGAAAAGAGTTCAATGCATCTGCAGTTATCTGAGAAAAATAATAAATATATTAATACTAATAAGATTGTGGAAATAAAACAATTCTCCAAGGTGATAAAAATAAAAATGAAATTTCACTTAATCAAACATTATTGTATACTTAATATGTTCTTTTATTGTGCTAGGTCATTTGGGAGATAATAAATTAAATTTCACACTTGATTTAATGCCACTTGTTCTTAAGTGTGCAGATGTATTCAAATTGGCTGTTGTCTTCTATTAGCTACCAAACTATCAAGGTAGATAAGCCTACAAGCAAATGAATGGGAATACTGTGGTAAATGCTATAAAACATGTTAAAACAAATTGTTATAGGATGAAGATTAATTTTGATGGGGAGACCTGCGAAGATTCTTAGAGCAGGTATGAGCTGAGGTTAGTGTTATCCAAGCTTATAGATAAGATTTGGTAAGAAGAAATGAGGAGTGGGTGGTATTTCAGACAGAAGGAGAGCTTTAGCCGAGTCCTAGAAGTCAGATAATGAAGGACATATTCTGCAAAGTAAAGAATAATGAGAAGAGGTCAGTCGCAGTGGCTCACACCTGTAATCCCAGCACTTTGGGAGGCCAAGGCGGGCGGATCATGAGGTCAGGAGATCGAGATCATCCTGGCTAACACGGTGAAACCCCATCTCTACTAAAAATACAGAAAATTGGCTGGGCGTGGTGGCATATGCCTGTAGTCCCAGCTACTTGTGAAGCTAAGGCAGGAGAATCTCTTGAACCTGGGAGGCAGAGGTTGCAGTGAACCAAGATCACACCACTGCACTCCAGCCTGGTGATAGAAAAAGAAAAGAAGAATGAGAATAATAGAAAAGGTGGAGTATAATGTGTGTGTGTGTGTGTGTGTGTGTGTGTGTGTGTGTCTGTCTGTCTGTCTATCTGTGCGTTTGTTCTGGAAGGAGATGTTAAAAGGAAAGAAAAAAATAAAAATATAAAGTCTATTTGTGTTTTTGAGAAAGATAGAACATTATCAGAGCAAACCAAAAATTATCTCTACACCAGTCAGAACATCCTAGGCCTAATGTTAGATGTTTTATCTAAACCTAGCTTTTTCTTTCCCCTCTATAGTCATTACTGGATGGAAAGTGAAGAAGGAATCAAATGCCCATGGTCTCACAACACGCAACTTTCCACTGACTCAAGTGGGCGGTAGTGCCTACACAAGTTTGGTACATTGCTACTTATAATAATTCTCTATGGACCTAGAGCAAAGACCAATTGGTCACCAATTGTGGGCAGTGAGGAATAAGTGTGGATCAGAAGATACTGCTAATCAAAGAAATGAGAAAATAGTAATCACAGAAATGTATAGTAAACCAGTTCTTACTATTGTGGTTCTCATGTATTAAATGACACCAACATCAATTTAGTTGTCTAAGCAAAAAACATAGTTAAGTCATGATAAAATCTTGTCTATCTTTAAAATACCTCTCTATTGGATCCATTTTTCTCATTCACATTGGCACTGTTCTAGTTCCAATTAACATCAGCTTGACTACTTCAACAGCTCCCCCGAATTCATTATTCCACCATTCCCATACCAGTCTCTGCACCATAATTCGTCTAAAATGAAAATTTTTATAATCAATTAATTTCCATGCTTAAAACCTATTCATGGCCGGGCGCAGTGGCTCACGTCTGTAATCCCAGCACTTTGGGAGGCCAAGGCAGATGGATCGCAAGGTCAGGAGATCGAGACCCTCCTGGCTAACGTGGTGAAACCCCATCTCCACTAAAAATACACACACAGAAAAACCCTATTCATGATACTCCATTTGATCTAAGAATGAAGGGAAAAAGTCCTTAAATGGTTTAAAAATCTCTTCTTGATCTAGTCACCGCCTGTCTCTCTAACCTCATCTCACCCTTCTCCTCAATATGCATTCTGCACTTCAGTCATACCAATTCATTTGCTATTTTATAGATAGGCCTTGTTCACTTCTATCTATGCATCTTTTTTGTTCCCTCCTCCTGGAATCCCACCTTACCATGGGTTGTCAGGAGAACTCTGTAAGATAGAGCTGTAGTGTCTGCCCCTGTTTTTGTGTCTTTCATCTGTTAATGAAGCCTCTATCCATTAGTCTCAACACCCAGAAATTAGTGATTCATCCTATAATTTTCCCCCTTTCTCACCTCCCACTTTTAATTTTTTTCCATATTCTGTAGATTTTAACTCTTCAGAATCTTTCCTTCTTTCTTTCTTGTTGTCTCTACTTCCTCTGTCTCAGCTTAAACTCTCATCAAATCTGACACCTGGACTCTAGCAACAACCACTTAAGTGGTCCTCTGACCTCCCCACTCCCTTCTAGCACTCCCATATCCTACAGACAGAGAACAGTAGGTTCCTTTACTTCAAATCAGCCTGGCAGGATCAGCTACAGAGCAGCTGGGATCAAAGCAGCTGTGCTTCAAAGGTCTTAACCTTCATCAGCTGCAATTGCAACCAAGGAGCCAGGTAGCAACCTTTCTCGTGCCTTCATTATGATGGATCCTGCCCTTGCCACCGTGGGTAGGCTATAAATGCACACATCTTGCTATCCCTGTGATGTGATTCTAGTTCTTAGCACTTGGGATTGACACAAAAGAATGGGATATCTACAGAGTATAATCCATTATCAAGACTACAGAATATAGCTTCCTGATGTGTGGTGATTACAGAAGAAGTGAAGGAAGTGCATGCTAAGAGAACATAGGAAAAGTCTGTAGGTCGGCACAGAAATTTAATCTGCTAAGAGTGTGGACAGTCAGAACATAACTATTACTATTGCCTAGGTTTCTTCCTGCCAGCTCTGCCACTAAATAGATGTATGTTCTTGGGAAAGTAATTCAACCTCCCTGAGCCTATTTCCTTATTTTTAAAATTGGAATAATACTAAAATTGACCTCACCCTTAAATGACGTGACGTGAATAACGCATGTAATTTTGCACATAGTCAGTGTTCAATAAATGCTTCTTCAGCATTCACAAGTCCCTTACCACATTTCCTCCCAGGTTTAATTCTTGTTTTGTTTCTTCCTCTCCCTCAACCTCTCTAGCAAATTCAAATCAACAGTAGGAGATGACCAGGCCATGAGACACAATATGCTTCTAATTTGTGCTTTGCTGAAATAGTGGTAATGCATCAGTCTACCAGCTGGAAAACTAGCTTAATTAATTGGCTTCACTGAGCGGTGCCTGCTACAGTCCATAAAAATTTCTTAGGACACCAATATCCATGCGTAGGAAACCAAGCACTTTGTCCAAAAAGAGGTAGATCACAGCTTCTGCTGTAATGAAGGGATAAGTATGCTTTATTTTAGGCTCTGGGGATTTCCAGGAGCTCTCCATATAATCCTTTGAACCTCCCCACATGCCTGAAAACTGTTAACAAATCTCTGAAAGAAGGTTTGTCATGCAATATTGTAAGAGCTTGTTGTAAAGATCTTACATTGAGCTTTCACTGGGCTATGTCCAATGGACTTGAGGTTCCTCCCAGCCTGATTTGTAAAATAATTTTCATTATTAGTGAACACGCGTGACAAGACAGCCACAAGGAGGGATGGAAAAGAAAAGAGAGAGCTATTGGAGTGGAAATTCCCAGGAGGTGTCGGGGGAGATGCATGGTAAATGAGAAGTGAAAGGCTGCAGGGAATAGAAAATTGGCTGTGAAAGGAAAATCAAGGGCTAGATTTCAGAACAGAAAACAAAAACATAAACAAAAACACATTAGCCAGTTGTCCCATAGACTTGATCATCTCACATTAGGCAGAAATATAAAAGTCAGCAGTTAAGATGAAATTCTTAATAGAATTTCTAAAAAAATCAGAGATTAGCTATTTTTTTCAAGATTCAATTTTGTGCAAGAGGGAAGATGTATCAGTTAGAGTTTTCCATAGAAATAGACCCAATAATCAATTACATATGTATATTTACACACAAATCATACACGATTTGTATTAAGTAATTGGCTCACAATTGTAGGGGCTGGCAAGTCTAAAACTTGTAAGGCATGGCGGAAGGCTGGAAACTCATGCAAGATTTGATGTTGCAGTCTTGAGTCTAAAATAAAAGGCAGGCTAGCAGGCTGGAAACCCAGGCAGTATTTCTGCCTTGAGGCAGAATTTCTTCTTCTCCAGGAAACCTGTTTTTTCTCTTAAGACTTTCAACTGATTTTATGAGGTCCACCCACATTATCAAAGAAAATTTTCTTTATTTAATGTCAACTGATTATATAAATATTAATCACAACTCCAAATTACCTTCACAGCAACATCTAGCCTAGTACTTAACCACACTGGGCGCAGTAACCTGGTCAAGTTGACACATAAATTTAACCATCACTCAAAGAAAAAATTACCAAGCAATTAAAAAAAGTAGCTGTAACACAAGTATGGTATACACTGGGGTAATGATGGTGATGCAGGCTAAGAGAGGAGTAAAAACAAACAAAAAACACACCAAAACCTAAGTTATATTAAGAGAAAGATTGTAAATCTTAATAGCTATGTTCTAATGAATGCAAAAACTATGTTGAGGGCTTACATAAATTAGCTCAGTCAATTCTCACAATTCAGTAAGGTAGCTACAAAAAGTATCCTCTTTTACAGAGGAAGAAATCAAGATCTGAAGAGTTTCTGTGCTTATCCTGATATCACACAATTCATAGATGACAAACCTGCGTCTGGAACTCATATCTGACTATGAAGTCTTTGTTTTAGTCACTGTGAAGAGTCTCAGAGCAACAAATTGAAAAGATTTGCATTTCAGACTTAATAATAAAGATTGCAGTTCTACGGGCTGTTGTTTTGCAGCTTACTATATTCTAGACACTGTTCTAAGAACTTTACATATATTAGATCCTTAGATCCCAGCAATAACCCTGTGAGATAGTCACAGTTATTATGTCTGTTTTGCAGATGAGAAAACTTAGGCTCATGCCTTGCCTACATAGCAAGTAACAAGAATGTTCAGAGCAAAATGATAAAATAGAAAAATGCTTCCTTTGTCGCCCAAGCACTTACATCTGCCGGGATACTCAGTACATTTATGGTGGGCATTGGTAGGGTCCTGTATAGAACTAACAGGAGGACAAAACCGAATATCAAAATTTCTGAGTACTAGCCTCTGTTTCACCACTATTAACTGCTCTCTAGGCCCCAATTTCCCAATCTTAAATCACAGTGTTGACTGCACATCATCCTGGGCTCCAAGTACTTTGTTCCTGAGGACCTAATGGTTAAGACCAAAGGCAGCACTGTAACTATTACACATAAACAAGATAAAAGATATTATGGGCAGAGCTTTGTCTCTAGGGAATTCATCAAAAAAAAAAAAAATGTGCTGAACAAGTTCTTAGAGGTTTAAATCCTAACATACCGGTTAGCATTAGATGCAGTTGTGTATAGCAGAAACTAGACTATAGTGACTTAAACAAATGGCAATTTTTAATATGACGAAGGTCTGGAAATTCACAGTCCAGGGCTGGTACAGTTCCTCCACAAGGCTCTTTCCAGCTTTCATCTATGCCTTCTGCCAGTTTTTGGCATGTGGCTTTTTTCTTTCAGGTATTGAGGTGGTTGCAAAGATGGCTGTTCTACCTCCAGGTATTATTTTCATGTTCAAGCATGAAAAAGTATGTCTCAGCTAAGTCTGGCCCTTTTTGTCAAGATAACTCCAGCTTTATTGGAAACCTCACTCGATATATTTCTGATTACATCACACCAGACAGAACTGTGTCACATATATAACCAAAGTTCCAAGGAAGCATAGGAGGTTGAACTTTTAGCTGGCCAAATTTCTACCCTGGGGGAAAAATGATTCTTTAGTAAAGAAGGCAAGGGAGAATGTACATTCAGTAGATGAGTAGCAGCATCTGTCACAGCCAATTTCACTACCGACCAGCTCTGCAATCTTGAGTGGGTTAGGTCACTTCTGGAAATACAGACATGAAGTCAGCCAGCCTTAGCTCAACCAAGGCTTACCTTTGTGAACCTAGACAAATTACTATTATAGGATATAGAACTGATATAGCTTGGATATTGTCCCCTCTAAATCTCATGTTGAAATGTGATCCCCAATGTTGGAGGTGGGGCCTGCTGGGCATGTTTCACTCATGGAGGTGGATGCCTCATGGCTTGGTGCTGTCCTCACAATGCTGAGGGAGTTCTTGGGAGATATGCTTGTTCAAAGATGTGTGATGCCTTCACCTGCACCTTGCTCTCATTCTCACCGCATGGTATGCCAGCTCTCACTTTGCCTGCCACCAGATTTTTAAGCTTCCTGAGGCCTCCCCAGAAACTGAGCATATAAATGCTTCCTGCAAAGCCTGTAGAACCAGGAACCAATTAAAACTCTTTATAATTTACCCAGCCTCCGGTATTTCTTGTATTTCTTTATAGTAACTCAAGAACACCCTGACACAAGAAGTTACCATTATCCTCGTTTTACAGATGAGGAAACTAAGGCTCAGAGAGATTATGAAATTTGTGCAGGATCACACAGCTCATCAATAGTGGAACCAGAACTCAAACCAAGGTCTGCATTAATTTAAAGTCTTTGCATGAAAGCGCTGCCTATATCATACACAATCCCTGGTCAAATCATTTGGGCAGTTCACTTTCCCAGTTCGCTGTATCCTTCCCAAAGCAAAGTGAATCTGTTGAACAAGTGAGGCAACACGATCATACAAGCACATGATTTATCAACTACACTGACATGACCAGTCAATGGAAGAAGCATGGAAGAAGCAACAGGGCTTTAGTGTCCCAGAAGTTCTCTCACATAGGCATAAAAAAAACTTCTTGTCTTTTTTGTTCTTTTTCTTTTGATTCCACCCAAGTTGCCAGGCAGTTCTGCTCTCAGCACAGTCCCACAAGTGCTGCTTCCCTTACCAAGTTAAACTTATGTCACATTTAACCATCCTGCCATGACACTATGAGTTATGGTCAAGTGTCCAAAAGCCACCTTGTTTAGCAGTCGGCTTCGATCCTTCCTGAGTGATAACCTTGATGTTAATTGGTTCTCTTCCAAGGGCATGCAACCATATTTTGCTTCTGTGATAAAAACTATGGAAATGACCAGATGTTTGATTTTCTTTATAACTTACAGACACCAGTTGGAGATAAATTGGCTTATTTTTCCATCACCACTGCATTTTTGGTTCTGATTATATGCCACAAGCCTATATTTTCTCAAAGTATTAACCCCACTTATTTCAAAAAGCTTATTTGACAACCATGCACATAGTCATATATTTTATTATCAATTTTCTCTCCAGCATTTTTCTCTTCAACACAGGCAAGCAAAGTCCTCAAGCTCAGAGCTTATTAATAACAGAGTGGAAACTAGGAACTATTCCTCATATTCCCAGTATACCTTGTACTATTTTGCAATGTATTCTTAGTGTAAAATCCAATCCATCCTTCCGATCAATCTATTAACCATTTATAAATAAGGCAAGTTACCTCTCTTATACCAATACTTCATAAGAATTTTACAGTGTCCTTCTGTATTTTAATGCCACCATAATAAAAATTAGCAAGAACTCTCAAATATATTTATGACTGTTAGCATCACTTGCCTTTGATTGAAATCTTATGCGAACAACATTGTTTTCTGACTCTATTGACCAAACAAAAATATAGCCTTTGATTGTGCTATGTAAAACAAGTTATCAGTTTAGAGAAGTGAAAGGAGTACCTTATATTAAGGCTTCTGCAAGTACCCAACAAAGTGAATGGAACCAGAACAAATGGTCACTTTTAGTGGGTTTAGATGAGAGAATGTGAAAGGCTGGAGAGCTTGGCCTTCTTAATTTGGTCTCACATCTCTAACTTGGTAAAGTCGTTTTCATCATAATAAGAGGTAATAAAAGAGTTTTTTTCTCCTTCAGCAATAGATCCAAAAAAAAAAAAAACTAAGCTATTCACATAAGATTTTAATTTGCCATCAAGATGGCTGCAAGGTTGACAATTTTGCAGTACAATCATGTTTTTTTTCAAAGTATTCCCACGTATATTTAATATATGGTGAGTATTTTTCATTGCTAATACTCAGCTGTGCCATTATTACACTCTAATTTAATTCTTGAGAGAATGTTTTTGCAATTTATGACTGAACTGAAAATGAAAATAAAATATTTCTTTGTGATGACAAGTGAAATTCAGTCAAATTCAAGTCTGGAAGAAAAATGGCACTGCACCACAACGATAAACTTTTAAAGACAATTTCCAACAATGTGATTTATAGTCATAACATTCTAGAATTCTGTCTTTTCCAACAAAGCTTCACAATAATTTGGGGATGGCAGGCCTGGAATGCACATTATTCTCTAAACATGGCATTGCTCACTTGCACGCCACTGTAAATAAAGAAGACACTGCACTGCCTGACATGTAGGGTGCCAGAGGGCAAGTTATCTTGAAATTAACTTCTGTCTAATATGATTAGCAGTTGGTAGCTGCAGGTGACTCAGCACCTCTGACACTCCAGGAAGACCTAATTGCTCCTCTTTGAGAAGAATATGCGGGGACTTTGCCCATAAGAGTTAGACTATTCATAGGAATTCTGAATTTCTCAATTCTCTTCAAGGAAAATAATTTAACAAAAACAATCTCACTACCATACATTCACCACATGGTAGCAGGAATATCCTATAATATTATGTTTAAAAATCGTGATATAAAATTGTATATACAGTATGATCTCAGATTGCTAAGGCATGTACATAGCCAAAGCACTGAGAGTAACAAATCAAATATTAGCCATGGCTTTTCTTTAGGCAGTGAAACTGTCAGAGATTGTCATTTTCTTCTTTGGACCTTTCTGGATTTTCAATTTTCCTTTTAGTTTTAGCATGTAATACATTTTTAAGGAAAAATAATGCACCATTTAGAAATGGTCAATTAGAACTTGTATTCATACTGTTGACTTTTATTTCCAGTGGTTGGTTAAATATTGAAGTTTTCAGTTGGGCATGGTGGCTCACCCCTGTAATCCCAGCAATTTGGGAGGCCCAGGTGGGCAGATTGCTTGAGCCCAGGAGTATGAGACCAACCTAGGCAACATGGTGAAACCCCTTCTCTACATAAAACTACAAAAAATCAGCCAGGTGTGGTGGCACATGCCTGTAGTCCTACCTACTCAGGAGGCTGAGATGGGAGAATCACTTGAGCCCTTGAAGTCGAGGCTGCAGTGAACTGTGATTGTGCCAGTGCACTCTAGCCTGGGCCACAGAGATGTATACGTGTGTGTGTGTGTGTGTGTGTGTGTGTGTGTGTGTATAAAGTTCTTTCTTTAGCCTAACTAAAGAAAAGGAAGATTTAAAAAAAAAAAATTCCCTGGGTTTGTGGGGTGTCAGAGGGCAAGTTATCTCAAAATTAACTTCTGACTAATATGATAATATGTGGGTTGAAGATGCTACAGGGAACTCCTCTCACAAATTCTTCTTGCATTTGATGGTTCTGGTGTCTGTTGATTTAATAGGGAATTTCTGAAATCTGATGAAGTATTTGATCCTAGATTATCTTGAACTCCAAATACTTTCATGATGAAAAATACACTTTACAAAATAGTGGAAGAGTTACTCCCCTCGCCTTTGCTCTCTCATTTATTCAGAAATAAGATTTAGTGTTAGAATTGCTTTCAAGACCAAAGAAGAGAGTAGGAATCACTTCCTAGAGAAGCTCCCAGGAATAGGGAGGCAATATTGAGAGGGTGGCACTGATTATCCTGACCACTGTCTCTCTCTATATATGGGTCCTGTTGCACTATGGTCCACAGGATCACCTAGGCTCCATCCCCAACCTGCTGAATCAGAATGTCTAAAGGTTAGATCAGTAATATGCAGTGTTAGATAAATATCTCAGGCCAGTCTAATGCAAACTAAAGTATGACAGCTATTATACTAATTCAGGAAGTTTTTGTTATCTATATTATTGTAGCAACTATGGGCGGGATCACCTTTTATGATGTCACATCCACAGCTAGGAAGATGTAAAAGCTTATGCTGGGTCTAACCCACAGACCCTGGCTGGACAGATGAACAAATGCACTCAGACACAGGTATCCAGTGAAAGAGCAGGCTAGGGGACTGGGCCACTCACAGAAAGAGTTGTAGCAGCCACGGCCTTGACAAGCCAGTGCTGTGCTGCCGGCATTTATTCAGTACAGATTTAATGACAAAGGCCTTGAGTCAACACATTTGTGGGTAATTAATATGGTAGCACCCTCCCCCTCACCCAAAGAGAAAGCAGTCCTGCACTTGGATGATTAAAGGCCAGATTCTGAGGCCTAAGAAAACTAACTTATCTAGATCAGTTTCTTTACATCCCTTTGTTATCTAACCTAAACTTTCAGGCACTGGATAAGAGAATCTGGCTGCCTTCAGCCATATCCTTTTCTGAAGCTTTTGTAAAACCTCCCGGCCTTCCAAGAAGGTTTGCATCTTTCTACAATTTTTCCCACCACCCTGACCAATCTACAAGCTTATTTTGGAGTCATCATTTATTGTTACCCATTTTTTCTGTATTTATGATAATGACCTATTGGGTCAAGGAATAGAGAGAATAGAATTTGCTCTCATTCGCTTAGGTAAGAAGATGGAGATAATTTTTCTTACTCATATCCTAGTTGAGTGGCCCTTTCCTTACAACACACTTACGAAGAAATGCTGTAGAATTTTTATTTATTCACTCAAGAAAAAAATTTCTGAGCATGCTTTATGTGCTTCCTCTTCACTTTGCTAGCTACAGAAAAGGCAGCAGTGAATAAGACATGGCACCTACCTCGTTTAGTTTCCTATTGCTTGTGTAACAAATTACCACTAAGAGTAGCTTAAAACAACACAAATATATTACTAGAAATGTATGGAAATTTGAAGTCCAAAAGTGGTTCTCACTGGACTAAAATCACAGTGTCAATAGGTCTGTGGTCCTTTCTGGAGTTCCTAGGGGAAAATTGGTTTTCTTGCATTTTTTTCAGCTTCCAAAGTTAGCCTGCATTTCTTGGTCCATGGCTCACTTCCTCCATCTTCAAGGCCAACAAAGTTTCATCTCTCTGACAATTCTTGCGTTATCATGTCTCCATCTTACCACAGTCAAAAAGGGTCCTCCAATTTTAAGGGCCCATGTGATTAGTTGGGATCATCTAGATAATTCCGGATAATTTCTCTCTCTTAAGGTCCTTAACTTTAATCACAGAGGCAGAATTCCTTTTGCCATGTAAGGTAACATTGATTAGGATTAGGATGTGGACCTCCTTGTGAAGGCATTATTCTGCCTACCATACTACTCAAAGCTCAGTTCTGGCATAGAGAAAAAAACATACAAATAATCACAGATTAATGTGCTGCATGCCATAATGATGACATGTGCAATCTCCCATGGCAGCATAAAAGAACGAACCACAAATTTGGGCAGGGAGTAGACCGGGTAGGTTTCTCAAAGAAGGTGGTGCTTAAGCTGAGGTTTGATGGCTGATTAAGGAAAGAGAAAATGACAAGGAGTGTTACACTTAAGATTTAAACCACAGCTCCATCACATATGAGCTATGTGATCGTCGACAACTTTATTCTGAACCCAGTATCCTCAGTTATATTTATAGAGTGAATTATTTTTTCCTTATAGGTTGTTGTATCTATTAAATTAGTTAAAGGTGATGAAAGTGCTCTTTGCAAGCTGTGATTTCCAGTAAATGGAGAGTTCTGTTCATTTGTGTGGCTTCTTATGAGGTAAGGTAACTGGATATTGCAAATAAAAATAAAAGTAAGCCAGTTACATTTGAATTTCCACAAACAGTGAATAACTTTTGGTATAAGTATCCTTCGTGCAATATTTGAGATATACTAAAACATTATTTACTGTTCATATAAATTATGATTATTGAAAATTCATTTATTCATTTTTAATTGACAATTATGTATATTGATGGGTTATACAGTGATGTTTTGATCTATGTATACATTATAGAGTCAATTAAGCTAATTAACATAAATTTAACTGAACAGCTCACATTTTATTTAGCAACCCTTTTAAACATTTTATTTAAAATTGACAAATAAAATTATATATTTATCATTTACAGAAAGACAAACACTGCATGATCTCACTTATATGTGGAATGTGAAAAAGTTGGTTTAATAGAAGCAGAGAGTAGAACGGTGGTTACCAGGGACTCAGGTGGTTGTAGTGGGTGGGGGCTGGCAGCATGTTATTAAAGGTATACAAAATTGTAGTTACATAGAAGGAATACGTTTAAGAGATCTATTGTAAATACGTTGAGTATGGTTAAAAAAGCATTGTATTCACCAACCCTTTAAATGAGGTTGGAAGTACTTTGTGCTATTGAGAGGGCATTTTCCAGTTATGCTTAGTCCTTTTTGAAAAAACAAATCTAGGAAACCCTCTTTGTTATGCAAGAGAGAAACCATTTAAACTAAAGCAGCGTGAGAATGTGTAAGGAACACTGGTTTTAGGGTATAAAGGTCATGAACGCATTCTACAGAAATAAGAAATGACATCAGGGCAAATGCTTCTACTTCTCCAAGTTGGAGATGGTGTAGTGGAGAGTAGATTATGGCTTTTGGAGTAAGAGAGCCCTGGGTTTCAAATTCAGCTTACACCTTTAGAAACTGAGAGGCACCGGATAAATACCTAACCTCTGAGCCTTAATTTTCCTGTCTATAAAATTGAGATAATCATGTACTCTACTTCACACAGCTATTTTAAGTATTAAATGAAGTCATTTAGGTAAAGAACTTTAGCATAGTGCCTGTGAATCACACTGCACTAAAATATCAATATAACAAAAAGTACTGAAGAACTTTATTTTTTTTAATTTATTTTTATGTTTTTGAGACGGAGTTTCGCTCTGTCGCCCAGGCTGGAGTGCAGTCAAGTCCGCCTCGGTTCAGCCTTCTCCTGCCTCATCCTCCAGTGTGTGGGATACAGGGCCCCTTATTATTATTTATTTTTTATTTTTAGTAGAGACAGGGTTTCACCGTGTTCGCCAGGATGGTCTCAATCTCCTGACCTCATGATCCACCCACCTCGGCCTCCCAAAGTGCTGGGATTACAGGCATGAGCCATCGCACCTGGCCGAAGAACTTTATATTCTTATGACAGAATTTGGACTGTAGCTAACTTTCAATTTACAAACAATAATGTCTCTAATATTGCTGTGAGATGTAAAGACCTCATCATTCCCCCATTATATGAATTCTCTTTGGGCTAGGGATTTGGATGGTCCTAGGAAAAAAAAAAAAAATAGGGAAACACACAGTACTTACCCTCACAGAGCTCCGTTTAGATGGAGTTTCAGATAAAAGAACAGTTGTACTGAATATTAAAACTTGTCATCATTTTTACCCTGTTCTCTGTACTCTCCCCTGAAGTGCAGGAACTGGAAGCCTGGGAACTCCATTACCCACACTTCCTCAGAAGGTTTCAAAATACAGCTTAGGTTTTGCCAATGCAAACCCCAATTTGGCATTTGTATGGCAGAAGAGAAGCAGAAGCAATACTGTTTTATCTCTGGGAACACCAGGCAGATACCTAGGCCTAGACAAAGTTGAGATTTTGCAGCAGGCTTTAGGTATTTCTTCAGAAGTAACCTACTTTAAAGCTGCATTGCAGTTGTGGCCGTATTTACTGGTTCCTTGTTACTTCATGACCTTGGAGCAAAGTTGGAAAAGTTTATGAGGAAGAAACAGGAACTTCTTAAACTCTGAAATCTAGAAGCGAAGCTGAAGTCTAGTAACAGCCTCCTTGGCTTTTTTTCTCCTCAAGCTCTTCCAATTGATTTGTAAGCACCTAATTTCTTTTGTTAAATACCTTTCTTCTTGAATTACTTGCAATGATGCCTGTTTTCCTGGTAAACCCTGAATGATTGCAAAAGGTGACTGCAAAAGTGACACGATTGCAAAAGGTGATCTGGAAACATATAATATTGGAACCTAATAGATATTTTAGGGCACAAGGAAGTTTAATTGGAAGCAAGATACAGGTCATGAGAGGACATAGCTCAGTATGTCTTTATCTAGAGACGAAGGGGAAGAGTGGTGAAAAATTAGGCTAGAGAGGTGGGGAAGGTAGACAGTGATGAGATTGCAAAGGGTTCTGTAAGAAAGTGAACTACTGCATGGTGGTAGAGCAAGTGAGATTGAAGGCATATGAAGAGGGATGATGTAATCATATCTAAGACAAAAATATTCCAGCTTCTGTGTAGAGAGTGGTCTGTATAGTCTAACAACAGAAACAGAACCAGTTAGAAAAGTATAGTGGCAAATCAGGTGAGAAAAGACAGTACCTCGGACTACAAACATAGAAATAAGGCTGAGGAAAGTGGACAAATTCAAGATATAGTTTTCCTCTAGAACTGACAAGACTTGTTAATAGATAAAATGTCATTGGTGAGGGAGATGAAGGAGTCTAGAATAATATCTATGTTTTTGGCTTTAACAACTGGATAGATAGAGGTGTCTTATACTAAAATGTGCATGTCTAGGGACATATACCATTTAGAGAAGAAAAATTCAGACTTTACTGTTGGACATAGTAAAGGGGAAGTGCTTTTGAAGCATCCAATTGGAGATAACCAACCAGCAGTTGGAAACAGAGGTCTAGACAAACACAGTCATGGGTATCTAAGAGGATAGACATCTAAATTCAGGAGACTCATTGGCATTTAGATGATAAATAAAATGCATTGGCTATGAGAGATAACCTGGGGAGGTGTAAAGTAAGAACTAAAAGTTTAGGACAAATGTCTGAAGAACTTCAAACTTAGGGGTTTCAAAAAAGGGTATGGTCAACTGTGATAAAAGCTGTACAAATATCAGGTATAATAAGATCTAAAGAGGACCCAGTGGATTAATCAATATGCACATTATTACCTTAACACAAGTTTTATATATGTATATGTATTAGTGATCTATGATCAGTCATCTTTGATGTTACTATTATAATTGTTGAGATGCCATGAACTGTCCCCATATAAGACGGCAAACTTAACTGATAAATGTATGTGTTCTGACTTCTCCACCCACCAGCCATTCTGCTGCATCTCTCCCCCTCCTAAGGCCTCCCTATTCCCTAAGTTACAACTATATCAAAATTAGGCCAATTGATAACCCTACAATGGCATTCCAAGTGTTCAACTGAAAGGAAGAGTAATCTATCTCACTTTAAATCAAAAGCTAGAAAAAAAAATGAACTTAGAAAAAACATGTTGAAATCCAAGATAGGTGAAAAGCTATGTGTCTTGTGTCAATCAGTTAGCCAAGTTCCAAATGCCAAAGAAAAGTTCTTGAAGGAAAGTAAAAGTGCTACTCCAATGAATACACTGATGATAAGAAAAAGAAACAGGCTATTGTTGATATGGAAAAAGTTTCAGTGGTCTTCACAGACAATCAAATGTGTCACAACATTTCTTTAAGCTAAAACCTAATTCAAAAAAAAAAAAAAAGATCCCAACTCTCCTCATTTTTATGAGGCCTGGTAGTTGACAAAACTGCAGAAGAAATGTTTGAAGCTAGCAGAGGCTGGTTCATGAGGTTTAAGGAAAGAAACCATCTTCATAACATAAAAGTGCAAGGTGAAGCAGCAAGTGCTGATGGAGAAGCTGCAGCAAGTTATCCAGAAAATCTTGCTAAGACGATTCACAGAGCTAGCTAGACTAAACAGCAGATTTTCAATGTAGACTAAACAGCCTTACATTGGAAGAAGATGCCATCTAGGATTTTCATAGCTAGAGAGATAAATCAATGTCTGGCTTCAAAGCTTCAAAGGACAGGCTGTCTTATTAGGAGCTAATGGAGCTGGTAACTTTAAGCTGAAGTCAATGCTTATTTACCTTTCTGAAAATCCTATGGACCTTAAGAGTTATGCTAAATCTACTCTGCCTTTGCTCTATAAATTGAACAAAGCTTGGATAACAACACATCTGTTCACAGCATGGTTTACTGAATATTTTAGTCCCACTGTTGAATCCGACAGCTCAGAAAAAAAAGGTTCCTTTCCAAATATTACTATTTTTTTCTATTTTCATATATATATATATTTTTTATTCTACTTTAAATTCTAGGGTACACGTGCACAATGTGCAGGTTTGTTGCAAAATATCACTATTGACAATGCATGTAGTCGCCAAGAGCTCTGATGGTGATGTATAAGAAGATTAATCTGTTTTCATGCCTGCTAACATAACCATTCTTAAGTCCACAAATCAATGAGGTAATTTCTAATTTTGAGTCTTAATATTTAAGAAATACATTTGGTAAGGCTATAGCTGCCATAGATGGTGATTATTCTGATGAATCTGGGCAGAGTAAGTTGAAAACCTTCCAGAAATGATTCAACATTCTAGACGATTCATGATTAATGGGAAGAGGTCAAATATCAATGTTAACAGGAGTTTGGAAGAAGTTGATTCCAACTCTTACAGATGACTTTAAGGGGGTCAAGACTCCAGTGGAGGAAGTAAGAGCAGATGTGATAGAAGTAGCAAGAGAACTACAAGTGGAACCTGAAGACGTGACTTAATTGTTGCAATCTCTTTTAATATCTTTTTTAATTTTTAATTTTTGCGAGTATATAGTAGGTATATATTTATAGGGTACATGAGATATTTTGGTTTGTAACACAAAGGATAAATGCTGCAAGCTCTTGATAAAACTTAAACAGATGAGGACCTGCTTCTTATTGATGAGCAAAGAAATTAGTTTCTTGAGATTGAATTAATTCTCAGTGAAGGTGCTATAACCATTACAATGATAATAGAGGATTCCAAATATCATATAAACTTAGTTGATAATATAGTGGCAGGGTTTGAGAGTATTGACTCCAATATTAAAAGAAGTTCTACTTTCAGTAAAATGTTATCAAACAGCATTGCATGCTACAGAAAAGTCTTTTAGGAAAGAAGAGTGAATGGATATGGCAAACTTCATTGATGTCTTATTTTCAGAAATTGCTATAGCCACGCAACCTTAGTAACCACCACCCTGATTTGTCAGCAGACATAAACATTAAGGCAAGACCCTCCACCAGCAAATTGCTGAAGGCTCAGATAATTGTTAGCATTTTTTAGAAACAAAGCATTATTATGTAAGGTATGTACATTTTTTGACATAATAGCACTTCACACTTAATAGACTATAGTCTATTATAACTATATTCTATGTGACTCACATTATTATATTTTCTTTATTGCAGTGGTCTGGAACCTAACCTGCAATATCTCTGAGCTATGCCTGTATCTCTCTTAATCCGTAATCTAAGCAGGGCCATCTTTTTTTTTTTTTTTTTTTTTTTTGAGATTCCTATTTATATGGAGATATAAGGTGATATACAAAAGAAGTTTCTAACAACCATGTTTGGCACCATCTTTGCCAATGGGGAAAGGGAAGAGGGTCTAGCTTCCCTGATACTGAAAATATTGGAATAGAAAAGTTACCTGTGAAAGGGAGAAAGGCACAATGCTGATTCTTTCACCTGAGCAAATAGATTAAGCCATGGCTAAAGAAAATATCTGGACTTTTCAATTCCATGATACATTAAATTAATTTATTCTCTCAATTTAGTTTTCTGTCACAAACTAAAGGACCCTGATATGGTTTGGCTCTGTATCCCCACCCAAATTTCATTTCAAATTGTAATCCCTGTGTGTGGAGGGAGGGACCTGATGGGAGGTGGTTAGATCATGGTGGAGGCTTCCCCCATGCTGTTTTTATGATAGTGAGCGAGTTCTCACAAGATACGATGGTTTAAAAGTGTTTGGCAGCTCCCCCCTTGCTCTCCCTCTCTCCTGAGGCCTTGTGAAGAAGGTGCTTGCTTCTCACTTGCTTTCCACCATGATGGTAAATTTCCTGAGGCCTCTCCAACCATATGTAACTGTGAGTCAATTAAACATTTTTCATTTATAAATTACCCAGTCTCAGGTAGTTCTTTACAGTAGTGTGAAAATGGACTAATACAGACCCCAACTACAAAGCAATATGAAGTACATAGAATTTACATCTGGCTGGCTGAATTATAGCCATTACTAGAGTAGTAATGGCAACAATGGTGTAAAAACACAAATTTTTTTGTTGCTATGCTTTTGTTTTTGTTTTTGTATATTGTCACAGAGAAAAAAGAAGGCAAGTAGATTCCTTGATCCAGAGACAATGCAAAGAAGGCACAGAAAAAGAATTGAAGATGCTTTCCTGCTGTTCTAGCCAGATTTTAATGACAATGTAACAAGCATGTCTTGCTGGTGGGCAAGATATAAAGGTATACTATTTATGGAGAAATAAACTTCTTTCGGGCTATGGTGAACTGTAAATGAACCAATATAATGAACATACTAGCACACTAAAGAAATACTGCATTTGATATGATCAGGCAAATGTCAAAGTTAAAAAAGATAATTGAAACAGAAAATATCATGTAAATAATTATAAAACTCAACCAGTAGGGTAAAGGTTGATTGGCACAATGCAAATTATCCTAGAAAGAGGCTAAATACAGTAGTAAAATGGAGCAGCAGGAGTGCTCAAACTCTGAATATGAAGGAAACAGGTACACCTGAAAGATAGTATCAAAGATAAATGAGTGGTGGAGCAGTGGGTCTATGTGTGCTCGTCGTTTATCAACACTGGTCTCGGTGGGGTCCAGGTGCAAGCTGAGTCAGATAATAAAATCTAACTGTTGTCTGAAACTCTCTTCAAATGGTATAGGGATCACACTGTTAGTTCCCTTCTATTGTATGGCTGTCATTACAATGACATTTATATATTTTTCCATTCTCAAATCATCTAAGAAGCCTGTAAAGAATCAGAACATTATTTCACTATTACAGAAATTAAACTCTGACAAGATGAGTACTGATTAGTGGGATACTAGAATTTCACTACAGCCACCACATTATTTCTTCTATAAAATGTTCTTCCTTTAAATGCCTGCCTCTTTGTTGGTCCAGTTTCTGCAGTAAATAATCTGCAAGAAACTTATTTTGTCTTTATTCATCAATTTGTTAGATTGCCTTTCAGCTCTGTTTTTAGGTAAAATCTATAGATGTTGAACTGAAAAGTTTCTAGGAATACCTAGGGACAATTGCACTAGCAGGACAGGAAACCAGAAACTCAATTCTAAGGAAGGCCACTCCTTTTTATCTTCTTACTAATTAATATAGAGCTCCTGAGTGTAGCAATACTTCAAAAGCACTGTTAGGTCAACCGAAACCCCTTCATCTCAGCTCCTCCTTGATAGTGCTCACCTCTTCAAAACTTTGTCATTGATATTGTCAAAAATTATCTGTCCAGTTCCTAAATGAGCATGAAATTTTGGTGCACATAAGAGCAGCTGTCTTTACTCCAAAAATGCTTTTCTTTGTGATAATGGAAACTAGCATAATCTTTCCTGATTATTTTTCAGATTTAACATCAATTCATTGATATGTCTAGTAGTATGTGCCAAGTGTTTTTTAATAATCAAGTAACGAATATTTATTGAATGCTTATGATGGGTCCTTGTGCTATATAATATTTTGCAGAGATTATTTCATTGAATCTTCACTAAAGATCCCCTGAGATAGTTATTATAATAATTCCAAGGCCTTTTCCAGAAAATGAAAACTGTAAAGGATAACTGCTTGTCACATAGTTAGCATTGGTAGGCCTAAGATTACTAAACTAAAATCCTTTCTTCTTTTCAATGTACCACACTACCTACCTAGAAATTTGGGGGATGTTTTCTAATATATGTGTTGAGAGCATTCTAGGACTCAGGGAGAATAGGTGGTAGTCAATAAATCCGTCCTGACACTATGAGTCCTTTTGTCTCCAGATCTCTTACCCACTCCACAAATGAGAAACTGACAATCTCATTTCACTACAAGTGCCCTAGTGTCACCACCATAGTCTTGACATAATAACTTCTTTCTTGGATTGTTGTGATTACCTTGTAATTGACATCTTTGTCCCCATTTCCTTATTCTTTAAATTCATCAATGTCATACTTCCAAATTAATCTTTCTTAAATAATGCTTTGCTTAATCTGCTAAGATTAAAGGCCAAGTCCTTAGAACTATGCAAACCTAAAACTGGGTTCATCCCTAAATAAGCTAAATATAAAATTATACCAGTTTTTAAAAAGGAAGATATATATTTCTTACTAACATAAGATAAATCAGTTATGTGAATATCTGTCACATAAAATGAAATGCAGGGACAATACGGTGACCACAAAATTCACCAGGACCCAGGAACTTTCCAAGTCAACATTTTACCATCAGTAGATGTGATGGTTAATTTTATGTGTCGAAGTGACAGGGACATGGGCTTCCCAAATTAAACAATGTTTCTGGGTGTGCCTGTGAGAATGTTTTCTAACAAGGTAGTACTTGAATTGATGGGCTCTGCAAAGTAGATTTCCCTCTACAAGGTGGGCAAGCATCATCAAATCTATCAGGGGCCTGAATAGAACAAAAAACAGAAGAAAAGAGCATTCATCTCCTTCCTCCCAGCCTGCTTGAAATGGAACATTGGTCTTCTCCTGCCTTTGTACTGGGATTTACACCATTGACTTCCTTAGGTCTCAGGCCTTTGGACTTGGAGTAGAATTACACAACAAGCTTTCCTTGTTCTCAGGCTTGCAGATGGCAGACAATAAAACTTTTCAGCTTTTATAATTGCATGAGCCCATTGTTTTTGTTTCTCTGGAGAACCCTGACTAATACAATAAGGTATGGCCTATGTTCTCATGGTCCAACATGGCTACCAGAGCTACAGTCATCGTATTCAACTTTAACACTGCAAGATGACAGAAAGAAAAAAGGTATCACCTCAAGTTTAAACAAGCTTAAAAAAAAGTAACACAGCACTAGTGCTTCTGTTTCGTTGACATACGTTTAGGAACAAAAATTTGATCACTACAAGCTTATTTGTCAGCGTGGATATGCACTCTTTCAGCTGTGGAGTGGTGTGCCTCAATAAAAGGCAAGATTCTTGTTATTGAGGAAGAAGTTATAAACAGATACTGGAAGACAAACAGCAGTCTCTATGGATATTCCATAAAGTCTTCATGACTGGTCCTTGCCTACCTCTCCTACCTCAAGTCAAATTTTAAAATATGGAAAAATCGTTTCTAAAATATTTACAGAGTTCTTAGGATTGCTGGTACTAAGATATTGAAAAGGAAAATGCTCAAAATAAATGTGCAGCCATTAAAAACAAAATTCTGACACTGCTATAGTAAATTATCATGAGAATGAATAAAAGAGTGAACAAAGAGCATAAAGCTGCAAATTGAGCCCCCTGAAGACTGTCCTCTAATGGGTTAGAATTGTGAGAGAACAAAAAATGGAAGTGAGTCCTGCGTAACTAAAAGTACACCCAGAAAATAAGTCCAAACCTACAATAGTGTTGACAAAAGACTCTAAAATGCCATTTAAATTTACATTCAGGGAAACAGAATAAAGAGTGTACTTGATCTCTACTGGAAGTGTTCTCAAATTTTATTCTTTTCTGTTATCTCAACAAAAGTAGTTTTTAGGCAGGAAACAATGAAGAACATTTTATTTAAGAAAGGATTTAAGGTCAAACAAAGGGAAGGCATTATAAGAGAAAAACCTAAGATGGTTCAATGTTCTCTCATTAAAAAAGGTATTTGGCTTGTAGTCCTTTAAATAATTTCTTGGAACATTCTATAACTGAGGAGTTCTTTAGATTCTTGTTCTTGTATTTCAGGGGGTGCCATCCTATACCATCATACATCTCTCCACAGCCACTGGCTTTGTTCTGGTATAACTTTTGCTACCACAGATCCCCACATGGAAGTCAAGTCATCATGAACTAGAGATTATAGATTTGTTATCATTTAGCAAAGAGAAGTGGATTGAAAAGCACTCATCTTTTTTGGTTAAAAGAGAGTAAACTGGCCAGGTGTGGTAGCTCATGCCTGTAATCCCAACACTTTGGGAGGCCGAGGTGGGTGGATCACCTGAGGTCGGGGAGTCCGAGACTACCCTGACTAACGTGGTGAAACCCCGTCACTACTAAAAATACAAAATTAGCTGGGTGTGGTGGCGCATGCCTGTAATCCCAGCTACTCGGGAGGCTGAGGCAGGAGAATCACTTGAACCCAGGAGGCGGAGGTTGCAGTGAGCTGAGATCGTGCCATTGCACTCCAGCCTGAGCAACAAGAGGAAACTCCATCGCAAAAAAAAAAAAAGAGAGAGAGAAAGTAAACCTACCAGTCTCCACTCTGCCCCACCATTTACCTCTTGGCCCAGAGATTCAAGCTCTATAATAGTGAGGGATCCATAGCAAGAACTATGATTGATCTTAAGATTTGTAATATCTTAGAGTGAGAA
Source organism: Hylobates moloch (assembly GCF_009828535.3). Classification (NCBI taxonomy): domain Eukaryota; kingdom Metazoa; phylum Chordata; class Mammalia; order Primates; family Hylobatidae; genus Hylobates; species Hylobates moloch. The sequence goes on from NW_026652282.1 coordinate 123,222,853, forward strand.
CGTAGGGTGGGTTGAAGTTCATAAGAATATAATGATGAAAGGAAACAATCAAAGGCCTTCATCAGAGTAATGATGCTGAGGACTGTGATTAACCCAGCACTCTGACTCTACTGTTCATTTAAAATGTGTTTGTGCAAATACAGCTGAAAGCACTAGTAAAGAGAAAATGCGTGAGTTATGGACAATACAATGCAAACAAATCAATAAAAAAGAATAAAAGGAAGTAGAGTAAGATGAAGTCAGGGAGAAGTACAATGCATGGTATAGATCAGTTCTCAATAAATGTTAGCTATTACCACATATGTGAAGTAGACGTTACTGTGTTTTTTTTAATGTAGAACCTAAAGAATATACATATTGATGTATGTTTTTGAAAAATAGTAGAACTGAGAAAAATAAAAATACCATCTAAATCTCTAAAGAAAAATTCAAAGAAACATAGTCCTTGTAAGAAAAGCCAAGAGTAGAATGATGGTTCCTAGATGTTGGGGGAAGAGGTGTATGGGGAAAGGGAAGATGTTTATCAAGGGGTACAAAGTTTAAGTTAGACAGGAGGGGTAATATTTAGTAATTTATTGCAAAGAATTTTGACTATAATTCTTGACTATAATGCCTTATATATTTCAAAATTGCTAAGGAAATAGATTTTAAATGTTTTCAATACAAAAGTTTATCGTAAGTACGTGTAGTGATTAATTTGTTAATTAGGCAGATTTAATCATTCCACATTATAAAGATATAGCAAAACATCACATTATACCCCACATATATACAGTTATTACTTATGAATTTTATAACTGTATATATAAATTAAAAATAAAATTAAAAAAAGAAAAAAGAGAAGCATACAAACAGAATGTCTAAAACCATATAAGTCAAGTGACGGTAATCAATGCTGGACCAGTGGGGCAATGTATGGTTAGTTTCTTGGGCATTTCACTTTTAATCTCTGTATTCTCCAAAGCCACCACAATCTACACAGCCCTAATATCAATAACAAACATAATATTTGCATGAATATTTGATGTTCTCTAATCTCATATAAGGTGTCAATGAATATCTTTAGAAGACTTTGCCTTTTTATTGATTAGTAAGCAACTGAAAAAAACAAATCTGTGTCTTACTAAGTTAACATCACTTTAAGATAAGTGCTCCAGCCTTTTCTTACAACTAGACACTGCCCGTGAGGCTTAGAATCTATTTATACCAAAATTCTGGAACAGCAAAAATGTTATTAAATGATGTTATTAAAATTCAAAGACTCATATTTAGATAAAATGTAGAATTCAACACTACATCATTTAAAAAATACAAATCCAACCCAAAAGAAAAATAACATTTTGAGTTAAAGAACAGGCAAACATTTACCAAGCAAAACAGAAATATAATAAGAGCAGGAATAACAATATAAATTGAAAACTAAGTAAATTTCATGGCAAAAATAAATGAGATGAGAATCACTTTTGGTACCGGCAGGAAATCCATACAGATCTGCAGCAACCTCAATTCCTGCCTCTTCAGAAGAAAGATTCGAGTGAGGAGCATAAAGCAGAAGGAGAGACCTAGGCAGGTTTTAGAGCAGAAGTGAAAGTTTATTAAAAAGCTTTAGAACAGGCCGGGCGCGGTGGCTCACGCTTGTAATCCCAGCACTTTGGGAGGCCGAGGCGGGCGGAGCACGAGGTCAGGAGATCAAGACCACGGAGCAACCCCATCTCTACTAAAAATACAAAAAAAAAAAA
>NW_026652282.1:123224601-123245591 GCF_009828535.3 Hylobates moloch
GGAAGGATGGAAAGTACACTTGGAAGAGTGGCAAAGCAGGTGACGTGAGAAATCAAGTGTGCAGTTTGACCTTTAGACTTGAGGTTTTACCTGTTGGCGTGTTTTTAGGTTCTGCGTCCCGTCCTCCCTGATGCTTCCCTTGGGGTGGGGTGTCTGCATGCACAGTGGCCTGCCAGCGCTTGGGAGGGGAGTACGCACGGTACGCACAGTGTTTACTGGAGTTGTAGGCATGCTCACTTGAGGTATCCTTCCTTTAGCCAAATGTCCGTAGGAGGTCATATACCAGTTAAACTAGGCCCTTTTGCCTCTTAATGCGCATGTGTGAGCCCAATTGCCCAACTCCTGAGAGCTTATCAAGAAACTACTGATCAACAGTTTCAGGTTTTTCCTATCTATAGGGAGACAGCCCGTCCCTGGTGCCAGCTGCAATCAAGTATTATTTTAGAGAGTCAGTTAACAACCACCTGACCATCACCTGATAGCCTGACATTCCTGGTTGGAGTGGGGGGTGGAGCTTCTCCTGCCTTGTTCCTGCCTGACTAGCTATCTACTTTAACATTTTTAACGACAAAGGTAAGAAATTTTCCTTTAAATATAGGTTTTCTGCATCCCATAGGCCTGAACAGGAAGATGTATGGTTACCCTCTTGACACAAGGATGATTTAGGTGAGTGTCCCTTTACATTTCCAAGTATTTTGGATATCACTTAAATTTGTGTTAATAATTTTTGTTCAATAGTATTTCAGTGAGAAAATGTTCTTATTCACATTCTGCGTTTATGAAGTTACCAATCAAATGCAACTTTACTTAGTTACTTATACTATCTCTTTGTAGAGTACACAGTTTGATATAGACCCATTCCCTCAATCATATTAGCTACGTAATTCAGATTCTCAATGCGTTTGTTTGGCTATTCAATTGTTCAAAAACTAAGACAAATTAATGTTTCCCTAAACAATGGTATTTCTGTAAGATTTTTCTTTTATTTCTAAGTGATTTTGCATTGTATTTTTTCTGGCTATAGTGGGCTTATTCATTTATTTTCTGTGAATACAAATCCTTCTATGTTATTTCTGTAAGATTTTCTTTTGTTCCTAAGTGATTCTGCATAGTTTTTTTTTTCTGACTATAGTGGGCTTATTTATTTGTTTATTTTCTGTGACTACAAATCCTTCTTTGTTATTTCTTCATGATAAAGTGCTCCACACACAAAGAGCATGAGGTCTGGGAAACACTGAGAGGAAACATGCTGTGATCCAGGCAGGCATATAGCATGAGTAAGGTCCAAACTGAGGGAACAGACATGTCTGCAATCGTCCAAGAAAACATCTTTAAAGCATCTACCAGCCTCTATTGTGTGGAAAAGCTGGATATATAGAACAAAGTGGACTGCAGTGAGTCTGGTTGCAGGTAGAAGAATGGGGTAGAAGTGACTGTTGAAAATAAGAGCCTCTATCACAGTGGTAACAGAGTACTAGTTGGACATAAGCCTGTCTTTTAATTTACTTTAAAATACTTCTACGTATCTGTGATACAGCATATATTTGTTTGTTAATTTAAGTTATACTTTGGGTGCCGTCAGGAACCCTAAATAAAAATCCCCTTACGAGAGACTGCTCAGATACCATTCTAATCAGAAAGGCATATTCCACACAAGGCTAGTAAAGCACTTCTGGTAACTTAATCTCTGATCAACACCCGAGGCATGATGAATTAACATAATAGAGATTAAAAATGGGCTTTCATTATTAAAATTAGTTGCATTCAGGATATGACGATTGAAAATAATAGTTTATAGATTATGCGTACATATTCATGAGCTGAGTTTAAGAATCTAAGGACGTCTGTGGCTTCTCCAGCAGTGATTCTGTCTGGTCCTGGCCCCAGGTCCTAGTGGGGTTTCATCAAACAAATTATTTCACCTTCTGGGACCCAGTAACACCATTTACTTACTCTTTTGGCCCTTCAGCCCAAGAGGTTAGTGACCTCTTTCTTACTAATCACTGGATTGTCTATCTAATTTGGCATTTCAGCTATTTTATCATCTGTGTAACCAAATCTCTGCATTAAAACATCTTAGTTTAAGTAGCTACAGTGCTTTCTGTTTTCCTAAGTGGACTTTTCCTCTACAGTAAAGTTGCATCTGCCTCCAGTGAACCATTTAGGCAAGGTATAGTCAGAGCATATAAAAGCACAGCTACTTGGGATTTCACTGGGCTCTTAAATCAGGTGGTATCAAGTGATTTGTACGTGCTTGGTAGTAAGTGTTTGTTTAAAAAATATGGGTGTATTGGCAGAATGTGGTTTAATGTAAGCTTCCATTATAATCTGAAGGTTTTGGGGTGATAGCTAACCCTAACTTACTTCTAAATACTGCTAGACATTGTTATCCACCAGAAAATAGCCTAAGGGGTATACATAAATAAACTGGCTTGAGTTGGTTGACAAAGTGGGTTATCAAAGCAAGGACACAGTGACGTTGGAACCAGACACTTACCTGTGACTCTCTGAATTTTCTCTAAATAGAAACAGCCTGGAATGAGAATAAGCTTGAGAGTGGGACCAAATGACCTCAGCTGTTGAGTGTAGAAGGATTCAGGCAGAAAACAAGGAAATCATCATATCTGCAATCTCTGTTTAAGTCAATAGCATGGTGTAGCTGCCACAAGATTAATAGGAACTTATTTTCCAGAACGAGGCATATAATAGTCACATTCAATTTTGCCCTAGTGAGGTAGGTTACTTTGTGTGTATTGTGCTCAGTTGTAGGTGTTATGGACTAAAGCAAATAGAGACAAACTGGAGTTTACCCAGAGAAAAATATCCTGACTGTGGAGGGCTTTTGAAATTCTGTTGTATTCAGGACTGGCTACATCATTTATGAGACCAGTGAAAAGTGCAAATTTGGGGCCTCGTGTTCAAACATTGTCACAAATTTCAAGATGGTGGTGTCAGAGCATTAAATCAAGCATGAAGTGTTTCTGAGCATGGGTCCCCATGGGACTGCTTAAGTGATATGCCTATGAGGCTAGCCCAGATTATATGAGGAATAAACTGTTGACCTTGGAGATGAGTTTGAAACATAAAGGGGAGCAGAGAGGAGGGCATTGGATTGATCTTCAGCTGTGTGTAAAATTGCCATATCAAATAGGAAGGTGTTAGATCAAGTTACGGAGAAGTAAATCTTGTCCTAACATAAGAACATTCTTCAAAATTAAAGTCTTGCAACAATGAATTCCTTGTAAGAACACTGAGCACTCTACCATTTCTTCTTAGGCCTGGTGCTGCATAAGAAATTATTATGGGTAGTTTGTTTAAAATAATACACATTATTAATCCTGAACCAGATTGAAAGGGGCCCACCAGGCAGCTACCTGAGGCGTCAATATATAAGGGACACACTTAGGTATTAGAACATCACATGGACTGTAAAGAGATGGAGAGAGTTATGTTTACCACCACTTTCCTGAGACAGACTGCTTTGTGTAGTTAAAAACAAACAAACAAACAAAAAACAACAACTATGCTTTGGTATGCTTTTTGAAATAGGTGGGTTAGTACTCAATGGGCCATCTTCAAGTATCAATAGCTGGTCACTTAAGCTTTCTTTGGATGATAGTCAACTAGCTGCCGAACTTCCATTTAGATGAATGGGAAATGCAGTTTGGGGATTAGGGCAAATGTTCTTGGGCTAATCCTAAAAAATCAGACATCCTTCGCTTTTCTCCATGTTCTACTATAAATCTTTGAAGACATACAAAATACCAGTTTTAAGGGATAAAATTTTATTAGCCTACAAAGTACCCCACTTGGCGATCTTTGGCTTTGCCTTGGCCTCACCTTAAATGATTGATCCAGTAGGTCTAAAATGGTCCGTCCATAAGAATATGATTTTAACAAGCTCTCCAAAAGTATATGGTGGACAGCAAGTGTTGAAAATTACTGCTGTTTGTATACATGCAGCCCCTGAAAAGGTATACATGCGGCCCCTGATAAACCACATTTTCAGGACTTAGTATATTATTCTAACTTGATAGTGAATTGGAAGAGAAGGGCATCATAAATGAACATTTTAAATTGAACATTCATTGATTTTACTAATGTACTATTTTTTTTTTTTTTTTTTTTTTCTGAGACGGAGTCTTGCTCTGTCTCCCAGGCGGGAGTGCAATGGCGCGATCTCGGCTCACTGCATGCTCCGCCTCCCGGGTTCATGCCATTCTCCTGCCTCAGCCTCCCGAGTAGCTGGGACTACAGGCGCCCGCCAACACGTCCGGCTAATTTTTTGTATTTTTAGTAGAGATGGGGTTTCACTGTGTTAGCCAGGATGGTCTCGATCTCCTGACCTCGTGATCCGCCCGCCTCGGCCTCCCAAAGTGCTGGGATTACAGGCTTGAGCCACCGCGCCCGGCCTAATGTACTATTAATTGAAATGAAACATGTGCTTCAGGTCAAATTGGTCCTCAATATTTCCCACATATGTTTGTTTCTAATTCTGTGCTTTTCATCTGTCATTCTCCACCTTTAAATTTCCACCCCATGCGTTCTTCCTTTCACCCTCAGTCAAGGCTAACGTCAAGTTCCACCTTGGCTTCCAAAACACGCCAGTTCTCACAGACCTCTATCAAGGAATATTTGTGGTCCTCATTATCTATAAAGCTTATCAAAAACTTAGCTTACATTACCTAATACTGTTACACCTTTTTTATAACTTTGGCTCATTACACCAACTATTTGATGATCTTATTGGAGAAAATAATACTCCCGAATACCTACCACAGTACCCTGAAGAGGGTAGTGCTTGATAAATGCACAGCCTTTTGTCAATTATGTTGATTAGGAGCTGATTATACTTAGACTGAGTTTTCTACACATATTTGAATGTGATGTCTGAGTGACAATTTTGACATCATATCAGCTTCATAGAAGTCGATCAGTGTCATCTGCCATACTGATATTTATTGGAAAAGGTCTCTGTTTTCTCATCAGATAAATGAATTGGATTAGTCGGTTCTTGCACTGCTATAAAGAAATGCCTGAGACTGGATAATTTATAAGAAAAGAGGTTTAACTGGTTCACAGTTCTACAAGCTTAATGCAAAGCAAAGTACTGGCATCTGCTTAGCTTCTTGGGATGCCACAGGAAGCTTATAGTCATGGCAGAAGGCAAAGTGGGAGCAAGCACATTACATAGTAAAAGCAGGAGTGAGAGAGAGAGAGTGGGGTGGGGGAGGTGACACACACTTTTAAATGACCAGATCTCACTATCAAAAAGACAACAACAAGCCATGAGTGATCCATCCCCACTATCCAAACACCTCCTGCCAGGCACCACCTCCATCACTGGGGATTGCAATTCAACATGAGATTTGAGGACAGTGACAAGTATCCCAACTATATTATTAATGTTTTATTTTTAAATAATAATTTATTCTGTGCTACTCTCTCAAGAGGCTATCAACCCAGTTAGGGGATAGATTATTATATTATTACAACACATATTGGTCAATAGGGGCTAGATTATACGGCAGTAACAAAGAGCCTTTAAACCTCAATGGCTTAAAAAGCAAACATCTGACAGACAATCCATGTCCATTTTGGGCTGGCCAGGAGTGTGATGTACAACGTTCTGTTCTATATTATTCTTACATAGCAACAGAGGCTGCAGAAAGCTCCATATCCTTGCTTTTATGAAGAAAAAAGGAAATGCAGTGAAATATGCAGTGACTCATAAGGATTCTTTCTGGAAGCTTTTATTTCACTGACTAACGTAGATCACTTGATTGTCCCTAGTTTTGAAAGGGCTGGAGAAGTACAAACCAACCATGTGCCTAGCAGGAGGAGAAATGAAATCTTTGAGAAAATCTCTAATGATACCATGAAGAACTTTGTTCCACATAACCAATATGTTTACTTGTTTCTAATGGATGCGACTTTTTAAAACATGGAATATATACTGCTATAATTACTGAGATTTTCTCCCTTTATAGTTAACTACTCAACCTTTCTCTTTTGATTTAAAGTAGGATGCATCTCTCTGTTCATGCCAATACTGCTGGGTCAGGTTGGCCATGCAATTAAACATGTGAATGTAATGTAACTATTGATGATTTTTGGATCTCAGATCTCCCTGTAGATATAGAAAACTATGCCTAATTAAATCTTTCATCAGATATTTATTGAATTTTTACTATGTGCCAAAAATTATACTGCAAATGAAATAACTCATATTTCTGACTGGTACACTCTAATAATTTTAGCCAATGTTATGTAGTAACATAATCATAAAATCTTTGCAAGATTCAGGATAATAAGTCTCCTTCTAGTTTACAAATTGGAGCTTTTTTTTTTTTTTTTGGTTTGAGACGAAGTCTTGCTCTGTTGCCCAGGCTGGAGTGCAGTGGCACGATCTCTGCTCACTGCAAGCTCCGCCTCCCAGGTTCATGCCATTCTCCTGCCTCAGCCTCCCAAGTAGTTGGGACTATAGGCGCCCACCACCGCGCCCGGCTAATTTTTTGTATTTTTTTTTTTTTTTCTGTAGAGACGGGGTTTCACCATAGCCAGGATGGTCTCAATCTCCTGACCTAGTGATCTGCCCGCCTCGCGTCCCAAAGTGCTGGGATTACAGGCGTGAGCCACCACGCCCGGCCTACAAATTGGAGCTTTAAATGTGATTCCGATTTTTTTTGTTTGTTTGAAAATTTTAGCTTGGAAGCGAATTATTACTTTGCAAGTATATGTCTATCACTACCTTTATAATTAACTCTCCAAATAATTTAACATATGTATGTATACATTTATATGGATATATTTTCCAACAAGTAAATTATACAAACCATTTGAAACAGAAAAGTGGATCAATAAAATGTCATTGAAAATCAGATAAAATATTTAGACACCAATTTTTATTTTGTTCTTTTATATTTTTTTTCTTTTTTCATTTGTGTGAATAGTTGCTCTGATATCCTAAGGTATAGAAAAGTAAAAATTTCACAGGTTAAAAGACAGCAATTTCTATGTATATGTCATGTTTATATAGTATTTATTTCTGAGCTATTTCAGCTAAAAATGTAAAGAGTTCAAATTCAAGGAGCTATTAGAATAATAATAGTCTGAGCAAGGTGGCTCATGCTTGTAATCCCAGAATTTTGGGAGGCTGAAGCGGGTGGATCACTTGAGCCTGGGAGTCCGGTCCAGGCAACATGTTAAGAGCCTCTATCTACACAAAATACAAAAATTAGCCAGTCATGGTAGCCCCAGCTCCTCAGGAGGTTGAAGCAAGAAGATCACTTGAGCCAGGGAGATTGAGACTGCAGTGAGCCGTGATCGCACCACTGCACTCCAGCCTGGATGACAGAGTGAGACCCAGTCTCAAAATAAAATAAATAGAATAATAGCAATGTAAGGACCAAAAGTGCTGTGAAATAACAGAGAAACTTAAGGACAGAATCTAATAATGTTACAACAATGCTATTGAATGGGAGCTGAAAGATCTCTTCACAATAGAAGAGAAGATATCAGATACTATGTTTATCAGATCTCCCTCCCCCTACCATTCTTGAGGGAGGAAGCAGTTACTTTTATTGAGTACTTACTCTGTGCAACACAAGGTGATAAGGCGCTTTGCATATAATTTGTTAGTTTTTCAGTATATGCTGCTCTGGGAGATAAACAGTCTTATTTTCCACCTTTTACAGATAAGTAGAGTGAGTCAGAGAGGTGAAATGACTTCTCTAGTGGCCAACAATTAGCTATTGTAACGGTCTTAAAATTTTGCCTTGTATTCCAAAACCTAGGCTTTTCCCCCTGTACCATGCTACCTCTAGACGGGAATTTCATTCTGTCTACAGAAAGCTAAGAAGAAAAGTCATGTCTTAAGTGTATTCCCCTAAAAATCCATCCTTTCAAGACTGAAAATTCAGTGAAGGAGAAAAGCAATATTGCCACTAGCATATTTGAAAAGGTACTCCTTATTACAGCAAAATATTTAATATAGTTTATGATTAGTTATTTCTTCCTCTGATGTCTTACTTTGAATAGAAATGGTCACTAATGATGGGTATCTTTCTTGTGACATTGTAGACTTTAAATGATTTTCAGTAAATCTAAATTTTGAGAGACTACCTTCTCTTCTGTCTACTAATGTTGGCAAAGTTAAATATACACAGAAAGTGACAAGCGTTTGGAAATAGATAAGTCATTGCTGCAAATATGTTGTGATATATCTGTGGAACTAATACTGGGTTTATGAAACAGTTAAAAGTTTTCATTGACTCATACATCAATATTCAATCAACATCTCATTCTTATTGTATTTATCTGTCCATTTTAATCGTACATTTTTACAAAATTGCAGAAATTCAGACCTCAAAACTCTTCAAACTACGTATGTCATCTAGAACAGTGAAAAGGCAATGACGTTTTTGCAGTATCATAAATTATTTATTTAAAGGTGTTATTCTTATATGCAACATAGAAAAATAGATTTTGATATTCAATTTTGAAACATAGATGAATCCATTGTGAGATTTACAATCAAATTGACTTTTTTCATTTTATAGAATTATCTTCATTGGGGGCCAGGCATGGTGACTCACGCCTGTAGGGGCTGAGGCAGGTGGATTGCTTAAGCTCACGAGTTCGAGGCCAGTCTGGGCAACGTGGCGAAACTCTGTCTCTTCAAAAAATATAAAAATTAGCTGGGTGTGGTGGTGTGCACCTATAATCCCAGCTACTTGGGAGGCTGAGGTGGGAGAGTGGCTTGAGCTTGTGAGACAGAGGCTGCAGTGAGCCCAGATCATGCTACTGCAGTCCAGCCTGGCTGATAGAGCCAGACTTTGTCTGAAAAATAAATAAATAAATAAAATACAATACAGTAAAATAATTTTCTACAGTGGAAAAGTTGATGTTGATGTCAAAAGACTGCAATTTTTAGCATCTATAATGTATTATCATAAACATCATAAACTATGTTTTCAAATGTTTTATTTTAAATATTTTGCTGCATTCAAGAGAATTATATATGTAGATTTTTGGTTTCTGCATAGTTGTCCTTATAATATGAATTTTATTTGAAACACTATAACAAATTAGTATTAAATAAATAATTTTAAAACTAGATATTTTCAAAAGTATACTTTTGGCTGAAATCCAAAAATGTTTGTCACTATTAACAGAATCAATAGTGTCTAAAAAAGCACAGCATAAGTCTCTAATTGAAGGTTTAGTGGCATGATGGCATCAACTCAAGTTTCCCATTAAGTATTTGACAATGGCTTCAAATTTATGTGGGGTAAAAGTTTTTCAAAACACCTCCACATTCACTGAAACTAAGAACTGGCTGTCTTGTTTTGGGATTATATTTTTAAAATCAGTACTGTCAAGAGATATTTACTATTTTATTCACTTTAAGTAGAAAGTGCATAGGGAATATAGAATGCTTTAGAATCTAGACTTTTTTTTCTGCAATATAATCTGTTACAACTCATTGTTTTCTGTACATATGTAAAAATTGGCCAGGCACAGTGGCTCACGCCTGTAATCGCAGCACTTTGGGATTCCGTGGCAAGTGGATCATGAGGTCAGGAGTTCGAGACCAGCCTGGTCAATATGGTAAAACCCCGACTCTACTAAAAATACAAAAATTAGCCAGGCGTGGTGGTGTGCATCTGTAGTCCCAGCTACTTGGGAGGCTGAGGCAGAAGAATTGCTTGAACCCGGGAGGCAGAGGTTGCAGTGAGCCAAGATTGCACCACTGCACTCCAGCCTGGGCGACAGAGTGAGACTCCATCTCTGTTGAATTCCTAACCCCTCAAATAGTGTTTATACAACAGTACGTGAGTTTCTTTTTCTCCACATCCTCATCAACACTGGCTATCTTTTGACTTCTCAATAATGGCCATCTTAACAGAAAACTTCTTTGCTCTAATAAATGAATTTAATGAAGTTGCAGGATACAAAATTGACAAACAAAAATCAATTCATTTCTATACTCCAACAATGGACTATTTAAAAAAGATATTTAAAAAACAATCCCTTTTACAATAGCAACAAAAAGATTTAAAAACTTTGAATAAATGTAACCTAGGAGGTAAAAGACTTGTACACTGAAAACACTAAAATATTGTTGAAAAGACTTGAATAAGACACAAATAAATGAAAAGACATTCCATATTCATAGATCAGATAATCTGATTTTGTCAAAATGTCCGTACTACCCAAGGTAATCTATGGATTCAGTGCAATCCTTGTCAAAACCCCAGTGGTGTTTTTCCACAGAATTAGAAAAAACAATTCTCAAATTCATATGAAACCATGAAAGACCCCAAATAGCTAACATAATCTTGAACAAGAAGAGCAAAGCTGGGGGCATCATACTTTCTGATTTTAAGTTATATTACAAAGCTGTAGTAATCAAAACAGCATGGTACTGGCATAAAAATAGACACATAGACTAATGGAGTTGAATAGAAAGCTCTTAAATAAATTCATGCATATACAGTCAACTAATCCTTAACAGAGGTGGCCAAGAAGACCCAATGGGGAAAGGATGGTCTCTTCAATAAATAGTGTTGAAAAAACTGGATATCTACATGCAAAAAAAATGGATCCCTATCTACTACCATACACAAAAAATCAAATCAAAATGGATTAAAGATTTAAATATTAGACCCAAAACTGTAACACTCCTAGAATGGAAAAACTCAGGACATTAGTGTTGACAATGTTATTTTTTGGGTAGGACACAAAAACACAGGCAACAGAAACAAAAATAAATAAGTGAGACTACATCAAATTAAAACTTTTCTGCACAGCAAAAGAAGCAGCCAACAAAATGAAAAGGCAGCCCACAGGGGTGATTGCAGGGGGTGTTAAGCGAAAAAGGGAGTGACTGTTAATGGGTACAGGATTTCTTTTCTGGGGTGATAAAAATGTTCTAAAATTGATCGTGGCGAAGGACACATAACTGTAAATATACTAAACACAGTGGATTGTATACTTTAAATGGATACATTGTATTGCATGTGAATTATATTTCAATAAAGCTGTCAATAAAAAAGTTAAAACATGTACATTATATGCCTTCCAAAGTACCCTGATATTTTTCCTACAAATTGTCTCTCTTCTACAGCTAAATTCAATTTTGAATGCTGAAGCCTACTATTGATGTAGATTTTACTTTTTTGTTGCGTTTTGTTTTTGAGAAAGGGTCTCACTCTGTCGCACAGGCTGGAGTGCAGTGGCACGATCTCAACTCACTGCAACCTCCAACTTCCAGGTTCAAAGGATTCTCGTGCCTCAGCCTCCGGAGTAGCTGGGATTACAGGCGCCTGCCACCACGCCCAGATAGCTTTTCCTTTCTTTCTTTTTGTATTTTTAGTAGAATTGGGGTTTTTCCATATTGGCCAGGCTGGTCTCGAACCTCCTAGGCTCAAGTGATCTACCCACCTCTGCCTCCCAAAGTGCTGGGATTACAGGCATGAGCCACTGCAGCTGACCAGATTTTAGTTTGTTGACATTTTCTAAAAAATACTTGCACCCAGTTGTTTTTAATTGTTTGTTTCAATCCACAAGGAGTTTGAAATATAGACAATATTAAATCAAAGTAGAATAAATTAACCAATATTTAGTAATTTTCTCCCCTCTACCATTTGGGATAATTCATGTAAATATGTTTCTGGAAACTTCCTACCCTATTCAAACTTAAATTTTCTACCTGAAGTAGAGAATTTTCTACAAGAGTGTATTATCATTGAAAAATAAAATTATATAGTCATGTTCTTGAATTACAAATATTAAATTTTTGTTTAATGTATTTTGGTTTATCTTATCTGCTTTTTCTTGAAATTCATCAGGTATGCTTTACATGTATCTGGAACATATCTTATATCCTGCTTATAGTGAAATAATTTTATGTTGCCTTGGCATCCATTCTGTATATAGGTTTCATTTTCTCATACCAGAAGCAGGGTTTAGTCACCTTTGACACAGTTTCCAGTTTTTCATCTCCCAGTTGCTCAATGTGGTCCACCCACATATCTGCTTTATACAGCCACCTCCTGGTAACGATCTCCCTGTAGGACATAAAGATACAGCACGTTTGACTCACCCCACTTATTCTACCCTCAACAGGGACTGTGCAGATATGCTGCAGTGACCACTCTGTTACAGTGCAACCCCAGGGAACTCATGCTTGCTTTCTCTAACTCCACCAGTTGGAATGGAAATCTGATTTGGTAGTATCCTGGGCGCCAATAAATGCCTCACTGTGTAGGTCTTCTCTGTTTCTCACTCCCCTCTCACTGGTTTGACAGCCTGCCTGTGGGCACCCCTCTTCTCTCTGGGATCTATGAATAATGAACTGCTTTTGTTTCTTCATGTGTTTTTGTTGTATTGTCTTCCCTGTGCCTCACCTAACTGATAGACAGAGACCTAACTTTCCTGCCAGTCAAAGCTCTCCTAAAGAGTGGCTATCTTGGCAGGAATAAACTGAAGTCACACAAGAGCCTCAAGGGCAGTTGCCGGTATAAACAAGTTTCCTATGAGAGGGACATCTGGCATGGGTCAGATACCTAGGCATTAGGCTATCTGCAAGGATAAAGAAGTGTCTTGTGAAAGGCACAGTGTACATATCCGCAAACAATGCCCTGGAACCTAAAAATCTCAAGCTCACATTAAACAGAAATACAACACTGATCAATCAGATACTATATTCTGCTGGAAATTGTAGCTCTAAATCCATTTCCTATTCATTTTCCTCATAATTTATCTATTTTCTCTAGCATGTTATTTTATGATCCAAATAACTTTCTCTTATATCTTTCCCAATGATTTTTGATGTCTGCTTATTGATCATAATATAAACATTTTTAAAATTTTTTCTAACTTCTGGGGAAAAGAATATAAATAATAGTTCAAGATTTTTACTTAAAATTCATGGTATTTAAAAGCAATGTGTATGAAATGTACTAAATTTTAACAATAAATTTTAGTGTTAATTTAAATAACAAATACAATGTCTGTAATATAGTGAATTATTTAAAAACATCTCTGATTTATATCTATGTAGCACAGTTTATTAACTGTAATGCATGTTATTTATTAAATAGTATTTCATGTTATGATAGAGGTACTTTTTAATTCAAGTTGCAGGCACAGCAATATGATTTTAGTATGGTGACCAATCGGCCAATTATATAAATGGGATTATAAGCCAAGTTCTGATTTAATATGAGTGAAGCCCAGGAATCTGTATTTTAACACATTTTGCAGACCATCCTGATATGTAGCCAAGGTTGAGAACCATTCATCAACTCAATTGGGTTGGTGGTACTAAACTGTCCTGACTGTCCTGGACCTGTGGGACTTTTCAAATAAAAGTTAGAGTCTAGGGTAGGCTGTGAAGCTCTCAGTTTCCTGGACATGCACACCAGGCATTTTATTTTAGTCCCCAAAAATTACCTTTATAATTCGATGGCATCCTATACTTTTATATTCTAGATTATGACATGACTTGGTTTAGAAAGGTTAATAGTGGACCAGGAAAGGACTAACCTATAAAACCAGGAGATCCAGTTGTAGGTAGCAGAAACTGGATAGGAGGGTTTAGTAGCATTAGAGTTAAACTATCTACAATGATCATGGTACTAGGTCTTTACAGTAGAAAATGTACTGGACTTGCAATTAGAAGTCCTGAGTTTAAATCAAAATTTTTATACTGGTGTGCTATGAAACCATGCATATAATAGTATGCTTATAATAAAAAGAAAGGATCTAGAACCAGCTGCCTAAAGTTCAAATGTTGGCTCTATAAATTGCTCTTTCTCCAAGTTACATGACTGCTATGTGCCTCTATCATTTCATTTGTAAAATGGGAATGATATCAATAGTATCCAGCTCATAAAATTGTTATGAGGATTAGATGGGATGACATGCACAAAACATATAGACCAGTGCTTAGCACATTCTTAACAATGTTAACTGTAGTTATTATTGTTCTCATTCATTTATAACTGGAATAACATCTATTCCTAGGTTGTTGTCAGGATTAAATGATTTGTTGTTTATACGTTCATTGGTCAATATCCATTATGTACCTACTACATGATAGGCTTCATTCAAGACACAGTGTATAGTATCAAGATGATGTGGACATGCCCTCCAGAAGCTAACAGAGGAGAAAAAACAGACACATAATATAAACTGGTAGAATGCATGGTAGAAAGTGACCATGTGCTAAAACAGGTGCAGATGAAGAAACACTTCAGAAGTTCAGGGAAAGAAATGGTTACTTCCCAAAGGAGGTATCAATAGTGGCTTGATGGATGGGCTAACATTAGCTTCAGGGCCTAAAGGGCTGCTAGGATTTGGAAATAAAAAATATAGAGGGAAAGCCAAAGCTGTTCCTGGTGGTCAGACAGTGTGAGAAAAGCATGAAGGTAGGTAACAGACTGCATACATAAAATCATCCTGTAAACTATAAAGTGCTCATCATCACATTGTAAGGCTTTAAACTCTTGGATCCCACAGGAAAAAAAATTCATGGTCATGACTGCTTTCCAAGACAAATAGGAAACCAGAATATTGCATACTGGTTTCTGCAAGAGAGCTCAGATTTGTGGTTCATGAAGCACACTCAAATAGTAACAGTAGGTTATCAACCCAGACCTAACCTAGTTTGCCTTTGTTAACTGAGCCAATTCCCACAGTAGAGAGCAGTGGTCGAATTTGCTGACCTATGTGCTACCCATCGCCCACTCAGGCACGTTAAAGGATGGGCATCCATTTTCAGTATTCCTAGCTGAGTTGCAGTTTACATTAGAGAGGAGAGAAAACTGCAGCCACTGTATTTCTTGGCAAGTTGCTTGAATAAAAATAGAGATCTGCTGACTAAGTATTCACTATATCTGCAGACATTTCCCAGCTGGGGAAATAAACTTTTTTCCCTAATTTTTCCCTTTTTGAATGTTTACTTAAATTAGAACCTCAACCTTCCACCTTCCAAAGAAAAGACAAAATTTGGGGGGGAATTGGTGTTTTTAAAATACATTCATACTTAAATTTTAAAAATTCTCTATTTGTTCCAACTGTTCTTGACTGTTAATCCCAAAATATCTGCTTTCATTTTCAAGACAAAACAAGGCCTACATTTATTAGTCCTTGAATCTACACATCAAAACATTTTTAATTATGAAAAGAGAATCTGAGCTCATATCATTACTCAAATATATTCGGGAACCATTGAAGATTTAGAACTATCTAGAAAGATTTTTGAAAGAAGGTATATTTTATTCATTCAACTAACACTTAACCACTTGCTCCTTTCAGACTTTATTCTAAAAACTCTGCATATCTTAAATTCCTTAATTCTCAAAGCAGTCATGTGAGATTGGCCTTATTACTATCCTCATTTTGCAGCCGAGAAAATTGTGGCATAGAGAGACTACATAACATGCCCAAGGTCACACAGCCAGTGAAGCTGCGTTAAGATTCACACCAGGCAGTCTAGATCCAGGAGTCACGCTCTTAACCACCTTACTATGCAACTCTTCTGTAAAAATGATGGTGTTAAGAACTGACGTACATTTACTTTAGAAAAAAAGAAACATCAATTCCAAATGGAGCCATAATCTCAGATTTTCTACCTTTTTTCTTCTGTCTTAATTCATAATAAAAGTACTGACCTTTCTGCTTAGTGATAATATCATGCCCCAGAGGAGAGATATAAAATGCTCTTGCCTCCATGTGACAGTACTATTAACGCACTCTAGGATAACAACAGCCCCCAAACTAACAATAATATTGCAGATAAGGCATGTGTTTTTTGCACACATTCAATGAGATAACACAAGTGGACTTTCTCATCAAACAGAAGGCAATTCATTCACATTAGCTGAATTGAAAGAGATTACAATACATGGTTTTCATAGTCCTTTTCATTTAAACTATTCCTTCTTTGCCAAGAAAAAAAAAACAACCAACGCACAAACAAAACTTTCATTTATCCAAACATGTATACTTGGACGCAGTGTGCTTAATTTCCTTATTATAAGAATGAGAGATACTGGGCATACCAAGCTCATAAAATTATAGACTTCAGTGATAATTTTTCATGATTGTAGCATAGCATAGCAAGCATAATCTAATACTTAAGAGCATGGACTCCAGAACTCAATGGCATAAGTTCAAATCCAATTGGTACATACTAACTGTGCAGTCTAGCACAAGTTACCCAACTCTCTGTGCTAGTTTCCTTGTCTGTAAAATGCAGCTGATAGAAGCACCTACTTCATTAGTTTGTCCTGAGAATTAAGTGCAGTAATCCATGGAGAACACTGAGAAAATTGCCAGACACATAGTAACTGCTATATATACATCACAACAGCTACATGAAGGTTTTCTATTACTATAAATAAATGTGAAAAAGAGTAAGTCTACAAACCGTCAAAGCACTTATAGTCTATTGAAAGAAGAAAAATTGGTTATGTGCTGGTACATCCCAAGCATGATGCTAAGTACTGAGACTTTAAAAAATGGAATAAAATTTCTAGCATTTGAAAGTGCACAGCCCTTGAGGGAAGTGAGCAAGCACAATGGAGAAGGAGAATGGTTACAGCTACTTTTAAGGGAGCAGGACCTTTTAAAATGAAGGTCCTTCTATGTAAGGCCAGTAACGGGATATGTAATGGTGGGACAGGAACAGCTACAGCTGAGGCTGAAGAAAGCATTCTTATTCTGTATTACATCGAGAGAAGAATGCATGATCAACAAATACAACTGGGAAGGCCAGAGGAGAAGGCAGAGCTCAAGTTGTAGCAATGGTGCATGGACTTTTCTTAAGAACGTGGATAACCAATATTCTAAGTTATCTCCACACTTAAAAGGTAAATATCTGCACCTTGTACAACCTTCAGTGAAGTCTGATATTCACAGAGAAATGCTGCGTCTCTTTGTGTTTTCTTTGCTCATTTTGAAGAAATCATGAAAAGGGCTGAGCACCACATCCAGGATGATTTGTCATGGAACAGAGATAACACACATAGGACAATGAAACAATCTTGAGTTGAATTAATTCAATGGAAACAAGATAACAAAAATGATAGTTGATCAAGAAAGTCCTGCATAGTAGGCCCTGCAAAAATTTTATTGCTTGTTGAATAAGTCAATGAATCCTGTATATTTTGCATGCAGAATCCTGAGGGAAGTATCGTCTGTTATGTTAGAGACTTAAATTACTTGGAGGCCTTGATTCAGAAATATGACTCAAGAACTAATATGGATGTGAACTCTGCTATGGCTTTAGGAAACGTAATTTTCCGTCACAAGAACATATTACATTTGGTTTATATTTTGAGAATTTAAAATGTTTCCAAGGATTTTATGAAGCCCAACAGCATCTTTGGAATGGATATACAATAAAGCGATGAAGCTGGAACACATTTGTCCAGGTCATCATTTGAGGTTATTTATCCTTGAATCATGACAAACTGATAAAAGAAGAACAATGAATCACTTTGGTCAGGTCACAGAGTAAAACCTCAAGAAGGTTAAAATGGCAGTTTATTCATCTGACTAGTACAGGCAGCCAGTCTAGATAGGTCTAGATCTGAATATGGCTTTTGTTCAGAATTTATGAAAGTAAGCTGGGTCAATACAAATTTCAAACTGGTCAATTTATCAAATAATAAATCAGACAAGTATAATATTTTACTGAGCTATTAAAATGTTTTAAAATATGAGTTCCATGAACACATGGTCACATATAGTAGCAGAAAAAGCACTACGATTGAAGTCAGACAAATCAGATGTAGGGTTCTGATTCTACTGCCTACAATTGCATGGCCTGAGGTGAGCTGCTTAATCCTTTTCTCACTCCTTTCTCTAATCTGACAAAACTAGTACTACTTCATAAATACATGACAAAGGTTGTCATCATGTTTTTATCATGCTCTGTTTCAAAATTAAACAGCAACAAAAAACAATAAGGTGTACGGACATTGTAACTTTTCGAAAACTGGGTTTAAAACCCTGGTTAAGGGCATGATGACTCTATCATTGCAAAGATTACGTAAAAATTCTGAATATTACTTGAGAAAAAGGTCAGTGGATTTCTATGAAAAATGAGTCTTTTATGTGTGTGAATATTTTTGATTAAAAATTCTGTATTAACTCTCTCTTTGACCACACAGAAACAGCAACAATTTTGACTTTCTGCACATAAAACTTATACATGAGGCATCCAACACACTGTCAGTTGATGCCATTAATGAATGTCTAATGAAAAGCAAACGGTAGCCAAAGTTTACTTCTAGCCATATGACATAAAAATAATTATAAACAGTAACAAAATCCTGCTGAAATGCTTATTTGTAAACATAATTTATAGCATAACATTTCCCAAACTCTACTTTGTTCATCTCCTTTCCAAGTTTTCTTTTTTGTTTTCTCAATTAAATAACCCAAACCAGTTCCTACATGCTGAATTTAGAAATAAATATAAATAAGCCCCAGGACCTGCGTGAAAAATTCTTACATATTCACTTCTGTCATTCAGTTTAAATATTTGGTATTGCTATGCAAAATGCTTTTAATGTTGTTAGTTTTTATGACTTTTCTATTTGCATTCCAATTAATCAAACATGATATTATGAAAGGATTCAATAATTACGTAATGGCATATAAGTTGTAGACTTCATATGTGGATATATCTAACTTAAGGCCTATGGTTTCTAATAAAGACACCAGATGCTGTACGTCTCTTGGCCATCTGGCTGTATCTGAATAGCATCATTTTTTTCACCTTTTTCCCAGAATGCAACTCAACCAATTAAAACCATTCTTGTTATATATTAAATTACAAATACTAACACATCATAGCTTTGAGAACTTAAACAAGATATAACCATGACAAGGTTACCAAGCAAAAATGCTAAAGTAATATGTTTCAGATACACCAATGCACAGTGTACAGAAAAGTCCCAGATTTCTTTCTTTCTTGATTATTCTATAACTCACAATGAAAACTTGCTTATACTTAAATTCTCCATTATGGTATATATAATGATAGCTAAGTAAAGAATCTGTGAGATCTATTTCCACCCCTTCATTTTATGAGTCAATACGGACCCAATCCCCACAATTAAGCAATATAACCATGTAACAAACATGCACATGTACCCCTGCATCTAAAATAAATTTAAATTTTTAAAAAACCTGTAGCCAGGAGCTACAACTTGTCTTCTGTTTTTCCATGAAACCTCCATTGTTAAACGTCCATACTGATTTGATGAGAAAATAATAAGGACATGGAATAATAAAATATTTTTCAATGAGACATTATTCAGCTTTTAAATATGATAAAGAAGGAGCACTCAATAAATGAGCTCTTTCCTCCATTTTTAAAAGTCATTGTTTCAAGTACTTCATCTCATGTCCTGCCACGTCCCACCAAGAATGTTGGTGCAGAGAAGTAGAAAGACTTGGGAACAAATTAGTTCTTCCAGTGAAACTTGTAAAACGGTGAGAAGGAGAGCACATGGCAAAGTGTTCATGAGTATGATTTCCAGCAGTCAAATCCATGCTTTTCTGAGAAAAAGAGAGACGAGCACTCCCCTACATCTTCCTGACTCAAGTCAGTCAGTCTCAGCTGCAGTCACACAAACCTCACATTCACGTCCAATAGCCATTCTGATAGTGAGCAAAAAGCTGTAGCTGAGTGTGGGTCAGTGTAAAAAACCAAAAAAAGGAAATCTTCATAGAATATTTTACAGATGAGAAATCTACATCTTTCCCATGGGAAGAAAGAGAAAATCCTATGAGTTAGGGGAAATTTCACTAGAGAGATAGGTCTAAAACGAATTGTTGAGCCCTAAATTGCGGGCAGTATGTTTCAGTTCTATTAATTTCAGTAAATTTTATCTGCAGTTGGCAGAATCATTGCTGCTACCCATTTGATGGTTATAGTTGCTGTGGGTGACATTAGCCCACTGCCATCGTAACAGATGTTAAGCTGCCTGAGAATGCTGGCATTTTACTGGAAACAGATCACTCATTACAAGGCAAGGAAGAAAACATAGATTTTGCTCTGTTCAGCTTCTGGGTAGTGAAAGACTAACATTTCCCAGAGTGCTAACAAAACAGCTAATACAGATGCGACAAGAGTACTTCTGCATAGGAAGTATTACAATCCATCTAAAGTAAAAGAATGATGGTCTAGAAAGCTTCAGACACATGCATAATGGTTGAAAAAAAATGCCTTACTGGGCTATGGCAGGAGGTATAATCATTGATACTAATTGCGAGTTTGAAGTTCACTGATAGCAAGTCACTAATTTAACACAGATCAATGTAAGGATTTGTAGTTTTTGCCCTTGAGTATGTGACCTAGTAAAAAAAAAATAATTAAAACTTAACAGAGTTAAGTTCCTAGTGAGGCAAATAAGAGAAGAGAGCAATCTCTAAGGGTTAGGTTAGTCAGGGAAAATTTCCTGGAGACACTGCTGTTTCAAGCACAGGTTGGATTTTTCACAAGCCTAGGAGAACGGAAGATTCCAAGGCAGGGAAAGTATCATAAACAGAGGCAGTGAAGATGGGCAAACATTGAGTGTTCAGAGTACAGTGAGTAGACTTGTTTAGCAAGAGTGAATAATTCATATAGGGAAGCAGCAGGAGCCAGTGGGAATAGAAAATTCATGCTGGATTATGGAAGTCCAGGACTGCCAGACTTGGTTTGGAAGAAGGAATTGTCCAAATATGTCTTAAGGCTGAGAGTTCTGCATAGATGGCATTTGTTTAGGTTTATCTGAAGGAGGTATTAGAGTTCAGGACAAACAGAACACCTGTAAATGCTGATATTATGTTTGCTCTGTTCAGAGAGGTTAATAAATTCTGAAAATGAAAACGCCATTAGCTATTTGCCCAAATAATTCCTAGAAATATATATATAATTTTTATTGCTAGGCATGGTGGCTCATGCCTGTAATCCCAGCACT
>NW_026652282.1:123265274-123295163 GCF_009828535.3 Hylobates moloch
GTTCAATCCTCTCAGTAACCTTACAGGTTTGGGACTATTAGTTTCCCATTTTCTTTGGATGGGAAACTGAGGTTCAGAAACTTTGAGTAATTTTGGCAATACCACTCATCTATTAAGTGATAGAGGTAGACTTGAACGAAGGTTTCTCTTCACTATTAACGACTAACAAACAAAGAATGAAGTGTTTGTACACCACTGTGTCATCATATGCTTGAACATAAATCTTAAACACAGAATTGTTTTTTCAAAATTTCCTCTGCTTGCCGTGACAAATAATCCAAATTAAGAATATACTAATAAAGAGTGGCTATAAACATTTAGGAAGAAGCCCTTCAAAGAATTTGTTTACATCCAAAGTACCCCCGAAAAAAAGTTGTTGATATCCAAAGTGTCTTCATACAAGAAGTCAAATATCCTCAAATCAAAAAATGTTGATCACTTAATTGTTTCTAAAAACATGGATAAAAGACAACCTAATAAGATGTTGGCCACATACTACACCTAGAAGCTTAGACAAACACACTCAAATAGAGAAACATTTGTTCAAATGTAATTGCTTCACCCAGAGGCAAAACCACTAATTAAGGTGTCATTTCTCATTCTCCAAAATGTTATTAATATGTTTTCAAAGAGTTCTCCAAATGCGGGGTTCCATCCCTCGTGCTAATGCTATAAATTTAGAGACCCATACAAAGATGTACACCCTTCATTGTCCCTAAATACCCTTCATATTTTGACAAAGAACCTTAATTAAGATGTTACACCCATTCAATTATTCCCCTACACCTGGAGAGTGAACATGGAATAAATAGTTGTTTTTTCTTCAAATTTCTGTCCTGTATGGTTTTATTAAGAAGGTGTTTCTGTGTTAACTGTTCTTGCATGCTTGGACAAAAAGCCCAAAGATGAGTTGTTATTTGCCAACAAAAGTCCCGGATAGCTTGGCTAAATAATCTCATTTAAAGTAATGTATGCCCTGTCAATGTCACTATGAATAATTACAAGTAAGGAAGACGGAGCAATTTGTTCCCTAATTGTACCTATACACATGACGTAACGTGAAAACTCTAAGTGAGGACTTAGTTTTCTCAGACTCTTTGTATAAATTGATAACCACAGATAAAACTGACATCATCACCATGTTAGCTCAATCCTTAAATATGGAGCTGTGTGTTCCAATTATTTGGTCATAGTCTCCCGCAAACAGAAAGTAAGGCCATATTTTTCCCCAGAATATCCTTGCTTAAATGGTAAAACACCATAAATAATGTAAATATTAGTAAATCTTTAGCCAGTGAATTCCAAATGGGGAGTTATCTGTTCACAATTAGTACTTACCAACATATAGTAACAATTTCAAATACAGAAATGTTAGGCCAGGCGCAGTGGCTCATGCCTGTAATTGCAGCACTTTCGGAGGCCGAGGTGTGCTGATCACGAAGTCAGGAGTTCGAGACCAGCCTGACCAACATGGTGAAACCCTGTCTCTACTAAAAATATAAAAATTAGCCAGGCGTGGTGGCGGGCACCTGTAATCCCAACTACTCAGGAGGCTGAGGCAGGAGAATCGCTTGAACCCGGGAGGCGGAGGTTGCAGTGAGCCGAGATCATGCTACTGCACTCCAGCCTGGTGATAGAGCGAGACTGTCTCAAAAAAAAAAAAAAAAAAAAAAAAAAAGTTAGGCTGGGCGCAGTGGCTCATGCCTGTAATCACAGCACTTTGGGAGGCCGAGGTAGGTAGATCACTTGAGGTCAGGAGTGACCTGGCCAACATAGTGAAACCTGGTATTTACTAAAAATACAAAAATTAGCCTGACATCATGGTGGGCGCCTGTAATAGCTACTTGGGAGGCTGAGGCAGGAGAATTGCTTGAACCTGGGAGGTTGAGGTTGCACAGTGAGCCGAGATTGCGCCACTGCACTCCAGCCTAGGTGACAGAGCAAGACCCTGTCTCCAAAAAAAAAAAAAAAAAGAAAAGAAATGTTAGTCCTCAAAATATCACCATACATATGTCAAGGAGATGCTGAATGATAAATATTTTATTTTCTAAATTTACCTGAAAATACAGGCAAAGAGGCTTAAGAGTTGTTAGCTTCTGGGTTGCTTATAAATTCTGGGTTAGCAAAGCCCCAATTAGGATTTATTCATTTCCAAATTGTCCCTTAACATGTAGAAATGTATTACCTCAAAAGGCTTTTCTTGAGAGGAAAAAGCCTTTAAACTGTTTTGTGTTCTAGGGCAATGAGCTCTAAGTAAGAAGCTATTTGTCCTGCAAGATCTCTGTATTTAATAGAAAACTACCAAAGAGTTCATTTTCTACAAAGCAAGACAATAAGTGCCAAAATAAAAGGCACATATATCCAAACTAACCCTATACTTGGTTGACAAATATCTACTTATTTGTTTTTCCTGTCCGTAGAAATTGTTCTTTGCTGTCCATAGTAAGATTTGTTTTTTTTTTTTTTCTTCAGGCAAAAATGCCACTTTTCTTCACAGTTGTAAGGCAAACATTTAGGCATCTATAGAGCCTATTTCAATCCTTTGTGGTAAGATGGTTGCTCCAGAAACTAGGGGTGGATGATCAAGACAAAATTCGCCATCAGTAGATTGTCATTAGTATAAATCCTCCTTGCTTGATTAATCTAATTTCTCTGAGTCTCTTGAGAAACAAAAGCCTGCCTTTTCACTTCCCCTCAAATTGATGTCATATAATCTACCTCTATAATATGTATGATAAATAAATCAATCTCTATACCTGAATCAAGAGTCATCCTGATGAATATAACATCCACCATCAAGTGATTTAAATTGCCTGCCTCCAAAATTCCCACTCCCTTGAGCAAAGCAATTCCAAACTAAGAGAAATATGCATAATTTCTTTAAGATAATGTACAGGTGCAAGTAGATTGGAGGAAGGACAACATTCAAAGCAAAGTCCCTCCTAGGAAATAAGTGGAGGAAAATCCTACAGAAGAATACTAACACCCCCAAAATTCTGATGGGTATGTACTGGGGCCAAATGTAAGATGAGGGACAGTCATTGCAGGATAAACCCTAAATCTATAAGCATCTCAGAAAGTGTGCATTCACTGGCGTTGAGAAAAACGAACCACCAAAACTCACACATATCTTAGAATCTGTGTAAGGGGTATCGTAAGTAAAGCCGGACACACTTTCATGGCTGTTCATTAACAGGTCAATGTTTCAAGGATATAAAGGTGTGAAAAAGGCTGAAATCAGATTAAATTAAGAAACTCTTTAAGAAAAGGAAAATCATAATTTCGTATGGCTTCCTTTACCTTCAGTTACCTTTCCTGTAAAATGAAAAGCCTGGTAACAAATTTTAGCTCTTTCACTTGCTAGTTCTGTGACTTGGGCAAGTAACTAAAATTTTCAATGCCTCAGTCTCTCCTCATCTGTAAAATTGGGATAATTGCAGTTCCTATGTCATGGAGTTGCTATGAAAATTCAATAAATATTTAAAACCTTGCAGATATGGATGGAGAGAGACAGAGCAAAATAGCAGAATAGAAAACTCCATTCATCAACTCCCCACAACGACACCAATTTAACAACTATCTACATGGAAAAAACAACTTCATGAGAACGAAAAATCAGGTGAGCCCTCATAATATCTGGTTTTATCCTTGTATTACTGAAAGAAGCACTGAAGAGATAGAAAATACAGTTTTGAATTGCTAATGCTACCCCTCCTTCACCCCTGGACAGCAGCAGCATGCTGGAGAGAGCATCTCTCGGTGCTGCGGGAGGGAGAGCACAGCAACTGTGAGGCACTGAACTCAGTGCTGTCCTGTTAGAACGGAAAGGAAAACCAGACCAAATTCAGCTAATGCCCACCCAGGAGGTAGCATTTAAACCAGCCCTAGCCAGAGGTCAGTCACCAATCCCAACAGTCTTTACTTGAGGGCTATAGCATTCTGTGTCTCCAAGTAAATCTAAAATGCACTCTAGGTCATAAAGAATGCAACTCTTAGGCAAGTCTTAGTTCTGAACTGGGCCCAGAAACACTGGACTGGAGGGGAGGTGACATACTGAGACACCAACTGGGTTACACAAGGGAGTACTGGCATCACCCCTCCACTAAACCTAAGCTGCATAGCTCATAGCTCCAAAAGAGACTCATTCCTTCCACTTCAGGAAAGGAGAGGGAAGAGTGAGGAGGACTTGGCCTTGCATCTTGGATACCAGCTCAGCCACAGCAGCATAGGGCACTGGTGAGAGTTATTAGGCCCTTATTCCAGGCCCTAGCTCCAAGATGACATTTTTAGACACCACCTGGGCTAGAAGGGAATGCACTGCCTTAAAGGAAAGGACCTAGTCTTGGCAACATTCATCACCTGCTAACTGAAGAGCCCTTAGGCCATGAATAACCAGCAGCTATACTCAGGTACTACATGGAGGTCTGATATGGTTTGGCTGTGTCCCCACCCAAATCTCATCTTGAATTGTAGCTCCCATAATCCCCACATGTCATGGGAGGGACCTAGTGGGAGGTAATTGAATTATGGGAGCAGGTTTTCCCATGCTATTCTCATGATAGTGAATAAGTCTCATGAGATCTGATGGTTTTATAAAGGGCAGTCCCCCTGCACATACTGTCTTGCCTGCTGCCATGTAAGACATGCCTTTGCTCCTCCTTCACCTTCTGCCATGATTGTGAGGCCTCCCCAGCCATGTGCAACGTGAGACCATTAAACCTTTTTTTTTTTTTAATTTATTTACAAACTACCCAGTCTCGGGTATTTCTTCAGAGCAGTATGAAAATGGACTAATACAAGGTCCTTCAGTGAACCTCTGAGACTTGCTGGCTTCAGGTTAGACTTAGCATATTCCCAGCTATGGTGGCTATGGAATGAAGCTCCTTCTGCTTGAGAAAAACAGAGGGAAAAGTAAACAGGAGTTTATCTTACATCTTAGGTACCAGCATGGCCACAGGAGAGTACAGCACCAAATGGGCCCTTGGAGCCCCTGATTCCAGTACTTGGCTCTTAGACAGCATTTCTAGACCTGCCCTGGAACAGAGGAGACCCCACTGTTCTGAAGATTGAGTCCCTGGCTTGGCAGCATTTACTACAAG
Source organism: Hylobates moloch (assembly GCF_009828535.3). Lineage (NCBI taxonomy): Eukaryota > Metazoa > Chordata > Mammalia > Primates > Hylobatidae > Hylobates > Hylobates moloch. Next base: position 123,270,374 of record NW_026652282.1, read on the forward strand.
CTGATTTAAGAGCCCTCAAGTGTTAAGGGAACATTGATGGTATTCCTAATAGATAGTCTGTCACTAATCCGTGTGGCCTGAAGTGACACTGGCTATGGGATGAGGTTCCTCTGCCTTCAGAAAGGGGAGGGAAGAGTATGAAGAACTTCATCTTGTGGTCTGAGTGCCAAGTCAGCCACAGTACAATAGAACACCAGGTAGTCTCTGACTCCCAGATGGCACCTCTAGACCCACCTGGGGCCTGAGGCAACTTGCCATCCTGAAGGTAAGGACACAGGCCTCGCTGGCTTTGCCACCTGCCGCTTGTAGAGCCCCAGGGCCTTAAATGAACATAGGCCAAAGCCAGAGAGTTGTTGGAGCAGGCCTTGCGTGAGGACCAGTGCTGTGCAGGCTTCAGGTCTGACCCAGGGCACTCATACTGGCGGTGGCCACAAGGATGCTTGTGCCACTCCACTCCCAGCTTAGGTGGCTCAGAACAGAGAAAGTGACTCTGTTTGTTTGTGAGAAAGTAAGGGACAAAAACAAAAGTCTCTGCCTGGTAATCCAGAGAATTATTGATTTGTCCAAGACCTTCAAGGTGGTACCTCTATGACTCTGCAAGAACCACAGTATTACTGATCTTGGGATGCCCCTAAATAAGACAAAGCTTAGAACACAACACCTAAGTCTTTGCAAATATCTGGAAAACTTTCTCAAGAAGGACAGGTACAAACAAGCCCAGACAATGGAGACAAAAATAAATACACACCTCTTCAATGCCCAGATACCGAAGAACATCTACTAGTATTAACATCATCCAGGAAAACATGACCTCACTAAATGAACTAAATAAGCTACCAGGAACCAATCCTGGAGAAACAGACATATGTGACCTTCTAGACAGAGAACTCAAACTAGCTGTGTTGAGGAAACTCAAATTCAAGATAACACAGAGAAGGAATTCAGAATTCTATCAGCTAAATTTAACAAAGAGTTTAAAATAATTAAAATGAATCAGGGAGAAATTCTGGAGCTGGAAAAAAAGGAATTTGCATGCTAAAGAAAGCATCAGAGTCCTTTAGTAACAGGATTTATCAAGCAATAGAAAGAAGTAGCGAGCTTGAAGACAGGCTATTTTAAAATACACAGTCAAAGGAGACAAAAAGACAAAAAAAAAAACAAACAATGAAGCATGCATACAGCATCCAGAAAACAGCCTCAAAAGAGCAAATCTAAGAGTCATTGCCCTTAAAGTGGAGGTAAAAGACAGCCAAGTGTAAAGGGGTTCCCGGAAAAACTCCAACCTGCCTGTGCACTGAGAGTGCACTAGGGTGGAGCCACAGAAGTTCTCGCAATTTGCACGTGGGGAGAGGCCTGGCCCCTCCTCTTCCTGGGTGGAACCTAGAATCCAATCTGCAAGGTGGGAAGCATATACTAGCAGGACTCTGACTCTGCTGAGGGTCCCTGTTTTCCCTCTTTTTTCTTTTTGCCCAGTAAATTCCATTTTTCTCACCCTTCAAAGTGTCTGCGAGCCTAATATTTCATGGCTTTGTGACAAGGATCCTGTCTTTAGCTGAACTAAGGAGAAAGTCCTACAACAGTAGAGAAAAATATGAGAAAATTTATTCAAAGGAATAATAACAGAGAACTTCCCAAACCTAGAAAAAGATATCAATATCCAAGTATAAGAAGGTTGTAGACCACCAAGCAGAAGTAACCCAAAGAAGGCTACCTCAAGACATTTAATAATCAAACTCTCAAACCTGAAGGATAAAGAAGGGATTCTGAAAGCAGCAGGAGAAAAGAAACAAGTAACATGCAGTGGAGCTTCAATACATCTGACAGCAGGCTCTTCAGCAGAAATCTTACAGGCCAGGAAAGAGTGGCATGACATATTTAAAGTGCTGAAGGAAAACAACATTTACCTACAATAGTATGTCTGGCAAAAACTGGAGAGCATTATATTATGTGAAATAAGCCAGGCACAGAAGGACAGACATCACATGTTCTCACTTATTTGTGGAATCCAAAAATCCAAACAAACTCCTGGAGATAGAGAGTACTAGGATGATTGCCAGAGGCTAGAAAGGGTAGTGGTGGGGGAGGATGTGGGGGAGAATGCAGATGGTTAATAGGTACAAAAAATAGTTAGAAGAATGAGTAAGACCTAGTATTTGATAGCACAACAGGGTGATATAGTCAAGAATAACTTAATTGTACATTTTTAAATAGCTGAAATAGTACAATTGGATAGTTTGTAATACACAGAGTAAGAGTTTGAGGGGATGGATACCCCATTATTCATCATGTACATATTTCACATTGTATGCCTATATCAAAACATCTTATGTACCCCATAAATATATACACTTACTATGCATCCACAAAAAATAAAAATTAAAAAATTAAAAATCTTGCAGACATGAAGGGGCTTAGTACATATTAATTTACTAATGATTATGTGTTAATGCTTATTACTGCCTATTGAATATCCAGGGAAAGCAAATCATATGAAGCCAAAAAGTTTGAAAAACTCAGTTTCAAGAAGAATGTATTTTCAAAAGGCCTACCCTCACTTATAGTGTCAGAGCTTTCTCCATACCCTGGAAATTTGTGTTTAACTGCCATCCTTAAACAGTAGTGCTCATTCTTTCATTCTCTTCCTGGTGTTCTAGCAGCATACTTATTTTTAATCCTTGAGCCCACTACCCCTTTACTTATGTCTTTATGCCATAAAGCATTTAAAGCAACATGAATGTTGCTTTAATTGTACGAATTAAGATGGTCATAGCTGCAACAAAGAAAACCTAACTCATTTTTAAAAGGCTTCTTCTCACAGTCAAGAAGACCCCAGGTAATGCGATTCCACATTGCTTGGTTCAGCAAATTCACATCATATATGCCCGGATATTTTAAATATTCTGCTGTCCCATCCTTAATTTGCCAGCTTGTCCTTAATTTAGTCTCCTTAAACTGCAGGATAGATGCTACAATTCCAAGTGTCTCATGTGGACGTGACAACATACAATGGAACAAGATAAACTATATCTCTTTTTAACAGTGGGTGAAACTTTTCCCAGAAGCCCTCCCTCTCAGGGGATATTTCTTCAATTCTCATCTGCTATAATTGGATAAAATATTTCTGCCTAGATAAATTCCTGGCAAGGAGAATGGGACTGCCATAATTGACTTAATCCAAATATAGATTATCTTCTGAAGCTGAGAATGGTTTCCTCTGCCCTTTTTATGAAGCATGTGGTCATATGGAGGAAGTTGGCAAATTGAAAAAAATATATATTGGGAGAAAACACCTGAAAATTACATATCTGATAAAGGATATGCAACCAGAATCCATAAAGAACTCTCAAAACTCAATAATAAGAAAATAGACAATGCAAATTTTAAAATAGACATATGATTTTTATAGATACTTCACCAAAGAAGGCACACAAGCGGCTAATAAGCATAGAAAAACCTCAAACATCGTTATTCGTCAAGCAAATGCTCATAAAAACCACAATAAGATACCCCTGCACATCTATAAGAATGGAAATTTTTGGTAAAACTGTCTGCAACAAGGTTGGAGAAGATATAAAGCATCTGAACTCTCTTATATAATGCTAGAAGAAAACAGAAAATGGCACAATTATTTTAGAAAAGTTTGGCAACCTTGTTAAAAGCTAAACATAAACCAACTGTATTATCCATACTCAGTGTTTACCCAGGAAAAAAGAAAACATACTCCACGCAAAAACTTGTACAGTATCCACAGCAGCTACATTTGTAAATCCCAACTGGAAGGCCCTCAAATGTCCATCAATAGATGAATATGTAAATAAAGTGTGGTGCACTCATACAAGGGGATACTACTAAGCCATAAACATGAAAGAACGGTTGATATATGCAAAAAATGGATAAATTTCAAAATGATCATGCTAACCAAAGAAGACACAAAAAGGCTACAAACTGATCCCATTTATATAAAATTCTGCCATCTATGCTGACAGAAAGATCAGTGCCTGCCTGGTAACAGGAGATAGGGAATGTGAAAAGGGCAAGAAAGGAAAAAAGGTAAGGATTACAAGGATCATACAGAAATTTTGTGGGATGACGGATATATTTCCTTGATTGTGGTAATGGTCTTACAAGTATATATACAAATTGAAATTTATCACATTTTATACTTTAAATATGTAGTTATTTGTATGCTAATTCTTCCTTAGTCAAACTGTCAAAAAAATACAGATAAATATTCAACTCATGAAGGACTTTCTAAACAAGATATTAAAGAAGATAAATCATAAGAGACACAACCAATAAAATGGAATACATGAAATTAATACCCATCACTCATTATAAAACACATAGACAAAATTAATATAGTACATAAATCCCAAACTAGAAAACTGTTTACAACATATACACTGAAATTATAATATTCCTAACACTTAAATAACCATTACAAATCAGATTTGATTTTTAAGGAAATAGATACACAATAGAAAAATTCAAAAGAAAATAGGAAATGAGCAAGCAATTCACAAAAGAATAATGATGACAATACATTTTTTAAAAATGTTCAAATTCAGTAGTAATCCAGAAAATGCAATTAAATCATTTTCTTCTGTAAGATTGACAGATATAAAAACATCCTGCTAGACTTATTTTTTTCAATTTCTTTAATTGTTGAATATCACATAGATTTGAAAAATCACAATGTGTTATTGACATGAAATGGTAATCATGACAATTGTTAAGTAGAAAATAAGTTTCCAAATCTACTCATGCACATATACACACACAAACATGTAAAAATGCAAAGGATAAAGAATAAAATTGCACTGATATTTGTATGTGCAGTTTCTGTTTTCTTCTTTATGATATTTGTATTTTATTATTGGGAAAGTTCTGATCACACACACATTTACATGTATATATTCATGTACAAACAAAGATTATTTTTAGCAAGGGAAATAAACTACTAAAGAACATTTATGGAATGATGCTATTTTGAAATCAGCATCTGTAGAGATTAGAGACAAACAGAGAGGGAGGGTGAGAAGGAGAGTATGTCTGTATATTAACAAAATTCTTAACACTGCTATCTCTTTATACTGGGATTCTAACTAATATGTTTGATTATCTATGTTTTCTATATTTTGTGTAATGATCATGGGTTACTTGTGTTATTAAAAGTAAAATATCAAAATCACACATTAAAAAAAAACTAGGCAAAGGACGCAAACAGGCAATTCATTTAAAAAAGACATGTAGCTGACTGATCAATATTTGTGAAAATAATGAGTTATTTTATAACCAGTAAAATAAATGTCATTTAAAAAACAGTGGGTTATCCAACTATAAAATTGGCAGAGTATTTTTAATAACATTTTTGTTAGATATTAAATAAAAAATAAGCACATATACATTGTTAGTGAAGATATAAATGAGTACTTCCTTTCTGGAAGGCAACACTGCAATAAGTGTATCAAAATATTTTTGCTCACTGGCTGGGAACTTCTAGTTCAAGGAATTCATCATAAATAAATAATTAAGCAAGTTAACAAAAATACAACTACAGTGCCATTTAATGCATTTTTTAATTAAATCAAAATAGTACAGACAACTTTGTAGCCTACATTATTTGTGTCTGTTCAACCCTCATACTTCCTTTGGGAAGCTGTTTATTTTCCCTTCTTTGAGGAGCTATAATGATACATCTTCCCTGTCTTGGCCATAGGGACACTCACATGACCCAAGCTACTTTTCGATTTTCATTGCTTGAACCTGTTTATTTTCTTGACCTCTTTATGTGGGAGATCCCCACATATCAGTCCTAAAAACTTCTCTTTTTACGCTTACTCAGTTGAGAAGATTTATGAGGACTGTGAAGTTGAAACAGATTGAGTAAAGGAAGATATCTAGAAGACGAAGTCAAGGAGGTAGCTGGGAGACCAGATCAATGGGACCTTATTTTCAACCCCTCCAAGGAAAATCTGTTCTCTCAGTCTTCTCCATGTTAGTAAATGACAACTGCATTTTTCCATTTGGTAGGGCCAGAAATCTTATGACCAGTCTTTGTTCCTCTCTTTCTTTCACATCCCACATTAAAACTATGAGAAAATCTTGATTTTTGTCTTCCATAATCTGACCATTTCTCAACACTGCTTTTAACTTGGTCCAAGTAACCAAGGACTAGTGGAACTTTCTAATTAATCTCTTTGATTCTTTTTCAGCTTCTAACAGTTTGTTCTAAATCTCACTCAGAATAAAGCCCAAATTCCTTTCCGTAGTTTCTTCCTGATCTGGCTTTCTACCACCTCTCTGATGTCATCTCACACCATTCTTCCCACTCTCAGTTGGCTTGATTATGTTTTTGACTTGGATTTCTGGAGTGTATTTTCCAAACAGCAGATGCAGTAATTCTTTAAACCAAAAATCTGATTGTATTAACTTTTGGCTTGAAACATTTCAATGACTTCCAAACACATTTAAAACTAAATCCAAAGTCATTAATAAAGCCTGTAGGGCCCCATTGATCTGGTTCCCCAGCTACCTTTCTGACCTCATTTCCCAGCTATCTTTCCTTACTTACACTGTTCCAACTTCACTGACGTCCTTGCCGTTCCTCAAACATGTCAGTCTTATTTCCATTTCAGAGCCTTTGCACTTGCTATTTCCCCTGTCTGAAATTATCTACCCCTGTAAGTCCACCTGGCTTATGCCATACTTTTTTTCAGTTTTTTGCTCAAATATTACCTAACTGAAGAAATCTTCCTTGACTATGTGAAGTAAAATAGCAGCCTCTGTCACTACCTATTCCATTTACTCTGTTCCATTTTTCTAAAAAGCACTTATCACCATCAGACTTAGCAAATATTTTATTTATTTATCTTTTTATATCATCTCCTATTTGACTACTAAAATGTAAACTCCTAAACGAAAAGACATTAAGGGTTGTGTTCATTTGTAGAGTACTGACTGTTATAAGTATTCTATATTTATTTAAAAAATACATGAATGTCTCCATTTTTATTATAAATATAGATATAAGTATGAATAGATCATATGGCTAGAAGGGGGAAGTACATATATATTAAGATATTAAAATGTGATTATCTCTGTATGGTAGAATTGTGGGTAATTTTTGTTTTCTAATTTTTCTTATTTATATTTTCTAAGTTGGCTACACCAAATGCACTATGTTGGAAAGAAAAGGAATCATTAAATTATAATTAGGAAAGAAACACTACTGAGTCACACAAATAGCTTGAATGTACTTCACCATGCTGCATTTTATAAAGAACAAAAGCCTTATTCTTGTCACAACTGTTCTGATTTTTAACATATGTTGGAAAAGAGGAGACTGTCGTCACTCTCTTTACCCAACTGCCAAAGAGAAACCAAAGCTGCACAGAAAAGTGGTAAAACATAAATGTATTTGGGAACTAATGCAATAGGGGGAAAGAGACTTCAATATAGAACTGGCCTCTATTCCAAATATAGCGTTGGACAAGTGGAGATTTATAGCCAAAAAGCAGGGTGACAATTAGTGAATTAAAAAACTCCTAAGAAGAAACATCAGGAGTTGGTGGGGCAGATTCTGGCTAAAGAGATCTAATAGAATTTTTGGTAAAGACAGGCCAAGGTGATCAGATATCACATAGGGAATTATGGGGGATGAGGGTATATTTGATAAGATATTGAAAGTGATCAGATATTGGGGGTGGAGGATTCTCTCTAAACTGATCTAGCAAGATTTTTGCTACAACTGAGTGATGCAGGTCAAACAAGGATGGATGCCAAGGTCTAATCCTAGAGGGTTTAGAGGAGCCTAAGTAGAGTTTGTTAAAGAAGAGCGCCTTTGTTACACCCCAATATTTAATTTTTGTTCCCCCAAAAGGATGGGAGGAATAATGTGCAGTATAATGAGGATTCATGATTGTGGACTATATTAGTTTTATATTTCTGTGTAACAAATTACCACAAACTTAGAGGTATAAAAGAACATCCATTTATTATGTCACTATTTCCACGGGTTATGAGTTCAGAATTTTTTAGCTGAGTTCTCTGCACACGGCCTCACAAGGCTGAAATCTAATGTTAGCCATATGTGTCCTCTGCAAGCTTGGTTGGGCAAATATCTGTTTCCAAGCTTCCTTAGATTGTTTGTAGAATTAATTTCCATTGTGGTTGTAACATTGAGGTACTTTTTTTTTTTGCTGGCAGTAGATTGAACACCACCCTTAGCACTTAGGACACTCTCAAATCCTTGCTATAGGCTCTGTTCAAGAGGCTCTCACACTTCAAATCTCTCTCACTAAGAAGAGCCCTAAGGAACACTTGACCTTAGATCAGGCCCACCTTGTAATCTTCTATCTTAAATCAAGTGATTTAGGACTTAAATTATATCTGTAAATTAAATTTACATCAGCATTTATGTTAGTGTCTGATTAAGTAACTGGAAGAAAGTATGTTAACAACAGGAGAAAGAATCTTGGGGGTCATCTCAAAATTGTTCTGACTATATGAAAGTTAGTAAAATTTGTAATTGCCTGATGCTTAGAAAGAATGGCTCACAGTTAAGGTACTTCTCTTTTTGTTAGTTGTTGGGCACTCATTTTCTTTTTAAATATTCATATTCTGAATGGGGGCAATATGGCCCCCATTGGTAAAAATTGGTTTTAGGGGGCAGGGGGAAAATCTTAGATATTACAATGATTTGGGCCTTCCAAAGCTCTACTTGACAAAATTTTATTCCTTAGAATTTAGTTTATCTTATTAAGAAAAATTTAAATTTAACTTAATATAATTCATTTATTGAATTAATTTTATTAATTTATATAGAACTTGAATTTTTTTATTTTTTATTTTTAGCTAGAGATATGTTTAATGTTTTAAGAAACTGCCAAACTGTTTTCCAAAGTGGTTCTACCATTTCACACTCTTACCAACAATGCATGAGAGTTCTGGTTGCTCCATATCCCCACCAACATTAATTCTTATTACTGATTCTATTGGGCACTTAGTGGTATTTTATTATTTTAACTTTTAATTTTTTTTATTTTACTTTAAGTTCTGAGATACATGCACAGAACCTGCAGGTGTGTTACATAGGTATACATGTGCCAGTGTGATTTGCTGCACCCATCAACCCGTCATCTACATTAGGTTTTTCTCCTAATGCTCTCCCGCCCTTTGCCCCCCACCCCCCGACAGGCCCTGGTGTGTGATGTACCCCTCCCTGTGCCCATATGTTCTCATTGCAGAATGTGAATTTTATTCAATTTCCCCTTGGAGGATAATAATAAAACAAGGTTGAGAAACACAGCTTTTATAAGACAACTCTGTATACTGATTTCTGGAACTGTCCCAGTTGCCTCTGTAGCTTTTCTACTTTCACAGTGAGAGAAAAGTCACTTGCTGCGAGGACTACTAAATGGATGTATCATGATAACTTAAATATCCTTAAACATTGGTCAATTAGTTTTTTCATCTGCTGAAAACTTCAATTATAGCCTCAGCAGAAGAATTCAAGAACACAATATCAAAACTATTAGAAGCCAAAAGAATCGGATCTATCTTTGAATTGTCCATAAACTAAAAATAACTATTTCCTTAAGGTTTAAATAATAAATTGTTTCCCCGGGATACTAAAATTTAGGTGTTCTATACGTATGTATCATGAGGTTTAAAATTGGTCATATCTTTTTCCCAGAGCAGTAATTTCAATTCTAGTAATTTATTCTAAGGAAAATTTTAGACGTACAAAGATTTATGTAGAAACATATTTATTTCAACCTCATTTATAATAGAAAAGTGTACAGAAATAGGGATATGGTTCAATTATTATTCTACATCCATACAATGATACATTAATCTAACATTAAAAATGGTGTTTACAGTGATGTAGAAAGATATTGGGAAATGCTCAAGATATACTAAGAAAAAAAGAGATTGCAAAAATTCTAAGTACTGTTTTATGTTTATATTATTTTAGATGCATATACATAGAAATGAAAACAGAAATAGTAGTGTCATGAGTAATTTTATTTTATTTCATTTATTGTGTATATTTGTATTTTCAACATTTCTCATAATGTAAATGTATTGTTTTTATAATTAGTAAAAGAAACCTTCCAAAATACAAGGAGTCCTAAGTTAAGAAATGATATAACTTCAGCATTCTCATTAAATGAATACAGAGGCTCATATTATCCAGTTAAGCACTGTCTTCTGCTCTTTATTGCTGTCATCCACCAACTTCTACTTGATAATTGAAACTTTTAATTCCTGGATTGCTGTCTACTTCATTCCAAGACTCATTATCATGTCAAGGAAATTCAGTATCCAAGACAATTACCCATGCAATGACTTGATTTCTCAGTTAATTTACGTTCTTAGCTCCAACAACATTTACCACCAACCAACCACAGCCAGTCCCTCCCATGGTCACATTTTAGATCTTGTTACCTTTTGTAATTGTGTCACTTTTAAAACTATAATTTCCAGAATTTCCCTCTCTGACCTCCTATACTTCTGGAACACTTACTCTAGAACATAATATGATTACTCTTTTACTTTATTAAAACTTCCAGATTATTAGCCTCTATAGACTTTTGGTCAAGTCCCATTTGTAGATGAAGCCAATACTGCCTCTCCGTATTTGCATTAAACTAGATGAATGTTATTGAAAAGTGTATACATATTTATTGATTGTTCCATATTAATTTTATGTTTAAAATGTCAAAATGCTATTCAGCACTGCCTAGAAATCCTACTGTGTTTCTTTACTAGGTTCACATTGTCATTCCTTCAGACAACTATTACATACCTTCTACTCAAATCGCTCCCCCATACCCCACACTTAACAGATAACCTCACCTCATTGAGAAAATAGATGCCATCAGGTATAAGGTCATCTATTAAATCTGATATATCCCCCTTCTTACCAACATTTAATTTACAGAACTATTTGCATCTAATTCATGGCCACCCACTTTCCATCAAGCTTATTTTCTGAGTTTCAGTTCCTTGTGTCTTCTCAGCTTTCCCCCATCTCTACTGCATCATCAACTCTACTTCTCTACTGGATCATCATCATTAGGATACAAGAACATTTTAATAACCCCCCTGTTACAGTACATAATGACAGTTGTTCTTTAAGCCCCCAAGCTAACACCATATTTTTCCGTTCCTTTCAATAGCCAAAAATCTGAACAGAGTTTTCCCATAAGTAAGAAAAGCCCCGACATTGCCAGAGTTGGTTTAGACCAGGGAGTCTCAGTGCCCCCTGGAGGTCACTGAGCCCTTTGCATGAGATCTGATAGGTCAAAATTGTTTATAATATTAAGATTTTATACACATGGTCACTGTGTGGAAATTTGCACTGATGGTGCAAAAGCAGTTGCGGCAATAAACTGTACTAGCAGGCTTTGCATTCTTCACTATTACATACACAGTAGAAACAAAGAGAAAGAAGAGGAGGAGGGGCCAGTTTTGGTTAAGAATATCCTTTTCATGTGTCTTTTGGCTGCATAAATGTCTTCTTTTGAGAAGTGTCTGTTCATATCCTTTGCCCACTTTTTGATGGGGCTGTTTTTTTTCTTGTAAATTTGTTTGAGTTCATTGTAGATTCTGGATATTAGCCCTTTGTCAGATGAGTAGATTGCAAAAATTTTCTCCCATTCTTTAGAGATACCATCTCACACCAGTTAGAATGGTGATCATTAAAAAGTCAGGAAACAACAGGTGCTGGAGAGGATGTGGAGAAATAGGAACACTTTTACACTGTTGGTGGGACTGTAGACTAGTTCAACCATTGTGGAAGTCAGTGTGGCGATTCCTCAGGGATCTAGAACTAGAAATACCATTTGACCCAGCAATCCCATTACTGGGTACATACCCAAAGGATTATAAATCATGCTGCTATAAAGACACACGCACAGGTATGTTTATTGCAGCACTATTCACAATAGCAAAGACTTGGAACCAAGCCAAATGTCCAACAACGATAGACTGGACTAAGAAAATGTGGCACATATACACCATAGGATACTATGCAGCCATAAAAAATGATGAGTTCATGTCCTTTGTAGGGACATGGATGAAGCTGGAAACCATCATTCTCAGCAAACTATCGCAAGGACAAAAAACCAAACACCGCATGTTCTCACTCATGGGTGGGAGTTGAACGGTGAGAACACATGGACACAGGAAGGGGAACATCACACACCGGGGACTGTTGTGGGGTGGGGGGACGGGGGAGGGATAGCATTAGGAGATATACCTAATGCTAAATGACGAGTTAATGGGTGCAGCACACCAACATGGCACATGGATACATATGTAACAAACCTGCACGTTGTGCACATGTACCCTAAAACTTGAAGTATAAAAAATAAAAAACATTTTAAAAATAAAAAAAGAATATCCTTGATGCAGCAGCTTAAACATGTTAATTTTATTAATTTTAGACCTGACTTTTGAATGCCTCTTTTAATATTGTATATTACAAAGTGGGAAATACATATGAAGCCCATCTTCTTTCTGCATTTTGAAGTCTAAGGGCTACCTGGAACAAAAGCACTTGTGTAATTGGGTTACGAACTAGTCAGTTTTTTTATGGAAATATATTTTCACTTAAAGTCTGACAGACACACTATGGTTAGTCAGACTGAAGAATTTGTCAGAGGTTTTGCTGAAAATGAGCAAACTAAACTTGTCATTACCAGGAAAATAAATGATATGTTGTTGATGATATAAATTAACTTTTGAAATGAAAATTAGAATGTTGGTAAATTTTATCTGCCACCATGAACTTAACAGTTTCCCAATATATATGAGGACTTTTTTGATTAAATTAATGTTGATATTAATGAATGTGATTTTTTTTGTTATAACGAAATGTCAATATTTGGAAGGGCTGCTAAACTCCATGGGCCAGTACTTCCCAAATAACCAATGCATCATAGTACAAAATCAGATCTGTTCAAAGTAAAATAAAATGAATTCTAGAGCAACTGATTATGAAAAAATTTATCAATGTGGTTTCAAATCCTACATTGCAACTGACCCATAAAAAATTACCCATTGTTAAATTTTGGTGTAGTCTTAAAGAAAATAATCCACGATGTCCCCAACATCATGTTAAAAACTCTTTCCTATTCCATCTGCATATTTTTATCAGGCCAGATTTTTCTTCATATAGCTCAGGAAAATGCCGTATTGTAACACGTTAAATGCAGAAGCAAATATGATAATCTAGTTGCCTTCTATTAAGCCATACATTAAAGATACTTGAAGAAATGTAAAACAAAGCCATTCTTCTTGCTAAATATTTTGAGGGAAAGTAAAGGTATTTTCCCTGAAAATATGTTTTTTATATAAGTATGTAATGTGGTTTATTATTTGTATTCTAGAATGAATTTATATATATTTTTAAGTTGTCTCAGATATAATTTCTGTTATAATTAACATGTATAGATAAGCTCACAAACAAAAGTGCATTGGTGTCTTTAATAATTTTTAAGACTGGAAAGCAGTCTTGAGACCAAAAAGTTTGAGAACTATTGGTTTAGATTTTAAAAACCCATCAGTACTTTACCAAAATTCATCAAAGTCGAGCTCCGTTGGCCAGAAGGAAGGGGATGAATGGTTGTTGAATAAGCAAGCGATAGTGTCTGCCACTCCTAGGTCTTTGCAGCAGTACTCTGAGATCTGTTTTCCCTGTGTTCACTCTTCTTTAGAGTCTATCCCCACCTCTCTTCCCCATATATCAGCTGGAAAGGCCTCCTTACAATGTAGTTTAGATTAAGCTACCAAGAACTGCTGAATAGCCATCCATTACATTTACAATCCAACTCAAATCCTTTGTAGTGGCCTAGAGGCCCTTTGTCATCTGACCATTGTCTGTGAGGCCATACTATGTTTTGGTTAGAGTGTGTGCTCTGAAGTCAGACTACATAGATTAAAGTTTCAGCATCATTCTTTACAACTGAGTAACCTTATGCAAGTTACTCACACTCTTCATGTATTCTTTTCCTCATCTGTAAATGGGACTAATTATGATAATACTGAATTAATCAGTTTGCTATGAGTATCAATGGAGATAATCCATATTAAATGCTTAAAAGAATTGCTGGTCCAAGTAAGCTCTCGGCCAATGTTAATTGCTGCCTATGTCTCCAATATCATCTTATACCATCTTAAACCACTCTCCCCTTGAGTTTCTATTCTCTAACTAAACTTAAGCATTACAAGTTCTTTCCTGTCCAGAAACTCTTCACGTATTTTTCCCTTGACTCTAACAACCTTTCCACTGCCTTACAGGTAGCTAGTATCTTCTTCCTGAGGGTGCATCTGACATGCCAGTCCTTTGGGAAGCTTTTGCTGACCACGTATTCTCAATCAGATTTCTTCTCATCTCCTCCCCACCTCTCATGGTTACTCCATATTACAACAACCTGTTTCCCTCTACTACTAGGCATGATTTGTAATATTTATTGCTCTCTTATTTTTTATCTCCAACATTGGACTGTAAGTGCCATGACAGCAAGGAATATATTTGTGTTCAGCCTGTTTCCTCAGTGCCTTGATCAGTGGGTATCATGTCATAGACACTCAATAAATATGTGCTAAATTAATGCACAAATGGATTAACCCATTTCGCACCTGCCCCGAGAATACCTGCCAGTGGCACTTGTGGCTGCAACATTTACTCCTAGATAACTCTCAGGTAGACATCATTCTATTTAAAGCATTCTAGTTTTAGCAGTGATATTTCCATTTACAAAATATAGTAAATCTCAATAGCTGAAAATGTCAAATCGTATAAAAAGTAGCATTCCTACATGTGATGTTAATTCAGTGGTGAACTTATGGCTCTGAAATGATGTGACAAGAAGGAAGTGAAAATGTTGTCAACGTTCCACAACGATACCGTGATTGAAGTAGACAACAGAAATGGAAAGAAAACTAAGAAGCCATTTGTCATTGAGGATTTTAACAAGAATGTGGGAGCAGTGGACTTGACTGATCAGATGCTCATTTCCTATCCAACTGAGCACAATAGGCACAAGATTTGTATGAGAAATTCTTTCACCACCTTCTAACATTACAGTGCTGAACTCCTACACCCTGTTCAAGAAGAACAATTCTGGGCACATGATTAGCCATGTAAACTTCAGACTGATGTTGATTGAAAGAATGCTGGAAGAGCATCACAAGCCAGGGCAGCAATGCCTTTGAGGTTTTCTGTGCGCTAATAATGTCACACCTCTTCTCCTGACTGGAAGATATTTTCCCAAGACCATACTATCAACATCAGGGAAACGGAATCCAACTGATCACTGCAAATTTTGCCGCTCGCACAATGCCAAGCGTGACAAGAAGATCCCGAGAGAAACGCGATATTTTTGTGAGGAATGTGATGTTCTACCTTGTGTTGTTCCATGTTTTGAAATTTACCACACACAAAAAATTTATTAGGCCAGGCATGGTGGCTCACACCTGCAATCCCAGCACTCTGGGAGGCCGAGGCAGGTGGATCACTTGAGGTCAGGAGTTCAAGACCAGCCCGACCAACATAGTGAAACCCCGTCTCTACTAAAAATACAAAAAGTAGCCAGGCATGGTGGTGGGCCCCTTAATCCCAGCTACTAAGGTGGCCGAGGCAGGAGAATCCCTTTAACCCTGGAGGCAGAAGTTACAGTGAGCGGAGATCGCACCACTGCACTCAAGCCTGGGCAACAGAGTGAGACTACATCTTAAAAAAAAGTTAAGTATGGATCATCATATATATTTCTGTTACATTAGGATTAGAGACAAGTTCTCTTTAGAAATAACTCCAAGAACAGTTATTATATTTTATCTTAACCTTGAAAATCAGTCAGGTTTGCTTCAGCCTCAAACAGCATGTTTGTGTAAAACAAAATGAGCACTGGCAGTGAGCTGCACTTTTTTTCTAAACAGAAAATGGGTTAATGAATGAATGGGTTGCCACAAGATGCAATCCACAGCCATAATTAGTTGGACTTGCTGGTATCAAAAGTCCAATAAATTCAGGGAAAATATAATAAACATGCAATTAACAAAAATTACATGTAAAGTCTAAAGATTAGCTACTGCCCATGAGAGGACATAATGAAAATAAAAGCATGAACTATGTCTACTTTCTCACTTCAATGAAATCATGTGTCATTTATATGTGAGTACCTGAGGGTGTTGACGAAACTTTTTTTTGGCTCATATGAGAATCAGGACATAAATAATTTAAATGTCCTGAAAATCTGAAATCTGAGCTCCTAGAATCTTAAACCCGAATGGAACCTTTACTATCATACAGTCTGATACTCTAATTTTACAGACAAAGTATTAAGTCCTAGAGATTAATGTGATGTGTCCAAAAGAACACAACTGGAATTGAAACATAGTCCTCCTAAACTATAATCCAAGCTCAGAAATTCTCTCATCACTGTCCCTGAGTAAATGCAAATTTTTGCGTAATGCCTACTAGAAGTCTTTATCAAGACCGCAAATGTATTTGATCAAATATATTTTGGAGTAAATGTTGAAATGGAAACATAATTTGTGGATTTGATAATTGATCACCTCTGCTGTGGAAGCTATATCTTTGCATACAGACCTAAAATATCATAGTTTTGAATGTGCATTGAGGGAAAGCTAAGGATTAGCCTGGTGGCATAAAATATGGGCAGCAGCCGGAGGTGAAGTTTCATGGAGTAAATCAGTTTTAACTTGTGAATTATTTTAATTGGAAAGTGATCTGGCAATAACTTAAATGAAGCCTTTTAGGGATAAAATGGAACATTCGCTTTGTGTTAAGAGTTTGTGCCTCAAATCAATATTTTGTAGGTAAATGGAGACTTCAGGATAACTGAATGAATCTTAGAAGAGTAAAAAGCTGTACCTTCTTTCTCAATAAGTCAGTGCCTCAATTCTTAAACACTAAATCAACACTGACTCTAGAAAACTAGAGAAAATTGACATCCTGTGAACCTCTGAGTTAATCTGATAATGAGAGATGCATCTATGTATCTGTGTATAATTGACTGCATATATTTTATTCTGCTTCAAGTTCTTAGCTCTATGCGTGTCTAATGATTTTACTTCTTTAAGAGTAATTATAATTAGAATGAAGAAAGTATATGTAAAAAATTATTTTTAAAAAGCTGGACCTTACTGGTACTGTGAATGCTGATGCTTTTGGTTCTTGTCTATTCTATTGTTCTTCGATTCTATTATATTTTATTTTAGGCCATGTTTTTGCATAAAATATTTTTTATAAAAAATTTTTTTTAAAAAAAAAGCACAGACGTTACCAGTACTGTGAATGCTAATGCTTTTGGTTCTTGTGTATTCTATTGTTCTTTGATTCTATTACATTTTATTATATGCCATGTTTTTGCCCCCTATGGAAAAGGCTACCATTTTTAAATCACAACTACACACATTGGGCAATCTCTTACTTTTTAAAAGAGTTTTATTTTTATTTTAAGTTCTGGGGTGCATGTGCAGGATGTGAAGGTTTGTTACACAGGTAAATGTGTATCTTGGTGGTTTGCTGCATCTATCAACTCATCACCTCAGTATTAAGCTCAGCATGCATTAGCTATTTTTCCTAATGCTCTTCCTCCCCCCACCGCACCCCACCAACAGGCTCTGGTGTGTTTTGTTCTCCTCTTTGATTAAAAAAAAATGAGACTTAAAAAGCAAGAGATACGAAGTGAATCTCTCACTTTTCAAGTCTCAGTTTTTTTGTTAAATCTGAAAAATGGGTTAGTGATAGTATCACTTGCATTCAGTGGGGCTATGGTAAAGGTCTGATGAGATGATTTGCATAAGCATTGAGCACAATGCCTCATATGCAGAAGGCATCCAACACGTGTAAACTTGTTTTCACCGTTGGCTGTAGTATTACTAGATCATTGTCAGACTATTCAGTCACTGGCCATCTCTTCTTCCCTGCGTCTGTTGAGCAGAGTTCTGTGTATTCATGTATAGAAAAGGAGGCAGGAGAAATTTTCTTGGGCTCTTTTTATTGATGGATTATGTAGAAGGCAGAAAACAATCAAATTTTTGTTTGAAGACAACTTGAAGGCTAAAATTTTCTTTATAATGAATCAATGAAATCAAATTTATTTAAAAAGTTAATGTAAAAGGCTACCAGCTTCTATTCATTTTCACTTCATTTTTCATCTGGAAGGTTGAAGCTGAAATGATTTTGTGGATCTAACACATGATCAACACTAATGTTTAGATAGCACAATCTATGGCCCTCTGCCAGGTTTCCAGGGTAGATATCAAATGAGAAGAAAAACGCTTTGCTTCTGTGACCAATGAAAATTTGTTTTTAAAAGGATAAAGGTGAGAAATCCTCAAAGCTACTGCTGTGTCTAAAGTTTTGAATACTGAGAGCCTTGAATTAATAAAGATTCATATGAATAGCTTTATTGAGTACATCTTATTGAGTATAATGTCTCCATAGGGCTAAGTTAAATTCTCCCTAAGAATTTCCTAGAGTAATAAAGCATTATTTTATACTTTCTTAGAGTAATAAAGAAAGTATAAAATCTGGTGTGGATTCTAGGTGATGTCTTGTACTTGGGTGCAAGCTCCAAGTATGGGAGTAGAGAGACAAAGTTGGCTTATAGACTTCATACGAGGAAAAGGTTGCTCTTAAAAATTCAGGGTGTGAGTGAGAGAGACAGAGAAGGGGGAAGGATGGGAAGGCACAGAAGGAAAATTGGATAAGAGACCTAAGAAACCTTTCTTTTCTCATTCAAGCATAACAAAATGCTGGGGGCGGGGGCGGAAATACCACTTAGTACTTCCTATAAAAATATGATAATGTTTTACCAAATATAATATTTTATCCTTTCCAGTGAGAGGCTAAATTTTAAAAAAAATCCTGAAGCTGACCTTGCAAAATATGAGTATTGCTGAAGGAGTTCTACTGAGCCAGCAGTTTCGCTTTTCTAACCTTCATCCTGGAGAAGTTCAACTGTAGTCTGGTCCTTCTTTGGTCTTGGAGGAATTTGAGTAAGTTAAGGGTGCAGAGAAGGAATGTTGAACTTTTTTTTTTTTTTTTAACAGAAAATTAGTCAAACCTGCTTCTTGGCACCATATAAGATTTCAAAAGCCTACTTGATTTCCTGAATTACTTCATTAAAAATTAACTCACCCAGTTTGTAGGAAGGTAAGCCTTATTCTAAGAGAGGACTACATCAATTCCATTATAAATCTCGTAAATATGTAGGCTGACAAAAGAAAATAAATAAACTATTATCTTTGGTGTTATATTTCTTTCCGTTGCTTTTTATGTGATTCATTAAAGACATTTTTAACGTTTTTTTCCTCAGTTGAAAAATTACATATATAAATCCTGAGTTTAGAACAGCAGAAACATGCACAGCTGCTGGTTTAAGCTTACAAAATCACCAAACAAAACAAAACACAACTTGGCATAGAGCCACGTTTAAACCTTTTGTAACTGAATTTAATGAGGATGAAGGTAAAAATTCATTTTATACAGAAAAATAATTTGTTTCTAGTCCTATAGAAAAAATTCTAGTCAATAATTTTATTTTAGTCATATAAACATATAAATTATTCTCCATGTCATAATGAGAGAGCACCTTATTCTCAATCTCATAAAACAGAAAGGAAGCTTGATACAAGTTTGTGAGAGCATATTGCCTTGACATAGGTATTTACTACTCATAAAACATTGTTTTCGTCTCTTTTTTTTTATAATCTTGGAAGCCCTTTATTATTTTGTATTCTGGTAATCTCCAAATTTATTTTTATTAATTGGCTTTTTGTTGATTTCTTTAATAATTGGAAAACAGTAAAGTTCTCTCATAGAAGGCCTACTAGGTTGGCTGGTTTTTGGAAAGATAAACAAACAAACAAAAACTTACAAAGTTCTGTCTAAGGTTGTAAGTAAAGAGAAATGGGAGTGTCACATTTCTGAATTATAACTTGTTAATAGGCTACAGCATTTTATATTTATTCATCTTGGCTGAGGCACCAACATCCAGTGTTCTTTTCAACTAGACTTTTCTGAAGCAATTCGGCTTCTTGCATCCATCTATCATGTTACAAGGTCTATGATTGAAATGTCCCAAACACATCTGAATAAAGAAAACTTGGTTTACTTTCATGTAAAGCGAGTGTTGGCAAGGTTGGTCAGGCATAGAGGCCTAACAGAAATAATCACCTGATACAATTATAGATAAATGCACCTGCATTTATTTAATCTATTTTCATAATAAGGCAGCCACCCTTTCCAAATCTCTAACAGGTACCATCCAGTCACATAAAGAAAAAGTATATTAGGATATGGAGTTCAAAGGCTTCTGTGTACTTGCAAACCCTTGCAAACAGGGTCAGGGAGAGATTAAAGGTTGGGAATTTTCCCCAAAGAAATTGCATTTTAAATAGCAAAGGCAAATACTCATGGTAAATCTGAACTGTGATAAGCTACTAATAACTATTAGGTTCAATTGTGTAATGTCACCCCAAAACTTCAATCTTTATACCAAATTTTAGATGGACAAAGTTAAACACAACTGAAAATCGAATTAAAGTTGTTAGCTACAATAATAATCTGATTAGTAATTATATCAATTAGTTTAACATTTTTAAAATTTGCCTGTGTCTTTTATAGAATAAATGTGTGCATACCTGTATTAGTTCGTTCTCGTGCTGCTAATAAATATATGCCCGAGACTGGTAATTTATAAAGAAAAAAGGTTTAATTGACTCACAGTTCAGCATGGCTGGGGAGGCCTCAAGAAACTTCCAATCATGGAAGAAGCAGAAGCAAACACGTCCTTCTTCACATGGCAGCAGCAAGGAGAAGTACCCAGCAAAAGGAGGAAAAGCCGCTTATAAAACCATCAGATCTCATGAAGAACTCACTGACTGTCATGAGAACAGCAGCATGATTCAATTATTTCCACCCCCATGATTCAATTATTTCCACCTGGTCTCTTTCATGAAACATGGGGGTTATGGGAACTACAATTCATGATGAGATTTGGGTAGGGACACAGCCAAAAAATATCATTCTGCCTCTGGCCCCTCCCAAATCTCATGTCCTCACAATTCAAAAGACAATCATGCCCTTCCAACAGTCCCCAAAGTCTTATTCTAGCATTAACTCAAAAATCCATGTCCAAAGTTTCATCTGAGACAAGGAAAGCATCTTCTGCCTATGAGCCTATAAAATCAAAAGCGAGTTAGTCACTTCCTAGAAACAATGGGGGTTCAGGCATTGGGTCAATACACCCATTCCAAATGGGAAAAATTGGCCAAAACGAATTCCAAAATCCAGTAAGTCCAAAGTCCAATAAGGCAGTCATTAAACCTTAAAATTCCAAAATGATCTCTTTTGACTCCATGTCTCACATCCAGGTAATGCAGATACAAAATGAGGGCTCCCATGGCCTTGGGCGGCCCCACCCCTGTGGCTTTGCAGGGTACAGCCCCCCTCCAGCTGGCATTGAGTGTCTGTGTTTTTTTCCAGGTGCACAGTGCAAGTTGTTGGTGGATGTACCATTCTGGGGTCTGAAGGAAGGTGGCCCTCTTCTCGTAGCTCCATTAAGCAGTGCCCCAGTAGGGACTCTGTGTGGGAATCCAACCCCATATTTCCCTTCCACATTTTCCTAGCAGAGATTCTCCATGAGAGCTCCACCCCTAAAGCATCACAGGACATCCAGGCATTTCCATACATCATCTGAAATCTAGGCAGAGGTTCCCAAACCTCAATTCTTGACTTCTGTGCACCCACAGGCTCAACACTGCTTAAAAGCTGCCAAGGCTTGGGGCTTGCATCCTCTGAAGCCCTTCCTGAGCTGTACCTTCACCCCTTTTAACCATGACTGGAGTGCCTGGGACACAGGGCACCAAGTCCCTAGGCTGCACAGAGCAGGGTGGCCCTGGTTCCGGCCGATGAAGCCATGCTTTCCTCATATGCCTCAAGACCTGTGATGGGAAGGGCTGTCTTAAAGGTCTCTGACATGCTGTGGAGACATTTTCCCCATTTTCTTGTTGATTGATATCCGGCTCCTTGTTACTTATGCAAATTTCTGCCATAGACTTGAATTTCTCCCCAGAAAATGGGTTTTTCTTTTCTATTACATCATCAGGCTGCAAGGTTTTCAAACTTTTATGTTCTTCTTCCTCCTGAATGCTTTACTGGTTAGAAATTTCTTCTGCCAGATACCCTAAATCATCTCTCTCAAGTTCAAAGTTCCTGAGATCTCAAGAACAGGGGCAAAATGTCTCCAGCCTCTTTTCAAAAGCATAACAAGAGTCACCTTTGCTCCAGTTACCAACAAGTTCCTCATCTCCATCTGAGACCACCTCAGCCTGGACTTTATTGTCCATATCACTATCAGCATTTTGGACAAAGCCATTCAACAAGACTCTAGGGAGTTCCAAACTTTCCCACATCTTCATGTCTACTTCTGAGCCCTCCAAACTCTTCTGAACTCTGCCTGTTACCCAGTTCCAAAGTCGCTTCCACATTGTTGGGTATCTTTGCAGCAGCGCCCCACTACCCAGTACCAATTTACTGTATTAGTCCATTTCCATACTGCTATAAAGAAATGCCTGAGACTAGGCATTTAAAGGAAAAAAGTTTAATTGCTCACAGTTCCGCAGGGCTGGGGAGGCCTCAGGAAACTTAAAATCATGGCAGAAGGGGAAGCAAACACGTTTTTCTCTACATGGCACAGGAGTGAGTAGTGCCAGCAGGGAAAATGCCAGATGCCTAGAAAAACACCAGATCTCATCCGACTCACACATTATTACGAGAACAGCATACGGAAAACTTCCCCCCGATCCAATTATCTCCACCTGTTCCCTCCCATGACATGTGGGGTTATGGAAACTACAACTCAAGATGAGATTTTGGTGGGAACGCAGCCAAACCATATCAATACCCTAATCAACCCTTGCCTGGACTGTGGTAAAAACCTTGCCTCCAGCTCCTGTGGTGATGAGAATCTATTTTCAGAAAACATTCAATATATGACACTCTCCTAGTGATAACCTTTTTGACTCCTCATTGCCTTCATGATAGATTCCACACTCCCCTGTGTAGAGGTCAAAACATCTTATTATTTGTCTTTTGTCAACCTTTCCTACTTCTTCTTCATTACTCCCCTACAAAAAGCATTTGCTTTATGGCAGTGTTTCTCTATGTTGGGGTATTTTGGGTAGTTTCCATAATTTGAGTAATTGAAGTTGTAGTTGTGCAGAATTTTTATCAGAGACTAAATGTTGGCAGCTCCTCCCAGGAATATTGACAATATAATTCCCCACAGATTTCTAAATACCCACTATGTGGACAGTACAGCCTCAATGTGAGAATCACTGGGCACACATGGTCCACTGTTTTTATGCTGAGAAGGTCTGTGATTGTGCTACCTTCTGAGCTTGGGAAGTGAATGCTTTCTATGTTGTTTTCTAGTCTAGGTCTTAGTTTCCATATAAGAGTTAATATTAGTCCCCTTCCTAAACCTGGTTCACAGTGATCCACCATCATTCCTGTCATCCCTAACCACTGGTTTGGCACTTTTTAAAAAACTACTGGTTTGGCACTTGGTCTGTTCCAGTGTATGGCGTTTTTCTTTGTATATTAATGTCTTCCCTTCTCTATGAAACAGAGCTACTGGAGGCGAGGAGCCTTCTCTGAATTGCTAACAAGTAGCATAATAACCTCTTAGCCTCCCTCATGTACTGAGCTTTTTTATAACTCTCAGCCTTTCATGCACTATTACTACTCTCTGGAATATCCTTGGCTATCACTTTTACCTTCAAAACGCTTCCTCTTCCTCCAGGAGATAGCTCAGCTGTCACCTTTTTGGGGTAGTCTCCTCTGACCCCAGAGCCCATGATGGGTCCTTCCATGTTTTCTTATGGCATAATGCATGTACTTCCATCTTAGCACTTGTCACAGTGTAATATACTTGCCCGGTTAAGCAAGTGTATCTCCTCACCTCTTTAGGGAACTCCTTGAGGATGAGTTTTTATGTAAATGTGTTCCCCCAGTCTCTATCATACACCTGTCACACATGCTGCTCTTGTTAGTTTTATAATCTTCCACTATCTTGGCTTTGTAGGGCAGAAGAGCTAATTTGTTTTCAGTGCCAAAAATACACTAAGGATCATTTTACCTATGTCAATAGGGGTCATTTTGATGCTTACAAATAAGATAAAACTCTCTCATTCCCCAATAACAGTTATTTATGTTTGGAGAAATAGAAGAAAATGAATAAAACTGTTTCAGGATTCTTGAATATGAACTAGTGTTATATACTTTTAAACATTATCACAATGCACACATAAATACACATGCAACAATAGTAGAAGAAAATACAATATTTATCTTATTATCTTCCTATTCCAAATGAGAAAAATAAGGTGTAAGAATTATACCCAAGATCATATGACTAGTGATTGGTGAAGTATTTGAGACTGGTCTGTCTTATTCTGATGGTCATACATATTTACCTATGCCAGAAATGGCAAGCATAGCATGTATAAGCCACAAATGACAAGATACTATGCTAAATATTTAAATATAATGGATATAACTGAATTTAGGATTATTACATGAAAATGTTCTTTGTCAGCTCAAAAATAAATAGGTAAGAGAAGACATATTGAGTAAAAGGTGGGAACTGCAAACTGGAGGAAAGGAAATATGCTTGCTGAAGAAAATACCTTTTCAGTGCCAATACCCCATTTTATTTTATTTTATTTATTTATTTTATTA
>NW_026652282.1:123300128-123430585 GCF_009828535.3 Hylobates moloch
TTTGAAGCAATTGTGAATGGGAGTTCACTCATGATTTGGCTCTCTGTTTGTCTGTGATTGGTGTACAAGAATGCTTCTGATTTTTGTACATTGATTTTCTATCCTGAGACTTTGCTGAAGTTGCTTATCAGCTTAAGGAGATTTTGGGCTGAGACGATGGGGTGTTCTAGATATACAGTCATATCATCTGCAAACAGGGACAATTTGACTTCCTCTTTTCCTAATTGAATACCTTTTATTTCCTTCTCCTGCCTGATTGCCCTGGCCATAACTTCCAGCACTATGTTGAATAGGAGTGGTGAGAGAGGGCATCCCTGTCTTGTGCCAGTTTTCAGAGGGAATGCTTCCAGTTTTTGCCCATTCAGTATGATATTGGCTGTGGGTTTGTCATAGATAGCTCTTATTATTTTGAGATACGTCCCATCAATACCTAATTTATTGAGAGTTTTTAGCATGAAGGGTTGTTGAATTTTGTCAAAGGCCTTTTCTGCATCTATTGAGATAATGATGTGGTTTTTGTCTTTGGTTCTCTTTATATGCTGGATTACATTTATTGATTTGTGTATGTTGAACCAGCCTTGCATCCCTACCAGAGGTACAAGGAGGAACTGGTACCATTCCTTCTGAAACTATTCCAATCGATAGAAAAAGAGGGAATCCTCCCTAACACATTTTATGAGGCCAGCATCATCCTGATACCAAAGCCCGGCAGAGACACAACCAAAAAAGAGAACTTCAGACCAATATCCTTGACGAACATTGATGCAAAAATCCTCAATACAATACTGGCAAACCGAATCCAGCAGCACATCAAAAAGCTTATCCACCGTGATCAAGTGGTCTTCATCCCTGGGATGCAATACCCCATTTTAAAAGTGAAACAAAATTAAATGAGCAAACAACAAAACTCACTGAGAGAACAAATGATTAAGAATCATCAAATGTTGAAACTAGAAGGAGTTTTAAAGGACATCTAGCTGACCTAGCTCACTTTCCCAAGGGTAAAACAGGCTCAGAGGAAGAGGTCAATGAGTGAGACCAGTCCACTCCACAATGGTATACAAACTTCAGTGTAACTTAAAAGCACTGCAGAGCTTGTTAAATAGGCAGATTCATGGGCTACTTTTACAGTGATTCTCATTTGGTTAGGGTGAGAGGTGGGACACAGGAATATGCCCTCTTAATAAGCTCTTCATGTGTTCTGATGAAGATGGTCCTTCTTCACATCACCTATTTCAGAGCAGGATTATCATTGTGAAAATGGATGGTCATGAAGAAGCTAACGTACATGCAGTATATGTAATATTACAGAATGGTAATTAGTTCAGTCTAGGATACTCTCAGGTCAGGGGTCCCAAGAGGTAAACCTTAATATGTCATTATATCCCACAAACCCCTAGGATCATCATCAGTAACTCATTGCTCAGTCACCTGTGAATCTAACAAGATCTCCTATTTCCTCAAACACTTTAACATTTTAATCTTGGGGATAGGAATTTTGTTGGGTTTACTACCTACTGGAGCACTTCTGAAAAATGGGAAACAGGCTGGACATGCCCTAGCCCTCCAACTTGGTAAACGTTTTAGACACATAGTTGTCTCAAAGTCTTAGAGATGAAAGGATTTAGAGGCCACCCAATCTTCACTCAGTGAAAGAATGTCACATGCCATTGGAAATATTTTTTTTCAGATGTTTCTTTCTCGACAAGATCCACCCTACCTGACCACCTTTGTGAAAATTACCACCCCTTCCCAGCATTTCCATTCCTTTAATCCGTTCTACTAATTCCTTTTTCATCAGACTTATTACTTTGTAAGATAACATATAATTCATATTGATTATATCTATGTTTCTTTTCTTTTCCTCTCTATATAGAATGTGAGTTCCATGAGGAAGAGGGCAGGGATCTTGATTTTGTTCCCTGCTGTATTCCCAAGGCGTAGAATGAAGACTGACACATAGTAAGTTCTCAATAAATATTTGTGGAATGTTGAATTATTTATTTATATAGGGTTGCATAGTCTCTGATTAGATCTTCGCAGTAACAGGTTTGTTTATTTATAGTTCTTGTCTGATTGCTTTTGCAAGTATTTATAGTATTGTATTGAATAGAAGTGAGAACAGGCATCCTTTCTTGTACCAGATCTCTTAGGAAAAGCTTTCAATCTTTCTCCAATGATTGTAAAATTAACTGTGGGCTTTTCATAATTGGCCTTTACTACATTGAGGAAATTTCTTTATTTATTTATTTTGTTAAGAATTTTAACATGAAAAGATGTTAAATTTTGTTAGATGTTTTTTTCTGCATCTGTTGAGATGATCATCTGTTTTTAATTTTTTATTTTGTTAATGTAATGCATCACATTGATTGATTTGTACATGTTAAGGCATTCTTGCATCCCAGTGATAACTCCAAATTGGTCATCATGTATAATCTTTTGGATGTGTTATTGAATTCGATTTGGTAGTATTTTGTTGAGAATGTTGTACTATGCTCAAAAGAGCTATTGGCCTGTAGTTGTCTTTTATTGTGATGTCACTGTCTGGCTTGGGTATCAGGGTGATTCCGGCCTTTAAATGGGATTGGAAGTATTCCCTCTCCTGTTTTTTGGAAGACTTTAAAAGTAATTCAAATTAATTATTTTTTGAATGTTTGATAGAATTCAGCCATGAAGCCATCTGGTCCTGGGCTTTGCTTTGGTGACAGGTTTTTTATTATTACCTCAATCTCTTCATTTGTAGTCTGTTCAGACTTTCTGTTTCTCCCAGGTAAGCTGTGTGTCTCTAAAAAATTATCCATTTACTCTAGGTTATCCAGTTGATTGGCATATAATTAATCACAATTTATGGGATACATAAGATGTTTTAATATAGGCAAACAATGTGTAATAATCACATTATGAATAATGGGATATTTATTCCCTCAAGCATTAATCCTTTGTGTTACCAACAGTCTAATTATTCTCTTTTGGTTGTTGAAAATTTACAATTAAATTATAATTGAGCATGGCCACTCTGTTGTGCCATAAAATAGTCAGCTTTATTTGTTATTTGTAAGTATACTTTTTGAACTTATTAAGCATCCCCATATTCTCCCATCCTCCTACAACTCTTCCCAGCCTCTGGTAGCTATCTATATTAATCTGTTCTCAAACTACTGTAAAGATACTATCTGAGACTGGGTAATTTCTGAAGAAAGAAGTTTAATTGACTCACACTTCCACATGGCTGGAGAGACCTCAGGAAACTTAAAATTATGGCAGAAAGCAAAGGGGAAGCCAGGCACGTCTTACATGGTGGTGGGAGAGAGAGCTAGCACAGGAGGACCTGTGACTTTTAAACCATCAGATCTTGTGAGAACTCCCTCACTATCATGAGAACAGCATGGAGGAAAACCGCCCTCATGATCCAATCACCTTTCATCAGGTCCTGCCTTGGACACATGTTGTGGGTTACAACTCTAGATGGGATTTGGGTGGGGATACAGATCTCGTCCATGTCATTCTTCCTGTGACTCCTCCCAAATCTCATGTCCCTTTCACTTTTCAAAACCAATCATGCCTTCCCAACAGTCCCCCAGCCAGAGTCTTAACTCATTCCATCATTAACTGTAAAGTCCAAGTCCAATGTCTCATCTGAGACAAGGCAAGTCACTTCCACCTATGAGCCTGTAAAATCAAAAGGGGGTTATCCAATTTGTCCAATTTTGCTTTGGTTGCCTGTGCTTATAGAGTATGGCTCAAATATTTTTTGCACAGGCCAATGTCCTAGAGAGTTTCCCCAATGTGTTCTTGTAGTAGTTTGACACCTTGATGTCTTAGATTTAAGTCTTTAATCCATTTTGATTTGTTTTTGTATATGATGAGAGAGAGGAGTCCAGTTTGATTATTTTGCTTATGGATATCCACTTTTCCCAGCATTATTTATTGAAGAAACTGTCTTTTCCCTAGTGTATGTTCTTGGCACCTTTTTCAAAATCAGTTGACTGAAAGTGTTTGAATTTGTTTCTGGGTTCTCTCTTTTGTTGCGTTGGTCTAAGTGTGTGTGTGTGTTTTTTTTTTAATGACAGTACCATGCGATTTTGATTACTGTATTTCTGTAGTATTATCTGAAGTTTGGTATTGTGATTCCTCCAGGTTTGTTTTCTTTGATTCAAATGCCTTTGGATATTCTGGATATTTTGTGGTTCTATGTAATTTTATTTCTGTGAAAAATGTCATTGGTATTTTGATAGGGATTGCATTAAATCTCTAGATTGCTTTGGTTAGTATATTTTGACAATATTGATTATTCCAATCTATGAATATGGAATAACTTTCCATTTTTTGTGTCCTTTTCAATTTCTTTCATCAGTGTTTTATAGTTTTCATTATAGATATTTTTACTTTTTGGTGAAGTTAATTCCTAGATATTTAAATTTATTTGTGGTTATTGTAAGTATAATAACTTTTTTATTTATTTTCCACATTGTTCTCTGTTGGCATATACAAATGCTACTGGTTTTGTATTTTGAGTTTGTATCCTGTAACTTTACCAAATTTGTTTTTCAGTTCTTATAGTTTTTTTGTTGAGTCTTCATGTTTTTCCAAACATATGTTCATATCATCTGCAAACATGGATATTTTGACTTCTTCCTCTAGGGTTTGGATGGCCTTTATTTATTTCTCTTGTCTGATTGCTCTAGCTAGGACATCCAGTACTATGTTTAACAACAGTGTTTAAACTGGGCATCCTTGTTACGGTCCAGATCATACAGGAAAGGCTTTTAGTTTTTCCCAATTCAATATAATACCAGCTGTGGGTCAGACATAGATGGTTTTTATTCTGTTAAGGTATGTTTCTTCTATCCTCAGCTTTTTGAAGGTTTTTATCATGAAGGGATGTTGAATTTTATCAAATGCTTTTTCAGCATCAATCAAAATGATCATATTTTTTTGTCCCTCATTCTATTGATATATCACATTGATTGACTTGTGTATGTTAAACCATCATTGCATCCAAGGGATAAATCTGACGTGGTCATGATAAATAATCTTTTTAATGTATTGTTGAATTCATTTTGCTAGTGTTTTTTTTGAGTATTTTTGGATCAATATTTATGAGAGACATTGGTCTGTAGTTTTCTTTCTTTGATGTATCTTTGTCTGGTTTTGTTATCAGGGTAATACTGGCCTCATAGAACGAGTTTAGAAGTACTCCCTTTGCTCTGTGCTTCTCTTTCTTGCCATCTTGTGAAGAAGGTGCCTTTCTTCCCCTTCACCTTCTGCCAGGATTGTAAGTTTCCTGAGGGCTCCCCCAGCCATGCGAACTGTGAGTCAATTAAACCTCTTTCCTTTATAAATTACCAAGTCCTGGGCAGTTCTTTATAGCAGTTTGAGAATGGGCTAATACAACCTCTTTGTTGTCTGTAGTCTGGAGAGACTCAACAATGCAGAGCACTGTCAATTCTTAGAGCAAGGTGATTTTGTAGCCAAGACTGTAAGGGACAGCTGCAAACATTGGCACATGTGTTGTGTACACAAACTATTTCCAGGACAACCTAGAGAACTGGATTTATGACTTGAGTGAACAAGGAGCAAAGGCATGGAGAGTGCCATACTCTCTTTCAGGCATGTGGATGTCTATTGTTTATCTGCCCTATTGGATTCCAGATGTAGGCTGACCTGACCCTCCAACAGCTGTTGGAAAAGTGTGTCAACATACCCCTTTCTAGGGAGAAGCTATGAGCTGGGTGTTTTAATCCATTTTCTCTGCACTCATCCTGGGTGCTACAGCCACTAGAAATACTCACATGCCCCATTCAGAACTACCTCTTTATTCTCTATGGTCCAGAGAAACTCAGGAATGCAGAGTCTCATTCACTCCCAGAACCAGGTGATTTAAGAATCAAGACCTTTAGAGAGGACTACAAAAGTTGTTGTGTCATATGTGTGGTTCAAATGCATCCCTCCTCAGGGAAAAGCTGGGATTAGGGGAATGCATATTTTAAGAAGATAAATGGTCTAAGTAGCATTTTATTTGCATCTGATTTTTTCATACATATTTTAATTATCTGAATCCTAGGCCTATACTAGGCAAATTTGGATGGCTGCCCAGGTCACAACAATTTCCCCAGGGGCTATGTCATTGATGCGCCCACGTGCTTCTTTAGAGAAACAATTCACCCTCCCTTGTCCAATCATATAGGCCCAAATGGAAGCTCTGTGACCCCATGTCCATAACCCCAGTGATTGGGCTAATTAATGGGTACCTTACCACACCGCTAATGCATTGATTAGTCCAGAGGGTGGACATATGACTCAACCTATATTCACTGAGTATTTTCAAATTATAAATTAGAGGAAGAAGTCCAGTTTTATCTCTGTCACAAGTATGTAAGAGTGCAAACACAAAAGGTAATATTGGAAAAGTTCTCAACCATATAATGATACACTGAATGAACAAAGCTTGCAGTGATAAGTCATGAGATGACCAGGCTGGCTGATAAAATTGTGACAGCAAATGAATCTCTACTGTAACTCAGTCCCATTCTCCAACTTCTTAGTTAATTGAGCCTTGGTTACTTTGATATTTTAAACCAAAACCAAGAATCTAAGGAGTTTTGACTATTTTGATGGAAAAAAATTAAGTTTCTCATTAATTATACGCATACTATCCTAAGCAGTTGAAAGCCTTTCTCTTAACATTTTAATTGTGAATTGGTTGAAGTTGCATAGACACAGCCAGAGGATTTGCATCACGATATTGTTTTTTGTCAAGCTATATTGGATGTTGACCTTGACTTATCCAATGTGTGAATGTGTCCATAACAATTTCAGTTTCTTCACAGAAGAATGTTTTTGTTTTGTTTTGTTTTGAGATGGAGTCTCACTCTGTCACCCAGGCTGGAGTTCAGTGGCGCTATCTCGGCTCACTGCAAGCTCCGCCTTCCAGGTTCACGCCATTCTCCTGCCTCAGCCTCCCGAGTAGCTGGGACTACAGGTGCCCACCACCGCGCCTGGCTAACTTTTTGTGTTTTTAGTAGAAACGGGGTTTCACCGTGTTAGCCAGGATGGTCTCGATCTCCTGACCTCGTAATCCACCCGCCTTGGCCTCCCAAAGTGCCGGGATTACAGGCGTGAGCCACGGCACCTGGCCTGGAAGAATGTTTTAATTATGTAGACAATTTCTTAGTAAAAATTAATTTATCTTATAAAGAACACTGAAGCATTAGTGGAATATTATTATTTAAATAGTAAAATTTGAAGGGTGGGATCTAGCTGGTAGTATGACATAGGATAACATAATGAATAACATTTATTTTTATTGTAATAAATTGCTTTGGCATGATTAATGTAATTTTTGCATGTAATAATAGAATTCTATGATTGAAGTATTTATTATTAAAGGGACTAACGGTGTGACATCACAAATAACTATCAATGACTAATAAAAAATGAGAAAAATGTTTAGATAGTTTTCTAATGGGACATTTGTTTTTATCCTAAAAAAAAAAAAAGCCACAAAGAGCAATAACTACACAATACCACCACCACAGCTATACTGCTGAGCAGGTCCCCTACCAGGTTCTCACATTGAAAATCAAAGAAAAATCCTCTCCTGCTTTTCAGCAGAGGCTAACCACTTAGAAATCTGAATGTTCTCTTCTCAGTCACAGAGACTTACTCCCAAGGGAAACTACTTTACCAGAGACAGTTCATTATAAGGAAAGGTCAATTAGTCAACTGGACCCCCTCTAGCCTTCACATATTACATAGGAGAGATAAAAATATAAAAAACTCTTCTGAAGGTCAGCTTAGGAATTCAGGCCCACTAAAAGAACTCTAAAATTTAATCACAATATTATCAAACAATGTCCTTTCGGAGTACCTTGCCATCACTTAAACAGGGCTCCAGTATAAAACAGTAGTTTACACCTGAGAGATCTACAAAAAAACAGACATTATTTAAGAAAGAATGTCTAAGGAAAACTGAATAAAACAGAAAAGACAGTAATAATTACAGCAGGTGAAATGGAAGTCTCTGATGCATACAGCTACAGTGAACATTAAGCACAACCTAACTTTTGGCCAAATAAACATGAAACTTTACACCAAAGTCCTATTTACCTTAGTTCCTATTATTTTTTGTGTCATGATGGGCTTTCAACAACAACAAAAAAATTACAAGTCACATTAAAATGCAACACAAACCACCGTCTGAAGCAATAAAACAAAGATCAAAACCAAAACTAGATACGGCAGAAATTTTTAATGGTCGTAACATGAATTTAAAATGACTATGATTAGTAAGCTAAAAGCTCTAAGTAAACTAGAAACTCTAATGAAAAAATCAAACAACATGCAGGGAAAAAAATGGGTAATGTAAATACAGTGCCGTAAACTATTGAATGAGTCAAAAAATAAAAACAAATTCCAGAAAATGTAAAAAGTAACAGAAATAAGCAATGTTTTGATGTTTTCATGAGTAGAATGTACTCAGCTGAGGAACGCTTCAATGAGATTAGACATGTCAACAAAAACTTCCAACACTGAATATAAGAAAAAAATAATTTTTAAAAAATAAATGGAATATCCAAGAACTGTGAAACACTTTTAAAAAGGTATTAGATAGGTATAATAAGGATATCAAAAGTAGAAGAGAGATAATAGCAGAAGAAATCATTTTTTCCAAAATTGATGACAGATAGGAAACTGTAAACTCAGAATGTACATAATTATATATATATAATTATTTATATATATACACACACATTCACACACACATACACACAAACACATATCTAAGTATAGAGTATTTAACAAAAAAAACTTGAAATAAATCGAAGTGAGGGAGCAGATTAACCATAAAACAACAAAGACAGGAATTACATTCTCTTCAAAAACATGCAAGCAAGAAGAGAACAGTGAAAATTGTGTTGAAAGAAAATGTAAAGCACCAGTCTATAATTACATACCCAGTAAAATTATCACTCAAAAGTGAAGAAGAAATAAAGACTTTTTCAGATAAGCAAAAACTGAATCAATTTGCTGCTGGTAGTATTGCTTTGCAAGAAATTTTTATAAAAATATTCTTCAGAAAAAAAGGAAAATTATATAGGTTAGCAACTCAGATTTACTTGAAAAAGGAGAAGCATTAGAAAAGAAATAAAGCTAAAATTAAATATTTTATTTTTATTATTCTTAGTTGGTATAATCATTGTTCAAAATGATAATAAAAGCGTAATGAGAGATTATAGTTTATAGATAAGTAAAAGGAATGACAGCAATATTATGAGAGACAGCAGGGAGGAAAAAGAAATACTCTGTGATAAGGTGTCTGTATTACTCATGAGGAAACATGGTGGTATTTGAATGTGAACTTTGATTAGCTTCAAATGTATATTGATAACTCTAAAAGTAGTTTGTAATGTAAACTTTATAGACTAAGAGAGAAAATAGAATAATATTAAATGTTCCATTAAAATTAGTGAAGGTAGAAAAGCGGGAAGAACGAGAACAAATGCAATAAACAGAAAACAGTAAGAAATACGATAGATAATAACGCCAAATATCAACCATCTCTTTGAATGTAAATTGTATGCATACATAAATTAGAGAGAGAGAAGACATAAAAAAAATCAAGATCTAGCTATATGTTGTTTACAAGAAACCAACTGTAGATACAATGACACAAATCAATTAAAAGTACAAGGATGGAGAAATATATATCATTCTAACACCAATGAAAAGAAAGCTGGAATCACTATATTGCCTTCAGACAAAGCACATGTCAGCACAAGGAATGTGATAAGGGATAAAGAGGGGTATTAAATAATGATAAAGAAACCAATCCCGCAAAAATACATGATAATCCTTAATATGCATGTACCTAAATAGAACATCAAAATGTGGAACAAAAACTGGTAGAACGTTAGGAGGGATGGACCAATCCATTATTATAATTGCAGTCCTTAACAAATCTCGGTCAGGAATTCAAAGGTACAGCAGGCAGATAATCAGTCAGGATATAATTTTATGAAAAACTACCATCAATAAACTTGATCTAGCTGACAGTTATAGATTAGTTCATTTAACAACACCAGAATACACATTCTTCTTGTACTCATATGGGACAGTAGTCACTCAGGTAAACAACATTCTGGGCCATAGCACATACTGTAACAATTTTAAAAGAATAGAAATCACATAGAGTGGACTCATGGATCCCAATTGATTTAAACAAGAAATCAACAATGGAAAGATAGCTGGAAACTCACAAAATACTTAAAAGTTAAAAAACACCCTTCTGTATAATACATGGGACAAAAAGCAAGTTTTGAGGGAAATTTAAAAAGTAAACAAGTATTTTTCAACAGAAGAATGGATGAATAAAATGTACATATTCACAATGGAATACTATTCAGTCATAAGAAAGAATGAAATCCTGTAATTTGTAGCAGCATGTGTGGAACCTAAAGGTCATTTTGCTAAGTGAAATAAGCCAGGCACAGAAAGACAAATATCACATATACTGATTCATAAGTAGAAGCTAAAAAATGTTTATCTCGGGGAGGCAGAGGTTGAATGATAGTTTCCAGAAGCTGGAAAACCTGTGTGTTTTGGTAGGGAGATAAAGAGAGATTTGTTAATGAATAGAAATATGTAGTTAAATAGGAGAAATGGGTTCCAGTGTTCGAAAGCACAGTTGGATAACTGTAGTTAACAATAATATATAGTATATTTCAAAATAGCTAAAAGAGCATATTCAAAATGTTCTTGATAAAAAGAAATGATAAATGCTTGAGATGATGGATATTCTAGGTACCCTGGTTTAATCGTTACACATTGCATTGTATGCATGTATCAAAATATGGCATGTACCCCATCAGTATGTACAAATATTATATATCCATTAATCTTTTTAAAAAGTGAAGTAAATAAAATACAACTTCTTAAATTTGTAGGATGTTCCCCCACCCTATAGTAAAAAAAAATTGTTGAATGCATAAAATAAGTACATAGAGGAAAATTTAAAGGTTAATTTATGGCATTGAATTAGTATTTTGAAAAGGAAGAAATATCTAAAATCAATAACCTAAACTTCCATTTTAGGAAACTATAGAACAATGTGTAATAGAAGCTTACAGCAAACAAAAGAAAAGAAATAGTAAAAATTATAGCAGAAGTCAGTGAAATTAAAATCAAGAAAACAACAAAGAAAATCAGCCAACAAAAAGCTGGTCCTTTGAAAAGATCGGTAGAATGTATTAACCTCTAGGTAGGCTAACAGAGGAAAAAAGAGAGAGAACACAAATTACTGATATCAGAAATGAAAAATGCATAATCACCACTGATCCCATGAACATTTAAGAGAATAACAAAGAAATACTATGAATAACTCTAAGCCTACAAATTTGATAACTTAGATGAAATTTACCAATTCTTTAAAAGACACAAGCAAAGAAAACTCCCTCAAGGAGAAATACATACTATTTAATACTTTTATAATAATATTTAATACATCTATTAAATAAATCGAATCAGTAACTAATAACCTTTCAAAGAAATAATCAGGTCCAGATGGTTTCACTGGTTAATTCTAGCAAACATTTAAGCCAGAAATGACACTAATACTCTTCAATCTCTTCCAGAAAATAGAAGCAAAAGGGATACAATCGAACACATTCTGTGAGTCCAGCATTACACTAATACTAAAACCTAGTAAAGATATGAGAAAGGAAAATTACACACTAATATTTCATAAACATAAATGTAAAAATTCTGAAAATTATTGGCAAATCAAATCCAACCACGTATTGAAATAATTATACAAAATGACCAGTGGAGTTTTTTCCCCAATATGCAAGGCTATTTTAACATTGAAAAATTAATTAATGTTATACATTATATTAACATAATAAGAAAATGCATATGATCATATATTCTCAGCTGCAGAATAATCCACTTTTGATTTTTAAAATCAGCAAACTGGGAATGAGAGGAATATCCACAACCTGAGAAGGAACATCTACACAAAACCTGCAGCTAATACTACACTTAACAACGAGAAACTATACCCTTTCTCCCTAATATACTGAACAAGACAAATACCTTCCCTCTCATGGTTCCTATTCAACATTGTACTGCAAGTCTAACTGATGCAATAACACAAGAAAAGAAAATGAGATCTATACAGATTGGGAAAGGAGAAAAAAAACTATCTTTGTTCACAGATAGCATGACTATCGATATAAAAATTCCCAAATAATCTGAAAATAAAACACCTCCTGGAACTCATAACCAGTTACAGCAAGGTTTCAGGATGCAAAGTTAATATATAAAAGTCAATTAATTCCTTATACACCAGCAATGAAAAAGTGTAATTTGAAATTATAAGTACAACACCCTTTACATGATAACCAACTCTTTCCAACGTGACCTGTAGATTCAATACAATTTCATGTAAAGTCTCAGCCAGTTATTTTGTGGATATTTACAAATTGGTTCTAAAGTTTATATCAAAAGGCAAAAGACCCAGAAATAGCCAACTCAATACTGAAAAAAAAAAAATAAATGAAGTCTGAAGACTTCAAGACTTACTATAAAGCCATAATAATCAAGACAACGCAGTATTGGCAAAAGAATAGACACATAGATTAATAGAACAAAAACGAGAGCTCCATAATTGACCCACCTAAATATCATCAAGTTATCTTTGACAAAGATGCAAAGGCAGTTCAATGGAGAAGGATAATCTTTTCAGCAAATGGTGCTGGGAAAACTGAACTTTGACATAAAAAAATTCTAGACACAACATCTCACACTTTTAACAAAAACTAACTTAAAATGGAACACAGACCTAAATATAAAATTTCTAAAAAAAAATGACCCAGGCAAAAATATAGGTAACCTTGAATTTGGCAATGACTTTTGAGACACAACACAAAAAGCATCATCCATGAAAGAAAAAAAATAAAGAACT
Source organism: Hylobates moloch (assembly GCF_009828535.3). Classification (NCBI taxonomy): domain Eukaryota; kingdom Metazoa; phylum Chordata; class Mammalia; order Primates; family Hylobatidae; genus Hylobates; species Hylobates moloch. The sequence continues at coordinate 123,313,093 of NW_026652282.1, forward strand.
TTATTAAAACTAAAAACGTGTGCCCTACAAAAGACATAATTAAGAGAATAGAAAGGCAAGGCAGTAACTTAGAGAAAATATTTGCAAAACACATATTTCATAAAGTACTTGTATACAAAATATTCAAAACACTCTTAGAACTTAATAAGAAAATAAAACAAGTTTCAACATTTAATTAAAATAGGTATATTGTCAAAATCAGGAACAAATTACAGTTTGAACAGCAGATTACACTCAGCCAGTGACTGAATTATTGATCTGGTGATAGAACTGAATAAATTATTGAGAATGAAGCATGGAAAACTAATTAGATGAAAAAAATTGAAGCGAGAATACACAGAGTAAGAAGGACTACCATGTGTTTATATAAACTTACTAGAAAAGCAGTGGATACAAAGCAGGATACATTAAAAGAACTCCACAAACATTCTATTATTGTAATAAAACTTCAGAAACTTGAAGGCAAAGAGAAGGTCTTAAAAGCAGCTGAGAGTAAAAATGAGTCAGTGGGATTGGATATGGAAGAAACACATCAGTAGTTTCAACAATATTAAGTGGGGTTTCATGAAAATGCTTCATTTTTATCTATCTGTATTTTTGTAAGAAGTGCATACTAAAAACCATTTTATGTTGCTTTCCATACATAATTTTATGTTATTTTCATAAGTGTATGAGAAAAGTTTTTCACACTTTATAGTGGGGAAAGTGAGCTACATTGATTTTTCCAAAGTCACATATTGGGTAAATAAGGAGGTGAATATAGAACCAAGTATTAGGATTTCTTATGCAGTATGTTCTCTATTAAACCACATTACCTCTCAGAGAGATATCATGTGAAAGAGATAATTTTTGCCTCCTGCCTCTATATTCAAATTCCTAATAAATACATATTTACAAAACTGACTAAAAGAATATACTCATTCTGGCTAAAACCTGACACAAATTATTCATTCAGAAGCTCTATTAAAGCCAAGTAGAAAACCTTATTAAATTAAATTATGTTAAATGTGGGGACATAGCCATAACTACATCAACTATTTGCTTAATTTGAATGTTACTCTAATTTGGCTAAGAATTAATATGTTGTGGAGAATTAATTACGAAAATAAAGGCACAATTGGAGAGTCTTTAAAAATGTAAAAATCATTGTTATAAATGACACTGCAAAGTAAATAGATTTAAAAATAACTTAATACCAACTTTTATACATGTTTTAATTCTTATTTCTCTTAAGTGTTTATAGAGGCTCATCTACACTTACTTCCACTTCTGATCACACATCTGGTGAATGGCAGACTTATATTCAATATAAAATTGTAGAATGTTGGCAGTCTGAATTCTAGTCAGGATACTTCCTTTTGTGCTTCTCTACTAAGAAACAACTTTATTTTTTCTTCCATTATTATTGGTGTTTAGTGGTGACTTTTCATTATGATTAGCATTGGAAACAACAGTTCTATTTCTCTGGCAAAAGCGTTTTGAGAAGTCAAAGAAAAGCAAGCTTCTTAAGTTTGTAAAAATTCTTAAATCACCTGCAACATTTTGGTTTTAATGGAATTTGAGGTTGTATCTATCAAGACAAAATAGTCTGAGTATTAAAATAAAGAAAGTTAAATTGTAATTTTGAAAATAATTCATAAAATTACATTAATCAATTGTTAGCCACTTACTCAAAAACATATTTTACTTAAACCTAATGAGTAAGTGTAGAAACAGATAAGTAAATTTAGCATTATTAGTTATCCCTTTTACTTTATCTCAGAATAGGGAATGTTGCCGACATTGATATACCCAACAGGCTAAATGGTTTAATGAAACACACATAAACCATCACACACATACACACAAGTATAACATCTCTTAAATAGCAGATTGTATCTTTTAAAACTCCTAAAAAGACAGGGACGAATATGCTTAAAGTTTCAAAAGACTGAAGCCAAAATTCAATCAAATTCATGTTAAGGCCAGAAAATTTCAAACTTATAATGTAAGGGATGATTGCTTGATTCTAGTTATGAAAATAAGTTGGTCCTTCAGGCAGTTATGTTCTAGACCCAGCTCTAAAATCAAGCCCAGGTAGAGAGAGTTTGTAAATTAAAAGGTGACCCTTAGCCAACATTCATTCAGAAACTGTGGTGCCTTATAAACAATTTTATTGTACAGAAATCACTAAAAACCCCCAAAATTTACCTGTAATAAGTTAATTTACATTCAATGAGATATGCACTTGGAGTTCGATATATACAGATTAAACTGATATCCAGAGCTATGATTCGTTTAAGCATTGTCAGCACCTTTAGAGTTGTTAATCTGGTGTTATGGCATCTATAGTCAGTTGGTAGAACAACTCCAGTAACAAAATATTAACTTATAATATTAAGAATAGACAGTAGGCACTTATCACTAATACTTTTTAAACATGATCACTATAGCACTTTGCATTTGATTTAATCAAGGTAGATAGTGTGAAGGCTTGGAAATAATGAGTTAAAAGACCTAAATTTGTGTTTGGAATGATTTTTTTACTTGCTTTGCATGCTTTAGGAGAGTCATATGAAATCTGCATCTCAATTTCCTCATCAGTAAAATTGGAGTAATAGCCGCCCTTAAAGTTTACATATAAAATCATGAAAATGAAAACACTTGAATAAATGAAAATTTCTACTCAAATGTAAACCATCATGATTATCAGTTATGTTATCTGTGCTACATTTACTTTATTTTTTGATGATGTATCCGACTTAGACAACAGCGTGACACAATTTGGATGCGATGCACAGTAGATTATTTAGGAGAAAAGAAAAGGCCACTATCATGACATTTTTCTGTAACCGGGCCCTTTAAAATATCACTAACTTCTCTAATCAAGCAGTACAGTGAATTTCTTCACTTCTTCAATCTGGGATGGCCTTGTAACGCTTAAACCAATAAACAGTGGTGTTCTGATAAATGATAAATAATCTGCTCTCCTCAAAAGTCTTGATTGGTAGCATTTGCTGATTTCTAAAATGTAACTATTCTCCCATGGCCAACTTCAAGGTACCTACATGTCCTCACTGGATGCATAGTTGTGAAGAGATGTGTACTATCAGCTCTCATGGTTTGATACAGGATAGCACCAGTATGCTACCGCGAATAGAATGTGGTGGAAATGACAGTGTTCCACATCGACCCCAAACTTCAAGAGATATTGACAGCTACTGCTCCCTCTCTTGGAACTCTGCCCAGCTGTCATGTGAATAAGCCCAGTAAAACATCCTACATGAAGAAAGACAGCTTACCAAATTACTCCCTTTGCCCCAGCCAACAGTTGATCAGTCTCCAGTGCAGAGCCACCTAGCTGATTTACAGATGACTGCAAATTTATAAGGGAGCTTTAATACAACCAACAAGCTGAGCTCATCCCCAAATGTTAATCAGCAGAATGGTATATTAATAAATATTTGTTGCCTTAAGCCACTGAATTTTTTCGTGTTTTTTTTACACATCAATAGATACCCACACATATATTATTGAATATTATCTCATAGCAATGGGGATCAGTTTCTTGTACTCTTTGATCTTGGGAATAATTTATCAATAAAATATATATGTATATGAGCTGAGAGCATATTTTGAGTACTGACATAGATATTTAAACCTGAAATCCATCTTTCAGCTTGAACATATTGATAATAGAATACTTACCAGTTATATATTTCTGTTGAATATTTTGGTGTAAAATACAAATGACTAAAAAATACTAAAGATCTAATAAAATATACTAACAAAGAACATCACATAAAGCAACACTCTTAATTTTTTGTATCCTCTTTCCAACCCTAAGAGTTGACAACTGGATGTGATAACCACTCTACCCAAAGGTATAAATGGAACCTTTTAAAATAATGAATAATTAAAAACTAACTCTATAACCAAACCAAGCATATGTCTCCATGGAGCTTTCCAAGAGCAAATGCTTAAAAAAGAAAATATTCAATTTTTCTTTATAAAGTACACATTTAAAAATAGACAAAAGTGTACTTTTGCTTTTTTATTCCTGGAGTTATATAATTTACAAAAATGTTTAGAAAGATTTTATACTGTGCTGCCAAGCTAACTTCAGAGATTCTAAATTTGGTGGACTTTTGTTCCAAAGAGTTAAAATTACCTGACATAGAACTAATTTCTAATCATTATCTTTTTCTTCTCTAGTATAGTGACCTTGTAAGGAAAGACGTTTTTAAGAAATTATAAGGGTAGTTTCTCTCCCATATACTAGAAATGCTAAATGATATTGCCACTTAAAACCAACTGGTTCAAAGTAAATACCATTGTTTATACACATCCAACAAATTGTGCCTCTACTCATAGATCTGATGGAGCTGTGTAACATAAGTAGCCAATTAGAGGCAAGATGTTCACATTGAATGAACTTTCTTGGGTTACACTGTGTATAATTACCTAACCATTTATTCATAACATTAACTGAGTGATAACTTAGTAGTAACTGTAAGCAATTCCTTTTAATAAAATATGTAATGATATGATGACATGGATTAGTCATATTAGGTATTGTTTTAATTTATTTTCACACTGCTATAAAGATACTACAGACTGGGTAATTTATAAAGAAAAGAAGTTTAATTGACTCAAAATTCTACATGGCTAGGGAGGCCTCAGGAAACTTAAAATTATGGCGGAAAGCACAGGGGAAGGCAGGCACGTTTTACATTGAAGCAGGAGAGAGAGGGCACAGGTGAAACTGCCACTTTTACATCATCAAATATCGTAAGTACTCCCCCACTATCATGAGAACAGCATGGAGGAAAACTGTCCCCATGATTCAATCACCTCCCACCAGGTCCTTTCCTAGACACATGGGGGTTGATTGATATTTGACAGCTGCCTGTAGAACAAATTTTTATTGAAAAATTATAATTTTTTTAATAACAAATGTATCTGGGAATAATGAAAGCTTGATAGCTTTGGTGACTAAAATTTTTAGGTTAGTCATCAAAATTGCAAAAGAGTTTGTATATTTCTTGGAGTGCTCCCTAAAAACAGTTTATTTTGTCCTTCTGTTGTGTTTCATTAGGAGGTGGACCAATGATTCGACAAATATTGCATTAATACCACCAATTTTTCCTCAGGCTACAGATATGAATTCAAAGCAACAAGAATATGGTGAAGCCAAAAAACAAACTTCTCTCTTCTGAGCTATCAGTGGGGATCACTGCTAAATAAATATGAATATAGACATTGACATGGATTGTGAGAGCAGCTGCAAAAGCTTGATAGATCTGCCTGGGTGGCAACATGTAGCCTTTGCCTGTGATACAAAATTCTGACTGAAAGTTAAAAACTTTGAAAAGTATTCAGATGCTTTGTCAAAACAGCATCAACATTTCAAAATTCAGAAAACTTTTAATTGCTTACACTATTAGCCAACTTAGCCTCATGATCTTTAAGATAAAAGAGGAAGACAGAGTCCCAGTTTGATTGCCAGATATATGTAACCACAATACCCTATCGTTGATACATACCAGCTTCCATTACAAGGCTTAGCAGTTACACAACGGTCAGTAAGGAAGGGCAGTTATTTATCTCAATACAGAGAACAATGTGTGACTGCTAAGCAGTACAGGCCACAATTCTACCAGATGAAAAGCCTACTTGCATAGTAAGTATAAGATTGTTTTAGCCAGTAACTTTTAAGTCTGAACTCCATGCAGTTAGCACAGAGATTCTGCTCTCAGATGCCTGTTGAAATAAATTGACTAGTAAAACAGAATTTGAAGATACTGTCAGAAATAGAAGGTAGCACTTCCTCTGGGTGATTTTTCTTTGCAGCAGGTCATCTGACACAGTTAGGAGTAGTTTTATTAATTCTGAGTTGATCTTAGTGTACTACAGCTGACTTGTTCTGACAAAAAGTAAATAGCTGGGTCAACTTTGGTCAGGTATAGCCAGGAACCTAGAAATGTCTGTTTTTACCATTTTAAAAGTAGTATGACAGACACCAAATATTTTTAAAGGTGAAATATTTTCCAAAGAAAGCATCCGACTCTCCATTTCTCTTATAATAAAATCCAGAGCCTTTATCAGGCTAACACGACCTATATTATCTGATCTCTGCCCTCATTTCCAGCCACATTTTCTGTCATTCTCTCTGCCCCTTCATTCAGTCATATCCATGGAGAGGCCCTTTTTAGAATTCCCCAGAATCCTGTCTCTTACAATTAAATTATCTTGGATGACTTTGAACTTCCCCTTTGGTAACGTTTCCACTTTTCTTTTAACATCCACCTCCCCCACTAGACTGTAACTTCCTTAAGGGCTTAAATGATTTCTCATTTACCATTTTGTCCATAGCAAATAGTACATTGCTTGGATTGTAGCAGTCCCCTTGGTAAAAATTTATTAAAATCATGAATAAATGAATAAATCCATGAAGAATTTAATGAGTAAAGTTGGGTTCTGCTTTATGTTCAGGACAAACAAAAATATAGGGTGACAAAGCATCCTGCTTTGCCTGAAACTGAGAGGGATCCCAGAATGTGGGTCTTTCAGTTTTAAAGCTGGGACAGTCCCAGGTACTCCGAGATGAATTGGTCACCCATGTAGTGACCATGGCTTTCTGAGAATAGAAATGTTCAATAGTCAATCAGATTTTGTAGACACATTTCTCATGTTTCTTCCTGATTGCCTGCCCATACAAAAAGAGAAAAAAAATGTTTTTTCCTCAACAGCAGATATTACGAGGCCTGAGCTTCCGAAATAATTGGATATAACCTCATCATTTCCTCTTCCTCTTAGCTGAATTACAATAAATATTAGTGATTTTCTGTTTTATAGTGGATTCATCTCAATGATTTTATAGTGGATTCATCTCAATGCTCTGGTTTTATAAAAATCTGGGGTTGGGACCAATTCTTTTTATTTATTTTTTTTTTGAGACGGAGTCTCGCTCTGTCGCCCAGGCTGGAGTGCAGTGGCGCGATCTCGGCTCACTGCAAGCTCCGCCTCCCGGGTTCACACCATTCTTCTGCCTCAGCCTCCCAAGTAGCTGGAACTACAGGCACCCGCCACCACACCCGGCTAATTTTTGTATTTTTAGTAGAGATGGGGTTTCACCGTGTTAGCCAGGATGGTCTCAAACTCCTGACCTCGTGATCCACCGGGACCAATTCTTTTTTGTTGTTGTTTGTTTCACCTCAGGTGATCTGCCCTCTTCAGCCTCCCAAAGTGCTGGGATTATAGGCATGAGCCACCACGCCCAGCTGGGACCAATTATTATTGTATATCCACCCTTACATGTCTCCTAAAATATTAAAAATTATAAAAACTCATCTTACAAATGGGTTGAAGTGATAATAGATTTTGATTCTAGAAAAAAAGCTATGTGGATCAACATACAAAATCATTTCATAAAATCTTCTTGTGAGTAAAAATAAGGCAAAAATAAGACAAAATAATTGATAATGACTTCAAGCACCTTATTAATTTTACAGGTTCTCATAGAATGACAATAAATATCCTGAGGTATATGTTCTGAAATTGGCTAAATTACACTTAACTTATAATATTAATTCACTTAAAAACACCTTTATTTTTACTACAAAAAGCATTACTTGGAACAATTTTATATTTTTTAAAATTTTCTCCAGTATGTGGTGTATGATACGTTCCAATAGCTATTGTGGCTTGAATTAAAGGATTAGATTAGTTATATGAGTTAAAATAGGGCAAGGTAATTCTTTTTTAACTTTATTTCAGGTTTGGGCATATATGTGCAGGTTTTTCCTATAGGTAAACTTGTGTCACAGGGATTTGTTGTACAGATTATGTCATCACCCAGGTACTAAACCCAGTACCCAATAGTTACTTTTTCTGCTCCTCTCCCTCCTCCCACCTGCCATCCTCATGTAGGCCCCAGTGTCTGTTATTGCTCTCTTGGTGTTTATCTGTTCTCTTCATTTAGCTCCCAATTAGAAGTGAGAAAATGCGGTATTTGGTTGTCTGTTCCTGCTTAAGTTTGCTAAGGATGATGGCCTCCAGCTCCATCAATGTTTCCACAGAAGACACAATCTCGTTCTTCTTTATGGCTGCATAGTATTCCATGGGGTACATTTCCCACATTTTTGTTATTCCATCTGTCATTGATGGCCATTTAGATTGATTCCATGTCTTTGCAATTATGAATAGGGCTGCAATGAACATTGGTGTCTTTATGGTGCTGTTTTGGTTACTGTAGCCCTGTAGTATATCTTATTATTTTAAAATAGTTTTTTTTCTAGTTCTGTGAAGAACATCATTGGTAGTTTGATAGGAATAGTATTGAATCTGTAAATTGCTTTGGGCAGTCTGGCCATTTTAATGATAATTGATTCTTACTATCCATGAGCATGGGACGTTTTTTCATTTATTTGTGTTTTCTCTGATTTCTTTGAGCAGTGTTTTGTAATTCTCATTGTAGAGATCTTTTACTTCCCTGGTTACCTGTATTTCTTGGTATATTTTATTCTTTTCATGGCTATTGTGAATGAGATTGCATTTCTAATTTGGCTCTCAGCTTTACTATTGTTGGCGTATAGAAATGCTAGTAATTGGCCAGGCACAGTGGCTCATGCCTGTAATCCCAGCACTTTGGGAGGCCGAGGCAGGCGGATCGCGAGGTCAGGAGATCAAGACCAACCTGGCTAACACAGTAAAACCCCGTCTCTACTAAAAATATGAAAAATTAGCCAGGCGTGGTGGCGGGTGCCTGTAAGTCCCGGCTACTTGGGAGGCAGAGGCAGGAGAATGGCGTGAACCCAGGAGGTGGAGCTTGCAGTGGGCCGAGATCGCACCACTGCACTCCAGCCTGGGGGACAGAGTGAGACTTTGTCTCAAAAAAAAAAAAAAAAAAAAAAAAAAAGAAAGAAATGCTAGTAATTTTTCTACATTAATTTTGTATCCTGAAACTTAGTTGGAGTTGTATATCAGCTGAAGGATCTTTTTGGCCGAGGATATGGGGTTTTCTAGTTATAGATTCACGTCTTCTGAAAACAGGGATAGTCTGACTTCCTCTCTTCCTACTTGGATGCTGTTTATTTTTCTTTCTCTTGCCTGATTGCTCTGGCAAGCACTGCCTGTAATATAGTAATATAGTGAATAGGTATGTTTCCGCAATACCTAATTTACTGAGAGTTTTTAACATGAAGAGATGTTGAATTTCATCAAAAAACTTATCTGCATTTATTGAGATAATTATGCCATATCTGTCTTTAGTACTGTTTGTGTGATGAATCACACTTATGGATTTCCATGTGTTGAACCAACCTTGCTTCCTAGAGATGAAGCCTACTTGATTTTGGTGGGTTAGCTTTTCGATGTGCTGGTGGATTTGATTTGCAAGTATTTTGTTGAGAATTTTCGCATCTGTTTTCATCAAGGATATTAGCCTGAAGTTTTTGTTGTTGTTGTTGTTGTGTCTCTGCCACGTTTTAGTATCAGGATGAAAGTGGACTCAGAGAATAAGTTGGGAGAGGACACCCCTCCTTAACTTTTTAAAACAGTTTCAGTAGGAATTGTACCAGGTCTTCTTTGTACACCTGGTAGAATTTGGCTGTGAATTCATCTGGCCCTGGCCTTCTTTTGTTGGTAGACTATGACTGATTCAATTTCAGAGCTCATTATTGATCTGTTCATGAATCCATTTCTTTCTTGTTCAGTCTTGGGATGGTGTATGTGTCCAGGAATTCATGTATCTCTTCTGTGTTTTCTAGTTTGTGTTCATAGAGGTGTTCGTAGTAGTTTCCAATAGTAATTTTTATTTCTGTGGGGTCAGTGATAACATCCCCTTTGTCATTTCTCATTCTGTTTATTTAGATATTCTCTCTTTATTTTTTATTAGTCTAGCCAGTAGTCTTTTTTTTGTTTTCAAGAAAACAATACCAACTCCTGTTTTCTTGATCTTTTGAATGGTTTTTTATGTCTCCGATTTTAGTTCTTTCTAGTCTTCTGATAGCTTTGAAGTTGATTTCTCCCTGCTTCTCCAATTCCTTCAATTGTGATGTTTGGTTATTTATTTGAGATCTTTCTAACTTCTTGATGTTAGTTTTAGTGCTTTAATATTTGATGTTAGGTCTTTAGTGCTATGAATTTTCCTCTTAACACTGCCTTAGCTGTGTCCCAGAAATTCTAGTATGTTGTATTTTTATTCTCATTAGTTCAAAGAACTTCTTTATTTCTGCCTTAATTTCATTATTTATACAAAGTCATTCCAGAGCATGTTGTCTAATTGTCATAAAATTGCATGGTTTTGAGCATTTTTCTTAGTCTTGACTTCTGTTTTTATTGTGTTGTCATCCAAGAGAGGGTTTGGTATGATTTTCATTCTTTTGCATTTGCTTAAGAATGTTCTATGTCCGATTGTGTGGTCAATCTTACAATATGTGCCATGTGGCAATGAGAAAAATATATATTCTGTTGTTTTGGAGTGGAGAATTCTGTAGAGGTCTATCTGATCCATTTAGTCCAATGTTGAGTTCAGGCTCTAAATATCTTTGTTAATTTTCTGCCTCAATGATCTATCTAATACTCTCAGTGAAGTGTTGAAGTCTCCCATAATCATTGTGTGGGAGTCAAAGTCTCTTTGTAGATCTTTATAAAACTTATAAATATGTTTGTTACCATATTAGATGAATGTATATTTGGGATACTTAGGTTTTCTTGTTGAATTGAAACCTTGACCCTTATGTAATCCCCTTCTTTGTCTTTTTTGATCTTTGTTGGTTTAAAATCTGTTTTGCCTGAAATTAGGATGGCAACTCTAAGTTGCAATTTTTTTTCTAATTTCCATTTGTGTGACAGAGTTTCCGCCATCTCTGTATTTTGAGCCTATGGGTGTCATTATGTGTGAGATGGGTCTCCTGAAGACAGTATACCATTGGTTCTTCCAGTATACCAGAGGGGCATTTAGCTCTCTTACACTCAAGGTTAGTATTGGTATGCTTGAATTTGATGCTGTTATTTTGTTGTTAGCTTGTTATTATGCTGGCTTGGTTATGTGGTTGTTTTATAGTATCACTGGTCTGTGTATTTAAGTGTGTTTTTGTATTGGCTGGTAGTAGTCTTTTTTATCTGTATATACTGCTCCCTTCAAGATCTCTTGTAAGGCAGGTCTGGTGGTAACAAAGTCCCTCACCATTTGTTTATTGAAAAAGGATCTTATTTTTCCTTTGAATAGGAAGCTTAGTTTGGCTGGATATTAAATTCTTGGTTGATAATTTTTTTTTTCCTTAAGAATGTTGAATATAGGCCTCCAATATGTTCTGGCTTATAGAGTTTAAGCTGAGAGGTCCACTGTTAGTCTGATAGGGCTCCCTTTGTAGGTGAACTGCCTTTTCTTCTATCTGCCTTTAACATTCTTTCTTTAATTTCGATCTGGAGAATATGATGATTTTGTGTCTTGGGGGGTTATCTTCTTGTGTAGGATCTTGCAGTGATTTTCTGCATTTTCTGAATTTGACTATTAACTTCTCTAGCAAGATAGCAAGATTGGGAAAGTTTTCATGGATGATATCCTGAAATATGTTTTCCAAGTTATTTACTTTCTCCCTATCTCTTTCTGGGATGCCAATGATTCATAGGTTTGGCCTCTTGACATAATCCAATATTTCTCAGAGTTGTTTCTTTTTCCTTTTCATTCTTTTTTTTTCTTTATTTTTGTCTGAATGTCTTATTTCAGTGAGCCAGTCTTCAAGGTCTGAGATTTGTTCCTCAGCTTGGTCTATTCTGCTATTAATACTTATGATTACGTTGTGAAATCCTTATGGTGTGTTTTTCAGCTCTGTTAGATCAGTAAGGTTGTTTTCTAGACCAGCTATTTCATATTTCAGCTCATGTATCATTTTATTTTGATTCTTAGTTTCCTTGGATTGGGTTTTGCCATTCTCCAGAGAAAAGTAATTCTACATCATTTTTAAAAATTTGTCATGTAGAGATGCAAAAGGTACATTTATACAATGAAAAGACATAAAAGATTTCATTTTTACCTGTCAATTAAGCCATCAAGGATAAGTTACAATATGTTTTAGTTTGCATTAATTCTTTTAAAAAATCACAAGTTATCACTGAAAAAATAAGTGGTAGTATAATCTAATAAATTTCCAAGGAGAGTTATATTCACAGTCATCTTATTTACTATTTTAAACTCAAAGCTTCATGAAGTAAATATCTATATGTTTTATTTGTGTTTTTAAGGCTATAATTCCACCAGATTTTAAAGCCACAGAAACAAGAATAAATAATATATCCATATACTTCATAGAACAATTGAATATATGAAAATATATAGATAAGAAAGCACCTTCTTCAAACAAAACATAGAGGCCAAATAACTATTTTTATAGCACATCTGAAGAATAAAAGCAGGCCAGGCGTGGTGGCTCACGCCTGTAATCCCAGCACTTTGGGAGGCCGAGGTGGGCGGATCACGAGGTCAGGAGATCGAGACCATGGTGAAACCCTGTCTCTACTAAAAATACAAAAAATTAGCCAGGTGTAGTGGCGGGCGCCTGTAGTCCCAGCTACTCAGGAGGCTGAGGCAGGAGAATGGCGTGAACCCAGGAGGCGGAGCTTGCAGTGAGCCAAGATTGCACCACTGCGCTCCAGCCTGGGTGACAGAGTGAGACTCCGTCTCAAAAAAAAAAAAAAAAAAAAAAAGAATAAAAGCAAAGAGCTGCTAATAGTCCAGTAGCTAATCTTAATATTTAGTGGAAGGCAGAATTATTTGAAGAACATGTTGAAAATGTGCATGTCTCTTTCCACCCCAGAACCCCAAATCAAAATTCGTAGGGCTGGCCGGGTGCGGTGGCTCACCCCTGTAATCCCAGCACTTTGGGAGGCTGAGGCAGGTGGATCACCTGAGGTTAGGAGTTCAAGACCAGCCTGGCCAACATGGTGAAACACCATCTCTACTAAAAATACAAAAATTAGCCAGGTGTGGTGGCAGTCCCCTGTAATCCCAGATACTTGGGAAGCTGAGGCTGGAGAATCGCTTCAACCCAGGAGGCAGATGTTGCAGTGAGCCAAGACCATGCCATCTCACTCCAGCCTGGGGACTAGAGCGAGACTTCATCTCAGAAAAAAAAAAAAAAAAAAATCCTTAAGGCTGCTACTCATGTGCACCCCTGGTCAAGCAACACTGCTCAATGTGGCAGTCGTGGACTCCGAGGGAAAACAAAGTAAAATGAAACAAAATGAAAAACAGAACAACAACAGTAAAACAGTAAAAATACAAAAGAAAAAACAGATTAAAAAGCAGGTTAGTAATGCATTTAAACCACCAAATTACTAGTTCATTCTTCTCTGCTCAGTGGGTTTTGTTGATCATCCTCAAAAAAGAAGTCCAGGATGGTGAAAACTAAGAAATCATTGTTAGATGTAAAATTCAGAAGTATTTTTGTGACCTAGAAAAAAGAAGCTTTAGAAATTGATGAAGGTTGACTCCCAATCCCAGAGGAAAGACATGGAAATGGGAACAGTTAGAATGATGGAAAGCAAAGAAATATGCTCAAAAAAGTAGGAGGACTGAGAAAAGCACGTTTTTAGAATGATGAAACGGAACAAATATATTTGTAGAAATAAGAAAGACAACAACAATAGGCAGGCAGGAAAGGAGGGATAAGGAAGTCAGGGAAGGAGAGAATAAAGGAGGGGGCGAGTGAGAGAGAGAGAAAAAGACACAGAGAGAAAGAAGTGATGCAGGATGGAAGGAGATTCTGAAAGTTTGAAATACACCTTGAAGTCAGGCTCTATCACCATGAATGAATGTGAATAGTCACACATGTACCTGCACATACACAGAAAACTACATAAAGGTGAATCAATGAATAACATGCATAAATTTCTCAAGGTTAATGGACCTCAACCTTAAGCTCACATAAAAAAATCTGAAGAATATAATGAAATATAGAAAGTCTGAAACACATTTTACAAAATGGCATTTCAATAATCCCAAAGAATAATTATTAAAACACAATATGTATTAGATTAAATTTTAAAATATTTCTTCTCTCAGTTTACTCACATTCTTTTTTGCTGCTTTGTTTCCCCAAGGAAAATAGTGTTTACCATGCAATTTGTCGAGGATACCATTATCACATGAGTTGATTCCAAGGACTGTAAATATCCTAGAAAATGTTTGAAAAAACTGTCAGACTATCTCCTAACTAATGTGTTACCAGGGTCCCTAAAATCAAAATCAGGCTACCTGGGTATTTAAGAATCTGTATAGTCCTTTGCTTATTAAGGTCATGTTCCATGATAGTTAATTTATAATTTAAATGTTAATGAATTTTGGCATAAATTCCTAAACTTTAGATAATAGATGTCAGGTTTTCTCATTTCTGTATTTTCATGGTAATGCATTCCAGCTCCCTGTGTTCAAATGGTGATGGAAAATGTGCCTTGAGGCACTCTGAAATATATCAGAACTGAATTCACTTGACAGTTTAATCATAAAATAATAAGAAAATTAATGTTTCACAAAATAATATCATTGGCAAGCGTTGTTTATCCCTACCAAGTTTATCTTAGTGCTTCTTTTTAGTTACCTCAGTTATTCCCAAAGTCTTCTCAAAAATATCTTATTATTTAGAATAATTTCCATCTCCATAATGTGCCTTCCCAGAAACAAGTGAAGTAGAGAAATGACTTTGACATGTTGACTACTTTTTAAACATTATAACCTTCTGATATGGTTTGGCTCTGTGTCCACACCCAAATTTCATGTTGAATTTTAATCCCCAATGTTGGGTGAGGGACCTGGTAGGAGATGATTAAGACATGGGGCCTGATTTTCCCTCTTGCTGTTTTTGTAATAGTGAGCGAGTTCTCACGAGAACTGGTCATTTGAAAGTGTGTAACACTTCCTTCTTTCCTCTCTCTCTATCCTGCTGGCCATGTGAAGACCCTGCCTGCTTTCTCTTCACCTTCCACCATGATTGTTAGTTTCCTGAGGCCTCCCCAGCCACGTCCCCTGTACAGCCTGTGGAACTGGGAGTCAGTTAAACTTCTTTTCTTTATAAACTACCCAGTCTCAGGTAGTTCTTTGTAGCAATGTGAGAATGGACATACAGAAAATTGATACCGGGGAGGTGGGACATTGCTATAATGATACCTGAAAATGTGGAAGCATCCTTGGAAAAGTTTAGAGGGCTCAGAAGAAGACAGGAAGATGAGAGATAGTTTGGAATATCCTAGAGACTTATTGAATGGTTGCGACCAAAATGCTGAGAGTGATATGGCAGTAAAGTCCAGGTTGAGGTGGTCTCAGATGGAGATGAGGAACTTATTGAGAACTGAAGTAAAGGTCACTCTTGCTATGTTTTCGCAAAGAGACTGGCAGCATTTTGCCTCTGCTCTAGAGATCTGTAACACTTTGAACTTGAGAAAAATAATTTAGGGTATCTGGCGGAAGAAATTTTTAAGCATCAAAGTGTTCCAGATGTGGCCTGGTGGCTTCTAAGAGCCTATGTTCATTTGCATAAATAAGGAAATGACCTGAATCTATAATGTATATTTCAAAGGGAAGCAGAGCATAAAAGTTTAGAAAATTTGCAGGCTGCCCATGTGGCAGAAAAAGAAAAACCCATTTTCTGGGGAGAATTCAAGCCTGCTGCAGAAATTTGCATAAGTAATGGGGAGCTCAAAATTATTAATACAATTGTTAATACACAAAACAATGGGGAAAATATCTCCAGGGCATTTCAGAAATCTTTATGGCGGCCCCTCCCAACACAAGCCTGGAAGCCTAGAACAGAAAAATGGTTTTATGGGCCAGGCCCGGGGACCTGCTGCTCTGTGCAGCTCACAACATGGCACCTTGTGTCCCAGCTGATATGGCTGTTGCTGTGGCTAAAAGGGGCCAGGGTACAGATTGCAGCATTGCTTCATAGGGTGCAAGCCCTAAGCCTTGGCAGTGTCCACATTGTGTTGGTTCTGCAGGTATGGAGAAGGCAAATATTGAAGCTTAGGAGCCTCCACCTAGATTTCAGAGGATGTAAGGAAATGCCTTGGTGTCCAGACAGAAGTCTGCTGCAGAGGCAGAGCCCTCATAGAGAACCTCTACTAGGGCAGTGCAGAGGGGACATGTGGGTTGGAGCCCCAACACAGAGATTCCACTGGGGCACTGCCTAGTGGAGCTGTGCAAAGAGGGCCACCATCCTCCAGACCCCAGAATGGTAGATCCACCAACATCTAGCACCGTGTGCCTCGAAGAGCTGCAGACACTCAATGCCAGCCCATGAAAGCAGCCAAGGTGGGAGCTCTATCTATTCTACAGAGTCATGGGGGTGGTGCTGCCCAAGGCCTTGGGAGACTACTCCTTGAATCAGCATGCCCTGGATATGAGACATGGAGTCAAAGGAGATTATTTTGAAGCTTTAAGATTTAATTACTGCCCTGCCGCATTTTAGATTTGCATGGGGCCTGTACCCACTGTGTTTTGGCCAATTTCTCCCTTTTGGAATGGGAGTATTTACCCAATGCCTGTACCCCTGTTGTACCTTGGAAATAACTAACTTGTTTTTATTTTACCGGCTCATAGGCAGAAGAGACTTGCCTTGTCTCAGATGAGACTTTGGACTTGAACTTTTGAGTTAATGCTGGAATGAGTTAAGACTTTGGGGGACAGTTGGGAAGACATGGTTGTGTTTTGAAATATAAGAAGGACATGAGACTTGGGAGAGGCCAGGGGTGGAATAATATAATTTGGCTCTATGTCCCCACCTAAATCTCATGTTGAATTGTAATCTCAATGTTGGGGGAGGGACCTGGTGGTAGGTTATTGGATCATGTGGGCAGATATCCCCCTTGTTGTTCTCATGAAAGTGAGTGAGTTCTCATGAGATCTGACTGTTTGAAAGTATGTAGCAATTTCTCCTTCTGTCTTTCTGTCTCCTGTTCTGGCCATGTAAAGACTACTCCTGCTTCCCCTTCACCTTCTTCCATGATTGTAAGTTTTCCAAGGCCTCCCCAACCATGCTTCTTGTACAGCCTGTAGAATTGTGAGTCACTTTAAACTTTTTGCTTTATAAATTATCCAGTCTCAGATATGTGTCTTTATAGCAGTGTGAGAATGGACTACTATAATGCCAGTATGTTTTTTTATTCTCTAACGTGCCCCTCTATCACCTCTAAATTTGGGCAACTAGAACAAAGAAGAGGGTTTACCACAGGACATGAAGGACAAAGAAGTCAGTTCTTAGTCTCTGAGATTCAGAAGAAAGACATTGGCCTACACAGAATATTTAGGTAGGCATCCATTGGCATTGTCAATTCATCTGCCTGCAGAGGGCATGTTTCAAAAGGTAAGATTCAAAGACAGCTTAGACTGGGGAGATTGGTGGATGAATAGGAAAGGCACAATGCCTAGAAAACCAACAAAACTGAAGTGTTCATGAGGACAGAAAAGAGGAGAATAGACAAACAGACAAGAGGATAGGTCAGTAGATGCCAGTGTTTGGAGGAGTGCAAGAATGAGAAGCAGATGCACATCTCATCCGCAATTTCTTGGCACAACATAAACTCTACAGAACTTAAAGAAATGGGGGGCCCCAAATTGACTAAATTTTAATCACTTTGCAAAATAGTGTTCACACTAAAAGAAGTTCTAAAAAACTAAAAAAAGCTAACCCTATTTTGTGAAATGAAGACTGTATTAAAATCCAGATGGAGGCTGGGCACAGTGGCTCACACCTGTAATCCCAGCACTTTGGGAGGCCAAGGTGGGTGGATCACCTGAGGTCAGGAGTCTTAGACCAGCCTTGCCAACACTGTGAAACCCCGTCTCTACTAAAAATACAAAACTTCCCAGGTGGGGTGATGCATGCCTGTAATCCCAGCTACTTGGAGGCTGAGGCAGGAGAATTGCTTGAACATGGGAGGCAGAAGTTTCAGTGAGCCCAGATCCTGCCACTGCACTCCAGCCTGAGTAACAGAGTGAGACTCTGTCAAAAAAAAAAAAAAAAAAAAAAGAAAGAAGAAAAAAGAAAGAGAGGAGGGAGGGAGGGAGGGAGGAAGAAAAAAAAAGGCCAGATGGGGAAAATATTTCAAAAATTCTTAGATCAAAAATGCATGTAAACATGCAGCCCAAGTGTTCTAAGACCTCTCTGATGGCAGACTTTAATAATTATTTTAGATAAGTGTTTTGTTTATAATCATAAATTTTTAAATAAAAGATTTTTAAAAAGGTAAATATCCATTATATTTTACATCCCTTTGTAACTTGAATTCATGACTCAGCACTTGTAACTGAAGTGAAAGGTTGGTGGTTGTGAAGAACAAATGGACTTACTAACAAAAACTTAACTTAAAAACAGCTTAAATCAGTTACAGAATTTCCTTTTTTCTTTTTATCTTACAAATACTTCATTTTTTTAAACTTTTACTTCAGATTTAGGGGGTACATGTGTAGGTTTACCACCTGTTATATTGCATGCTGCTGAGGTTTGGTGTATAAATGATTTCATCATGCAAGTATAAATTATTCCATCATGCAGGTACTAAGCATGGTACCCAAGAGATAAATCTTCAACCCTTGCCCCCTTCCCCCACTCCCACCTCTCGTAGTCTCCAGTGTCTATTGTTGCCATTTTATGTCCATAAGTACCTAAGGTTTAGCCCCCCCTTATAAGTGAGGACCAGTGGTATTTGATTTCCTGCTCCTCTGTCAATTCACCTGGGATAATGGCCTCCTGCTGCACCCATGTTGTTGCAAAGGACATTATTACTTTTTTTGGTATGGTTACATAGTGTTTCGTGGTGTAAATGTGCTACAATTTCTTTATTCAATCCACTATTAATGGGCACCTATGTTGAGTCCATGTCTTTGCTATTGTGACTAATGCTGCAATGAACACATGAGAGCATGTGTCTTTTTGGTAGAATAATTTATTTTCTTACAGGTATATACCAGGTAATGGAATTGCTGTGTCAAATGGTAGTTCTGTTTGAGATTCTTTTTGTCACATCTTTTTAATGTATTTTAAAACTTTCAGTAGCTTTTGGTGAAGTGCTTTTTAGTTACATGGATGAATTATATAGTGGTGAATTCTGAAATATTAGTCCACCCATCACCCAAGTAGTGTGTATTGTTGTATCCAATATATAGTTTTTTTAATCCTACAGCCCCCTTCCAACCTTCCCCTTCCTAATCTCTAAAGTACATTATATCACTCTGTATGCCTTTGTATACTCATAGTTTAGCTCCCACTTATAATGGGAACATATGGTATTTGGCTTTCTATTTCCGAGTCACTTCACATGTAACAGTTGCTTCCAGCTCCATCTAAGTTGCTGAAAAAGACACTATTTTATTCCTTTTCATGGCTGAGTAGTATTCCATGGTGTATGTATACCACAATTTATTTGTCCGCACATTGGTTGATGGGCATTTAGGTTGGTTCTATATCTTTGGAATTGTGAATTGGGCTGCAATAAACATATGTGTGTATACATCTTTTTCATATAATGACTTCATTTCCTTTGGGTAGATACCCAGTAGTGGAATTGCTGGATTGAATTATGGGTCTACTTTTAGTTCTTTAAAGAATCTTCATACCATTTTTCATAGAGTTCGTACTAATTGACATTCCCACCAGCAGTGTATAAGCATTCCACTTTCTCCATGCCCAATGCAACATCTATCATTTTTGGACTTTTTAATAATGCCCATTCTTGCAGGAGTAAGGTAGTATCTCATCATGATTTTAATTTACATTATCCTGATCATCAGTGATGTTGAGTATGTTTTCATATGTTTGTTGGCCATTTATATATCTTCTTTTGAGAAATGTTGATTTGTGTCATTTACCCACTTTCGGAGGAGATTACTTATCTTTTTCTTGCTAATTTATTTGAGCACCTTGTAAATTCTGAATTATAGTCCTTTGTCAGATGTATAATTTGCAAACGTTTTCTCCCATTCTTTTGGTTGCCTGTTTACTCTGATTATTTCTTTTGCTGTGAAGAAGTTTTTAAATTTTATCAGCTCTTATTTATTTTTGTTTTTGTTGCATTTGCTTTTGGGGGTCTTAGTCACTAATTTTTTGCTTAGGCAATTATCCAGAAGATTTTTTCAAGATTATCTTGTAGAATTTGTCTAGAATTCAGGACTTAGATGTAAATACTTGTTTGATTTTGTGTTGGTTTTTTATAAGGTGAGAGATAAGGATCTAGATTTACTCTTCTCCATATGGCTAGACAGTCCTACCAGCACCATTTATTAAATAGAGCCTCCTTTTCCTAATTTCTGTTTTTGTATACTTTCTCAAAGGTCAGTTATTTGTAAGTATTTGGCTTCATTTCTGAGTTCTCTATTCTGTTGCAAAAGCCTATCTACCTACTATTCTGCCAGTACCATGCTGTTTTGGTAACTATATACTAGAGTAGTATAACTTAAATTCTGGTAATATGATACCTTCAGATTTGTTCTTTTTACTCAGGATTGCTTTGGCTACTTGGGCTGTTTTTTTATTCCTTATGAATTTTAGGATAGTTTTTTTCCTATTTTTATGAAAAACGGTGTTGGTATTTTGATGGGAATTGCATTGAATCTGTAGCTTGCTTTGGGCATTATGGTCATTTTTACAATATTGATTCTTTCAATCCGTGAGCATTTGTAGGGTTTCCATTCGTTTGTGTAACCTGTGATTTATTTCAGCAATATTTTGTAGTTTTCCTTGTAGAGATCTTTCACCTCCTTTGTTAAGTATATTTCTAGGTATTTTAGTTTCCTGCAGCTGTTTTAAAATGGATTGAGTTGTTGATTTGATTCCCAGTTTTGTCATTGGTGTATAGCAGTGCTACTGATTTCTGTACATTGATTTTGTAAACTGACTTTACTGAATTTGTTCATCAAATCTAGAAGTGTTTTGGAGGAATCTTTAGGGTTTTCTGGGTGTATAATTATATCATCAAAGAACAGTAATAGTTTAGCTTTCTATTTTTCAATTCAGATGCCCTTAGTTTCTTTCTTTTGCATAATTATTTTGGCTAGGACTTCCCATACTATGTTGAATAGAAGTGGCAAAAGGGCTTCCTTGGCTTATTCCAGTTCTCAGGGGAATGCTTTCAATGTGTTCCCAATCTGTATAGTGTTGGCTATAGGTTCGTCTATATGGCTTTTATTATACTGAGGTATGTCCTTTCTATTCCTAGTTTGTTGAGGGTTTTTATCAAAAAGGGATGCTGGATTTTATTGAATGCTTATTTTGTATCTGTCGAGATGACCACTTTTTTTGTTTTTGATTCTGTTTATGTGGTGTATCACATTTATTGACTTGTATATGTTAAACCATCCTTGCCTCTCTGAAATGAAACCCACTTGATCATGATGCATTATCTTGGTGTGCTGTTGGATTCAGTTAGCTAGTATTTTGTTGAAGATTTTTGCATCTATGTTCATTAGGAATATTGGTCTGCAGTTTTTTGCGTTTGTTGTTGTTGTTGTTACGTCCCTTCCTGGTTTTGGTGTCAGGGTGATACTGGCTTCATAGAATGACTTAGGGAGGATTCTCTCATTTCAGTCTTTTGGAATAGTTTTCATACGACTAGTACCAATTCTTTTTTGAATGTCTTTTGGAATTTAGCTATGAATCTATTGAGAAAAATGAGATGTGGCATTAGATTATTAATTCGAGATCTCAATAACTTTTTGAGGTAGGTGTTTAATACTACAAACTTTCCTCTTCACACCACTTTTGCTGCATCCCAGAGATTTTGGTGTGCTGTGTCTCTGTTTTTTATTTCAATTTTTAAAAAGTGTGCTTTGATTCCATTGTTTACTTAAAAGTCATCCAGGAACAAGTTGCTTAATTTTCCTGTAATTGTGTGGTTTTGACAGATCTTCTTGGTATTAATTTCTTTTTTTTTTTTTTTTTTTTTTTTTTGAGACAGAGTCTCGCTCTGTCGCCCAGGCTGGAGTGCAGTGGCGCAATCTCGGCTCACTGCAAGCTCCGCCTCCCGGGTTCACGCCATTCTCCTGCCTCAGCCTCCGAGTAGCTGGGACTACAGGCGCCCGCCACCGCGCCCGGCTAATTTTTTGTATTTTTTTTTTTTTAGTAGAGACGGGGTTTCACCGTGGTCTCGATCTCCTGACCTCGTGATTCGCCCGCCTCGGCCTCCCAAAGTGCTGGGATTACAAGCGTGAGCCACCGCGCCCAGCCCATTAATTTCTATTTTTATTTCACTGTTGCCTGAGAGTATGGTTGGCATAATTTTGATTTTTTTGAATTTATTAAAACTTGTTTTATGGATGAGCATGGTGTTGATCTTGGAATATGTTCCATGTGCAGATGAGAAGAATGTGTATTCCGTTTTTAATGGGAACCATAGAAAATGGTTCTGTGGTTTTAACTCAGGTTTTTAAAATATGCTCTGTGAATTTGCCTAAGTAACAAAGCCTAGCTTTATAAAAGATAAGATGGTTATGGTTTCAAGTCCTTTATTCCTAATAATGTTCATTACATGCATTATTTTATTACCTGCTAGGAAACAATTTGTGACTAACAAACCATTCCACGATAAATAACACATTTGAATAGCAGTTAACAAACCCTGGATCAGATGCAAATGATTACATTTTATTCCTTATAGTCATCACTTTTCTAAGTCACTTTCCATATCCACTGCCTTAATAGGGTTCAGTGGAACCCCTAGGGACCTGTAGAACATATCTGAAAAATAAGATCTCTAAGCTATACTTTTAAAAATTAGTAAAATATTTTCGAGTTCATACCATAACTCAAATTAGAAAAAGTGTTTCCTTGTATAGGTCCCTTGGGAATATATAAGATTATATATAATAATTCTTTTGATGGATGACTTTATACAAAGAGCTACTTTGAGAGTGTCCAAGAATACTGGAAGCAATCTGGTCTCTTAAACAATCTAAGTACCACCTCTTCTGCCGGATTACTAAGCTAACTTTTTCTTATTTAAATAACATCAGCTCAAACATTTTCTAAAATGATTGTTGTGCTTTTGTAGCCCAAAGAGACAGTTTTCTCCTCTTATATTTAGAGCAGATCTTACATTTAGAACTAGACTACATGATTAGCTACACTTAACTCAGCTTAAATTGCCTCTCTTTCAAGAGCTATAAATTAATACTTAGCTAACTTTAAGGTTAGTATATTCACAGTCTAAAGTTAGACTCTATAACTCCTTGGTATATCCATAGGTGGAACAAAAACAACAAAAACATAACAGGTTTAGTTCAAAGCCTACTATACAGTTGTCTGGTTAAGGGTACCTCCAGGAAATAGTTTTTCTCCTTCAGGCAGTAAGGAGACAGAAACTTCCCTGGAGGCTGGCCACTTTATCAAGCATGTAGCAATGGAGTGTACAACTAGAATTATTTGATAATAAAACCTAGTAACTATTCCTGATCCCTATGGACTATCAGAAAAATGATATATATCATCCCGTTTTTTTATTTTAAATTGGCAAAATGTCACCTCTGTACTCCACTCCCCATGGCATAAATGTAAGCTGACAGCAACAACTTCTTTCCCTTTTCTCTCTCTCATTTTGCCCTTTTCAACCCTACTATCTCCTGATATTCTTCTGTCAGAAAAGGCCATTTTCATTCATGGCTCCACATAGCTACCTGCAGCAACATGTGCATTTTTATTGTTGCTCTTATTTAAACCAATCTGTCAAAAAGTTAATTAGCAACTTATAACTGGACTTGCAGTCACAGCCACACTGCTTCTCTGAGGAACTTTGCCCTTTTTTCTGAACATGAAAAGCATAATTTGACTATACAGAACAAAACATGTCCCATTTAAAACACATAAAAAGAACAGCAGCTCCTCAAGTTGACAAATTATAGCAAATCCCAAATTAGTGGAGAAAAACTAAGGATGGTGCGATGTTTTTGTGGGAAAGCAACAGGATTGTCGCATGAGCTGAGAGCCAGCCAGTGAAACCCAGTGTACAGCAGCCCTTGGTGGATTCATTCCCAGAGAAGGAGAGTGAGTTCAGGAGCACCTGGGAGAACTGTTGTCACTTCGGACAGCTTGAAAGACAGAGACAGCTAAATACCTCCAAATTAACGCACAGCAGTCAGTTGCAATTTGTAGGACCTAAATGACAGTGTTCTTCAATTGTCTCCCATTTATTTCTCCAAATCCAAACCCCTTCTCATTCTCTGCAAAGCCATTCTTTGGATACAAGGACATACCATAGCTGCACAGTGACTATTGAAAAGTGCCATCTTTTGCTAAATAAGTCAAATTTTACCCACACCACGTCATTCAAATTCTTTGTGTGTATTGCTTCTGTAATAATGACAAACACACTTTTCTGATATTAGAAGAGAGTATTTTAATGAAGTATGAGTTCATCAATGAATGCCAGTATTTCATAGTCTTGGAGACTCAGTATTCTAAACTACAAGATTTTCTGGATAACTGAAGACATATTACTTAAAAAGTAAATATTTGGCCGGGTGCAGTGGCTCATGCCTGTAATCCCAGCACTTTGGGAGGCCAAGATGGGTGGATCACCTGAGGTCAGGAGTTTGAGACCAGCCTGACCAACATAGTGAAACCCTGTCTCTACTAAAAATACAAAATTAGCCGAGCATGGTGGTTCATGCCTGTAATCCCAGCTACTTGGGATGCTGAGGCAGGTGAACCGCTTAAACCCAGGAGGCAGAGGTTGCAGTGAGCCGAGATCACACCATTGCACTCCAGCCTGGACACCAAGAGTGAAACTCCATCTCAAAAAAACAAAGGTAAATAAATAAATATTTTATTTTAATCATTTAATATATAAATATTTCTAAAATAGATTGTACTCATCCTTGCATTCATAAAATGAGAAGTTTTAAGGAAAGTTAATCATTTCCTACTGATTTAAGTATTGAATGTGGATACCAGTTGTTACAATATAATTTGGGTTCCTCAGGCTGTTGATACCTATATAGGATTATTTGTCCTGATAGTTTTGAGGTATATTTTTATGTATTTCCTACATTCTATTCTCCATCAGCTATCGCTATTACTTCATCCAGCATCTCAATCTTTAGAAATTTCATTTATTCCTAATTTGCTGTTTCCAATGCAGATTGGGTTTTGAAACATGATAACCTCCATTTATTAGTACTGTAGTTGAAATAAGATTTAAAGGTACTTAGTATGGACAAGGGAACTTCTATTATTAGTGAAGTTCATCAACTTTATTAGCTATCACAACCTCTTTGGTCACTCCTAAGTGATTTTCCCTTAATTATGAGCCCTTGGGTCCACACCATTGAAATTTCTGGTTTGGTGAAGTATTATTGTGTTTTCATTCGTCCATTACATAACAAAGATTAGGCAGTTTTTAGTTTGTTCCTTTGAGTTTTGCATTTATCATTCCAATAACTCCTTTGATCTATTAAACAAAAAAGCATTAAGAAATGTGAGTCTTCTCTACACTGACATAATTATTTTCATTTGAAAACAAAATAGATAATTCTTGTAGAATATTAATGTTTAGAAAATGAGTTATGCACAGGCTTTTATTCCTTCTATTATTTTTTATCTAATCAAGAGCCATTGATCTCAATTAAGAAAGTGCATTTTGCTGGCAACTGCTTTTGTTATTTCTGAACTAGGATTTTTTTCTTCTTTAGTAACAACTCTCAATGGAAATTATTGAAAAAACCTAGCATTTTTAATTTTCTTGATATTCTTCTATCCAGAATATTATCTTAAAATTGTATTAACTATGAAACTTGTTATATCATTATTTTACATGATTTCTCTCAAACTACAGGACTCTGTGTCTATAAATGATGCAAAACAGAATTAACATTTTATATCATTTTTTCTTAGGTTACTTTCAAATGGAAATAAATATTATTATGATTAAGATGGAACTAATTTTTGTATTGTTGTCCAAGAGCTAGAAGGATGATGATATTGGTTTGCATTCCAGGATATCTGATTATAAACTGCCCATTTTTATAATGACCACTATGCTCTCATGTGTGTGTGTGGTGGAGGGGAGGGCGCAGAGTGTGCATGCGTTGTGTTAGGGGGCGGGGGTTTGAGTTTTTATAGGAATTCTGCTATATAGCTGTACTTGGAGACAGAAGGTGTTATGTGGTAAAGAGCAGAGGTTTTGAAGACAGACATATCTGGACTCATATATCCACTGTCCTGTGTATTAGCCATGTGGCCTTGGGAAGGTTATGTGATCTCTCTCAGCCTCACTTTTGTATCATCTGTGAAATGAGATAATAAAACAAACTTTTAAAGGCTTTTTGGAAGATTGGAAATGATATGTCACACTGAATGCAGTTAATATATAGTAATTTTTATGGTCCTCATAATCTTTGTGTCTAACTGAGGAGTCAGCTAAAACCCAACTCAAACCTCAGCTGTTCAATTACCGGCTGTGTGATCTGAGACATGCTAAACTAAACATTCTGAAGCTAGGTTTAATCACCTGTAGAAAGTACATGACACTTACCTCTTGAAGCTTAACTGATATCATGTTTGTAAAGTGTCTATGATGGTGCCTCACATCGGTTCAGCTCTATGAAACAATTAGTTTTTATACTCTCTGCTGAAGATCAGGAAAAGGACGGATTAAGAATGTAGGTCTAATCAATGCTTTATTACCATTGTATGTCTTGCAATGCAAGTCAGCATTCTTTAAGCCCCCTTTTGGTATCTTACTAGAAAGACAAAGATGTATCAGGGCATTTTATGAGGATGGAAAAATATCATGGGTACACAGACTAAGTGGTTTATTTATTTACTCCAACACTCAAACCTTTCATGACATCTACCATGTGCCCATGCAAAGCACTTTGCGTGTTGTCAAGCTGCAGTGTTTAATTCAAAACATTTACTCACATTATGGGGGCTTTCAAACATATGCAGATCACATTTCTGCTGTCATATCCTCAGCCCTTGGCAACTCTTTGTTTCATACACAAAATAATTTGGTTACACAACAGAAAACCGACAGTGCCCAGTGTAAGTTTAAATTTTTGAGTTTAAATAATCCCGTCTTGCAGGCAGGAATATTCATATTTACTACAGTTTAATTTTATGTTATTAAGTGGTGGTGTCTATTTAGGACACCCATTAAATGGTTCAAGATCCAATAGTATAAAAAGGTACACTCCCTCCCATGTTCTGCAACTGTCTTCAGAAAAATAATATTACATTTTCCTATAATATTAGCTTTTAAGAGAACTTCAAAAAGTTTATACTAATTCCTCCCATTTCTCCATCCTCTGTATTATTTTCAAAAATAAGAAAATATTCAAATGATATAATATTATTTTTTTAAATGAGTATGGAATGAACAGCGAATTACTGCATCTTAGCTAACATGAAGGAGCCAGGGAGATGGTAGATACTATTACATCAATGTATTGACCATTGTTACACATATTTCAAAGGCTAAAGTCACCTGAGAATGTTTTTAGTGCTATGGCTTTTGAATGCACCAGAGATTTCCTCAGTGATTGGCCTCAAGAAATTAAAATAAATTCTGTGGCTGTGTAGGATGGTGCAAAATAAAGAAGTCACATAGCAAATATGCCCCAGAAAATAGACATTCTTCCAGAGAAGACATTTACTGTGACCTCTACAACAGTCTTGTGTTCATTCATTCATTTAAAGAGAGTTCAATTTTGTCTCCATACATTTATTTAAAGGCACCTGATTAACTACTGTTTGCCCTCAAAAAGCTGGAATTACTTATTTTCAAAATTAGAGACTGGCCAACAGAATTGTAAGAAACAAATTGTTTCCTGCAACCATTTATCCTTTCTGAAGCTATTCACTGCTGGAAACTGTGTAGTATAATTAAGGTTTTAAGTGGCTCAAAGAGTTGAAATTATATGCTTTGGAGCCAGATAAAATGAATTTATATTTGGTTCCTTCACCTGTCAGCTGTACCTCACTAAGTCTCAATTTTCTCCGTGTAAAATTGGGATAATAATACCTATGTATGGCACTGTGGTGAGGATTAAAAGAAAATATCTAACACTGTAAGCCATTTATAAAATAGATAACACTAGAAAGCACCCAAAATTAAATTATTATTATTAATCGGTGAAGCAAATGAGCCTGAAGCAGATGAGCACTTTCTTTGAATGTTGCTGTAGTCATGTCAATGCATTATGGTGATGCTAAACTCCTCAGAACCAACTGGCTGACGTAAGTCAGCCACAGATTCAGCAACTCAAAGACTAGAGAGAAGTTTCAATGTGGGTTGAATAGTAGTTTATTTTTTATTTTTATATTTATTTATTTATTTGAGATAGAGTCTTGCTCTTGTCACCCAGGCTGGAATACAATGGTGCAATCTCAGCTCACTGTAACCTCCCCCTCCTGGGTTCAAGCGATTATCCTGCCTCAGCCTCCCAAGTAGCTGGGATTACAGGAGGCTGCCACCACACTCAGCTAAGTTTTGTATTTTTAGTAGAGGCGGGGTTTCACCATGCTGGCCCAGCTGGTCTTGAACTCCTGACCTCAGGTGATCCGCCTGCCTCGGCCTCCCGAAGAGTTGGGGTTACAGGCGTGAGCCACCGTGCCCGGCTGAGTAGTGGTTTATTCAACAATGTGGATGATCCTCTTGTAGTGGCAAGGGGTGGGACAAAGGGAATATATTGAATGAGGTATACGGACTATTGGCCTTTAGGAGAAACCTTTTTGTTTTTTTCAGCATCTGACCATATTATTCTCCCGTTCTCTGCAGGATTCTGATAATATCCAACTCCTCTCCAATCAAAACCCCCTCCATTCCTGCCGTGTTATGAGTCTCTGACAACGGAGATTTTCATAAATTTATTATATTTATCACTAAGAGAAGACTGGTCATGCAAAAAAATTGCTGTCTCAATGCAAATGGTCAGCATGACAGCGCCTACCATACAAATGAGCGTGAAATGTGTAGGTCATGGGGCTCCTGTTCTCCTACAAACTTAATATATTGCTTTATGCTACATTGTCCCTCAGTGGCTCAAATAGTTTCAGTTCACTGAATATGAAAAGGACATTCATAAGCTTTGTGATGTTTATTCTCTTCATTCACTTAACAAAACATGTTAAGCAGATTGAGCATCCATGCCAAGTGTGTTTGTTTTTGTTTTACGTGACATGAGAGGTCACTCTTTATAAAGTCCTAAGAACATCCTAGTTTTGCATTGTCTTAAGTAAAGGACTCAGTCAAGTGGCGTCATTTGCCCACTGACTGTTTCTTATTTTTTAAAAAAAGCATCTAACTTGTGACCACAATAATAGTGTACTAATTAGTTAGTAAAGTGGCTTTTCCATAGACTGTACTTTAAAAAGTAGCATTTTTGTTTGTTTGTTTCACTCCTTTGAACGATTTTTGAACTGTGGGCTGGGTAATAGAAGAGGTTGCTTTCGCTTTTAAATAAAAGAGCGTTCACTAATTTTTAATACTTTATATTGACTATAGAAGATCATTTTGTCATACCATACTGTATGATGGTTTTGTTTCCTGTGAAATGGAACGCTTGATATGTGTGTGTGTGTGTGTTTGTGTGTGTGTGTACATAGACACATATACAGTGATATGCAGGACCAGTTCTTAATTCTTCATGACACATGCTTGTGTTTTTCCTAACTCTACATTCATGTTGGTAGCTTGAAACTGGCCATGTTGAGAATACATATAAATACTATGAAGATCAGCAAATGCTATGAATTATATTTCCCCACCCAAAGCCTAAGCTAGTCGTTAGACATTTACAAGCACATTATCTATCCTTAACTTTAAAAATTTGTGAGGAAATGGCATATTGAAATCCACTAGATATTTGACATTTACCAATTTAGAGTTAGCTTTGCAACATATTTCCTAGGGATCTCTAATGCCCTAGATCAAAGAGGTAAGCATCTGTGCATAGAAGGAAGTTAATTTACAGTCTTCTGCCACATTCTAGCTGTTCTTTTCATCTTCAACATAATATACTCTGATATCCGTATTGTACAAATATTTAGCTGATGTACATGTGATCTGAGTGGTAATATTCTACATTTGGTATTGCTCAGAGCAAGTGTGACTATCACAATAATAAGTAAAGTGGGTGTTACCATATCATTTGTGTTCAAATTGCAGAACTGCCTATAGCAAGGCTTCAGGAAAGAGACTTTCTAAACATCAGTAACAATTCAGAGAAAAAGTAAGAATAGGAATCTCAGCAGACAGCAAGATAAAGCAAGAACAAACAAATATTGTTTAACATCAGCCAATATATTTTCCACTGTTAATTAGTTGTCTAAGATTGGGGATGAGATAAGCCTAGGCATAGATGGGGTATATAACAAACGAGAATACTGGAGTCTTAGAAATATCTGAACTCTTGAGTCATTGAAATACTGAAGCAACTTATTAATCAAAGAAGACAGTGAAGATTTAAATGTTTTAAGCCTGAAATAATTTCCAAAATTCTTAGTCCACTCTAAGTTGACATAGATGATTAAGGTCCATTAAGTGATTTTTAGTAAAGCAAAAAATCAAAAGGTTAAACAAATCTGAGGATAAAATCTCAATAAAGAAAATAACAAAAAAAAATCACACAGGATACAAGAGTGCCTAAGTCCTGTGAATGCTAAGAATTGCATCTGAAATAAATTGCTTCCAGAAAACCAAAAGACATGGCTTGCTTTTGCACTTTGGGAGTTTATTAAGCTAGACTGTTCGTGAGGTAAATCAGCAGTAATTCAACATTATGATGCTATTTCTCAACTTCACTTAAGCCCAAACAAAATTCAGTTTAGGCAATAGAACTTTATTTAAAAAGTTAGACGAAGTGAAAAATTCAATCAATTATATGGTCAGGTTGAATAAAATACCCACTTTTTAAAAAATTTAGCTATCAAAAACTCACATAGCATCAAATTAATTTGTGACTTTAGATGTGCACGCTTAGTGACTTCCATTTACTGTATGGGGACAAATACTACTATTAATCGAGCTATACGCTGAGTACTATGTACTTAGCACACTTTTTCATTATGTCATATGCTTCTGATAATAGATATAGCACAGGAGGCCATATTCCCATTTTACAGGTAAGAAAATTAAGGCCCAGGTGGGCCTTAAAGAACTTATTTAAGATCACACAGCTGGCGAAGATTAATGAACTTAGTCTTGTCTGACTGCTAATGTTAAGCTTTTTCAAGTTCGCCCTACTGAGCCCTTTTAAATATATCCCATTTTTTGTTAGGATATATAGATAAACAAAAATAAATTAGAAATGAAGATAGCCCCCTTTAGAACTCCAAAAACTGCGTATTGAAATCAAAATCTGGCTTATTTTAGAAGAATAGTGTCTTAGTTTTACATAAGACTAAATGAGATGGAGTACTACTCATTGACTTGTGTGTAGTGAATATTTGACCTTTTTTTTTTTTCAATCTATCTAGCATCCAACTCCTTTCCTTTTGGGCATAAATCCTCCAATATATGTAGTCCTTGTATGATGCAGTGCTTGCGCGGCCTTATAATTTGAAAACAAAAGTGGGGCAATGTCATTCTTTGCATGTTCTAATAGAAGCTTTGGGTACATGTTAAGGAAGGGCCGATAGGATGCTTCCACCTATGACTTTGAATCTTGAATAAGTGACACAAAGATAAAAGTTCAGTTCAGGTCCTTTCATGGTAAATGGCATAGTGTTTCATCGGCAGTAGCAATAATGGAACAAGGCTGCAGTGGGGGAAAGACAATAGATATGCTTTCTGCTTCTTGGCTCTTCCAGAAATGCCTTACTGTCTTACATTTACCAAGCCTGGTCCTCCCATATATATGGTTTTTAATTCTATGATCCCTTGATATCCTTCCAATAGCTTTCTTTTTATTTTTTTTTTTAATTTGACAAGAGTCAGCTTCCGTTTCTTGCCATCAAGAAACCTAACAGATATATTATACTTGAAGTACAAAAGCAGGGCTTTGAGGATCATGATATTCACCAAAAAAGTCATGTTTATTTTTCCTGGTTTCTAATATGTGTTTACATAGAAATAGCTTGTGGTTAGAATGATTTTCAAGATACTTCAGAAACGAAGTCCCAAAGTTTGAAAAAAATAAAAGACTTTACTTTTTAGATATTACAGCCTAAATACCACTTGTGCTGACTAAAAACAGAAATTAATGTTGTATGAGCTGAAAAACACAGAAAACGTTTTTGGGGAAATAGTTTGATACTCAGTCATTGTATTCTACAAATGAATAGACATAAGGAAAATAAAGTATTCCCAACATACTTTTGTATTTGAGCTACCAGATTACTTTAATTTAAAATCAGAAAATTTTGAATCTTAGGTACAGTTACAAGGAAGTTCCATTCAAGTCTTCAACATCATTTATACAATAATTACAAATAAAAGTAATGCATAGTTTATCAAATTCGCAGGATTTACTGAAGGTGAAAATGTGTGACAGCCAACAGATGGTCCGTCAAAGTAAAACTGATGAAAATGTTCCCAACGACACTACTTTGTCTGAGAAATCAGCTTCTTAATATCAGAAGACATGTATATTAATTGATTTAACTCAGATCATATTCCGTAATATTTGTTAGAAAGAGAAACTCTTGTTTTTTCTAATTCATTTTTGTTTAGGAAAGATCACTCCATCCAAAATTTAACATTTAGCAGATGCACATACTATAAAAGAGGTACATGGTAGGCAGCTTCTGAGACTAAGACGGAAATGTCCAGGAAAAGTGACTCCAAGTTCAAGTTTCATTCCAAATAAAGAAATATAGCCAATTCTTCTCCTTATACAATTTCTGGAACTTACCCCTCTGATTGAGAGAGACATCCTGGAATAGCAAGTTACGGAAATGTAACAACTACTTTCTCAAAAATGTACATTAAAGTTGAGAGAGGCTTTTTTTTTTTTTTTTTTTTTTTTTTTTTTTGGAGATGGAGTCTTGCTCTCTTGCCCAGGCTGGAGTGCAGTGGCTTGATCTCGGCTCACTGCAACCTCTGCCTCCCGGGTTCAAGCAATTCTTCTGCCTCAGTCTCCCGAGTAGCTGGGACTATAGGCACGCACCACCATGCCTGGCTAATTTTTGTATTTTTAGTAGAGGTGCGGTTTCACCATATTGGCCAGGCTGGTCTTGAACTCCTAACCTCGTGATCCACACGCCTCAGCCTCCCAAAGTGCTAGGATTACTGGCGTGAGCCACCATGCCCAGCCCGAGAGAGGCCATTTTTAAGGGATCTTTGCTCTAGGTCTCCCATCCTGGTTTTACTTGGTAGTCCTGGACATGGAGAATCTGGTAGGAGATATCTATCAAGAAGGCCAAGAGACAAATTTGATGCATATAGACATGCATATAAACCAAACAGTGCTAAGTAATACAGACAGAAAGAGGCAATTCCAATAAAAGAAAACACAAAAAGAAGATAAGCTACTAGATAGTGTAGGGATTAAGACTGCAAGCTCACAAATCAGAAGGCCTGGATTTCCATCATTTTCTCTTCTGTAAAATGAAGATAATAATAGCATCTAGTTCATAGAATTATTATAAAGATTAAATTAAATAATAGACAAAGATGACTTAGAACAACGTCTGATGCTTAGTAAGAGCTCAATAAGTATATAACCTCTCTTCTGAACTTCAGATTCTCTATCCCTAAAGTGGTATGAACTAACTGCAGATACCTCATAGGTTGTCTTGAGCATCAAATGAGATTATGTGAGTAGAATACTAAACATTGTACCTGACAGATAGTAAATGATCAATAAATATACATTATTATTATTAATTATTTATAATCCCTTTTCCCCTACCACCAGATTCCCTTGCACCAATCATATTTTCTTTCCTTTCTATTACTGGTAGAGGTTGAAGCATAGAAAATTTTGATGTTTCCTAGAGGTTAAGGTGGCTAGATAACCCTAGGCTGAGATACTCTGCTCAACTTTCTTCTCACATTTAATTCTCAATTGTCATCAGAATAAACATACTTCATCCTACAGACAGAGAGAACAAACAGAGGAACAAGTTAGGCAGGATATGGGATTATGCTGGTTGCTGGTTCTTTTTTTTTTTTTTTTTTTCCAGAGTCTCACTCTGTCATCCAGGCTGGAGTGCAGTGGTGCCATCTCAACTCACCACAATCTCTGCCTACCGAGTTCAAGCGATTCTCCTGCCTCAGCCTCCTGAGTAGCTGGGATTACAGGCACACACCACTATGCACAGCTAATTTTTGTATTTTTAGTAGAGGTGGGGTTTCACCACGTTGGTCAGACTGGTCTTGAATTCCTGACCTCGTGATCCACCCTCCTCGGCCTCCCAAAGTGCTGGCCACTGCGTGAGCCACTGCGCCCGTCCTATGCTGGTTCTTAATACACGTATGCATCCATACCCACACAAGTTTCCATTCAAGAGGCCCAAAATTCATGGTCTCCCATATTTTAACAAATAAATCCCTTAAATCTGAAAATCATTTATGTGCCAAGATGGCAGACTTGGTAACACTGAATGAGGAAGAAAATATTTTATGGACTAATAGATAAAAAGGGAACTATGTAGTGGTAGCTGAAACATTTCACACTTTTAATGTCTGACAAGCAAGCAAGCAAAGATGAGGTTCTGAGACTATATTGCTAAAATATGATACGATTGGTATTTGACTCTACAGTTAAAATAGAAGTTTCCATTGATTTTTAAGAGTGCTGTAATTTATATTTCCTAAATTTCTCTTCCAAGGGGAGTAAAAGTAAGGGGCCAGCAAATACAAGGTGTATTCATGAAAAGGCAATCAATCTTATTTGGCTGAAATAAAGGGTACATGGAAGGAATAAGCAATGAATAAGGCTGGGGTTAGATTGTGAGAGCCTTGAGCACCATGCTGTGGAAGTTGAGCTTTATTCAAATATTTTGAGCTAGCATGTTAGGCAAAGTTTTTATGAAATGTATGTTTCAATTATGTTTTGAATTGTATAACTTTGTAAACATATCTAAAGAAAAGGTAATAGAAATATAGGCAATTGTCCATATTTCTTGTGTAGGTTGATGGACATTATTAAGCACTATAAAACTCTTTTTTCCAATAATCCAAACATTTTATTACACTTGATTAGGAAATGGCTCATTAATGATCTCACTTTATATCATATAATTGGTAGATACTCGATTTGAGAATGGCATAACATATATACACTCCCAAATGAATTACCACTCATTTTATTCAAAAGTTTATCATATTTTATAAAGGCATGATGTGCATTCTGCCTCTTGGAATTCTATGTTCTGGATGTATTCTGTACATCACCTTCATTCTATTGTTTCAAATCCAAGCATACTACGAAAATATCCCTTAGAATTCCCTTAAAAAACATTTTGAAAATTTGAAGCTGTATCTTTGGAATGAAAGCTTGAAATACTTAAATGTAAGTCAATCATTGAACATGTGGACTTTTGCTAAATTTACTTAATAGTTTTTAATATTTAGAAGTCTTAACCATTAAACAAAATAGGCACCCATTTATAATGGTCCAGCAGACTAATTAGTTTAGAAAACAATCTTCTAAAATCCCTCTCCCATCTGTACCACAACCCAGGGTCAATTTATTTACCAGGTTTTAATCGCTAGACTATATAAGGCTAAATTGGAAAAGCCTTAAAATAACCCTTGAAAATGTGGACAGACTCTTAATTATGGCAATAGTATACACAGAAAAATGCCCTTAGACTATGTATTGTTTCACAAATGCTTCTAATGAATTCCTTTATAGAATCATGCCAGTGCAGAGCTAATTTAACTCAGTTTTCACTTGAAATTAAAGAGATCTGTAATCTATTGCCTATAATTTCTTTCTCAAATACAGCACAGCCAACTTTCATTTTAATTATTTTGTAGCTTATTCAGAAAAATAGTGCTAACATTAGGGAAGAATTAAATAATCTTCACTTGCGTGTTAATAGCAATTTCATATAAGATTTGGGTCATATTAGCTGTTCAAAAAGGCATCTTAGTAATGGTTCATTTTCTTTAAAAATGAGTATTGTGTGTGTATGTGTCTGTTGTGTGAGAATGTGCACCTAATCAGGTCATACTATTAAGCAAAACTTGGCAAATTACAGCCCTTTGGCCAAATCCAGATCATCACTTGTTTTTGTAAATAAAGTCTTATTAAAATACAACCATGCTCGTTCATATATGTATTGTCTATGTCTGCTTTTACAATACAACAGCAAAGTTGAGGAGTTTGACAGTGACTATATGGCTCACAACCCCTAAAATAATTACAATCTGGCTCTTTACAAAAGACATCTGCTGACCCCTGATATAAAGGATCAGACTTAGATATCATTTGCTAAAAAAATCCACCCAATATCAAAAATATATACATGCAAGCAAAATAAGATATTAAGCAACTAATATTTCTGGCAAGGGATTACAGTTATAATCACCAACCCTTATTGGCAATAAGCAGGCACATTGGTGAGAGGTAATATGCACAGACTCAATGCAGCATGCTTAGTGTCTCTTTCATATAGATAGACTAGGAAAATTTGTAAATCACCTTTGTCAATTTTCATAGTGTTCTCTGGAACTATACACACATGGGCTGCATCTGCACAACGTGTAAAGATTTTTTAAATAGAAATTCAGTCAACTGGTTATTTTGTATATAAATTAGGTGTACCTACTTGTTATTTCTCTTATAGAATAGCTTGGAATGTTTTTACTGCAGTGTGCCCTTGAACAAAAGGTCAGTAGTCAGTCAATTGAAGTTTCATAGACAGCTTGAATGAGAGTCAGCCTTATTTAGTAGATATAACTCAATAGATTTTCTGAGGGAAGCCAAATATCAAATCCTGATTATGCTTCTTAGCAACTGTGTTACCTTCAGCAAGTGGTTGCCCTCTTTGGGCATGTTTCTTTACATGCTGATATCATATGCTTCACAAAGCTGAAGCAACGATTAGATTAAATACTGTATATGAGATACCTATTACAACACCTGAAACATAGCTGGCATTTATTAGAGGGTCATATCTTTCTCTTGACAAATAACTTTTATTATCCCAATCAATTATTCATATTTATAAAGAATAGTTGAAACTGACATGAGTGTATTTTGAAACTTATGGACACAGAAACATATACTCCAGATTGGCAGGGTCAAACTGAAGTAAATGAAAAATCCAGGGAAGGAGGAGGAGGAAAAAACCAACACGGCTGTTGGAAAGCTATACTGATGTAGACGGAATAGAACTTTCACATTACTAATAGCTTGATTTATCAATGAAACATAATGAAGAGTTTGCTTAGTTTTTTTTTTTTTTTTTGCATGATAGAAACTACATGTTCATATGTGTCATCGGGACAACAGACTTGTCCTGGGCTTGGCAGAAACCCAGTTGAAACTAATTTTTGAATACAAGCTGGTATAAATAGCAGGAAAAGCTATTCAGAATAATGGAGATAATTCCAGGATAATTTGGTTAATGACAGATTTTTAAAATGTTGTTATGTGCTACAATAATGTACAATAGCAGAACTGCAAAATTTGAAAAATAATGCATAATGTCAAAAAGAACACAAAAGAACTGATGCCATTATTTTGAAACTTTAAAAATACCAGATGATGAAGAGAAAATAATGTCCAAAGGTATATACTTAATGGTAACATTTCTTGAGAGAATTATTTCCATATGCACTAGAAGATAGAGACTAATGTATTATTCGATTGGTGAATTAGAGATGAAAGAGAAGGGGAGTTTTCATTCATTTCATTCAATTATTTGAGGGTAACAAAAATAACCTCTTTGGGGACTGAATAATTTGATGATTATAAAAGCAATTTCAATTGACTGTTCACAATCCATATTCATTCCATATCCATTAAGGATAAATTATACCACCCTATTTAGCAGAGAAATAAAGAATGGGAATGCTTTCATAAAAATAGCAGCTCTCGTGTGTGATCCCTTTTATTCAAGCACAATCAACTGCATCTGTTTGTGAAGAAACAGCAAATGTATCAATTAATTTTTTTGAAAGACACAAACAATAAAAGTTAAGATAGAAAATACAAACCCCTTTATGTTGGACATGAGTATCGGAGACTCCATTTTCAAAGGAAGCTTTCACCTGGGGTACTATTTTAGAGATCCTGTTTGGAAAAGAAGTTTAAACATGTCTATACAAATATTGCTTTCACAGATTAGAGACTTGGAGCAATAACTCTATTTTCATATCAATATGAAAAAGATGGAGTGTATCTATCACAGATTAAAATCAATTTGAGATTATATTTTTCATGACTTGGAGTGCCTTCTTTTCCCTTGTTTCTTACTTAAAACCTCCTTATGGGGACATTTTAACGAAGCAATTTACTTTTCTTTCTGGCTCACATTGCACAACGAGGCAATTAAAGCACAAGTGGTTAAAAGTCCAGACCTCTCAGCCAGATGGGCCTGGATTTAGACATCATTTGGCTCCTTCTTTGCTGTGTGATCTTGATCAAGTTTCTTCACCTTTCTAAACCATGATTTCTGCCTCTGTAAAGAAGGTGTACAATACAGTGGCTGTGAAGATTAAAGGAATCTATGCATGTTAAACAGTAACAATAAATGTATGTAAACACATTATAAATACATTTACACATGCA
This sequence comes from Hylobates moloch, assembly GCF_009828535.3. Taxonomy (NCBI): domain Eukaryota; kingdom Metazoa; phylum Chordata; class Mammalia; order Primates; family Hylobatidae; genus Hylobates; species Hylobates moloch. Next base: position 123,351,746 of record NW_026652282.1, read on the forward strand.
TTATATAATTATATAATATGTTATTTACAAATACAAAAGTGATGTAAAATTAAGTAACATTTTTTGCTTATGTCCAAACAACAAATGTATAACATACATGCACCTAGACATTGCTATGGTTTGGATATGGTTTACTTTGCCCCATTAAATCTCATGTTGAAATTTAATCCCCAGTGTTGAAGATGGGGCCCAGTGGGAGGTTTCTGGGTCATGGGGACAGACCCATCATGGATGACTTAGTGCCATTCTAGCAGGAGTAAGTTCGTATTCTTAGTGGTCATGAGAACTGGCTGTTGAACAGAGCCTGGCACCTCTTCTGCTCTCTATTGATTCCTCTCTTGCCATGTAATCTCTACACAGGCCAGCTCCTGTTATCCTTCCACCATGTCTGGAAACAGCCTGAGGCCCTCCTGAGAAGCAGATGCTGGTGCTATGCTTCTTTTACATCCTGCATAAACATGAGTTAAATTTATTTTCTTTATAAATTACTCAGTGTCACGTATACCTTTATAGGGATACTGTACTATAATCCACACAAATGGACTAAGACAGGCATACAGGTAACAAATGCTGTTGGACTAGGATTAATCAAATCCTAGATTTAACAAATAAAAATACAGGATGCCCAGATGAATTTGAGATTCATGTAAACAAATCGCTGGGTGTCTTATATGTTTTATATTTCAATAGCTTTTGGGGTACTAGTAGTTTTTTGTTAAATGGGTGAATGGCATAGTGGTGAAGTCTGAGATTTGAGGGCACCCATAATCCAAGTAGTGCACAATGTACTCAATATGCAGCTTTTTATCCCCCACTCACCTCCCAGCCAACCCCTTCTGAATCTCTGACGTTCATTTTATCACTCTGTATGACTTTGCATACCCATAGTTTAGCTCCCACTTATAAGTGAGAGCATGCAGTATTTGCTTTTCTATTCCCGAGGTGCTTCACATAGAATAACGGCCTCCAGATCCATCCAAGTTGCTGCAAAAGATATTATTTCTTTCCTTTTTATGGCCGATTAGTATTCAGTGGTGTATATATGCCGCATTTTCTATATCCACTCATTCTTTCTTTTGAGTAGACAGCCAGTAGTGGTATTACTAGATAAAAAGGTAGTTCTGCTTTTAGTTACTTAAGAAATCCCTGTGCTGTTTTCCATAGAGGTTATGCTACTTTACATTTCTACAAGCAGTGTATAAGCATCCCCTCTTCACCACATCCACAGAAGCATTTAGTTTGTTTGACTTCCTAATAAGGCCCAGTTCTTACCGGAGTAAGGTGGTATCTCATTGTGGATTTAATTTGCATTTCTATGATGATTAATGATGTTGAACATGTTTTCGTATGTTTGTTGGCCATTTATGTATCTTCTTTTGAGAAAGGTTGATTCATGTCCTTGGTCCATTTTTTAATGAGATTTTCTGTTTTTTCTTGCTGATTTGTTTGAATGCTTCGTAGATTCTGGATATTAGTCCTTTGTCAAATACATAGTCAGCAAATATTTTCTACCATTCTGAGGACGGTCTGGTTTCTCTGGCAATTATTTTTGTTGTTGTGCAGAAGTTTTTTTAATTTAATTCTGTCTCATTAATTGATTTTTGTTTTTGTTGCGTATGCTTTTTGGGATTTAGTCATAAATTCTTTGCCTGGGCTAAGATCAAGAAGAGTTTTTCCTAGATTATCTTATAGAATTTTTATAGTTTCAGGACTTAGATTTGAGTCTTTGACCTATCCTAAGTTTATTTTCATATAAGAGATATGGATCCAGTTTCCGTCTCCTACATGTGGCTATCCAGTTTTACCAGCACCATTTATTAAATAGGGCATCCATTCCCCAATTTATGTTTTTGTATGCTTAGTTTAAGATCAGTTGGCTGTAAGTATTTGGCTTTATTCTTGAGTTCTTTATTCTGTTCCATTGGTCTATGTGCATACTTAAATACCAGTACCATGCGTTTTGGTAACTATAGCCTTGTAGAATAATTTGATATCCGGTAATTTGATGCCTTCAGATTTGTTCTTTTTGCTTAAGATTGTTTTGACTATTCAGGTTATGTTTTAGCTTCATATGAATTTTAGGATTGCTACTTCTAATTATGAACAAAATGATGCTAGTATTTTGATAGGAATTGCACTGAATCTGTAGATTGCTTTTGGCAGTGTGGTCATTTTCACAATACTGACATTTCCAGTCCACGAACATGTGATATGTTTTGTTGGTTTGTGTCATCTATGATTTCCTTCAGCAGTGTTTAGTAGTTCCCCTTATAGAGAGATATTTCACCTCCTTGGTTAAGTATGCTTCTAGGTATTTTATTTTTTTGCAGCTGTTGTAAAAGTTACTGAGTTTATGATTTGATTCTTGGTGTGATCATTATTGGTATGCAAAAGTGCTACTGATTTGCATACAATTATTTTGTAACCTGAGACTTTACTGAATTTGTTCATCAAAGGTAGGAGCCTTTTGAAGGAGGTTTTAAAGTTTTCTAGTAATATGATCATGTCATCAGAGAACAGCAATAGTTCGACTTTCTATTTTCCCACTTGAATTCCCGTTATTTCTTTCTGGTACCTGATTGCTCTAGCTAGGACTTCCAGTACTATCTTAAATTGAAGTAGTGAATGTGGGCTCCTTGTCTTGTTCTAGTTCTCATGAGGAATGCTTTCAACTTTTCTTCATTTAGTATGATATTGGCTGTAGGTGTATCATATATGGCTTTTATTATTTTGAGGTATGTCCCTTCTATGCCTCGTTTGTTGAGGGTTTCTACCATAAAGGGATGCCAGCTTTCATTAAATGTGTTTTCTGCACCTATTGAAATGATTATATGGTTTTTGTTTTCAATTCTGTTGATGTGATGTATCACATTTACTGACTTGCCTGTGTTAAACTATCCCTGCATCACTGGAATAAAACCCACTTGATCATGTTATATTATCTTTTTGAAGTGATGTTGAATTTAGTTAGCTAGTATTTTATTGAGGATTTCTGCATCTATGTTCATCAGAGATATTGTTCCGTGGTTTTCTTTTTTGTTATGTCTCTTCCTGGTTTTGGTAACAGGGTAATACTGACTTCATAAGTGATTTAGGGAGTGGTCCCTCTTTTTAATCTTTTGGAATAGTTTCAGTATGATTGGTACTATTTCTTCTTTGAATGTCTGGTAGAATTCAGCTATGAATCCATTATGTCCTGGGCTTTCGGGGGGCAATTTTTAAATTACTGATTCAATTTTACTGCTTGTTATTGGTCAACTCAGAGTGTCTATTTCTTTCTGGTTTAATCTAAGAAAATTGTATATTTGCAGGAATTTACCCATTTTCTCTAGGTTTTCTAGTTAGTGTGCATAGAGGTGTTTATAATAGTCTCAATTTTTTTTTTGTATTTCTGTGGCATCAGTTGTAATATCTCCAGTTCCATTTCTGATTGAGTTTGTTTGAATCTTCTCTTTTCTTTCTTGCTCAATCTAATTGTCTATCAATTTTGTCTATCTTTTCACAGAACCAGGTTTTTGTTTCATTGATATTTTGTATCTTATTTTCTGTTTTAAATTCATTTTGTTCTGCTCTGACCTTCGTTGTTTAATGTCTTCTGCTAGCTTAGGGTTTAGTTTGTTCTTGTTTCTCTAGTTCTTGAGGTGTGACATTAGGTTGTCAATTTGTGATCTTTCAGCCTTCTAGATGTCGGCGTTTAGCACTATATGCGTTCCTCTTAGCACCACTTTGGCTGTATCCCAGAAGTTTTGACAACTCGTGTCACTATTATTATTCATTTGTTTTTAACTTCCATCTTGATTTCATTGTTAATCCAAAAATCACTAAGGAGAAGATTGTTTAATTTCTATGCATTTGTATAATTTTGAGGGTTCCTTTTTGAGTTGATTTTTAGTTTTTTTTCCACTGTTGTCTGAGAAGACACTGGGTATGAGTTTGAACTTTCAAATTTGTTGAAACTGGCTTTGTGACCCATGATATGGTCTGTCTTCGAGAATGTTTCATGTGCTGATGAGAGGAATGTATATTCTGCGGTTGTTAAGTAGAATGTTCTGTAAGTATCTCTTAGATCCATTTGTTTTAGAGTATAGTTAATAACCATTGGATGTTTTTGTTAACTTTCTGTCTCGATGATCTGTATAGTGCTGTCAGTGGAGTATTGAATTATCCCACTATTACTGTGTTACTCTCTGCCTTAATTCGTAGGTTTTGTACTAATCATTTTAGAAATCTGGGAGCTCCAATGTTAGGTGCATATAAATTTTGGATTGTGATATCTTCTCATTGGATTGATAATTTTATCATTACATAATGTCCTTCTGTTTTTTTTTTTTTTTTTTTTTTTACTGTTGTTGCTTTAAAGTCTGTGTAGTCTAATATAAAAAAGGCTAATCTTGCTCACTTTGGGTTTTCGTGTGCATGGAATATCTTTTTCAACCCCTTTACCTTGAGTTTATATGAATCCTTATGTGTTAGGTGAGTCTCTTGAAGACAGCAGCTATTTGGTTTGTTACTTTTTGTTCATTCTGCCAATCTGTGTCTTCAGTGGAGGATGTAGGCCATTTATGTCCAATGCTAATATTGAGATGTGAGGTACTCTTCCAGTCATCATGTTGATTGTTACCTAAATACTTTGTTTTCTTTGTTGTGTTATTCTTTCATAGACCTTGTGAGTTTTATGCTTTCAAGAGGTTTTATTCTGGTGCATATTGATCTTTTGTTTCAAGACTTGGTGCTCATTTTATTATTCATTGTAGGTCTGCTCTGGCATTAACAAATGCCCTCAGCATTTTTTTTTTTGTCTGAAAATGACTTTATTTCTTTTTCATTCATAAAACTTAGTTTTCTTGGATACAAAATTCTTGACTTATGCTTATTCTGTTTAAAGAAGCTAAAGATAGGACCCCAGTCCTTTCTAGCTTGCATGGTTGCTTCTGAAAAGTCTGCTGTTAATCTGGTAAGTTTTCCTTAATGGGTGACTTGATGCTTTTGTCTCAGTGCTCTTAGAATTCTATCCTTCATGTTTACTGTAGATAGCCTGATTATGTTACACCTTGCCGATTACCTTTTTTCAGTTAATCTCTCTGGAATTTTTAGAGTATTTGTATGTGGACGTCTAAGTCTGTAGCAAGGCCAGGGATGTTTTGCTCAATTATTCCCTCAAATAAATTTCCCTAAATTTTTGCATTATCTTCTCCCTCAGGTACACCAATTATTCTTGTATTTGGCAATTTTACATAATCCCAAATTTCTTGGAGACTTTGTCTATTTCTTTTGATTCCTTCTTATTATTATCAGAATTATTTTTCTTGTTCCCTTTTATTTGGGTAGACTATTTGTTCTAATTGTTCTTGAATTTATTTTCCATTAGACTATTTTATTATTATTATTTTCTCTCTTAAGATTGTAACTTAATGTGTATAATTTATTGTACCCTAATTTGGCTCTTGGTCCTTTTAGAGGTGAAGACTTCATATCGATTCTTGGTTATAGAGAGCCTTTGTATGATGGCTTTTGCAGATGCTGGCTGTAGTAGTAATGTGCTTAGTGTGTGAGCAAGTTCAGTCTCCTATGTGGTTGGAATGGCAGAGATCTCTTAAAGCTTCTCTCATTCCCTTATGGTATGCAATTGTTTATTTATTTATTTTTCTTCCAATATTTTATTTATTGGTTTGACTAGTTCCCGCCTCAGGCCAGCAGGAGACATGTCTCTTGGTAGAAATCAGTTGTGACTAAAGCAGTTGGATGAATGCAAAACTCAGTGATATGCAGAGGTCCCAGCTTTGACAGAGGTGGCTGGGTGAGCTCTCAGTGAAATACACTGAGGTCTTATCACGGGAAAAGTGGGGACCACCTCAGCTCCCCTTCCAAGCCAGCAGAAAAGCAATGCAACTTGCAGACACACTCCTGACCCATTGTTCTGGCTATTCAAATCAGGCAGGCACCTCTTTTATCAGCAGGAATGTGACTTTTCTAGGTAGAGAGGAATTGTGACTCTAGCCCTTGTGCAAGACTGAACCTGGAGGTCACTCCTTCTGTAGGATGCAGTCATTCTGAAGTGTTCCAGAAAGGCTGTCTATAGTTGTGCCCACATTGAGCTTTCATGGGAGAAGCCTCAGCTGTGTCTGCAATGATGGATGAGGGAGGAAAATGAGTCCCCTTCTCCAAGACTATTCACAAGTACCAGAGCTGCCTGACTGTTGGGTAATAGCTGTCAACTTTCCCCATCTAGCCCAGCATAGCACCTGCACCTCTGCTGAAAGAAACTTCCCACCAGCAGAAAGTTCTTGGACTCAAGGCCTATGATCTGGATAATTTTGTCCCATGGAGCAGTCTCTTAATATGGTGCACTCTTCCTTTTCCTAGGAGTAGAAGTGCCTGAGGGCCAGACTACTGTTAATGCTGCTGTTCCTCTATGTCTAGCTGCCACATTCCAGGCTGGTGCTGGGGAATGTCTGCAAGGGATCAAGAGTTAAGCCTTCCCGATGGAGACAGCAACTGAAGCTTTCAGACCATGCCCTCCCAGTCTGCCAACTGGACAGACTGGAGCTGGGCATCTTGTGTTTTATCTGCCAACTGTAACTAGAAAGATTTTATTGTTAGAGGGTTTCAAAATGTCCCCACATGTAAAAGTTAGTTGTCATTACTTTCATTTTGTAAGTTAGCATAGTGTAATAACCAGTTTATTGAATTGCCTGGAATACTCCTATCTCAACTCTGATCAATCTGCTTACCAATATTTTAGTGACATCTTTTTCAGATGCAATAACTCACTGGTCACTTATAACAACTGTCTGATATTCAGATATTGGGATCTCTTTAAGGTGGCACAAATCCAACTACTTCTAAAACATCCACTTGACCAAAGTAAAACTCAAATATTAGTGCCAAGCCAAGATGGTGAACAAGTTAGCTGCCCTCACTGCCATATGGGATCTTCTATATTGAAAACTGGCACCTGACTCTGTACTTACGCACAAGTCTTCAAAATCTAGGAAACATTGATTATGCTCTCCCAGTAAGTTTTTTTTTTCACCATTTGTCACCTAGGTGGCAAGAAGAACCTACATATTTTCTGCTGCCCACCCAGCATTCAGATGGGGAGAAGGGTGAGCTGTCTTCTTACAAGTACCCTCAACCCTAGGGACTATCTTACCTAGTTGGAAAGGAAAAAGATAAAAGTCAAAGCTTTAATCTATTTTTATTAATTCCCTCCAACAATTTCTTTTGAATTTCTTTCTTTTTTCTGAGAAAAGTTAGAAGTGATAGTGATGGTTGGATTTATTCTTTATTTTAGCAAATTCTGTATAGATACATCTAACACCTTGCTTTAGAATATGCAGACACTATTGTACATTCTTCTAAGTTTGAGGCTTCAGCCAAATTTCTGAGACAATAGGGAACACTTAACATGCTGATACATTATTTAATTCACATTGACTAATAGAACTAATTTAATTACAAAATGCAAGAATTTTAAAATGATTAATAAGCATCGTGCGTGATGCTTATTGACAACTTAGTATATTCAAGTTAAGTGTAGACTCTGTAATTATCTGATCTCAGTGAATCCATCATTTAGAAACAATCCATTCTGCATTAATAAATGATCTATGATCTTAAGATTTAGAACTCTGAAGGATGACTTCTAATGACCTTGGGATTTATATTATTTCACTTCTTAACATTTAATTTAATTAATCTCTAAATTTCTTCTTTGTAAAGTACTTAACTTAGGGCTAATACAAATCTATCTTACGCCAGGAGCGGTGGCTCACGCCTGTAATCCCAGCTCTTTGGGAGGCCGAGGCTGGCGAATCACGAGGTCAGGAGATTGAGACCATCCTGGCTAACACGGTGAAACCCTGTCTCTACTAAAAATACAAAAAATTAGCCTGGCATGGTGACACGTGCCTGTAGTCCCAGCTACTCAGGAGGCTGAGGCAGGAGAATTGCTTGAACCCGGGAGACAGAGGTTGCAGTGAGCTGAGATCATGCCACTGCACTCCAGTTGGGCAACAGAGCGAGACTCTGTCTCAAAAAAAAAGAGTCGATCTTAAGTAGTTTTATTTTTCGTACCATATTTATTTCTTAGCACTTCTGCCATTTCCTTTTTTAATTCTTATGTTTTAAAATTGATATATTGTTATTGTAGATATTTATGGGGTAAAATTTGATGCTTCAATACATATCTTTGCTGTATAATCAGTCTGAGTATTTAGTGTATCTATCACCTCCTGCATTCATCATTTATTTGTTTTAAGAGCATTCAAAAGTGTCTCTTCTAGCTGTTTTATCATATGCATTACTTTACTGTTAACCATCTATTGCACCTGCAATAGAACACCAATATTTATTCCTTCTACATAATTGTAACTTTGTACCCATTACCGGTCATCTTCCAAACCTCCTGCCCCCTCCTTTTCACCATCTCTGGTAACCACTGTTCTTCTCTGCTTCTACGACATCATTTTTTTTTTTCCTTTTGTTCAGATTCCACATATGAGTGAAATCATGCAATGTTTGTCTTTCTGTGTCTGGTATATTTCAATTAGCGTCATGTCCTCCAGGTTCATCTATTTTGTCACAAATAATAGAATTTCATTTTGTGTTATGGAAGAGTAGCATTCCATTGTGTATATATACCATATTTTCCTTATCAATTTATCCATTGTTGGATACATAGGTTGATTTTATATATTCACTATTGTAAATAATGCTGCAGTAAACATAGAAGTGCAGGTATCGTGTTGACATACTGATATATTTCCCTTTTAGATATATGTGCAGTAGTGGGATTGCTGAGTCATGTGGTAATTCTATTTTTAATTTTTTAAGAAGAAACTCTATAGTGTTTTTCATCATGACTGTACTAGTTTACAATCCCACCAGCAGTGGGTAAGTGATCCTTTTCTCCTCATCCTCACCAATTTTTTATAAAAGCCTGTATGGCGAATACTTATTCTTGCTTCACTTCATACACATAATCAGACCAAGAATAATAAGACTAAAATGTATTTTGCAAATAAATTGGTCCCACTATGATTTGTCTGTAGTAAAAATGAGGGGCTGGAGAGAGGAAAAATATGATTCTGAAGAAACTGTAGTATACCTGTTATTAAATTCTAGACTTGTGCATTGTTTTCAATTTTTATTATTTGTCTACAATTTTCCTGGACTAGACCCTGAATTCTTTCCTGCCTACAGGCCTCCAAACTAACATTTTCAATTTTTTTTCTCTCCTATTCTTCTGACTTAGAATCACTAAAAATTAAAACTGTGCTCTTCTTAAAGTCCTGCAAGCTAATGCTAGACAACTTAAACTTTGAGAGAAATAATAGCAACTCTGTGTGTGTGTGTGTGTTTGTGTGTGTGTGTGTGTCTACCTGCTGATATATGGACGTCTCAGTAATACAGCTTAAATCAATTTTCCAGAATTGATTTTCCCTTTGTTGCTATAATCTGGCTTTGGTCTTTTTTTTCTCCTCCCTTTTTTTTTCTTCTTACTTCCTCCCTCTATTTCTCTCTGTGGGACATCAGACTTCATGACCTCCTATAATGAGTTTTTCTTACAACGTGGGATCTAACCTTCTATGGATAAACCTCAGTGACAAGGGATCAGGCAAAAACCCATAACCAGAGACTTATTTTCTTCTACATTGCTTTCTGTGAAATAGTTTGAAGAATGGAGGGGGAATGTGAAAGGAAAATAATATCTCAGGACCCCAAATTCACTACACCAAATGAATAATTCAGCTTGGGAACTGAGTCACACAAACAAAACAAAGCAACACAAAACAACTGCGATCCTTTATGTTTCCAAACAGATAACTGCAATCTCGAAGGCCACCCTATCTCCCCAGGTGGCCTCTCTCACAAATTGCTCATGAGGAAATTCCTTGAGGATCCCAAAATCTTTCACAATACGTATCCCCCTACAAATTAATCCTGAATCAGAGTTCTGTTTAATCTCATCCTGACAATGTAAATTAACAGCTTAACTTCGCAGGTACCAAAAAAAGACAAGACTAGAAATCATGCCTTAGCCTACCCCAAGACAAATATATATTTGACTTCTTTCTCTGCTCCATGCTTACTTTATCTTATGTTAAATGCAGATCTAGCATGCACAAGATGAATGTATAATTATCTTTGTTTTAACTTTTTCTCCTTCCCCTCCTGCCCACTCTTTTCTCTTTAAATATTGAAGTCGTCAAAACTCTTTTTGGAAAAAACACAAGCCACAGATCCTAGTGTAACTTGGGTTTCTTTTGCCCAGGCACATCCTCAACATTGGCAAAATAAACCTCCAAGTTGACTGAAATCTGTCTCAAGAGTTTGGGTTTACATTTTGTCATTCTCACCGGAGCGAACCGTTATCTCATTGTGGTTTTAATTTACATTTCCCTTATGACAGTGATGTTGAGCATTGTTTTATATATTTGAACATCTGTATGTCTTTTAATAACTGTCTATTTAGGTCTTTTGCCCATTTATTTTAATTTGTATTTTACTTTAAGTTCCAGGATACATGTGCAGAACGTGCAGGTTTGTTACACAGGTATAGATGTGCCATGGTGGTTTTCTGCACCCATCAACCCGTCATCTAGGTTTTAAGCCCCACATGCATTAGGGATTTGTCCTAATGCTCTCCTCCCCTTGCCCCCACCCCCCCGACAGGCCCTAGTATGTGTTGTTCCTTACCTGTGTCCATGCATTCTCATCGTTCAACTCCCACTTATGAGTGAGAACATGTGGTGTTTGGTTTTCTGTTTCTGTGTTAGTTTGTTGAGAATGATGATAAGGATTTTTTTTTTCGAGACAGGGTCTCGTTTTGTTGTCCAGGCTGGAGTGCAGTGGCATGATCTTCGCTCACTGCAGCCTCCATCTCCAGGTTGTTCAAGCAATTCTCATGTCCTAGCCTCTCGAGTAGCTGGAAATGTAGGTGTGCACCACCACACCCAGCGAATTTTTGTGTTTTTAGTAGAGACAGGGTTTCTCCATGTTGCCGAGGCTGGTCTTGAACTCCTGGCCTCAAGTGATCTGCCTGCCTCAGCCTCCCAAAGTGCTGGGATTACAGGCATAAGCCACCATGCCCAACCCTTTTGCCCATTTTTAATCAGGATTTTTTTGTTTTTTGTTTACTGGTATAGCACCTTATATATTCTGGATAGTTACCCTTTGTCACCTGTATAATTTGCACATATTTTCTACCATCGTGTAGGCGTTTTTTTTTTAATAGTTTCCTTTGCTGTGCAAAAGTATTTTAGTTTGATGTAATCCTATTTGTGTATTTTTGTTGTTGTTGTTGTTTGTACTTTTGAGGTCTTGATTTAAAAATCTCTGCCCAGAATGATGGTTTCCAGCTTCATCTATGTCCCTACAAAGGACATGAACTCATCCTTTTTTATGGCTGCATAGTATTCCATGGTGTATATGTGCCACATTTTCTTAATCCAGTCTATCATTGATGGACATTTGGGTTGGTTCCAAGTCTTTGCTATTGTGAATAGTGCATTCCTTTTTAATTTGGATGCCTTTTCTTTCTTTCTCTTGCATAATTGCTCTGGCTGGGTCATCCAGTACTATGTTGAATAGATGTGGTAACAGAGGGCAGCCTTGTCTTTTTCCTGATCTTAGAAAGAAAGCTTTCAACTTTTCCTCATTCAGTATGATGTTAGCTATAAGTTTGTCGTATATGGTCTTTACTGTGTTGAAGGACTTTCTATACTTAATTTGGTCAGAGTTTTTTTCATTAAGGTATGTTAAATGTTGTCAACTGCTTTTTCTGTGTCTATTGAAATGATCATATAGATTTTTGTCTTTCTATTACTATGGTTTAATCACATTAATCAATTTTTGTATGTTAAAAGACCTCCCTGGATCATTCACTTGATCATAGTAACTGATCTTTTTAATGTGATGTTGGGTTTGGTTTGCTACTATTTTGGATGAGACTTTTTCATATATGTTCATCAGGGACATTGACCTGTAATTTTCTTTTTTAGTTGTGTCATTGTCCAGTTTTGGATTCAAGGTAATTCTGGCCTCATAAAATGAGTTCAAAGTATTCCCTCCCATTTAATTTTCTAGAATAGTTTGAGGAAAATTGGTATTGTTTCTTCTTTAAATATTTGTTAGAATTCATCAAAGAGGCCATCAGGTTTTGAGCTTTTCTTTAATGAAATGCATTTTATTCCTGATTCATTTTTCTCACTCATTATTGGTCTGTTCTGGCTATCTATTTCTTGATAATTTAATCTTGATAGGTTGTATGTGTGCAGAAATTTATCCATTTCTTCTATCTCATCAAACCTATTGACATATAGTTGTCCATAATAATTTCTCATGACCTTTTGTATATCTGCAGTATCAATTGTAGTGTCTTCATTCTCATCTTTCCAATTTCATGTATTTAAATATTCTTTTTTTCTTAGTCAAGCTAAAGGCTTGTTAATTTTGCTAATTTTTGAAAGACCCAACTCTTTATTTCATTGATCTTTGAATTATATTTTTAGTCTTTAATGTATTTTTTCTCTGAGTTTTCTAATTTCCTTCCTGTTATCAATTTTGGGTGTAGTTTGCTTTTGTTTTCCTAGTTACTTGAGGTTGTTGATTGGAAATTAATATGGATAGGCTTTGTGTTCCCACCCAAATCTCATTTTGAATTATAATCCCCAGGTGTTGAGGAAGGAACCTGTTGGGAGGTGATCGGATCACGGGAGCAGTTTCTCCCATTCTGATCTTGTGATAGTGAGTGAGTTCTCATGAGATCTGATGGTTTTATAAGTGTTTGAAAGTTTCTGCCCCTGCCACCATGTGACAAAGGTCCTTTCTGCCTGCTTCCCCTTCTGCCATAATTGTAAGTTTCCTGAGGTCTCCCCAGCCATGTGGAACTGTGAGTCAATTAAACTTCTTTCTTTATAGATTACCCAGTCTCGGGTATTTATTTATAGCAGCGCAAAAATGGACTAATGCAGAAATGTCTCTTCTTTTTTTAATGCAGGCATTTGTTGTTATAAACTTTTATTTTAGAACTGCTTTTGCTGTGTCCCATAGGTTTTAGTATGATATGCTTATTTTCTTTGTTGTTGCAAAGAAATTTTTAATTTCACTTTAAATTACTTCATTGACTCATTTGTTGTTCAGGAATATATTGATTCATTTACATGTATATGTTAAATTTTCAAAGATTTTATTATTTATAGTTTTATACTATTGTGGTAATTAATAGACAATTACTATGATCTTTTAAATTTAACTTTTATTTTAAGTTCAGGAGTAAATGTGCAGGTTTGTTATATAGGTAAACTTGTGTCACAGGTGTTTTTTATACAGATTATTTCAGCACCCAGGTATTAAGCCTAGTACCTATTAGTTATTTTTCCCAATGCTCTACCTCCTCTAACCCTCCACCCTCCAATAGGCCCCAGTGTGTGTTGTTTCCCTCTGTGTGTCCATGTGTTCTCATAATTTAGCTACTACTTGTAAGTGAGAACTTACGGTATTTGATTTTCTGTTCCTAGATTATTTTGCCAAGGATAATGGCCTCCAGCTCTATTCATGTTCCTGCAAAGGACATAGTCTCATTCTTTTTCATAGCTGCATAGTATCCAATGGTGTGTTTGTACCACATTTTCTTTATCCAGTCTACCATTGATGGGCATTTAGCATGATTTCATGTCTTTGCTATTGTGAGTAGTACTACAGTGAATATATGTGTGAAAATGTCTCCATAACAAAACAATTTCTATTCCTTTGGATATACAATATGGTTAGACTTTGCTTCCTGACCCAAATCTCGTCTTGAATTGTAATCCCTAGGTGTTGAAAGAGAGACCTTTTGGGAGGTGCTTGAATTATGGCAGGCAGTTTCCCCCATTCTGTTCTCGTAATAGTGAGTTCTCATGAGATCTGATGGTTTTATAAGGGGCTCTTCCTGCTTCACTTCCTTCACATGCTCTCTCTCACCTGCCGCAATGTAAGACATGCCTGCTTCTGCTTCCATCATGATTGTAAGTTTACTGAGGACTCCCCAGCCATGCAGAGCTGTGAGTCAAACTGCCTTCCTTTATAAACTACTCAGTCTTCGGTAGTTCTTTATAGCAGTGTGAAATGGACTAATGCGGTAAATTGGTACCACAGAGAGTGGAGTACCACTATAAAGATACTTTAAAATGTGGAAGTGACTTTGGAACTGGGTAACGGGCAGAGGCTAGAACAGTTTGGAGGGCTCAGAAGAAAACAGGAAGATGTGGGAAAGCGTGAATTTTCCTGGAGACTTGTCGAATGGTTTTGACCAAAATACTGATAATGATGTGGACAATAAAAGCCAGGCTGAGGTGGTCTCAGACGGAGATTAGGAACTTGTTGGGAACTGAAGCAAAGGTCACTCTTGCTATGCTTTAGCAAAAAGATTGGAGGCATTTTGCCCCTGCCCTAGAGTTCTGTAGAACTTTGAACTTGAAAGAGATGATCTGAAATTGGAACTTATCTTTAAAAGGGAAGCAGAGCATAAAAGTTTGGAAAATTTGTAGCCTGATAAAAACATTCAGCTCAGCTTCTGTATTTTCCCTCTGTCTACTAATTGTGCTTTCCCTCTGAATATGGCTGAAACTGGTTGGAATCAATGTGGCCAGCTGGACTGTATGCAGAACGAGCTTGCTAACATCACAGCCCAAATTTCCACTGCTTGTTCTATACTAACTCCCCAGAAGTGCCACATGTAACATGTGAGATATGAACAGATAACTGTGAATGCCCAAGGGGTTTTCAGACCTCTTCTTTTCTTCCACTAGTTACCTGCCAATCCCAGAATCCACCTCCTAAACCTTTTCTGGAAAAAAAAAAAATGCCTTGAAGCCAGCACAAGGAGACCAATTGAAGTGGAACTCCGGCCTTCTTATTGGTCGGCCCACAATAAAAGTCTTACTTTCCTCAAAAATAAAATCCAGTGTTAGAGTATTGGTTCTAGCACATCAGGTAGTAATCCTTTTTGCTTGGTAACAGTTATCATGAGTCCAATATAATGTGTGTTTTGGTTATAATAGACTATTTTAAACTTACAGTAACTTGCTTTTGGTTACATAAAAATACTCTAGACTTTTTTCCTCCCCATCAACAATTTATACTTTGTTTCTTTACTTTACTACTTTGTCTATTATGAGTTTCTTTGTCATTAATTGTAGCTGTGATTTTTTTATATCATTTTGACTTTAAATCTTCATACTTGAGGGTTGAGACATTAACATAGCACCATTACATCACTGGGGTATTCTAAGTTTGTTTTCTGAATTTACCTCTACTGCTGAGTTTGATGCATTTGCATGTTTTATTATATTAATTATGCTCCTTTTCTTTCCAACTGTAGCACTCCCTTAAACATTTCTTTCAAGGTGGGTCTGGTGGTGATAAATTTCTTCCACTGTGGATTTTCTAGGAAGGTAGTTTTTGTTTGTTTGTTTGAGACGGAGTCTTGCTCTGTTGCCCAGGCTGGAGTGCTATGGCACGATCTCGGCTCACTGCAACCTCCGCCTCCTGGGTTCAAGTGATTCTCTTGCCTCAGCCTCCCGAGTTGCTGGGATTACAGGCACCCACCCCCGCACCCGGCTAATTTTTGTATTTTTAGTAGACAAGGGGTTTCACCATGTTGGCCAGGCTGGTTTTGAACTCCTGACCTCAGGTGATCTGCCCACCTCAGCCTCCCAAAGTGGTGGGGTTACAGGCATGAGCCACCACGCTCAGCCAGGAAGGTCTTTATTTTCTCCTTCATTTCTGGGAGAGATTGTTGCTTCTTCTTGGTTATGTTTTTTTTTTTTTTTTCCTTTTATCACTTTGAATGTGTTATCCCATTCTCTCCTGGACTGCAAAGTTTCTGCTGAGAAATCTGCTGTTAAGTCTACTAGGGATTCCCTTATATGTAACTTGCTATTCTCTCACAGCTTTTAGAATTTTCTTTGTCTTTGACTTTTGACAGTTTGATTATAGTGCGCCTCAAACAGGATCTTTTTTGGTTGAATCTAATTAAAAACTTTTGCTCTTCCTGCATCTAGACATCCATATCTCTCCCAATACTTGAGAAGTTTTTAGCTATTATTTGATTAAATAGGTTTTCTTTGTATTTCTCCATCTCTTCTCTCTCTGGTACACATATAATGTGAATATTTGTTGGCTTACTGGTGCGCCATAAGTCAGGTACACTTTCTTCACTTTTTGTTCTTATTTCTTGTGTTTTCTTCTGACTGAGCTATTGCAAAATACTGATTTTCAATTTCAGACATATTTTATTCTGCTTGATCTGGTCTATTGTAGAAGCTCTCCATTGTTTTATTTCATTCATTGAATTTTTCAGCTACAAGATATCCATTTGTTTGTTTTTTTACATCTATCTCTTTGAACTTTTTATTCAGATCATAAATTGTTTTCGTGATTTCATTCAATTGTTTGTCTGTATTCTCTTGCATATCCCTGCATTTCCTTAAGATCATTATTTTGTATTCTTTTTTGGACATTTTGTAAATGTCCTTTTCTTAGAGGTTTGTTACCGGAAACTTGTGTTCCTTTTGGGGAGCGTAATGTTTCCATCATTTTTCATGTTACTTAAGTCCCTTCATTGATATCTGCACATCTACTAATATAGTCACTTTTTCCAATTTTATGAGGTAGCTTTTTAGGCAGATACTTTTTTGTAGGTGGGTCTGAGTGTGTCACAGTTGGGTGTGGTTCATTGGCTTTGGTTATGTGTGGACTCAGTAGCATTGTCTTCTTGCAGTTTCTTCAGCTGTAATCCTCATCAGCAATGTCTATGATTGCATCAGTGACCTAGGCTGTGGGAGTTTGTGCTGATGGTGGTGTGCCTTTGCTGGAGATGGGGGCACCCAGCTAATTGTTGGGCTGGGTGCATGACGTCCTTTGAAGAAATAACAGGCTGTCTGTTGGGCTTTCCAGTGAAGAGGTTGCTAATGCCAGAATCAAGTGTGCATAGGTACAGCTGGCCAGATGGGTGGGGCCACCACCAGACCGGTTGTCAGGCCAGGCTGGATGTGAGCACACATTGGTGTGTTGGGAGTGAGAAACTTTGTGGCAATCTTTCATGGTGGCTGGGCCACTGCAGGACTATCAGGTGGAACATGGCCACATATGGGCTCAGCAGGCCACCTGGCAGTGCAGCATGGGTACATATGGACAAGATATCTGGCCAGAAGTTTGGCAGCTTCCCCACTATACAAGTCGATCTGTTCATTGGAGGAAAGGTGTGCCATGTGAGTTTCGGTGTCAACCTGTCATTTCATTTGTCTTAGGCTTTGGACAGCCAGGGTTATGTTGCTGAAGGCACCCATGTAAATGTGGTAAAATGATGATGGGGCCACAGGAATGGAGAGGGTCAATTGCTACTAGCCCCCAGGGCAGGGCACACTCTAGTAGTGAGTCTGATTTCATAATGGCACCAAACTGTAGCAGCTAAGGTCTCAGGGATAGGGATGCATAAGTTAGGCTCTTATTCTGAGACAATGCATTTGCACAAACTCCTGGCTACTCTTCAAACTGGATTTGGAGTCTGCGGAGACTAGGATACTCTCCTATAGCAAGGATTGCTCATGTTTGTAGCAGTAGTGAGGGCTTCTGGGAAGCTTACCTTTTCCCCATAGGGAGAAGGTCTCCTTACTCTGAGCCAATCCCAGCAGGGGAGACAGTGCGGCAGAGGCAGAATCCCTTGCTCCTCTTTCTATGGTGCTCCCCTGCGTTCTGTGCTCTAGATGGGACTTTATCATCGCTCTTGTGCTCTCTGGCATACTTCTTTAGTCACTATAGTTGAAATATAATTGTTTATTCATTGTTTTGGTTTCTTTCTGTTGGGGGGATGAGCACCAGGTAACTCTGTTTGTACATCTTGCTGATGTCACCTGTGATGGTTCTGTCATTTTTATTCCTTTATTCATGGGTATGTTTATTCCTATGGTTGTGAATTCTTCGTAAAAGTCTTAAAATATTTTAATCATCTCAATCTCAGTTATTTTAAAGCAATGCATGTAAATAGGGAATGAAAGCTTTATGCACATAGATAGTCACTGCAACACTATTTGAAATATAAAACAATATTTAAAATTGTCTAAGAATAGAAAATTAGTAAAGTAACTCATGACACATGTACTGAAAATACTGTGTGCCTATTTTGGTAATATTTATGAGGAATTTAAGAGCATAGGAACAATACAATTTATTTGGTGTTACGTGAAAATGAAAAATACATCTGTATGCTTTATGAGCATGAAATAGAAAATGTTTAAATAATAATAGTAATAAACCAGTAAAAAATATAGTTGCTTTTGGCAATAGACTATTGATGATATTTTTCTTCCAAATATTATAATGTTTCTTATTTACAATTTTTCTGTAATGAGTATGTCTTTCTACAGAATAGAAAAAAAAGTTATTTAAATATTACATTTCAATAAGCCTTTGAAAGACTTCTTTCTTTTCTATGAATCAAATAAAAAATAAATAAATGATACAACTCCTTCTCTTCCTTTTTTCTCTCCTTTGCCTCTTCCTTCTTATCTTCTTTGCTTCAGGTTGACAATAAATTCAGTTTGACATCAATTAAAAGCCACAAATGGTGGAATAAATGCATTGTATTATGTTATTTTTTATCTGATGACTAAAATTTAACTTTTCCACCAGTTATTTTGGTACCATGCAGACATAGCTATTATATACCCAAAGATGAGGGAGTTGCTTTGTATTATTATGCATATTTTTATAACAAAAATTAATTCTTATTCTTTTATATACCATGTTTAAATTTAGGCTTTTTTCCATACAATGTAATTAACTGTAGCCAATGTCTTAAAAATTTCTATTATTACTGTGTGAAAATAGCTGCCATTAAGTGAGAAGCATCATCATCTTTATCTACTATTTATTGAGTAGTTTCACAACTAGACTACTGCCATTGCCTTCTAACTAGTCTTCTTGCTTTCACCATTGCCATGTAACCGTCTATTCTCCATAAGTATTAGGAGTGATTCTGTAACATGTCTTAAAGAGTGTCAGATTACATTATTAATCTTCTTCAAAACCCCTTAAGGACTGTCCACGTCAGAGTAAAAACCAAAGTTTTTACAGCCGACTTCAAGACGCTTTTTGACGAGATCCCATTACCTTCTTTGACCTAATCACCTGCTTTTTCTCCCTTTTCCTCCCTCCACTAAGGTCAGCTGACTGCAGCCATGGTGGTCCTTGAACTTTCTGAAAACCTTAAGGATATTGTTGTTTTAAGGTCTTTCTGGTCCTTACATTTGCTGTTTCCTCATCCTGATATGCTCTACCCAGTTCAACACGTGGCTTGTTTCCTCATTTTCTTTAAGGTGTGTATCCAGTTATCACAGTATCAAAGCAGCCTTTCCTGATGACTTCACATAAATAGGACACCCTATCTCATGTAGCACTTTTGACCAACACCTCTTCCCTGATTTACATACAGTACATCACCTTCCGG
This sequence comes from Hylobates moloch, assembly GCF_009828535.3. Taxonomy (NCBI): domain Eukaryota; kingdom Metazoa; phylum Chordata; class Mammalia; order Primates; family Hylobatidae; genus Hylobates; species Hylobates moloch. The sequence goes on from NW_026652282.1 coordinate 123,371,241, forward strand.
TACACTACGTATTTTCACTGTGTTGTGTTTGCTTAGTGTTGTCTTCCTCACTAGAAGGTAAGCCGCATGAATTTTATAGGCATCATTTTGTCCACCGCTGCATCTTCAGCACCCTAGAATAACATCTGATATGCAGTAGGTGCTTGGTAAATTCTTTTTTTTTTTTTTTTTTTTTTTTTTTTTTTTTTTTTGAGACGGAGTCTCGCTCTGTCGCCCAGCTGGAGTGCAGTGGCGCAATCTCGGCTCACTGCAAGCTCCGCCTCCCGGGTTCACGCCATTCTCCTGCCCCAGCCTCTCCGAGTAGCTGGGACTACAGGCGCCCGCCACCACGCCCGGCTAAATTTTTTTGTATTTTTAGTAGAGACGGGGTTTCACCGTGGTCTCGATCTCCTGACCTCATGATCCGCCCGCCTCGGCCTCCCAAAGTGCTGGGATTACAAGCGTGAGCCACCGCGCCCGGCCGGTGCTTGGTAAATTCTTGCTAATGAAAAAAAAAAAGAAGGAAGGATGGAAGGAAGGAAGGAAGGAAAACTTTATATAGACAATCTCATTTAAATATCTTAACACCTTTGTAAGGCAGATAATATCATTATTCCTATACACACGAGAAAATTGAAGTTGAGAGAGTCTGTTAACTCAGTCAAAATCATGTACCTTGTAGATAACAGAGCTGGGACTAAAACCCAAGTTTTTCTCTCAGCATAGTCCATTCTTTTCATCCTCATGATTCACAATTTACATTAACAAACATAAAAGGATGCTGGTATTTGATATTAACCTCATCCAGGGTTGTGCTACTGAAACTGAATTATGCTCTCAAAGTACACTGAACAAACTCCCATGAGGCTAGAGCCAGAAAGAACTCTTATCTGGGAATCTTTGAAAACATCTCTGAGCCTCATCCTCCTTATCTGTAAAATGTGGTCCACGTAGAAATCAGTGTCTAAACTCCCTTTTCACTCTAACATTTTAGGACTCATTCCTTCCACTCATTCCCCTTAAATAAAACTTCTCGATGGATTAGTGACGAATTAGCTGATGATCACTCCCAGGAGCACTGTCATGCATTTGGTATTTTTAAAATTTGGGGATGTCATGATTCAACATGGCAGGAATCTGAACCCAGCCAAATGGGTTGTAGCTAGACTTACATTGAATAGTAAGAGATAGCATTTACAACCTCGAAGTGCTAATTCATTCATGCATGAAAAACATAATGATAATAAGATGCATATGTATGCAAGTTCACGCACATTCATGCACATTCACACACATTTTTCTCTAAACATGTATATGATTAACTCCACAACCCCCCCTCGACCCACCTATTCCTGGACTAATCTAATTTTATTAGATATAAGCTATTATTTTTGCCAAACCCCTGAAACAAGAAATTTACGTCATTAATTACAGCCAGGGTCCACAGTCCAAACCCAATTATAATCTCAACTACAAACAAATTTTAGTCCAACTCTCAATTAACTTAATTTCAAAAATGCATAATTTTTAATAAAACTAGGTTTTCTGAGCTAGAAAGGGCACTTATTTATTTATAAGGTTACTAAATATTGCCCCAACATTAGCATAGCACTTCAACCCTTCATTTTTGAGTCAGAAGGGAATTCTGTAGATCTGAGTTAATGTATCTTAATAGGTCAAAGCAAGGCACTGAAAATGCCTGAATGAGTCCACATTACCCCTTGAATATAAAGGCTTGGCCTTAATGGTTTCTGGTAAGATTACACATTCAGGTATAAACATTCCAGTGATAATGCCCTCTAGATCATCTAGTATGAAAAGGAGCATGCATCAAGCACGTAGCCCATAATACCTTGCTCAACCATACCTCCACAAGAAACAGCAGTGATAAAATCTAAATAAATGAAAGTTTGACTAAGCGATACTAAGCCTCTAGGGTTGATAAATTTCTTTTTTTTTTTTTTTTTTTTTTTGAGACAGAGTCTCGCTCTGTCACCCAGGCTGGAGTGCAGTGGCGCAATCTCGGCTCACTGCAAGCTCCGCCTGCCGGGTTCACGCCATTCTCCTGCCTCAGCCTCTCCGAGTAGCTGGGACTACAGGCGCCCGCCACTACGCCCGGCTAATTTTTTTGTATTTTTAGTAGAGACGGAGTTTCACCGTGGTCTCGATCTCCTGACCTCGTGATTCGCCCGCCTCGGCCTCCCAAAGTGCTGGGATTACAAGCGTGAGCCACCACGCCCGGCCTGGTTGATAAATTTCATGCTAGCCACCATAGTCATACAATTTACCCAAGCTAATAAAACCTGGTTAAAAGTGTGTTTAAGATAACCCTCATAATATAGTTAAACTTAAACTAAGTCATAAAAAGCTGCAGTTAAAATAAAAATAAACTATGAAAGTGACTTTAATGCCCTGAGGACATGATAGCTAAGGCCCAGACTGGGATTAGATACCCCACTATGCTTAGCTATAAACTCAAATAATTTAACAAACAAAATTATTCACCAGAGTATGACAAGCAATAGCTTAAAACTCAAAGGACATGGCGGTGCTTTACATCCCTCTAGAGGACCCTGTTGCGTAACTGATAAACCCTGATATTCCCTTCCGTCTCTTGCCACATACCCTGTATACCATCATCTTCAGCTAAAAAGGTCTTAAAGTAAGCACAAGTATTTACATTAAAATGTTAGATCAAGGTGTAGCCCATGAGATGGAAAGAAATGGGCCACATTTTCTAAATCTAGGACACCCATGACAACCCTTATGAAACTTAAAGGTCAAAGGAGGATTTAGTAGTAAATCAAGAATAGAGATCTTGATCGAATAAAAACATGAAGCACCCACACACTTCCCATCACCCTCCTCAAATATTTCTACCAACCATCTAAATAACATAAACTTATACATATATAGAGGAGATAAGTTGTAACAAGAAAAGTGTACTGGAAAATGCACTTGGAATAACCAAAATGTAGCTCAACTCAAAGCATGTGGCTTACACCCAGAAGATTTCATACGACCTGACCTCTTTGGACTAATGCTATCCCTTGCCTCAGCAAACTATATTACAAACACCTTCTAAACCAAAACATTTACCCAAGACAGAAGCATAGGAGATAGAAATAAACTTATTTCGGCACTATAGATAAAGTACCATAAGGGAAAGATGAAAGAATTATTCCAGTTACAAAAAGGCAATGCTAATTCCTTGTACCTTTTGCATAATGAATCAACTAGCATAATTTTACAAAAAGAACTTCAGCTAAAAATCCTGAAACAAGATGAGCTACCCATGGACAGTCAAAAGAACACACTCATCTATGTATAAAAATAATGAGACAATATATGGGTAGAGATGAAAGGCCTACCAAGCCTGGTGATAGCTGGTTGTCCAAGACAGAATTTAAATTCAACTTTAAATTTCCCTACAGAACCACCTAATCCTGTTGTAAGTTTCATTGTTAGTTTAAAGGGGGACAGCTCTTTAGACATAGGAAATAAACTTGCACAAGAGTAAGATACTAAAGTCCCTTAGTTGGCCTAAAAGCAGCAACCAACTAAGAAAGCATTTCAGCTCAACATTGAAAAACCCTAATTTTAAACAATACATCTAACTCTTAACACTATATTGAACCAATCTATTAGGTCGGTGCAAAAGTAATTGCGGTTTTGTAATGGCAAAGCCACAAATACTTTTGCACCGACCTAATAGATTGGTCCAGTATAGCGTTTCTAAATATTTCTAAATGGAAGAAATGCTGTTAATGTAAGTAACAAAAAATAATTCCTCTTGCATAAGCTTACATGAGACTGAAAAATCCACTAATAGTTAACAACTCAATATAAATAATCAGATGACAAACTCTTTATTATTCCAACTGTTAACCCAACACAAACATGCATTAAGGAAAGATTTTTTAAAAAGTAAAAGGAACTTAGCAAAAGGAAACCCATCTTGTTTACCAAAAACATCACCTCTAGCATTACTAGTACTAGAGGCAATGCGTACCCAGTGACGTATGTTTAACGGCTGCAGTATCTTGACCATGCAAAGGTAGCCTAATCAGTTTTTCCCCAAATAGGGACCTGTATGCATGGCCACAAGAGGGTTTGATTGTCTCTTACCTTTAATCAATGAAATTGACCTACCCATGAAGAGGCAGAAATACTTAAAAAAGGCTGGGTGTGGGGGCTCACACCTGTAATCCCAGCACATGGGGAGACTGAGGCAGGCAGACCACCTGAGGTCAGGAGTTCGAGACCAGCCTGGCCAACATGTAGAAACCCCATCTCTACTAAAAATACAAAAATTAGCTGGGCGTGGAGGCAGGTGCCTGTAATCCCAGCTACTCGGGAGGCTGAGGCAGGAGAATCACTTAAACCCGGGAGGTGGAAGTTGCAGTGAGCCAAGAGCATGCCCTTGCGCTCCAGCCTGGGCAACAAGAGCGAAACTCCATCTCAAAAACAAACAAACAAAAAACAGGCAGAAATACTTAAATAGGATGAGAAGACTCTATGGAGCTTCAATTTATTAGGACAAATGAACTTAGAAAAAATAAAACTTACAAGTCTTAATATTTTATCTAGTGAAAGAAATATTTTGATTGGGGTGACATTGGATAATAACACAAGCTCGAAAATGACTTTAACTAAGACTGCACTAGTCAAAGTAACGTATCATACATTGACATAAATAGTTTGACCAACTGAGCGTGTTACCCTAGGGATAACAGCACAGTCCTATTCTAGATTCCATATTGACTGTAGGGTTTACGATCTCGATGTTGGATGAGGACATCATAATGGTGTAACTGCTATTAATGGTTCATTTGTTTTATTAAAGTCCTACGTAATCTGAGTTTAGTCCAGAGTAATACAGCAGGTTGGTTTCTATCTATTCAATATTTCTCCCGGTACAAAAGGACAAGAGAAATAAAGTCTGCTGCAAAAAGGGCCCTCAATTTAATAGATGATATTATCTTAATCTAATACACTATTACTATACTCGCCCAAGAAAAAAAGGTTTGTTAAGATTGCAGAGCCCAGCAGTTGCATAAAACTCAAAACTGCATAATCAGAGGTTCAATTCCTCTTTTTATTAACATGTTTGTAATCAACCTTCTTCTACTTATTATCCCTGCCATCCTCACCATAGCATTCTTAACATTGATTGAAGTAAAAATTTTAGGTTACATACAACTTTGTCAAGGCCCCAACATTGTAGGCCCATTTGGCCTACTCCAACCCTTTGCAGATGCAATTAAACTGTTCATTAAGGAACCATTACAACAACTAACATCATCTATTCCCCTTTACATTATTGCTCCAACCCTTGTGCTCATCATATAGATCTGCCTCCCCATACCTTACCCCTTAGTTAATGTAAATATAGGAGTATTATTCATCTTGGTCACATCAAGCCTAGTCGTCTACTCAATCCTATAATCAGAATGACCATCCAATTCAAAATATGCCTTGATTGACACATTGCAAGCTGTAGCGCAAACAATTTTATACGAAGTTACCCTGGCCATTACTATCTTATAAGTCCTTTTGCAGAGTAGGTAATTCACCTGGTCAACTCTTATTATTACACTAGAGTTTGTCATGATCCCTGTCCATGATATGACTAATCTCAACCCTAGCAGAAACCAACGAAGTCCATTTGATTTAACAGAAGGTGAATGAAAGCTAGTCTCAGGCTTAACATCGAATACACTGCAGGCCCATTTCCTGTATTCTTCATAGCAGAATATACTAATATTATTATAATAAACACCCTAACCACTATCATTTTTCTAGGAGCATTACATGATATCTTCATACCAGAATTATACACAATTAGTTTCATTACTAAAACTGTTCTATTAACAACCCTCTTCCTATGAATTCAAGCATCATACCTATGATTCCAATATGACCAACTTATACAACTCTTAATGAAAAAGATTTCTACCTCTTACACTAGCGTTCTGCGTATGACACCCTTCAGTGCCCATCGTAATATCTAATATCCTGCCATAAACATAAGAAATATGTCTGATAAAATAGTTATTTTGATAGAGTAAATCATAAATGTTTAAGCCCTCTTATTTCTAGAATTATAGGAATTGAATCTACCCCTGAGAATTCAAAATTCTTTGTGGTACCTAATATAACATATCCTACAGTAAGGCCAGCTAGAAAAGCTGATATGGTTTGGCTGTGTCCCCACCCACATCTCATCTTGAATTATAGCTCCCATAATTCCCACATGTCATGGGAGGGGCCCAGTAGGAGGTAATTAAATCATGGAGGTGGGTCTTTCCCGTACTGTTCTCATGATAGTGAATAAGTCTCACAAAATATGATGGTTTTATAAAGGGGAGTTCCCCCATAGAAGCTCTATTGCCTGCTACCATGTAAGACATGACTTTGCCCCAGCCATGCAGAAGTGTGAGTCAAATAAACCTTTTTCCTTTATAAATTACCCAGTCTCAAGTATGTCTTTATTAGCAGTGTGAGATCATACTGATATATAATCTATTGGGCCCATACCCTGAAAATGTTGGTTTATATGTCTGCTGTATTACAACCCTTAGTCTACCTCATCATCCTTTTCACTATTTTTACAGGAACTCTAATCACAATAATCAGTTCACACTGACTCCTAATTTGAATAGGGTTAGAAATAAACATGCTGGCCATCATCTTCATTTTATTCAAGAAGGCTAAACTCTGCTCCACAGAAGCAGCCACCAAATACCTCCTTCCGAATACAAGCAACCACATCCATAAGTCTAATAACAGCCATTATTATCAATATAATGTATTCTGGGCAATGAACAATTTCAAACATGCTGAACCAAACAGCATTCCTGATAATTACTGTTGTTCTAGTACAGAAACTGGAAATATCCTCCTTTCACTTTTGAGTTCTTGTAGTAACATAAGAAATTGCACTAATATCAGATATAATTATTCTTAATGACAGATACTAGCACCAATTTCTGTCGTATTCCAAACCTTTCCCTCAGTGGACCTAAATACACTATTAACAATTGCAGCACTATCCATCTTAGTAGGAGATTAAGGGGGGCTCAATCAAACACAGCTCTGAAAAATGTTAGCATATACGTCAATCGCCGATAAAGTTTGAATAATTGCAATTTTAATTTACAATCATGTCATTACAATCTTAAGTCTACTAATTTACCTAATATTAACAGCAACCGTATCTATTCTACTCAATATGAATATAAATACTACAACATTATCTACATGACTGAGTGCTGTTACCTCACCCACTCACAAAACACCAAAAAGACATTTTCTTTATTAGCCTGTGGACTACAAGGTAGTTAAACCCTGCCACCAAATTCAGCTTAAAATAACAAAATAAAACAGTAACAACAAATGTTAATAATTATGTATGTATTAAACAGGACCGTTCAACTTCAAGAAGGAAGCAGTTTTAGTCTCCTCTGGGAGTTTTCTAAAGGAAACTATCAAACTGTGTAAGTAGCACAGAGGAGATAAAAGCAGTGTTTACAGGACTGTGTCTTTCCTTCAGTTAACAGTGTTGAGTACTCACTCTGCAGGGGTCTGTAAGAGAAGGTGAAAAAAGATATTATGTTTGCCCTTTAATTGTTCACAACCAGGTAAGGTGGAAGCATCTCATGTGTGTGTAGCCTGCTTCTGCGTAAATATTGGGTAGCAGTGGGTAACACGTGTGTGTGTGTGTGTGTGTGTGTGTGTATGTGTGTATTTGCTGCATGTCATTTTATTTATATTACTAAAACTAAGGGGAAATAATGAAACCTACTAAGGTAATTCAGTTACACACTATCCACTAATATATTTCTTGCAATTCAGTCATAGGAAAGAATATTCCCTTGTATTCTTAATTCCACAAGGATTTCATGGTCTCAGGTACACTATTTATTCCATAGAGTTTCTTTTGTCATCGGTCTTCAAGGAAAATCACCCAGAATATTGGCTTTCAGAGATGTTCAGTATAAAGATCCTTTGCCCAGTCTCAAGTAGCAGCAAAACTCTTCTCTACTTTTTCTTCCTTCAAACTCAATCCGAATGGAAACCCAACCTTTACCAAGCTGCTGCAGTTTCTTCTTACCCCCACATCTCTTCTACTTTAAAGTCTACATAAAGATGCCTGGGCCTGCCTGTTGTTTCCATGACAGCCCTCCCCTGCAGTTCATCTGTGAGAACATCTCCAAGTTTCAGTTAAGTCTACAGTGGTGTTACCTGGGTCAGTTCATTCTGTGGAATACACAATTAGACAAGCTTGTTAATAGTAAAGCATTAGCTTCGAATGATCAACTGCCTAATTATGTCCCTAAAATAAATCAAATTACTCATTGTTCAGACGGAGTAAATAGGTACCAATGTTGACAAAGTTCATTTAAATTTTTGAAATTTCAGAGAAGAAGGTTGTGAGTTTGCGTTATTTTTAAATTGGCTAAAAATCATGCTTGATGTATAGACAGTGCCATTTAATAGTACTCTGACACCGTCAGAAAGTATTTAGAGCCTAGACACTGGCTCTTTCCAAATAGGATAGATGACAGCTGAGAAAAAGAAACATCTAAATGACTGACTGACTGAAGTTTTCTGCTTTTCTTCCTGATGTTTGGCAGTGTGTACAGATAGTTAAAAAAATACTGTGTTGTGCTAATAACCATTTAGAGTCTGTTAAAGCACAGCTAGTTCAAGTGTAATTAAAATTTTCAAATGCTGATTGAATAACCTTTATTGAGTTAGTTGCTGTTGGCATGTTTGTACTAGAACACTTTCAATTTTATAATAATTGGTAAACTACAATATTTGGTTGAATTGAACATAATGGAATAGACTTTTTTTATGTTTTTATGGCAGCAGAAGAGTTGGGTCAAATGGTCATCTTAAAGTTGTGCCTTCATGTGCAAGTAAGTTAGTCATTTTGCCTAGAACAGTTAAGTCATTGAATAAGTAAGGCACCCTTTAGTTGCCATCCATCTTCATTTTCAATAATGTCTAAAATCTTATGAAAAGGAGATTTTTTTTCAAGGCATGTGATTGCTGTTTTCTGATACTATGATCTGGATATTTAAGCCAGGACATTGAGGTTTGACCTCGCTATGGTTACATGCCAAGAAAATGTGTATGAACATTTTACATTGTTCACACTAGTCTAGTGGTGTGTAGAGCTATAATGAAGCCAGAGGGAAAAGGAAAAGTCAGTAATACTGATCCTGTCTTTATTGAAACTTTGATGTTTTATTCGTCGTGTATCTAATGCATTAATTTTGATTTTTAAAAAACATTGGATTAGAATATTGTTTATCATTATTACTGAGTTTTTTGGCTATCCTTGAGTTTTGCAACGAAGGCAGTTGCCCCTCACTCACCCTACACTAGTCTTGGTCCTGCACCAGTCAGTATAAACCTGTGAGTTTTTTTTGTATTTATTTCAATAGTTTTGGGGGGACAGGTGGTTTTTGGTTACATGGATAAGCTCTTTAGTGATGATTTCTGAGATTTCGGTTCACCCGTCGCTCAAGTAGTGCACACTGTACCCAATATGGACTCCAGAAGCACCTTCGGGGCATATGAACGCTATTTGATTTGTAACCACTAGATGGAGACTTTTTCATTAGGTAGCACAAACCCCCTCACTCAATCTCTTGAGTTAAAGGGTATGGTAGTCGTCAGAGATACAACGTCCGGACCTGGGAGAACTATATTCTTGGTTAATTCAAAGCAGGAGTTAGGGAGAATTTTTATAAATAGTAAAGGCGGTTGGTATCGTTATTATCAGAGTCCAAATTGAGGAATCTCGGGTTTGGCTCCCAAATCTGCTTTCCATTCCAACTGTGTTTACTATGTTGAATCTCAATTTCCTTATGCATAAAAGGCAAGTAATCATAGTATCTACCTATTAGGATTGCTTTCCGTGCAAATAGAGATTTGAAATATCCTAACAAAATGACTTGTCATCAATAAATATTAATTTCCTTTTCTCTTTCCCTTTTTTTTTTTTTTTTAACAGAAGATGTGAACTAGAAAGAATAGTCTATTAGCACCAAGGGAAATGCATTCAACATTATGTCCCCTCACAATTACTGTTATTCAAAACCATGTTTAGAATAACAAAACTTCAGAAATGCCATGAAAGCTTCCACTCTGGCTAAGCTTATTCCAGAGACCAGCTCCTCTTCTTCTCCTAAGTCAGACTACCTGCTATGGAAGTGGACTAATTTATTTCCATCCAACGAATGCTTTTAATGCACCAGGATTTTGTGTGCAGGATTTTGCTAGGGGTTGAGGATATAGAAATAAGACAAAACACTGTTACTAGAATCTCGCAGTATCTAAATTAGGCATGAGGTTAAATAATATATACAAGTTATGATTTGATTCTACAAATATTTATTGAGATTCTACAGTGTACAAGACATTGCACTGGGCAATGACTGGCATAAAAATGCCTAGCACAGTCAGAAAAACACAGACCTGATAGAGACAGAGACCCACGTTCAAATCTCAATTCTGCTTCTTCCTGACTGTGTGACCATTTACGAGTCCCCAAATTCTCTGAATCTCATTTACTCTTAACTGTAAAATGGAGATCATTCTCTCATGTGATTGTTGTGAGGAGAGCATGTTGTTCTGCATACTGCATACTGCTTCGGACAGCACCTGACACATAGTAAGAACTCAGAAAGAGTCAGTTATTATTATGAGTAATAATAGTAATTTCAGGATCCACCAACAAACTGTGTACTATGAAGCTTCCTGTGTAGAAGTTGTAACACAATTACTTCTCTTCTATTTCTTCTTAACCTGGCTCATTCTCCTTCCCAGTTGAAATAATGAGATGAGATTTTTTTTCTGATAAATTTATGAAAATAATCTTCTAATGAGGAAGACTCTCAGGACAATCTTCCTTACAAATGGGCATGCAGAAAGCAGTGACATATCAGTGAAGAGATTGAAGAGTGGGTATTTTGTAAATTTGTGTGTTTATTTTTGTAGGTATACATACTATCACCATAGTAGATTTCAAGCTGCCAAAGGTATAACAACCAGTTAGAGAAATTTCTGAAAATTTAACAAGCGGTTCTCCTGGGCCAATTTGAACAAATTCCAGCACACCACTGGCAGAAAGCCTATGGGTGCCAATCTGCATGGTTTAAGGTATTGAGGACTTCTTAAGAAATACAAGCCATAGATGTTTTCAGATTTATTTTGAATTTTTAAATCAGGATTCTGAATCTTTACTAAAGAACTTCCCAATATAAAGTTTTCCATCTGTCTTTCTCTCTCTCTTTCTTTCTCTTTTCTTTTTTTTCTTTTCTTCTCTCTCTCTCCTTCCTTCCATCCTTCCTTCTGTCCTTCCTTCCTTTTTATTTTTAATTGACTAATAATAATTGTATGTATGTACAGGGCACAATGTGATGTTTTGTTCTACATATACAGTGTAGAAAGATTTGATTAAGCACTTTAACATATTTATCTGTCATATAGAAGTGGAGGCTGTTATCTTGAGTGAAGCAACTCAGAAGCAGAAAGTCAAATACAGCGAGTTCTTACTTATAAGTGAGAGCTAAATAATGTGTACACATTAACATAGACAGCAGAATAATAAACATTGAAGATTCAGAAGACTGGGAGAGAGGGAGGGGGTGAGAAATGAGAAATGACTTAATGGATACAATGTGCAATATTAGGCTGATGGCTACACTAAAAGCCCAGACTTCACCACTATGTAATATATCCATGTAACAAAACTATAGCTGAACTCCTTAAAACTCAAACTCCTGACCTCATGATCCTCCCACCTCGGCCTCCCAAAAGTGCTGGGATTACAGGCGTGAGCCACTGCACCCAGCTTAAATGGACTCCTTAAATCTATACAAATAAAAATATTTTAAAAATTCAAAAAAACCTATTCATCATTTTTCCAATTTATCTTTTCTGTGGTAAGAACATTAAAAAATATATATATTCTTTTATAAACTGTGGCCACCATGTAGTACAATAGATGACTAAAACTTATTCCTCCAGCAGAACTAAAACTTCGGTCCCCTTGATCAACATCTTCCTCTTCCTCGTCCCCCCACTTCCTCTAAGCCTCTGGTAATTACCTTCCTACTCTCTCTCTCTCTCTCTTTTTTAATACTTTAAGTTCTAGCATACATGTGCAGATCGTGCATGTTTGTTACATAGGTATACACGTGCCATGATGGCTTGTTGCACCCATCAATCTGTCATCTACATTAGGTATTTCTCCTAATGCTATCCCTCCCATAGCCCCCCACCCACTGAAAGGCCCTGGTGTGTGATGTTCCCCTCCCTGTGTCCATGTGTTCTCGTTGTTCAACTCCCACTTATGAGTGAGAACATGAGGTGTTTGGTTTTCTGTTCCTGTGTTAGTTTGCTGAGAATGATGGTTTCCAGCTTTACCCATGTCCCTGCAAAGGACATAAACTCGTCCTTTTTTTATGGCTGCATAGTATTCCATGGTGTATATATGCCCTTTCTTTATCCATTCTATCACTGATGAACATTTGGGTTGATTCCAAGTCTTTGCTATTGTGAACAGTGCTGCACTAAACAGACGTTGCATGTGTCTTCATAGTAGAATGATTTATAATCCTTTGGGTATATAGCCAGTAACGGGATTGCTGGGTCAAATGGTATTCCCAGATCTAGATCCTTGAGGAATCGCCACACTGTCTTCCACAATGGTTGAACTAATTTACATTCCCACCAACAGTGTAAAAGTGTTCCTATTTCTCCACATCCTCTGCAGTATCTGTTGTTTCCTGACTTTTTAATGATCACCATTGTCTTGGCTATTCGGGCTCTTTTTGATTCCATATGAAATTTAAAGTAGTTTTTTTCTAATTCTGTGAAGAAAGTCAATGGTAGCTTGATGGGGATAGCATAAAATGCATAAATTACTGTGGACAGTATGGCCATTTTCACAATATTTATTTTTCCTATCCATGAGCATGGCATGTTTTTCCATTCGTTTGTGTCCTCTCTTGTTTCCTTGAGCAGTGGTTTGTAGTTCTCCTTGAAGAGGTCCTCCACATCCCTTGTAAGTTGTATTCCTAGGTATTTTATTCTCTTTGTAGCAATTGTGAATGAGAGTTCACTCATGATTTGGCTCTGTGTTTGTCTATTATTGGTGTATAGGAATGCCTGTGATCTTCGCACATTGATTTTGTATACTGAGACTTTGCTGAAGTTGCTTATCAGCTTAAGGAGATTTTGGGCTGAGACAATGGGGTTTTCTAAATATACGATCATATCATCTGCAAACAGAGACAATTTTACTTTCTCTTTTACTATTTGAATACCCTTTATTTCCTTCTCCTGCCTAATTGCCCTGGCCAGAACTTCCAATATTATGTTGAATAGGAGGGGAGAGAGAGGGCATCCTTCTCTTTTGCCAGTTTTCAAAGGAAATGCTTCCAGCTGTTTCCCATTCAGTATGATATGGGCTGTGGGTTTGTCATAAAAAGCTCAGACTATTTTGAGATACATTGCATCAATACCTAGTTTATTGAGAGTTTTTAGCATGAAGGGGTGTTGAATTTTATCAAAGACCCTTTCTGCATCTATTGAAATAATCATGTGGTTTTTGTAATTGGTTCTGTTTATGTGATGGATTACGTTTATTGATTTGCATATGTGGAACCAGCCTTGCATTCCAGGGATGAAGCCGACTTGATTGTGGTAAATGAGCTTTTTGATGTGCTGCTGGATTTGGTTGGCTGGTATTTTATTGAGGATTTTTGTATCGATGTTCATCAGGGATATTGGCCTGAAATTTTCTCTTTTTGTGTGTCTCTGCTGGGTTTTGGTATCAGGATGATGCTGGCCTCATAAAATGAGTTAGGGAGGAGTGCCTCTTTTTCTATTGTTTGGAATCATTTCAGAAGGAATGGTACCAGCTCCTCTTTATACCTCTGGTAGAATTTGGCTGTGAATCTATCTGGTCCTGGGCTTTTTTTCTGGTTCGTAGGCTACTAATTACTGCCTCAATTTCAGAATTTGTTATTGGTCTATTCAGGGATTCAACTTCTTCCTGGTTTAGTCTTGGGAGGGTGTGTGTGTCAAGGACTTTATCCATTTCTTCTATATTTTCTAGTTTGTTTGCGTAGAGGTGTTTATAGTATTCTCTGATGGTAGTTTGTATTTCTGTGGGATCAATGTTGATACCCCCTTCATCATTTTTTATTGTGTCTATTTGATTCTTCTCTTTTCTTCTTTATTAGTCTAGCTAGTGGTCTATCTATTTTGTTAATCTTTTCAAAAAAACTGCTGTTAGATTCATTGATTTCTGAAGGGTTTTTTGTGTGTCTATCTCCTTCAGTTCTGCGCTGATCTTATTGATTTATTGTCTTCTGGTAGCTTTTAAATTTGTTTGCTCTTGCTTGTCTAGTTCTTTTAGTTGTGATAAGTTGTCAATTTTAGATCTTTCCCACTTTCTCCTGTGGGCATTTAGTGCTATAAATTTCCCTCTAAACACTGCTTTAGCTATGCCTCAGAGATTCTGGTACATTGTGTCTTTGTTCCTGGCTTCAGCCCCCTTTTCAGGGGAGTGAACAGTTCTGTCTCACTGGTGTTCCAGGCACCACTGGGGTATGAAAAAAAAAAAACCCCTGCAGCTAGCTCAGTGTTTGCCCAAATGGCCACCGAGTTTTGTGCTTGAAACCCAGGGCCCTGGTGGTGTAGGTACCCGAGGGAATCTCCTGGTCTGCATTTTGTGAAGACCATAGGAAAAGTGTAGTATCTGGGCCAGAATGTCCCATTCCTCTTGGCACAATCTCTTATGGCTTCCCTTGGCTAGGGGAGGGAGTTCCTAGACCCCTTGAACTTCCCGTGTGAGGCAACGCCCCACCCTGCTTCGGCTCGCCCTTTGTGGGCTGCACCCCGTCTAACCAGTCCCAATGCGATGAGCGGGTACCTCAGTTGGAAATGCCGAAATCACCCACCTTCTGCATTGATCTCACTGGGAGCTGCAGAGTGGAGCTGCTTCTATTCGGCCCTCTTGCCAGCCACACCTCTACTCTCTTTCTTAGCCAAGTGAATGTATTTTGAATGACTGATCCTGGACAGTTGGCATGAAATAGTGTCTAACTGCTCTGTATCTACCTTGTTTGTGTCATGAAAATGGCCTACATTCTTGGTGCCCCATCATCAGTAAAAGAAAAAAAAGCATAAAGATGGCATCATGTGGTTTTTCCAAATTCTCCTAATCTCTTCGTTACAGAAGCAAACTCAAGGCTGGATGGTCCTTGTACTTAAAGCCTGGAGAATATGGCCACATTTTCACAGGCAGGGAAGTATTATTCATATTTCTAATGCTGCTTCTCATGTGCAAAGGATACATGAATCAAATTTCTTAAAATTCAATTAAACAAGCCTCCACAAGTGAAATATAATGGGTGAAGTATTAAGAAATTTAATGACTATTTCTCTGTTACATTTACCATCATGCTGGCTTTTGCCAATAAATAGTTAAAGGAAGAAAACAGTCCATTATAGCCTCAATGAATGCACCCATTAGGTCACAGCTATATATTGACTAATTGTAATTTATCAGAAGCTACACATATATTCGTTTGTATTAACCGTCACAAAATTCTGCATGCTTTTAGGTATTCATATTTTTATTTTACACATAAAAACGTGTAGTTACATAAAAACATCTCACAAAGGTCATACAAGTAGGAAATAGAAATCAGAATTTAATTCCATGTGTGTGTGACTTCACAGCACATATTGTCATAAGTCTGGAAACCGTACAATGGTTTGGGTATATAAAAATAAATCAGAAATTGTCTTGGCCTTACAAATACTAGTCCAGAATATAATTATAAGCCGAGCACGGTGACTCATGCCTGTAATCCCAGCACTTTGGGAGGTCAAGGTGGGTGGGTCATCTGAGGTCAGGAGTTTGAGACCAGCCTGGCAAACATGGTGAAAACCTACCTCTACTAAAAATACAAAAAATTAGCCAGGCATGGTGCAGGCACCTGTAATCCCACCTACTAGGGAGGCTGAGGCAGGAGAATTGCTTGAACCCGGGAGGTGGAGGTTGCAGTGAGCCGAGATCGTACCACTGCACTCCAGCCTGGGCAACAGAGCAAGACTGTCTCAAAAAAAAATAAAAAAAAAAAAGAAGGACAACCAGGAGTCTTTTATGTACTAAAGACAACCAGGCCTCTCAGTCAAACCACGAGCAACACAATTTGAAAAAATGGCCAGACTCCCCATTCCACGTCAAACTCATCTGCACATTATTTTTTTTTTACAAAGCACTATTTTTAAGTGATATATAATAGATGTACATAGTTTTGGGGTACATGTGATAATTGAACATATTCATACAATTGGTAAAGATCAAAGCAGCATATCTGGGCTGTCACCTTAAATATTTGTATTTTCTTTATGCTACAACTATCTGCATTTTTCTTGCTATTTCGAAATACACAATAGATTATTTTAAACTGTAGTCGCCCTACTGATCTATCTAACACTAGGTGTTATTTCTTCTGTCAAACCATATATTTGTGCCCATTAATCAATTTATCTTCATTCCCCCTCACCCAGCTCTTCCTGGACTCTAGTAACCACCAATCTACTCTGTCTGCATGAGATCCACATTTTTAGCTCCCACATGTGAGTGAAAACATGCAAAATTTGTCTTCCTGTGCTTGGCTTATTTCACTTAATATAATGACCTCTAGCTCCATCTACGTTGCTGCAAATGACAGGATTTTATTCTTTTTTGATGGCAGAAGAATATTCCATTGTTTATATATAAATGTCACATTTTCTCATTTTCTTTTTTTTTTCTTCAACCTTTATTTTAAGTTCCAGTGTACATGTGCAGGATGTGCAGGTTTATTATATAGGTAAACATGTGCCATGGTGGCTTGCTGCACAGATCAACCCATCACCTAGGTATTAAGCCAAGCACCAGTTAGCTATTATTCCTGATGCTCTCTCTCCCCCCGCCCCCAACTACAGGCCCCAGTGTGTGTTGTTCCCCCCATGTGTACATGTGTGTTCATTGTTCAGCTCCCACTTATAAGTGAGAACATGCAGTGTTTGGTTTTCTGTTCCTGCATTAGTTTGCTGAGGATAACAACTTCCAGTTCCATCCATGTCCCTGCCAAGGACATAATCTCACTCCTTTTTTTGGCTGCATGGTATTCCATGGTGTATATGTACCACATTTTCTTTATCCAGTCTGTGACTGATGGACATTTGGGTTGATTCCATGTCTTTGCTATTGTGAATAATGTTGCAATGAACATATGTGTGCATGCATCTTTACAATAGAATGATTTATATTCCTTTGGGTACATACCCAGAAATGAGATTGCTGGGTCAACTAGTATTTCTGCTTCTAAATCTGTGAGAAATCACCACATTATCTTCCACAATGGCTGAACTAATTTACGTTCCCACCAACAGTGTTAAAGTGTTCCTTTTCTCCACAACCTTACCAGCACCTGTTGTTTCTTAACTTTTTAATAATCGCCATGTGTCTGGCATAAGATATTATCTCATTGTGGTTTTAATTTGCATTTTTCTAATTATCAGTGATGTTGAGCTTTTTTTCATATGTTTGGTGGCCACATTAATGTCTTCTTTTGAAAAGTGTCTGTTGATGTCCTTTGCCTACTTTTTAATGGGATTGTTTGTTTTTATCTTGTAACTTTGTTTAAGTTCCTTGTAGACTCTGGATGTCAGACCTTTGTCAGATGGATAGATTGCAAAAATTTTCTCCCAGTTTTTAGGTTATCTGTTCCCTCTGCTGATAGTTTCTTTTGCTGTCATCTGCACATTATTGATGCATGTACCTTCCTCACAGATTCGAGGAGTTAGAGTTTCTTAGGCTTAAGTAAGCAGTGTACAGGGACAAGGGAAGGGTAGTTAAGACAGCAAATTAACACTTTGGGCAATATTCCTCTTAAACTGAGCCATGTTTAAATATCTACTTATTAAAAATACACCAGAAACTAAGTGACACGTCTAAGCTGGCCATGACTCTAGGGCTCTCAAATCATAAGTGTATAAACATAAGTAAATCAGATTAAAAAGCCTCAAGTAGGGTTGTCAGATAAAATACAAGACATTTAGTTAAATTTTAAATTCTAATGATGCATATTTTAGCATAAATATGTCCCAAATATTGCATGGGGTATACATATACTAAAAAAGGTGTACTTATGCTGAAGTACCGATGATAAATCACTACTCATAAGTTATTCAAATTTAACTGTGTGTTCTACATTCTTATTTGCTAAATCTGGCAACTTCTAGCCTCAAGAGAATATGGGTTGATAATTAAATAACATTTAATGCTGCCACCTTCATTCCCATCCCTTGAGTAGCCTGACCTGCTGTATATCAAGCTGCTAAGACACATGTAAAAAGACAACCCCTGATATACTCCAGGCAAAAAAGAAAAAAAAAATGAAATAAACTTTTCCCAGGATACCCTTTCACTTACCATTGACTCTACTCCAACCCCCAACCCTTTCAACTAGACAACTTTAGAACCTAATATGCACTAGACATGGTAACTTTTAGAAGTTTCATCCCATGTTGTACCATATATACTTAAATTTATCCAAATTAATCTCTTAATATGTATGCACAGTGGTAGACTTCAGATGCATGTGTCTACATATCATAATGTTGAGTCAATCAAACATTTATTCATTTTTACTTTTTGGGTTTTTTTTTTTTTCCACTCGGGAGCTAATTTTGTTTTTAGGTCTCAACCATTTCTACAATCTCATGCAAAGCTCACAGATCCCGTGTCCAGTTCCTTCCATACCAAATGGATAAAATGGCTCTTCCTGGTCCCCCTCTATCTTCTAAGGGCTGATAAAGCATAGACAATTCAGTCTTGCTTGACTTTATGCCTATAGGTGTTCCTGGAAAAGTCCACTGGCTTTGCATTTATTCAACAGAATTCTTGCCAAATGTACTGTCCAATAAAGATGACCCTTAACTGGGAGTAAAGTGATGGAGCTCCCCATGTCCTGGCTTAACCATTTATGAAATCAATGACCCAGAGACCTCTGAAGCCTCGTGTAGACAAAAGATATTAAATTTAGCTTTACTTTCCCATGTGATTGCTGTAATAATTCAGTGATATTATGTCAGAGAAAGCACGTTGGAAACTGTAAAATACTTACAGAATATTAAGAACCACCTTCTATATTCTTTTTTTTTTTTTTTTTTTTTTGAGATGGAGTCTTGCTCTGTTGCCCAGGCTGGAATGCAGAGGCACGATCTCGACTCACTGCAACCTCCGCCTCCCAGGTTCAAGCAATTCTCCTGCCTCAGCCTCCCGAGTAACTGGGACTACAGGCAGACGCCGCCACACCCAGCTAATTTTTTGTATTTTAGTAGAAATGGGGTTTCATCTTGTTGTCCAGCCTGGTTTCAAATCCCTGAGCTCAGGCAATCCACCTGCCTCAGCCTCCCAAAGTGCTAGGATTACAGACGTGAGCCACTGCACCTAGCCCAACCTTCTATATTCTTTACAGCAGATTTCCATAGTGATAAAAAATATTTAAAATACGAACACTCCATTTTCTAAGCTATAAATCAGAATTGTTATAGCAGGTTTCTCTAAAGCAAGACCTCTCTGTTTCAACTGAAGTAGCACAGGAAGGAAATCTCTCTCAATCAATGTCTCCATGTAGATATCTAAGTCAACTAGTAGAGCATTTTAATTAGATTAGACTCATTTTGAATGTTGTTTATGAAATGTATTTAATTGATTTTTCTGCTTTGGTTTTGCATGTTGGTTTCTGTAGCTGTCCATGTAGTTATGGCAGTTTTGCAACGCACACAGGGCAGGAAAAAAACAAAACAAAACAGTTGTTTAGTCTAAAGGCAAGACAGAGATTCTGTGTGTACATTGTATATAAAGCCTCCTGGCTGTGAATATTAACCTCTAGTATAATGAATACCTTGTATTTCTTGTATAGCAGGCCAGAGCTCTTCTTATACTGCCAGGGATCCAGTAGTCTCTAAAGACTGGGAGTAGCTGCTGCCCCAAATGGCTGGGTATCATGAAAACCCTTCTACTGTACAGTGTGATCATGGAGGAGGTCCATGGGAAAGATTGGAACTTCAAATAAAATATTTACAGTCTATTTGAGTTAATGAAATAGTTTCCTATCAGCTGGATGTGTGTGTCTATGTGTGCCCACATTTGTGCAATTAATACTGATCAGTTCTATCAGAGAATTGAGCTAGTGATACCTTTGAAAGCCCTCCTGACTATAACAGATACTGTTTATTAAGGATGTTATTTTGTTTGAAATACACATCGTTTGGCTGTCCCATTTTTATTTTCTGCTCTCTTGCCTCTGTAGGTTTCTAAGTTGAACTACTTAGAAAATGTTTACAGCTTTAATTTTTTTCCCATAACTGAATGCGATTTTTTTCTTTGATTTTTCCCCCTAAGGATCATTTTGCCATTTTGATTTTGCCCAATGAGATGTCAAGGAAGATATACTAGCATTTAGTGAACCCCCGCCATGTTACAAATAACTAGACACTAGGTGCCTTTTATGTACATTATTCAGTTCCATCCAGGAGACTGCGAGGCACGGATGACCATTACCTTCAACATACAGATGAGAAACTCATGCTTCGGCTTGAAAACAGGTGACTGGACACTTCCCATTACTAATAGTAAATTCATTTTTATTCTTGTTTTATATAGAAAAATTGCTCTTTTCCTCTCTTCTTACAATAGTACCTGTTCTTATCTTTAAAAGCCACTTCATTCTTGGAAGCATTATTAAGGGAAATGGATAAATAAATAAATAAATAAATAAATAAATAAATAAATGCATGCATGCATGCTTTCTCTTGAAGTCTCCCAAATCAGAAGAGTTTTCTCAGTAGGGGCAGATTAAAGTACGGCCCTAACCAAAGACCAAGGGATGGATGAAATGTCCTCTTTGGCAGACTTACAGTCCCCATCTGTAGACCATCAGTCACCTGCATTCTCAAAGCTCTAGCTTGCTCACTCCCTCGTTCAGCACTAATGTATTTGCTGAGTTTGTTGTTTAGAGTTACCCTGAAGATATAAAGGAGAGAATGTAAAACCAGGAAAGACCTCCTTTCTTCAGCTGTAAATAAGCCTACTCAAGTTGACCTCTCATGGTAGTTTTAAGTATAAATTAGGAAACATCTCAAGTTCATGAGTCCTGTAAGTGAAAAAACAAGAAAGGAAAGTCACTAATTTCAATGAAGGAGCAGCCAATTCATCCGAAATGATCTACCTAAAGGCTTTATCTTGACATATTTAAAAAAATAATTGGGCCAGGCAGTGTAGCTCACACCTGTAATCCCAACACTTTGGGAGGCTGAGGTGGGTGGATCACCCAAGGTCAGGAGTTCAAGACCAGCCTAGACGACATGGTGAAGCCTCATCTCTACTAAAAATACAAAAATTAGCTGGGCGTGGTAGAGGATGCCTATAATCCCAGCTACTCGGGAGGCTGAGCCGGGAGAATCGCTTGAACCCAGGAGGTGGAGGTTGCAGTGGGCCAAGATCGCACCACTGTACTCCAGCCTGGGCGACAGAATGTGACTCCATCTCAAAAATAATAATAATAATAATAATTTTAAGTGCCTCTGTTTTTTAAACAAATTTAAGATCTGGCTGACTTCTTAAGATAAATGTTGAACATAATAATTTCATAATAAAATGAAAGCAGATTTTATTTAGCCCAGCATCTGTAAGAAAAATTAAGAGAGCAATAGATAAAATGTTTTTATATTATAAATTCATGTTTTACATTCACTTTAGAAAGTAATACAGCATTGAGTCTATTAATCTAATGATCTCTGACTTGTTTGATAATTTGGTAATCTGCTTAGAGCAGTCCAAATTATTCTGTTTCTTCTATACCTTGTAACATGATTATAAAATAGTTATTATTACTATTTTCATTAATAGACTACTTACTACATGCTAGGTATTTGTTTAAGAACTCTGTTTATTATTCAATTTAATTATGGGTATGAATTACTGTCTCTACTCTCCAAATAAGAAGGAGGGTTGGAGAAGAGTAATTTAGCCAAAAGTCATTCTATCAGTAAGTGACAATTAAATCTAAACCCTACTCTATCAGATTCCAGAACCCATGACTTAACTACTAGACTACACGGTCTTAGGCTTAGGTGGAAATGATGAGTAGGTTCATCTTTGAAATGGCTGGTGATTTACAATTCTTGGGTAAGTAGCAAGTCCCTCACGTCTCAAGAAGGTCTTTATTTTTATCTATAAATTGAAGCCAAAAGGTTTACCAGGGATCAGATAAAAGGATAATTTATTCCCAAACATCTGTGGAGTAAATAAACTAAAGAGGCAAGGAATTCTTAATCAAGGTAGCATGGGGAATATGAAGCCCAAGGAATACAAGTATCCTATATAGACCAAAGGAGGTATGTGGCTCATGAAAGGATATTTGGCCAAGAGGAATATGTGGTCTGAGGGAAATATTAATATGTGGCCCAAATTGGCCCAAGTACCATCAGCCAATCTGCAGTCCTATATCCATGGCCAACATTATACAGTGATCATGAAATTTTTCCTACTGAGTCTGAGCTTATGCTCAAAATTCTTCAAGAAATAGTCCCTCAAGTAGGAAATACAGGGCTGTCTTTAGAGTTAGCATGTGAAATGAAACTACTTGTTTATCACTGATTAAAATTTGAAAGTTGACTTAAGCAAGGTACATGTTTCTAAGCTACGGTGCTTTAAGTTATAAAGTACTAAAAAAACTTGTACTTAATTTATAACTTATGGTGATAGAACTGAAATGACCTCTTCTAAATGAGAAAGTAAATTTGATTTTTTCTTTTTAACAATATTTGCTAGGCCGGGCGCGGTGGCTCACGCTTGTAATCCCAGCACTTTGGGAGGCCGAGGCGGGCGGATCACGAGGTCAGGAGATCGAGACCACGGTGAAACCCCGTCTCTACTAAAAATACAAAAAAATTAGCCGGGCGTGGCGGCGGGCGCCTGTAGTCCCAGCTACTCGGAGAGGCTGAGGCAGGAGAATGGCGTGAACCCGGGAGGCGGAGCTTGCAGTGAGCCGAGATCGCGCCACCGCACTCCAGCCTGGGTGACAGAGCCAGACTCCGTCTCAAAAAAAAAAAAAAAAAACAAAAAACAAACAAACAAACAAAAAAAAAACAATATTTGCTCTTAAGTGCTTGTTATCTTGCACAAAACACAATCCTTTTTGTTTGATTACTTTGATCTCTCTCTAGTTTTTGTCCCTTTTGGACATTAAAAAAAATCACTGTCATCAATAAGTACATGCTGCTACTTTTGCACATTATGATGGTTAATATTAGGTGTCAACTTGATTGAATTGAAGGCTGCCTAGATGGCTGGTAAGGTACTGTTTCTGGGTGTACCCCTGAGGGTGCCAAAAGAGATTGACATTTGAGTTAGGGGACTGGGAAAGGAAGACCCACCCTCGGATTGGGTGGTCACCATCCAACCAGCTGCCAACATGAAAAAAAAAATAAACCAGGGAAAGAAGGTGGGATAACTTTGCTTGCTGCTCTTCTGGCTTTCTTCTTTTTTCCCATGCTGGATGCTTCCTTCTGCTCCTCCTGCCCTTGAACATCAGACTCCAGATTCTTCAGCCTTTGGATTCTTGGACTTACACCAGTGGTTTGCCAGGGACTCTTGGGCCTTTGGCCGCAGACTGAAGGCTGCACTGTAGGCTTTTATGGTTTTGAGGCTTTCAAACTTGGACTGAGCCACTACTGACTGCTTTCTTCCCCAGCTTGCAGACAGCTTATGGTAGGACTTTGCCTTGTGACTGCGAGCCCCTCTGGAGAACCCTAACTTAACATACAGGGATTTGTAAGGTTTAAAAACTATCTTCCTGGATGAAAGCTAAGCTTGTGACAGTTCTATAGATTATTTTGGAGGTGTTGTCCATGAATGTTCCAAAACTATGTTAAAATATCTAAGGAGAGGATCCATAGTTTTCCAAAGAGCAATGAAAAGTTTTTGGCTTAATCCCTCATGAAGCTCCATAATATCCACTGAGTCTATATGAAATATTAAGCACCATACTTGAATTGAGGTACAGAGATAATTACAAAACAGACACCAGCCTAATAGAGTTCACAGATGTGCAACTTCCTGCTCTGCAGGCACTGACTCCCCACTGGTCGTTCCTCGTAGTGTTCCATAAAGTTAGTCTCCTGGAGGCATAGGGTGTCCTCTAGCCCGGCTTCCTAGCCATGCCAGCAGAGGCATTCCACTGAGAACTGCCCTGTTGCACGTCTCTTTGGAAAACATAGTCCTAGCTTCTCTTTCTAGATGGAAAAATGCCTTTTATCCCTTCCCAACGAATTGCAGAATAAGAAAATAAAGCACTAGTTAATTTCTCAGTAGGTCACACTCTGACATGAAATTCCCAATAAATCACACTGCTACATTTTTAAAGATCACAGTTTGAAAAAAATTGTTTCAAGTAAGAAGAGATTTGAGACAGAGACCAGTGAAGAAGCTGTTGCAGTCATCCAGGGAAGCAATTACGATGGCCTGAAATAGAGGGCTGGCACTGGGGACAGAGAAAAATGCAAGGATGTTGAGAGATATTTTTATAGGTAGAACTGACAGGAGCTTTGAGAAATGAGGCTCAAGGTGTAGGCCTGAAGGTGCTAACAAAGGATTTTGTATAACACATTAAAGGACTTAGACTTTATCCTAGAGAATAGAAGTTGCAAACTGGTAGTCCGTAATTCCAGTAACCTGCGGATCTATTTTATTTTCCCTACCCTACAGGATTAAAGAAATAAATTACTCGCCAAAATGTAATTGAAGCTGAGTGGTGCTTGCTTCGTTTAGATAGGCCATGGATTCTCATGTTTGCCATGACCTACCTGGGGCCAAATGTTCTATTGCCTGCCTGGACCCTCTAGACAATTGATGTTGCTCCTCTTGCTGCAGGTATTGAACAGATCCTTAAATGTCTAAACCAGGGAGTGGCAGAAGCATTTTTTTTAAGTAGATCATCCTGGTACCATGATGATAAATTGGAGAGAGACAAGATCAGAGATAGAACGACCATTTAGAAGACTGTGGCAGTACTAGATATGAGAGAAGGTGAGGTGAGGCCTGAACTAAGTAGTCCAGATGGAATGGCGAGAGCAGCTTCCAGAAAGGTTTAAGGATCCGAACCAATAGAGCTTGGTGATCGGTTGAGATACAAAGGATGGGGTGAAGCAGTCAAGGATAACTGACTTACGTTTCTGGTTGTATCTGGATTGAGGTAAAAAACACAGCAGAAGAAGCTGGTTGAAAAACATTGATTCCTATATTGAATTTAAATTCATTAGGTATTTGCTAAGGGAAAATTAGAGCTGCTCAGTGAGTCATGGAATATATGAAAAACTAACACAAGATGCTTCTTGTCACCCTAAAATGTCAATTTCAGAGGACAAAACCAGTTTCAGTACATCGGTTGGGTAATCAATTTTTTTTCCCAGGAGGCCACAGAACCTGCCATGCTGTGGCCAAGATGTATGTATGTATATATTTCACTAGCAAAGTGAATGAGAACAAGATGAACCAAGATAAAATGAGAACAAAAATTCATTCCATTATTCCCATTATTTATTGTTCACTAAAGATGCAGCTCCACAGTATGGATAAGATGCCTATAGACATTCGTTAAAAGATTACTACCACGCGTTGACACATATACTTAGTTCCATTTTCTTCTATGTTATATAAGTCTGCCAGTGATAATGAATGTATCCTATGGGGAAGATGCGAGATTAAGGCAAATTAAATTAAGTCATTTCTTCTCTCCACACACACAATGATATGTAGTGCAGTGAAGATGAGGGTTCACAATGATTACAGAAGTGTAAATATTTACCAATATTAAGATTTAAATGTCCTCAAATTATATGTAAATAGAGAGCCTTTAAGCCTTTACCAAAGGAAGATGAATCTTGATTTGCATTTCCATCTTTATTTACTATCAATTGTAAAGCCATTATCAGAAAAAAAAGTCTATCTGAAACTGGAAGATTTTGCAAAGCTGACAAAGTGAAATAAAATACCTTCTTTATCATGACTTAGTTTTCCCTTTGTTTAACCACCCAGAGGAAGAGATGAATGGAGGTAGAATTGAAAGAAATTAAACACAGAAGACAACTTGTAGGCAAGTTGCAGACATAAATCTTTGATAATTTATATTAAAATTAATACTTATCACATTATCTTTCCAAGTCAAATAAGCAACCAGAAGGAGGCTTCTTCAGTCTGAATTATTGTATGTAGCATGAATTGAGAATCTTATTATGGTAAATTTGCAACTAATGTCTCCAAATCAAATTTGCCTCTTTTCTACTAGAAATGATGTATTTTTATCCAACGGATCTTTTTCCGAATTATCTATGCCTAGATGTTATTCTTACATTGATATAT
Organism: Hylobates moloch; assembly: GCF_009828535.3. Lineage (NCBI taxonomy): Eukaryota > Metazoa > Chordata > Mammalia > Primates > Hylobatidae > Hylobates > Hylobates moloch. The sequence continues at coordinate 123,397,738 of NW_026652282.1, forward strand.
CGTGTTGCATGTCAACAGTTTACATTCCCAGAAATGCAGCCCTTAATATCACCACCATGATCAAAATGATTATACAAATTATATTGCTGTTAGACTCCATGGCATCAGACTGAGGTGATGTAATTATGGCTTCCAAGCAATAACTTTTGTAGTTTTCTTCTTCCTATGTACACTATATCAAAACAATACGTTCAAGAAGAGATAGTAAAACTGCACTTTTCTATTAACGCTAATCCCTGGCCCTAATTTAACATAGAGTTGTTTTAGCACCAGTAAAAGTTATATTTCCTTCTGAATGTGTTATATTATTTTCATCCAAGGTTAAACTATGAACACTTCCATGTGAATTATTTATATGTACTTGGAGCCTTCATACTTTCCCTCTGTTCTCGTCACTGGAATGTCATCAGATGGTCCCACTTTAACTGCAATTTTACCTTGGCAAGGCCACAAACAATTCTGCTAAAGTTCTTGGAAGAACTACTGTAGTTCACTGATATCCTTGTAGGTTTCCTGAATTCCACCTCTAACCCCAACCACAAGATAAAATCGGTACATGAGGCTATTTGAACGCAAATACATATGAAAGACTTGTTAGTTTTTCTTCTCTTGTATTCTAAATCACTCAACAAATCATCACCAAAGTCTAAAGAAATGTGATCTGACATATTTTGAGAAAACATTCTCTTGATCTAAAGCAAATATATTTATCTTCTCCCCAAACGAGAGGAGTCTGTTGCCTGTCATTTGAAAGTTTGCCAACTTTGACGATTTGTCTCTGACCAACACTTGTCCCAAGTTTTTAACTTATGAAGAACATTCCAAGGAGCTTTTCTGCATAAAGGGAACAGTTATATATAGATATACTCAATGAATTCTTTTTCATAGTGTTCCATTTACTAAGGACAACAGATGGACATTCTAAGCCGTTAATAAATGCAGACGAAAGATGATATGCTGGCTGGCTGGCTGGCTGGCTGACTGGTATGTTAGCAGAATTTTCCCAAGATAAAACAATGACTTCAGCAAAGATGAATGCTCTCCAGTTGTTTAAATAGATGGGTTAACACTTGTTTTACTAGGTAGTAAACACATGCAGTGTTAAATGGCAATTTACAAGCATTTAATAATCATATAAATGTATTATACAATGATTTGAACATTGGGCAGTTTATTGTCATTCTCAATAAAGAGCTTTGGAGGCAGAACATATAATTATTTTGTAATTCCATTTAAAAGGGTATAGGGCTAATCAAGAATGTTGCTAATAATAAATAATCAAATGAAGAGGCCACACAGCTGCTAATTTCCATAATCTATACTGCATGTTCTGGCTGCAATTCTAGAACATAATTCTATTCTGAAATCCTATATCATGGTGGATTCACACAATCCTCAATTTCTATCTCCACTTCCCAGAAATATTGTTAAGGCAAAAATGCAATATATTCAAAGACACAGCATTGGACCAATATGGATTATAAAAAAATGACAATTGCCTGATCCAAGTCTATACAAGGTTAACAAATGTAGGTATGACGATATTACCTGTATTTGAATGACAAATTAGAGTAGCCATTTTTAAATAAGCTGGAGAATTAGGTTCTAAAATGTTTAATGAGCCATCATCATAAGAAATAGAGTTTTGGAATTGAAAAGGAAAAATACTATTTGAGACGCAGTTTTCTTGAATATTTTTAGATTTTCCACAGTATTATTTCCCTCATGCAAATGGCATGTGAATAACTACTTCTTCCTAGTTTAGATCTGAAACTGATGAACTGTGACCAAATAACCAGACAACACATCGTAATCCAGATTCTTTCATCCCAAACACACATAAGAATTTCCATTCTGTTCAGCATTTAATGGTACTGGCCACCTGGTGAGCATAAAGGTCATCCCAAGAAAGCTCTATGGCCCTCCTATTTCACACTTGTAGGTAAATGTTGAAAGTTGTGTGAAAGAGGGCTTTTTATGGAAGCTGATTACAGTTATGAAGAACTTCACTTATATTCTCATTTTGGCCAGAATTATTTAAAATAATCCAGAGCAATCTTTATAGTCAAAAGAGTAGGATCTGGGGAGGAGGCTCAGTCTAAGGTTGCTTCAGTGGTAATTAGACTTACAGAAGATGGCAACAGCCCCCCCACTCCTCAGAGCCACAGTGACTTATTTGCATCCCTGATGAAGGGGCCATTTTAGGGGTCCCCAAGGGAAAGGAAAGTTGAAACTGCTTCAATACAACATAGCCTAGCAGAGCAGGCTGTCCACAGTGAATTAGGGTTGCAGTCTCTATTTGGTTTGGTTGCTTCCCACAATAAGCCACGTTCGAGTGTTCTCCCTTTTGCTCCTTGTTCCTGGAAATAGCCTCTTCTCTGTCAGACAGGCTTTTATGCACTTTTTTCGTTTGTTTTAAGCCATTTACTTCATCCATCAAGACCATCAGTCTAAAAGGCTCTCTGGCAGAAATGGCCCAACATGAATTAAACAAGGGATAATGGTATCAGGTTCAGCTGCTTCAGACCTCTGACTTCTACTTTTCTGCTGTCTAGTCATCACACTTTTGATCTCCCTCCCACAGAACTGGCAAAGTTTAACTTTCATTAGAAGTCATTTTCAATGGCATGTTATTTCTCTTGTTTTCTGGATAAGACTCCAGTCTTCCCATAATTTTGAAAATAGCCATCTGATACTTTGTTTTCTTCTCCATTCTGCCCCTGAAAACATCTGTTTGACTCAGAATCAGCAAGGACTGGTTAATGGGGTTATTGTAAAGCAAACAGATTTCGGTTAGGTAAATATCCCATAGGTAAGCAAAGTATATTTTCCGTGTTAATCCTTTTTGAGTCAAACAAGAAGGCATTTTTATACAAGCATGTCAATCAATTAAAAAGGTAAATATCATAGAACTACATAATGTCACAGCCCTAAAGAAGGGCACTAGGAAGTCATCTAAAACAACACCTGCATTTTTTTCATATGCAAAAACCTAGGCCCAGGGAAGGTGCCTTGCCAAATGTTTCATTGAGTTAAGCACTGAGCTGTATGTAAGCTATTTAGTGAAAAGTATAATGATGTCTGCAATTCAGTTTGAAATACATCAAAAAATGAGATGAACTGAGGGATAGATACAGGGATAGATATGAGAACAATCAAGTGCAGTAAAATATTAATGATAGGATCTAGATGGTGAGTTTATTTATGATCGTTCACTAAAAGTCTTTCAACTCTTCTGTGTATGTTTGAAATTTTTCATAATAAAATGTTGAGCATTTGAGCATTATAACAATTTTATGTAGCTAGTAAGTGAACAAAATTAGAGATAGATGCCTCATAGTAAGTCTGGTGTATGCATGGATGAATGGTGGTATTCCCAGTCCAGGCGGATAACCTGATATGGATTCTTATGCAGAGAATACCCTGTTCCAAAATGCATTGGAGGGATTCAAAGAGATAAAATAGTTTTGAATTAGTAAAGATTCTTGCAATTCCAGGTGAAAAATACTCACCCCAGACTGGCTCAAGCAAATAAAGGGACTGCCTTTGTTTCCATAACTGAAAACTCTAGGGGTCAACGTAGCTTGAGACTTGGCTCTATTCGGGTTACCTGCACAGAGACTCACTCCATCTCCTGGCTGTGGCTTCTTTTGCATCAGCTCTGTTCTTATTCAGCCTTTGCTTTTCTAGTTGCAAGGCTCTCCACACCACCCTGTTATATATGCCTCACATATCCAAACCCAAAAGAAATGTGAGCATGTCTCTCTCATTGGGAGAAACAGAAGTCCAAAGAGTGCATTTGATTTGCTTGGCCTAAGTTATGTAGCCATCCTTGAATCAAAATCAATGCCCAGAGACTCTGGTATTCTGAATATGTCTAAGCTGACCCGTCCGCATGAAGAGTGAGGAGAGGAGGCTGATGCCTGAAGGAAAATTTCAATTTGTGTTCTGAAAAGACTGGTGATGGATGCCAAAACATGAAAAGAAAATGTTGTATCACAGGTTTGCTGTCAGAATATCTCTCAGATTGCTAAGAAAATCATCTTAATATCCAAAATGGCAGCAATAAGTAGAAGTCTTAGATATGAGTTACCTTCCAGTAGATTCACTAGTGTCTTTCCGACCTGAGGAATCTCTCCCTAAAGGATCACAAATGCAAAGGTTGAAAGTAGGCCATTTTGGCCGGGCGCAGTGGCTCATGCCTGTAATCCTAGCACTTTGGGAGGCCGAGGCAGGCGGATCACGAGGTCAGGAGATCGAGACCATCCTTGTTAACACGGTGAAACCCCATCGCTACTAAAAATACAAAAAAAATTAGCCGGGCGTGGTGGTGGGCGCCTGTAGTCCCAGCTACTCAGAAGGCTGAGGCAGGAGAATGGCGTGAACCCGGGAGACGGAGCTTGCAGTGAGCCGAGATTGCGCCACTACACTCCAGCCTGGGCGACAGAGCAAGACTCTGTCTCAAAAAAAAAAAAAAAGAAAAAAGAAAGGCCATTTCAGGAGTAGGTGCACACAGCTGTATTTGGGAGTATGAGAGCTCCTTGGAGAATAATTTAGGACTTGGTGAAAAAGGAGCTCGAGCTCTATATATCTGGATTCCATGGAGATAGAAAAGTATATATATTTTGAATATTAAATAAGACACTTAAGCCAGAGCCACTCTTGGAGCCACTTTCTTGGAAAACTTAGTGATTTTTGCAAGTCAAATTGAAAGGAAATTCAGTTACACTTCTTATTTCTGGCTAAGTCAATTTCCAAATAAATTGAAGAGTGTGAAATATTTTATTAACATTACATTAGCTACTGGGTTGCTCATTAGGATTTGGTGATTTTATCATCAGATGCACTGTTCAATCAAGGCTGTTTTTATCTTTATAATCACGAATAAAATTAGGTGAAACTGTGAATGTCATCTAGATGCTATAGCTGTCTATCAGTCACTTTCTCAGCGTAAAACAGCAGGCCAGAGTCTTGCCCAGAGCTGTCATGTATGGAGCCAGAGGGCAATGACCACACAGGCTCCTGAAGAACCTTCCCAGTCTACCACTAGAGGAGTGCATCTCTAATGGTAATGAGAACCTGAAAGGCCACAAGCTCAGCCCAGAGCTACATTATGGAACCAGAGGTTTCAGATTTCCTGGGAAGATTAGAGCAAGAGACAGCAAGTCATGAGTGGCAGAGGATGGTGCCCTGGGCAAATACTGGAGGTAATGTTGCTGGAAATAGATGAGTTGTACTGGTTAAAGTGTCCAGGGTAAGGAAAGATAATGACTGATTTTATATAATGTCTGGCTACATTCTCACAAATATAGTTTGATCCACATAAAAATACCCCTCTAGACCCAACCTGACTTAAGCAAGTTCTTTTTTTTTTTATTTTTGTGTTTTTTTTTTTTTTTTGAGACAGAGTCTCACTCTGTCACCCAAGCTGTAGTGCAGTCGCGCCATCTTGGCTCACTGCAAGCTCTGCCTCCCGGGTTCACAACATTCTCCTGCCTCAGGCTCCCCAGTAGCTGGGACTACAGGCTTCTGCCACCATGCCTGGCTAATTTTTTGTATTTTTTAGTAGAAACGGGGGTTTCACCATGTTAACCAGGATGGTCTCCATCTCCTGACTTCGTGATCCACCCATCTTGTCCTCCCAAAGTGCTGGGATCACAGGCCTGAGCCACCATGCCTGGCCAAGCCAGTTCTTTTTAAATGTGGAGTAGAGTGCTACCTAGAAAATATCTTAAATAAATTAATATGCAAAATTGGGGTTTTAAAGATGTCTCAACTTAATATTTGCACTTGTCTTATGGCTTTGTGTGTTAAATTGCTCTTCTCCATATTTTTCCTAGTAATGAGGGAGACAGAGCTCATCTTTTATTCCAACATGACCACCAGGTTGACAGACATGGTGAATGCCTAAATTGTAAAAAAACAAACAAACAAAAAATCATTTAAGAACTGTTTAAAGAGTATGTGCTTTGAGTATGTGCTCTGTGTCAAGACTTAAGCTAGGCAATGGGAATGCAATGGTGAATAAAAATAGCCACATCGATGCAAAATGTCTGCATAGGGTGCTGACAGGTTAGCAGGGTTCAGAGCACCCAGAGCTTCATAAGTGACATTAAAGTCTTGGTCTTTAGATTTGTGTTTTCAAGAGATCATTCTGGCTGCTGTGCAAAAGATGAAAGGGATACATGGGGAAACTGGAAGGTCAGCTAGGAAGAAGATGACTGCAGTAGTCAAGAAAACATGGTGATGGTTTAAACTAAGATGGTGATTGTGGAAAATGAAATATTTTAGAGGCAGAATTGGCAGGACTTAATGATTAAATATGGGGGATGATGGCAATCGATAAAGACTCTCGCTTTAACCCAAAACTTGAATCAGGCTTCTCTCCTCTGAGTTCTCTGCTTAACTAAGCCCAATCTTGGGCTTCTCTTTCTGTCTTTAACGAATCCAGTTTGAGTAAGAACTCTGCAAAAGCACTTTGGAGAAAATCCCCCACCCTTGGTATCTGACCACCCTTGTTATTGTATCAATCTGACCTGCCTTAAGCAAGAGTTCTATTGAATTGTTCTAGCAGGAATCTGTCTTACCTCTAATGCTTCCTCTTAATAATGTTCCATCCATTGACTTCTACTCTGCTTGTTGGTTAGAAATCCCCACTTGAACTTGTTGGACCAGAAGTTGAGTCTAATCTTTCTTCCCCACTGCAAGATCACATTGCTGTAGTCCCTATACCTCTCCCAAACCCCCACTTGATTAAAGTCTGCCTTTGTCATCTTTAACAAATGTCATTGAATACATTTTTTAACATGTGGAAAAATGTTGTATATTATAAATATAACATATATATGTATGTGTGTGTGTGTTCATATGACTTTACAGATTCCCATCATCATCAACAGAAAGCCTCCTGCATTTTGCAAAGATCAGAAAGGACATTCCGTACTGACAAAGACAAATAAGAAATATGATATTGAACAAGCTCTAGTAGTTTCTTTAATTGATGTCATGTACAAAGATTCTGGTTGGAATGCGGAAAGCCCTAAGTTCCCCTTCATTAACCATTACGGTTTAATTATCCATGGCTAGGTCTCAATTCTTGTTAAACCTATTTCAGAAGCCACAAAGCAGGGAGTGAAAAACTGGCTGGGTATTGGAACTGATGTAACATACTCCAATAGATAAGTATTTCATTTTGATTAGCTAGGGATGAGAGGCAGCATGATGTAGAGGAAAGGCACAGCAATGTTAGAGTTAGAAAAAGCTGAGTTCACATTTAGGTTCTGCCACCTACTGGGTGTGCAACCTTGGAGCACATGATTTCTACAAGTATTTTCTCTTGTTTAAAATTAATTGAGAGATATTTCAGTCCCAGGTTGTTGTAAGGATGAAACCTGATAATTAAACATAGTTTTGGGTAACACATATACTGAATATAACCATGCCTACCCTTCAGGGTTATTGTTGGTTCAAGAGATAATACATGTAAAATGTAAGGTACATAGAAGATACTAAGCAAAACATAACTATTGATACGGGAGTGTGACAGCGAAGTGCTGGGTGAAAAAGGGCAGGGTCCCTGGTGAAGGCTCCACTCTCGGGCCTGTGACCAGGGACCTAAGTGAGGACAGACACTCCTCTTTTTATGGCCAAATGTTGCATTTTCCAAGACCACTCTGGTCCGCCATGCCCTCATCCTGTGCCTATAAAAACCCCAAGACCCCAGCAGGCACAGACACAAACAGCTGGATGTCAAGGCAAACACACCAGCAGAAGAACACACTGACAGATGCCGGCAGGCCATTGAGAGCAGAACAACGGGGACGCTGACGGGAATTGAGTTGGAGGAGAGTCCAGCCACTGGGTGTCCTGACTCCAGGGGAAGATCATCTTCCCTCTCCATCCCCCTTCTGGCCTCTCCATTCACCTCACTGAGAGCTACCTCCACTTAAAAAACTTATAAAACCTTGCACCCATCCTCCAACCACACGTGCGATCCGATTTTTCTGATACACCAACTCAAGAACCTGGGATACAGAAAGCCCTCTGTCCTTGCTGAGATAGGGCAGAGGGTCTAACTGAGCTAATTAACACAAGCTGCCTACAAGTAGCTAAGCTGAAAGAGAGCCCACTGGGGCTGCGGGAGCTGTAATCACTCAACCCTGGACACTGCCGTGGGGTCCGAGCCCAGGCTCCCCACGACCCGCCCGTCTGCATGCTCCCCATAGTCGTTTGAGCTGCAGGGCACCAAAGAAGTGAGCCACTGCCCCTGTCGCACACCCTATGAGGGGGATAAGGGAACTTTTCCCATTTCACTATTAAGAGGAAAGAAAGCACCATGCCTGTTCTAAATAAGCAAAATAGAAAAAAAATATATATTGATTAAGAAAAATTCTTACTATTTAAAGAAGCCCAATGTAAAACTAGTGACCCCTCTTTTGATGAAATTCTTTTTTTAAACCAATATTGCATGGCTTTATAATAATAATTTATAATAATTATTGTTTCCATTACTTGAGATCATCTTAAGACCACGATAAAAAAATTTCTCAGATTTTCTTTATTTCCAATGGTTTCTTACCATAGAGGACTCCAGTAATTATATTATATAAACAAGTACCCCTCCCTCATCCAGTCCACAGGTATAACTTCATCACCGCAACTCTCTTCACACTCTCCTTATCCTTTATTTTCCTTCTAGTACCCATCACCAACATCTGATATGCTTGTTAACTTACATTCTACCTTTCTCACTAAAATAAAAATGAGAATAGAACTGTTGTGTTTTGCTCATGATTTATCTTGGGCACCTAGAACTACAGTTGGCACATAGTAGGCAACAATAAATGTTCTTTTGAATAAATAGTAATATTTGTGTATACTTACCAAATGAAGATAAATCTTCTAATATAAATTAATATAATAACAAAGCTTGCTTGCAAGCCATATGCACCTTATAGCTTACACTTTCTTTTTCTACAACTCCTATGGCTTTTTTTTTTTTTTTTAGACAGAGTCTTACTCTGTCACCCAGGCTGGAGTTCAGTGGTGTGATCTTGGCTCCACCTCCCGGGTTCAAGCGATTTTCCTCCCTCACCCTCCCTAGTAGCTGGGATTCCAGGCACATGCCACCATGCCCAGCTAATTTTTGTATTTTTAGTAGAGAGGGAGTTTCACCATGTTGGCCAGGCTGGTCTCGAACTCCTGACCTCAGGTGCTCTGCCCGCCTCGGCCACTTTCCCTCAGCCTCCCTAGTAGCTGGGATTACAGGCACATGCCACCATGCCCAGCTAATTTTTGTATTTTTAGTAGAGATGGGGTTTCACCATGTTGGCCAGGCTGCTCTCGAACTCCTGACCTCAGGTGATCTGCCCGCCTCGGCCTCCCAAAGTGTTGGGATTACAGGCGTGAGCCCCTGTGCCTGGCCGCCTATGGCTTTATTAACCCTATTTTGCAGTTGAGTAAATTGAAATTCAGACAATTTATGTGCTGTGCCTAACATTACACAGCTAATAAGTGTAATTCCTTTGTTGAAAGATGTTTCTAAAAGAAACTGGTACAGCTGCAGTGTCACACATCCTGAAAAAAAGTTACTATGAATATGCAGAATAATACCACATCCAGTGTGTAACTGTCATTAAATGAATTGTTTACTTTCTAGCTGAATTTTAGGTTTCTTGTATTAATAAAAGTATGCAAATGCTGACTTTTTCCTTACCTTGCATTACAAACAATAAGGACAAGGACCTGCTGTGTGATATTGCTTTTGTTCAAATAAAGCAAAAAGACTTGGAGCTTGATTTATAAATACCTGCATAATGACAATAAATGCATATGTCTGGCCTCCATCTGTCAGAAAGTAGCAGAAATACACCATGTTTGATTGAGACCTGCATTTTTCCGTTTTGGCACAGAAAATGTGTCTTGCCTATACAATGATTTAAGATGAGTTTTATAGTCAACGTCTTATTAAGGTCCACCCCGGGATAATTGGGGAGTAGGCAGATTTTGGCTATTGTGCTTTGCCTGCCCTCCCATGCCACTACCAACACTGTGACCACCCACAAGCAAAAGGCAAAAGAGTCCCTTTAAACTCCTCATGCTCTCCTCTCCTGCCAAATGCCCAGTGTAAACGCATCTCTCCATGCAAAAAAGAAAAATAAGTTGAGAAGCCAATTTATGCTAAATTGGTAATATATGAATGATTCCAGAACAATTTTGGAGACATGTAGATCTTAGTGTGAAATCAGGCTCCACTATTTGCTAGCTATCTGGCTTTGGATATATTATGTAACCTCTCTGGGCTTCATTTTTCTCATCTATAGAATGGAGATAATATTAGTCTGTATAAAGTTGAGTGCAGATTAAGAGCGTGTGTGTGTTTCTGTATTTGTGTGTGTCAGAGCGCCTGGAACGCGTCAAGCATTATTTAAGTATTTGCTAATAGAGAGGCCATGCGCTATAGTAATAAGGGTAACAGATCCAAATTGGACTTCTGTGACCTGGCAAGTGAATCTCTCTGAATCTCATACTCCTTAATAAAATGAGAATATTTCCTACTTTACAAAATCAAATTAAGGATTTAAATAACATACATAACACACCTGGAATATTGTCTGATGAAGAGCCAATATCCCATATGATATTAAATATTATTCTTTGCTACCTGAAAGAGGATGCTGCTGTATATTAATTTTATTCTAAATTAATCAATGAAATAATGACCTTGAGGGGGTGGTTTCATTGGAGAATTAGTGGTGAAAGTATCTTATAAATCAGGTCAGGCATGGTGACTCACGCCTGCAATCCCAACACTTCGGGAGGCTGAGATGGGAGGATTGCTTGAGCCCAGAGGTTCAAAGCTGTAGTGAGCCATGATCATGCCATGGCACTCCAGCCTGGGCAATGGAGTGAGATTCTGTCTCAAAAAAAAAAAAAAAAAAAAAGTATCTTATAAATCAGACTAGCAATAATGATACAAAATTGTAGTTCAATGACATATGTGACAGGTTGTATTTTCCAAGAATGATCAGAGCAGCACATGCTATTCTTGCTAAATGACTTTAACACTCTTTGAAAGTAAATATATCGTATATGGCCCCGTCTCTTGAATTTGGGCTTTTGTGACTGCCTTGATCACTAGAGATGTTATGCGGCTTCCAAAACTAAGCTATAAAAATGCCATACGCTTCTGCCTAATATTGGTGATGCTGGCAACCATGTAAACAATGGAACTTCTCTGAGGCCGGCATACTTTTAGGAAGCCCAAACTAGCCCATATGAAGATAACACATGGAGAAATGCTAAGACTACATGATAAACAATAAGCCAGAATTGGCTATCTAAGCCCTTCCCAAATTCTGGAAGCTCAGAAACAGTGAGAAAGAGTAAAATAATTTTTGTTTTAAACCACTAAGACTTAGTGTGGCCTGTTACGCAGTATTAGATAACAGATTCACTACTCAGTGGTTTTCTTATGTTTTACTCTATAGAAACACCTTTTAATATATCTTAATAAAGAACTGCCCCATGAAATATATATTATCCCAACTTTTATAGCTGAGGAAAGAAAAATCTGAAATGTTAACTGATCTTACAGAGGTCACACAGCCAAGATCAGTGATAGAGCAGAAATTCAAACAGATCTTCTGATTTCAGGCCAAAAATTGGCCTATTTATATTGCCCATCTAAGAGTAAAGAACCTTTAGAAGACCAATATAAAAATGCTGATGGTGCAGTTTTTCCTGGAATTCCAACACCTTTCTGAAACTGAGATTATGTAAACAGATGTTATTTCAAGTCTTACCTGATGTTTTAGCTGACAGGTTTTTGTAGTTCATACTGTAATTATGAGTTAATGTTATCTTTAACTACTTGATATGAAAAACTGAAGCATGTTCAATATTTACATTTCATTTTACTAGATCTTAGTCATTTTATTGTTCAATTTCACATTATAGTTTTATGATTTCTTACTTGTATGAATATTAATTGAAATTGGAAATTTACTCAGTGATTTAAATGCATGTTTTTTAAGTATTTGGAGGAAAAAAATTTAATTGGGGTATATGTCGAAAAAAAACAACAATCTTTTCACAGAAATGGAAATTACTGCCATGTCATTGTATTCCCTGACCATGTACAGTGAACAAAATAGCCAATTAAAGAGCATGACAACCACTGTCTTGAAATTCCGATAGGTAATTTAAAATGCCTTGTTTTTATTTGATTGTGTATATTTTCAACATAGAAATATTTTTTCTCCTTTCAATAATGCTGATTACTGCTTGTTTCTAATTGGTCATGGTGACAGAAGGTTGCCTGCAGAGCACTGTAAAGTAAACACGAAGAAACATCTCTCATAATTTTCCCCTCACATTCTCTAGGTTTCAGCCTGGAGTGCCTCAGGGGGATGGAGCACCAGACCCAGGACTTTATTTGATTTCTTCTTCTCAAAGTCTCCCAATTCAGAATTCTATGACTCTGATACCTTGCATCTCTTTTCCTTCAGTGAATGCTTCAAAAATAAAAAAAAAAAACATTCTGAGAATAATATTGGTTGAGATTTTGGTTGCATATTAGTATGTTCTCACACTGCTATGAAGAAATAGCCAAGACTGGGTAATTTATAAAGGAAAGAGGTTTGTTGATTCACAGTTCTGCATGGCTGGGGAGACCTCAGGAGACTTACAGTCATGGTGAAAGGCAAAGGAGCAGCAGGCACCTTCTTCACAGGGCTGCAAGAGAGAGAATGAGTGCAAGCAGGGGAAATGCCAGACACTTATAAAACCATCAGATCTCGTAAGGCTCACTCTTAATCACAAGAACAGCATGGGAGAACTGCCCCCATTGTACAATTACGTCCACCTGGTCTTGCCCTTGACATGTGGGGATTATGGGGACTACAATTCAAGATGGGATTTTGGGTAGGGACATAGCCAAAACATATCAGGTTGTATAACAATTTTTTAAAATTTTTGACATGACGCTTCCTAAAATTTATTTTGACATTGCCAGCTTGCCTAGGATTATAGAATGTCTGAACCAGTGGGGCCACTTGAATTCATTTAGTCCACACTGTTTTTTACAAATAGGCTAAGTGAGGCTCTAAGAGAAGAAGGACCTGGTCCACAGTCACATAGTGAGCTGGTGGCTGGCTTTGCTTGTGTCCAGAGCCCTCTCTTGCTTACTTTCCTTTGCTCAGTAACCCTCCTTCATCAATATTGGGAATGGGAAGTTTTGCTCATGCAAGCTCACCTGAATATATCATGTATCAGCCTGACAAGAACCAGATATATGATTCTCAATTCCTTTCACATGCCACTTGTGATCCTTTAAACCCTCCAATATATTGTCACAAACATTATATGGCAGATAGCCATAAGACTGAATGGAATATACAGACTGTATTAGTCTGTTTTCACTCTGCTATAAGAACATACCCGACACTGGGAAATTTGTAAAGGAAAGAGGTTTAATTGACTCACACTTCAGCATGGCCAGGGAGGCATCAGGAAACTGACAATCATGGGAGAAGAGGGAGCAAACACATTCTTCTTCACAGGGTGGCAGGAAGGAGAAGAATGAGAGCCAAAGGAAGGGGGAAGCCCCTTATAAAACCATCAGGTCTTGTGAGAACTTACTCACTATCACAAGAATAGCATGAGAAATACTGCCTCCATAATTCCATTACCTCCCACCAGGTTCCTCCCATCACACATGGGAATTATGGGTACTACAATTCAAAACGAGATTTTGGTGAAGACAGAGCCCAAACATATCACTGTACCCCTGGCCCCACCCAAATCTCATTTCCTCACATTTTAAACCTTAAATCATGCCCTTCCAACAGTCCCCCAAGGTCTTAACTCATTCCAGCATTCGCTCAACATTCAAGTCCAAACTCTCATCTGAGACAAGGCAAGTCCTTTCCACCTATGAGCCTGTAAAATCAAAAGCAAGTTAGTTACTTTCTACATATAATTGGGGTACAGGCATTGGGTAAATACACCCATTCCAAGTGGGATAAATTGGCCAAAAGAAAGGGGCTACAGGCCACATGCAAGTCCAAAATCCAACAGGGCAGTCATTAAATCTTAAAGTTCCAAAATAATCTCATTTGACTCTATGTCTCACATCCAGGTCACTGATGCAAGAGGTGGGCTCCCACAGCCTTGGGCAGCTCCCCTCATGTGGCTTTGCAGGGTACAGCCCCCCACCCAGCTGCTTTCACAGCTGGCATTGAGTATCTGCATCTTTTCCAGGCTCACGGTGCAAGCTGTCAGTGGATCTAGCATTCTGGGGTCTGGAGGATGGTAGCCCTCTTCTCACAGCTCCACTAGGCAGTACTCCAGTGGGAAGTCTGTGTGGGGCTTTGATCCCACATTTTTGTTCTGCATTGCCCTAGCAAAGGTTCTCCATGAGGGCCCTGCTGCTGCAGCAAACTTCTGCCTGGACATCCAGGCATTTCCATACATCCTCTGAAATCCAGGTGGAGGTTCCCAAATCTCAATTCTTGTCTTCTGTGCACTCACAGGCCCAATACAACTTAGAAGCTGTGAATGTTTGGGGCTTGCACCCTCTGAAGCAATGGCCTGAGCTGTACCTTGGCCCCTTTTAGCTATGGCTGGAGTACCTGGGATATAGGGCACAAAATCCTAGGTTGCACACAGCAGGGAAACCCTGGACCTAGCGTGGAATACCATTTTTCTCTCCTAGGCCTCCAGGCCTGTGATGGGAGGGGCTGCCATGAATGTCTCTGACATGCCCTGGAGGCATGTTCCCCATTGTCTTGGCAACTAGCATTTGGCTCCTCGTTACTTATGAAAATTTTGCAGCAGGGTTGAATTTTTTTCCCAGAAAGTGGGTTTTTCTTTTCTATTGCATTTTCAGGCTGCAAATTTTCCAAACTTTTATGCTCTATCACCTCTTGTATGCTTTGCTGCTTAGAAATTTCTTCTGCCAGATACCCTAAATCATCTCTCTTAAGTTCAAAGTTCCACAGTACTCCAAGGCAGGGGCAAAAAGCCACCAGTCCCTTTGCTAAAGCATAGCAAGAATGACCTCTACTCCAGTTCTCAACAAGTTGCTCATCTCTATCTGAGACCACCTCAGCCTGGACTTCATCATCCATATCACGATCAGCATTTTGGTCAAAGTCATTCAACAAGTCCCTAGGAAGTTTCAAACTTTTCCATATCTTCCTGCCTTTTTCTGAGCCCTCCAAACTGTTCCAACCTCTGCCTGTTACCAAGTTCCAAAGTCACTTCCACATTTTTGGGTATCCTTATAGCAGCAACCCACTTTCTGTGGCACCAATTTACTGTATTAGTCCATTCTTACTCCACTGTAAAGAAATATCTGAGACTGGGTAATTTATAAAGAAAATTGGTTTAATTGACTCACAGTTTAGCATGGCTGGGGAGGCCTCAGGAAACGCATAATCATGATGGAAGGCATCCCTTCACAGGGTGGCAGGAGAGAGAATGAGTGACAGCAGGGGAAATGCCAGGTGCTTATAAAACCATCAGGTCTCATGAGAACTTACTATCATGAGAATAGCATGGGGGAAACTGCCCCCATGATTCAATTACCTCTTACCAGGTCCCCCCACAACACATGGCGATTATGGGAACCACAATTTGAGATGAGATTTGGGTGAGGACACAGCCAAATCATATCACAGATTGAACCCTGGAGTGACTAAACTCAAATACGAACTAGTTTTGTCTTATATAAATACCTTCTCTGCCCTCTGAAAACCCATTGGCCATATATGGGCAAGGCTGTGGGTATTACAGTGGTACAGTTTATTTTAAGATTGAAAGCATAAAGTGTGTCTCCAAGTTCTGCCTCAACCCACATAGACATATTCTCCAACAGATATATTTCCTTCTTGCCCCTTGGGCTATTTTCAGTTACAGACCAGGAACCTTCTATGGAGCTTCCATCTCTCCTTCTGGGATAGTGTTTCATTTGAACTCGCTTTGGTTCTTGAACCTGTCCTTTTTCTGTGGAATGTCTAATGGAAGAATTTCTCTGGCTCACTACCCACTGTTGTGAGGTGAGTCAGGCCACACCCACTCAAGAATGGGTGAGAGCTCCAGGATTCCACTTGCTACAGTAGCAAGTCTGGATGTTCCCAAAGTAAATAATAATAATAATAATAATAATTTAATTAAACCTATTTATTAGCTTAATTTTTAGAAGTGTTTTACATATTAATAATATAAGTGGGTCATTTTCACACAAGTTAACTAGCCTTTGGCATTATCTATATGGAACAAATTAAAATTTGAATAATAAAATTACGTGGGTAATTAAAAAAACAAAACCTTGATTAGGGAAGAAATTAGTTTTGGTGGAGGCCTGAATTAACCATATTCCCCTTCTATCTAAATCGAATTTAACTGATAGCCTTATTTCATCATTGTGCTTAAGAGTCACTATCCCAGGCCAAATGGAATTCACTCAGTTCAGCAGCAACCATTAATGTGGCCCAAAGTGTGGTGTCAAGTTTCCCACCCTGAACTCTATTCCTGATATCAACTGTCATAGTTGCAAGGTTAAGAGATAGTCCCAGGTTATTCATCACATATTAGCATGGCCACAATGTGGGTATAAAGTGCCCTTGTAAAATGGAAACTATTTAATTAAACAACGAACCCCAGAGCTTTTGCACATTACAAATAAGTCCAGCAATGCAAAAACAACCCTGATGCAAATGTCTCCATGTGCCCAGCACAGAATCGACACAATATATATCCTTCCCTTATGTGGAAAGAAAGAAGAAAATAAATAATCATTTCGAGTTTGGCATTCCATGCATCAGTTTCGGTGAATGTAAATTACTTATGATTTGCACAGTAATCCCATAAATCAGCTTCTGAAACTTTAAGGTACATACACAGGAATCACCTCGGCATCTTGTAGAAATTCAGATTCAGATTTACTGGGCCCAAGATTATGCATGGAAAAACAAGACCCACACTGCTAGTCTATACACCATACTTTAAGTATCAAGGCTCTAGACTAGAAGTTTTCAATTAGTTTGATGCAGTGCTGTAGTAAGAATGGAATATTACAGCCAAAGATACTTACATTCACATAAATGGGGGAAGGTGGGCAAGACCTGAGGCAGGTACTTCAAGCAGTGCTGTTCACTCCAGTAGTTGTGCAAATGTTATCATTTTCTACGTGTGCCAGGATAGAAGAAAGGTGTGGAAATACATCTCTAAATAACAATGGAGGTTTTCCATAATTTCTGTCATTGCAATAAATTATCCTTAATAATAATCACAATTATAACAATAATTATATATTGCACACTTAATATGTGCAATAATTTTGCCAAATATGTCACATTAGCTTACTCATATAATCTTCATGACAATCATCAGATATGTCAGCTCCTACATAACCTCAGCTATTCCTATGGCTTTGTACTTTAGATAGTATCTATATACTGATGATTCCCAAATTTATGTCTGCAGCACTGACTTCTCCCCTGAACTCTAGATGTGTTATCCAATTGGCTACTTGACATCTCTGCTTGGAAATGGTCAAAATCTATAACATGTTCAAGTAGAATTCCTGCTCCTATCCCAGACTTCCATCCAATTAGTCCAGCCCAAGTGCTGGGAATTTTGTCGTTTGTTGGTTTGTTTGTTTGTTTTTCTTCTCATGCTCTTACCCTACACATGTAATTCATTAGAAAATATTGTCAGCTCAACTTTCAAAATATAATCCAAGTCAATCTACTTCTCTCAATCTTCACTGGCACCATCAACTCTTGCCTGGATCAGTGAAACAGGCTCCTGGCTGTTCTCTCTCTGTTCTTCTGTTTAAGCAGCTTTGATTGACTGGAAGGATACTGGATGTTTGTAAGTGGCAGCTGGTGAGTCCAGACCAGTGGATTTGAGCCAGATGATAACAGCCAACACTTAGATTGCACTACTATGCCCCAAATGCCTTGTTAAGTACAATGCATGTAAGTAACAGATTTACTACTCACAATAACCTTCTGAGTCATGTTCTATTATTACCCCCATTTTACAGATGAAGAAACTAATGGATAGAGAAATCATGTAATTTTTCCAAGGTCACTCAATTAGTGAACAATGAAACCAGGATTCAAGACAAGGCAATATGACTCTAGAGTATGTTATTTGAAATCCTCTACTCAACTCCCTGATGAAAAGCTCTGTCACACTAAAGAGTATACACTGTGTGACCTGAAGGCCAAGCAAAGGATTATTTAATTAAACAAATCCACTAAGTCAATCATGTGGTCCTTTTATCTATGGCAAGTAAATAAAGACGAGCAAATGATTATTTTGTAACTGAATTGATCATTTGAGTGAATTGAATCGAAATAGTCAAGTTACTTAAGCACATAAGTAGCTTACCTTGGAAGCTGTGTGCATTGCTAATTCTGCTGGTCCATTCTCACATCCTCTGGGAAGTGTCCTTAGGGTACCACAATTGCTTTAGATAAGGAATGCTAGTCTGGTGCTTCCATATAGTTATACCAATATATATTTTAATACTTTTTCTCAATGTATCATTCTAGTTTGAATACAAAGTAAAAGAGTATGAATACCAATCTCTTTCATGATTATAACAAAGCCTTGCCTCGTCTGAAAAATATCTCCCAAGAAACTTGGCTTATATTTAACTGACCTCTTAGGGAATAAAACCTAGAATGTCATTCAGTACATCTTTTGCAGCAATCAGTCACTGCATTATACTAATACAAAAGATTTATTCACTCCAATCACTTGCCTCTAAAGGTTTAATAAGAAAGCCACATAACAGAAGGCACAGGTTCTCCTGGTAAATTTTGCATGTGACTCTTTTAGCACTATTCACAATATATCGACATGGTCTGCTTATGTGGCCTGGCCATCTCCCACACTGGAAGCACCCCCAGGACAACAGCTGTATTTTTTCAGCTTTAGATCTCAAGCAACTAGAAGAATGCCTAGAAAAAAAAAAAAGACTTATTAGTAAGTGATTATTAGATACATGAAGTGGCCTTTGACATAGCCAATTACATTTTCCTTCTTAAATACCTTTTTTACTTAGCATCTGATGCACTATTTTCTCCTGGTTTCTCTTATACAATTAATGGCTATTTCTTTTCAGTATTTCAAGCATCTACACATACTTTCTGGTTAAATATATCCAGTCTCATGACTTTAAATGCCATGTATATGTTGAAGATTCTAAAATCTTTGTCTTCAACACAGATCTGTCACTCAAACTCTAGACACACATAGTCAACTGCCTATTCTCATTTCCATTTCAGTGTCTAAATACAAACCTAATATATCCATTGTCCAAATCCTGATTACTGTCTCCTAGCTTTCTATTCGTACAGTCTTCCCCATCTCAGTAAGTGGCAAGTTAATTTTTCTCAAAGAAAAATATACAGTTTTACAAATATGTCCAATCTGTCAAGCAAGTCATATGGTCTCTATCTTCAGATTCTATCCCCAACTTAACCATTTTTCTCCAGCTCCACTACTAGTGTCCTAGTTCAAACCACCATCAATCACTTGCCTCAGTTATTCCCTAAGTGTCCTAACTGGTCTACCTATTTCAACCTTTGCCCTCCTACAATCATTCTCAACACAGCAGCCAGGGTGACCCTTTCAAAACCTAAAGCATCTCACTTCTCTTCTCAAAAACAGGTAATTGTTTTGAAGCACACTTAGAACAAAATCCAGTTTTCATGCAATCCATCACAGGCAATACATAGTTTGTCCTGCCTCCCTCTCTCCATCTGACCTCACCACCAGATTACCACTATCTTCCCAGTTCACTCTCCAGCTACACTGGCCTCCTTGATATTCTGGGGGATATACAAGCCATATTTTCTGCCTGGAATTCTCTTTATATCTCTATCATCTTTTTTTAGGTCTCTTCTCAAAGGCTTCTTTTGAATAAAAGTCTTCCCTGACCACCCAATATGGAATAACCCACTCCTCACTCTCATCAAGCTCTATCTCATTTTACTCTGAGTCAGTTTCTTTTCATTACACTTATTACCACCTGACATGTTGTATATTTGTTTCTTTAAATTTTCTATGTCCCCGCTCTAAGCTATTAGCTTCATGATAACAGGGCCTTCATGTATTTCTAGTACCCAGAATAATGACTGGAACAGTGTGAGCACTTAGTATTTCTTGAAGAAATAGAAGAACAAAATAGCAGATTCTAGAAAACAAATGATAAATTGTAATTTATACTTGTAGCTGGTGAAATAAATTTTGAATGGCCAGAATCTGTGAGTTCACACTGAGCTCTTTATCTAGCTTTGGACACTGCCTTATGCATCTTTGTATCTTTAATGCCTTGTATAGAAGGGGGATGTGTAATGTACTCAATAAATGTTGAATGAATGAGTATATTTTCGTATTAGAAAAAAAAAACACTAGCTATTTCAACTTGTGACCCCTCGGTTGATGTGAGGCAGGCTTGTTAAAGGTGGTTGTAAAACACTTTACAGTTTTCGGGCACTAGGGCCATGCTTGATAGCAGCTAGATTTTTATTTGAATGGAGTAGCCATTAGTACTGTGGTTAGTTCAGCAATCTGATTTGTCCACAAGGGCTCCTTCATGTGGCTTTAACGGTCCTTCTTTTATGAGGGAATTAACCCGCTTGCCTTTGTAGATAGGAAGATAGGGGCATTATGGATGCAATCACAGCACTGTAAAAAGAGTTAAGTCCTATAAAGCTTTATATTTATGCCAAACTACAGTCATTTGGGAATGACCCAGAATCATACAGTCTATTCTAAAATATAAATGAAATTATGGCTGAATATCAGATAAATTCAGTTAACATATAAAAATGCTTGTTTTAAAAATTATTCATCAATATTGAAAAGTTCATGCTATTAAAAAGCACATAGTATTCATTTTTAAAATATTTTACTGCATTTTTGAAATCTCCTGAATGTTATTTTCCTAAAATTACATTTTCTAAATATAGGGTACCCTTAAAATGCATCGTTTAAACTGGGAACCTTTGAGAGGTAAAGAGGGCTGTGACAATACTTTTGGCTGATCACAGGAACGAACAGACTGCCTCAGGCCATCTGAGACATAATATTCCTCTACTCAAATGTATATTAATCAACTTTTACATAGTTAAATTTGGTTTAAAAACATCCAGATTCCTAGTTAACTTTCATTCAGGTTATAAAAAGATAGGTAGCCAATACAATTAATCTGATGACCTGTATTATATATTGACATGGTTTGGCTGTGTCCCCACCCAAATCTCATGTTGAGTCATAGCTCCCATAATTCCTATGTGTTGTGTGAGGTACCCGGTTGGAGGTAATTAAATCATGGGGGCAGGTATTTCCCATGCTGTTATCATGATAGTGACTAAGTCTCTTCAGATTTGATGGTTTTATAAAGGGGAGTTCCCCTACAGAACCTCTCTTGCCTGTTGCCATGTAATACATGACTTTGTCTTTGTTTGTCTTCTGCAATGATTGTGAGGCCTCCCCAGCCACGTGGAACTGTGAGCCAATTAAACCTCTTTCCTTTGTAATTACTCAGTCTCGGGTATGTCTTTATTAGCAGCATGAGAACAGATTAATACAGTAACTTGGTACCAGTAGAGTGGGATGCTGATGTAAAGATACCTGAAAATATGGAAGTGACTTTAAAACTCCATAACAGGCAGAGAGGTTGGAACAGTTTGGAGGACTCAGAAAAAGACAAGAAAATGTGGAAAAATTTGCAACTTCCTAGAGACTTGTTGAATGACTTTGGCCAAAATGCTGATAGTGATATGGACAATAAAGTCCAGGCTGAGGTGGTCTCAGATAGAGATGAGGAACTTGTTGGGAACTGGAATAAAGGTCACTCTTGCTATGCAAAATCACTGGAGGCATTTTGCCACAGCCCTAGGAACCTGTGGAACTTTGAACTCGAGAGAAATAATTTAGGGTATCCGGCAGAAGGAATTTCTGACTGGCAAAACATTCAAGAGGGAGCAGAACATAAAAGTTCAAAAAATTTGCAGCCTGACTATGCATTAGAAAAGAAAACCTCATTTTCTGGGTAGAAATTTAAGCCTGCTGCAGAAATTTGCAACAGTAATAAGGAACCTCATGTTAATCACCAAGACAATGGGAAAAATGTCTCCAGGGCATGTCAGAGACCTTTGTGGCATTGCCTCCCATCACAGGCCTGAAGGCCTAGGAAGAAAAAAAAATGCTTTCCTGGGCTGAGCCCAAGACGCCCCCTCTGCTGTATGCAACCTAGGGACTTTGTGCCCTGCATCCCAGCCACTGCAGCTGTGGCTAAAAGTGGCCAAGGTACAGCTTGGGTCGTGGCTTCAGAGGGTGCAAGCTTCAAGCATCGGCAGCTTCCATGTGGTGGTGAGCCTGTGGTTGCACAGAAGTCAAGAATTGAGGTTTGGGAACGTCTGCCTAGATTTCAGAGGATATATGGAAACACCTGGCTGTCCGGGCAGATGTGTGCTGCAGAGGCAGAGCCCTCATGGAGAACCTCTGCTAGGGCAGTACAGAGGGAGATGTGGGGTCAGAGCCCCCACAGAGTTCCCACTGGGGCACTACCTAGTGGAGCTGTGAGAAGAGGGCCACTGTCCTCCAAACCCCAGAATGGTAGATCCACCAAGAGCTTGCACCATGTTCCTGGAAAAGACACAGACACTCAACATCAGCCCATGAAAGCAGCCAGGAGGGGGTTGTACCATGAAAGCCACAGGGGCAGAGTGGCTCAAGGCCATGTGACCCCACCTCTTGCATTGATGTGACCTGGATGTGAGACATGGAGTCAAAGGAGATCATTTTGGAGCTTTAAGATTTCATTGCCCTATTAGATTTCAGACTTTAATGGGGCCTGTAGCCACATTTTTTGGCCAATTTTTCCCATTTGGAATGGGTGTATTTGCCAAACGCCTGTACCCCCTTGTATCTTGGAAGGAACTAACCTGCTTTTCATTTTACAGGCTCATAGGTGAAAGGGACTTGCCTTGTCTCAGATGAGACTTTGGACTGTGTACTTCTGAGTTAATTCTGAAATGAGTTAAGACTTTGGAGGACTGTTGGGAAGGCATGATTGGTTTTGAAATCTGAGGACATAAAATTTGGGAAGGGCTAGGGACAGAATGGTATGGTTTGGCACTGTCTTCAGTTAAATCTCATCTTGAATTGTAGCTCCCATAATTCCCACACATCATAGGAGACACCTGGTGGGAGGTAATTGAATCACGGGGACAGGTCTTTCCTGTACTCTTCTCATGATAGTGAGTAAGTCTCATGAGATCTGATGGTTTTATAAAAGGGAGTTCCCCTACACAAACTCTCTTCTCTGCTGCCATGTAAGACATGACTTTGCTCTTCATTCGTCTTCTACCATGGTTGTGAGGCCTCCCTAGCCATGTGAATCTGTGATTCATGTAAACCTCTTTCCTTTATAAATTACCCAATCTCAAGTATGTCTTTATTGGCAGTGTGAGAAGAGACTAATACATATATATTTTTGTTTCTTTTTCCCCATGTCATTTCACTTATGACATACAAACATTATCATTTTTGACAGAGGAGGAAATAGTTTATGCAACCAGTCAAAAACTCACAGATCAGTAAAGAGAACTAGCATCTATTCTAAGTGTCTGGACTCCCAAGTCAGATAATAAATGACAGAATTGAGATTAAAATATAAATATGTCTACCTTTAGGTCCATGTTCTCTCCACCCACAGCACAACAACACTTATTAATGCTTTCTCAGTGGGTGGGGATGAAAACAAATCATATAGCTCGTGAGTTGATGAATATTTAAGCTGAGCGATGGGTAAATGGAAGCTAATTACACTATTCAATGTTTTGTTTGTGCTTGTCATTTTCCATAATAAAAAGTCTGTTTTAAATAGCTTTTCTTCTTTTCACTTCACTAACTTCAACTTTCCTTAAATGCTAGGTTTAATATTAGTGCATATGCATTGCCATTTTTCTTTAAGTTTTTATGATATTAACATTAATATATACTCATTTAAAATATTCAGAAAGTACAAGTGTATAAAATAGAAAAGAAATAATTTATAACCCACTTACCCAGAAATGAATATTTTAATATATTGATGTCTCATTTTCTATTTTATTTTTACTTTTTATTGTGTTTTAAAATACACATGAAATTTACCAAATTAATCATTTTAAAGTGTACATCTAAGTGGTATTGAGCATATTCATAATGTTGTGCAACCATCAACACCATCTCGTCACAGTACCTTTTCATCATTACAAAGGAAATTCCAAAACTAATGTATCACTTAATCACTCCCCATTCTCCCCTGGCCCTGGCAACCATTAATCTGCCTTCTGTCTTTATGTATTTGCCTATTTTGGACAGTAACATATATATGTAAAATATTACATATATATATAATATTACATATATATATATAGAAATGTAATCATATAGTTTTTTTTGTGACTAGTTTATTTCACTTAATTTTTTCAAGATTCATTCCTACTGTATAATATATCAGTACTTCATTCCTTTTATGCCTGAATAATGTTTCATTGTATACATATACCACATTTCATTTATCTGTTCATCAGTTGATATGAATTGGAGTTGCTTCTACCTTTTGGTAATTTTTAATAATGCTAATGTCTACAGTATTTTTAAATTAACTGTGTTAGGTTGTTCTTACATTGCTATACAGAAATACCTAAAATTAGTTAATTTATAAGAAAAAAGGTTTAATTGGCTGATAGTTCGCAGGCTGTACAAGGATGGTGCTAACATAATTTAGCTTCTGGGGAGGCCTCAAGGACCTTTTACTCACCATGGAAGGTGAAGGGGGAGCAAGCAAATCACATAGTGAAAGCAGGACAAGAGAGAGTGGGAGGGGGATGCCACACACTTTTAAATGATCAGATCTCATGAGAACTATCAAAAAGATAGCACCAAGCTGTAAATGATCCATCCCCTTGATCGATACACCTCCAACCAGACTTTGAGAATTACAATTCAACATGAGATTTGGGCAGGGACAAATGTCTAAACTATATCGTTGACTTTTCATTTTTAAATAACATTTAATTCACATGCACTTGTAATACATAATACAGATGAATTTCCCCGTACTCTTTACCTACTTTCCCCCAGTGGTAGCTTCTTTAAAACTATGCTACAATATCACCTCCAGGATATTGACATTGGTACAGTCAAGATACAGATTAGTTCATCACAATAAAACTTCATATTGCCCTTTCATAGCCACACACACCTGTCTAGTGCTACCATTCCCTCAGTAACCCCAATAACCATGAAACTCGTATTTTCTATAATTTCAATATTTCGAGAGCATTTCATAAATAAAATTATATACTATGTAACATTTGGGATTCTTTTTCACTGAGGATAATATTTTGGAGTCGATGCAGGTTGTTTTATGTGTCAATGCTTTATTCTATTTTATTGCTGAGTAATATTCTGAAATCTCTGTGAACATATGTTTCCATTTCTCTGGAACAAATGCACGGTTGTATGTATAGCTTTTGTTGTTACTTTTTATTGTTTCTTTTTTTTTTTAAGTGCCAAACTGCTTTGTAGAGTGGCTTCTTTGCCTTTTAATATTTTAATCGGTTATAACTAAGTGGTTCATTTACTCTAGATTCTTGCCAGCATTTGGTATTGTCATTACTTTTTTTCCTTTAACTTTTTATTATTATTATTATTATTATTATTATTATTATACTTTATGTTTTATTTGAAGTTCAGGAGTGATATGTAGGTTTGTTATATAGTGTTATATAGGTAAACATGTGTCATGGGGGTTTGTCATACAGATTATTTCCTCATCCATGCATTAAGCCTAGTATCCATTAGTTATTTTTTCTGGTTGTCTCCGTCATCCCAACCTCCACCCTCTGATAGGCCACTCTATTGCTCTGCTCTATGTGTCTATGTGCTCTCATTATTTTGTTCCCATTTATAAGTGAGAACATGCAGTATTTGGTTTTGTGTTCTGGCATTAGTTTGCTAAGGATAATGGCCTCCAGCTCCACCCATGTTCCTTCAAAGGATATAATTTTGCTATTTTTTAGGGCTGCATAGTATTCTGTGGTGTATATGCACCACATTTTCTTTATCTAATCTGTCATTGATGGACATTTTGGTGGATTTCTTCCTGGTTCAGTCTTGGGAGTGTATATGTGTCCAGGAATTTATTCATTTCTTCTAGATTTTCTGGTGTATGTGCATAGAGGAGCTCATAATATCCTCTGATGGATATTTGTATTTCTGTGGGTTCAGTAGTAATATCCCCCTTGTCATTTCTGATTGTGATTATTTGGATCTTCTCTACTTTTTTCTTTATTAGTCTAGCTATCAGTCTATCTATTTCATTAATTGTTTCCAAAAAGCAGTTCCTGGATTCATTGATCTTTTCGATGGTTTTTTTGTGTGTATGTGTCTCAATGCCTGTATTAGTCAGGTTCTCTACAGGGACAGAACTAATAGGATAGATATATATGTATAAAAAGGTATTATTAAGTATTAACTTACACAATCACAAGGTCCGACAATAGGTTGTTTGCAAGCTGAGGACCAAAAAGAGCCAGCCCAAGTCCCAAAACTGAAGAACTTGGAGCCTGATGTTCTAGGGCAGGAAGCATGCAGCACGGGAGAAAGATGTAGGCTGGGAGGCTAGGCCCGTCTCTCCTTTTCATGCTTTTCTGCCTGCTTTATATTTGCTGGCAGCTGATTAGATTGTACCCACCAGATTAAGGGTGGATCTGCCTTCCCCAGCCCACTGACTCAAATGTTAAATCTCTTTTGGCAACACCCTCACAGACACACCCAGGATCAATACTTTATATCCTTCAATCCAATCAAGTTGATACTCAGTATTAGCCATCACAGTTCCCTTCAGTTCAGATCTGATTTTCTTTATTTCTTGTCTTCTGCTAGCTTTATAGTTGGTTTATTCTTAGTTCTCTAGGTCCTCTGGTTGTGATTTTAGGATGTCAAATTGAGATCTTCCTAAGTTTTATGTGGGCATTTAGTGCTATAATTTTCCTTCCTAACATGTCTTAGCTGTGTCCCAGAGATTCTGGTATGTTGTATCTTTATTCTCATTAGTTTCAAATAACTTCTTAATTTCTGCCTTAATTTTATTATTTACACAAAAGTCATTCTGGAGCACGCTATTCAACTTCAATATAACACTGTGGTTTTGAGTGAATTTCTTAGTCTTTATTTGTAATTTGATTGTGCTGTGGTCTGGGATACTGTTTGTTATTATCTCAGTTCCTTTGCATTTGCTGAGGAGTATTTTATTTCTGATTATGTAATCAATTTTAGAGTGTGTACCACGTGGCAATGAGAAGAATGTGTATCCTGTTGTTTTGGGGTGGAGAATTTTGTTGATGTCTGCCAGATCCATGTGATCCAGTGCTGAGTTGAGATCCTGAATATCTTAATTAATATTCTGTCTCAATGATCTGTCTGATGTTGTTGGTGAGGAGTTAAACCCTCCCACTATTATTGTGTGGGAGTCTAAGTTTCTTTGAAGATCCCCAAGAACTTGATTTATAAATCTGGGTGCTCCTCTGTTGGGTACATATATATTTAGAACAGTTTGGTCTTCTTGTTGGATTGAACCCTTTACTATAATGTAGTGCCTTTTTTGTCTTTTTTGATCTTTGCTCAGTTAAAGTCTGTTTTGTCTGGAACTAGGCTTGTGACCCTCACTATTTTCTGTTTCCCATTTGCTTGGTAGATTTTTGTCCATCCCTTTAATTTGAGCCTATGTGTGTCATTGCATGTGAGATGGGTCTCTTGAAGAAAGCATGCCAATGTGTCTTGGTTCTTTATCCAGCCTGCCACTCTGTGTCTTTTAATTGTGACATTTAGCTCATTTACATTTAAGGTTAGTATTAACATGTGTGGATTTGATTTTGTCATCTGTTAGCTGGTTATTTCGCAGGCTTGTTTATGTGGTTGCTTTTTATTGTCACTGGTCTGTATACTTCAGTGTGTTTTTGCAGTGGCTAATAATGGCCTTTTTTTCCATATTTAGTGCTTCTTTTAGGTGCTCTTGTAAGGTAGGTCTGGTGGTAATGAATTTCTTTAGCATTTGCTGGTCTGAAAAAAATCCTACTTCTCCTTCACTTATAAAGCTTAGTTTGGCTAAATATGAAATTCTGGGTTGGAATTTTTTTAAGAATATTGAATATTGGTCCCCAATCTCTTCTGGCTTGTAAGGTTTATGCTCAGAAGTTTGCTGTTAGTCTAATGGCTTCCCTTTGTAGGTGACCTGCCTTTCTCTCTAGCTGCCTTTAACATTTATTCTTTCAGTTCAGCCTTGAAAATCTGATGATGATGTGTCTTGAGGATGACATTCTTGTGAAGTATCTTACTGGGGTTCTCTGCATTTCCCGAGTTTAAATGTTGGCCTCTCTATCTAGGTTGGGAATGTTCTCATGAATGATATCCTAAAATATCCTTTCCAAGTTGGTTCCATTCTCCGTATCTCTTTCAGGGACACTAATGAGTCATAGATTTGTTATCTTTACATAATCCCATATTTCTCAGAGGTATTGCTCATTCCTTTTTATTTTTTTTCTCTATTCTTGTCTGAGTGTCTTATTTCAGAAAGCCAGTATTCATTGTCTGAGGTTCTTTCCTTCACTTGGTCTACTCTGCTATTTATACTCGTGATTGCATTACGAAGCTTTTGTAGTGTGCTGAAAAGCACATTTGTTAAATTTTATTAATTTGTTAAAATTTATTAACCTACATTGATACATTTGTTAAAATTTATTAACCTACATTGATACTATTATAATCACAAAAGTCCATAGTTTACATTAGGGTTCACTCTTAGTGTTGCACATTCTATGGACTTAGACATATGTATGAAATGTCTCCACAATTATAAAATTATACAGAGTAGTTTCACTGCCCTAGAAATTCTCTATGCACTGCCTATTTATTTCTTCCTCCCTCTAACCCCTGGCAACTACTGATACTTATTACTGTTTATATGGTTTTGTCTTTTACAAAATGATATAGAATCAGAATTGTGAAATAAATATATCCTTTTCAGATTGGCTTCTTTCATTTAGCAATATACATTTAAGGTTCCTCCAGATCTTTAGATGGCTTGACAGTTCACTTCCTTTTAGCACTTAATAATAATTCATTGTTGGAGTGTGCCACAGTTTATTTATCCATTAACCCACAGAAGGATATCTTGGTTACTTGAAAGATTTTGGCAATTATAAATAAAACTGCTTGACAGAATAGACCATGTCTATTGTCAGTACTGAGTTGGAGGTCACTGCAGCACTCTCACCAGGGTGTGTGGGAGATAATAAGGAAACCCTGGGAACTCATCATCATGTTGTTCCCCAAGTCCTAAAGTCCCTATGAAGTCTGGCATCTTTTCACTTCTCAGAGTCTTCCTATGCTTATTTGTTGTGTTATATGTAAACTTTTTTAGTTACAGAATAGTAAGGCTAGTCTATCTTTGTAGAATCAAAAGTAGTCCCTCAGAGTCTAATTTTATGCATATAAATAATATATTTTGCCTAAATTGGCTCAATCTTAAACTTATTTATTTAAATAAGAATTAGAAAATTCTTTAAAAAGTTTTATAAGAATATTTAAACAAAACATAAAGTCATAGTTGGTTTGCATGTTTGTTTGATTTTTAATTTGTAAAATAAGAAACTAGAACTGGTTGTCCTCTAATATCTATCTCTGGCAATCTAGGATCCTAAATACAGTCTAGAAATAGAATAAATGATGGTTCCAACCCACTTAGTATAAACCTTCAGTCTTCATCATTGTAATAAATCTTCAGAGATATATCTTGACCTTTTAACTTCAGGATCTAATATTTTCTATTTGACAGATAATTCATTCAGCCTATACAAGAGGTTAATTTTGTTTCTCCATGCAAATCTCTGGACTCAGTACAAATAGGATGTTTGTGGTTGAATAATTGCAGTGTCAATATCATAATGATTAAAAGAATGTATGAAAATAGAAAACATATGTTCACATCAAAGCTTCAAGTTTGTGTGGTCTTTCAAACAGTAGGGGTCATCTTGGTTAAGGCAGCATGAGCTCTGGTGTACATAGACCTCCAGCTACGTTCACATTAGAGTGAATCCCCACTTCCTCACTTCTTACCTGTGTGAACTGGAAAAGTCACTTAATCTCAGATACTTCCTCTCTAAAATAAGAACACTTATCTATCTCATGAATTTGTTATAAGGATTGCACAAAAATAATGTCTGGAAAAAATAAGCCCTCAATAATAACAGCTAATGAAAATAAGCCCTCAATAATAACAGCTAATGATAAAATCTTCATCATGAAAATACATATCATCAAAATCATCATCTCTATGCTTAATCTATATAGTAGAAGACGGTGGCTATTGTTAGAATTAAATAAGCTAAATGGGTATAAAATGCTTAGATTCATGCTTAGCATATATTTTACACTCAATAAATATTCAAACTTATTGCTTATATCTATAAATTTATCACAGTTTCTTACCAACTAATACTGAAATATCAAGTCAGTACAGTGAAGACTGAAAAAAACCATGATTTGTAACTGAACTGACTAGCTGTTTGCACATCAGGCAGTCATGCTCTCACTTTGTCAGCTATGTAAATACTTTAAATGGCCTAAATTACTCTAGCGAATTCTAGACATCTGCTTTAAAATGGAAAGCACTTCAAACAATCATAAGGCCTGATTTTCCTAAGTTTCCTAATCATTTTTAAGTACCTAAGATGTGGAGGCCTTGATTTGAATTTGCCAATTTCTATAAGCTTGCAGAGTTGAGTCTTAGTCATAGGCCTTCCCATCAGCCACAACCTCAACGCGTTGTGGAAGATGTAAAATTTTCATCTAGTTTTATAATATAATGGTAAAGTCCCAAACTTTTCTGAGAATATCTAAATGAAGCCTCAAAATTACTCCAAGCAATGTCTTCTTGTGAAAGCAATACACAACCAACTGCATTTAAAACACAATGATCATACTCAAAAATGATGTCAAAAGTACATTCAGATTCTGATTATGACAGTGTAAAGTTATGGTACAATCTTTAAAAAGATAATCTGCAGTTTTTGCAAGCACCATGAAATATCTTTTATGAAGTGAAATTTTACTGACCACGTTGCTTTTCTCTCACTCTGCTCTGGGCACACATACCTTCTGAAAACAAAAGTTATTTGGAATTGGCTTATGACAGGAAATGATTATCTTTGCTCACTAATAGAGAAATAGTTAAGCAATTGATCCATTCATGGAATTATGATAAAATAATTAAAAATATTATCTTGGAGACTTTAGCAGCATGAAAAAATAATTGTGTTGCAATGTTCGATGATAAAAACACTATGCAAAGATGTATCTGGGAAATGTTTTAACAATGTAAAATATGCACACATATTGTCAACAGCAGTAATGGACATGAAAAAAATGGAAACAACTGATGGGGTAATGGGAATGTAGATAACATTTATTCCCATTGATTCTCATTAACAGTTGCTGTGACAATGAAATACTGAAGTAGAACCAAATCCTGCAAGGAATTTGAATTTATCAGCTTTTTATTTTTCTAATCACATTTCTGCCTCCTATCTCTAAAGCTTCATTGCCACTGCTGGGCTTTAGAGATGCTGAATAAGCTGGAAAGACCTGCCTCCTTTGTCCCTCCCCTAGCCAAACTCTCCACATGTTGTGGCTGCACGCTGATGCATGGTCTCGATTCCCTTCTACAGACCACTGGTTAATGTCTACACAGCTTCACTCACCAGGCATAAGATAACTTCATCCATACTGGAGCATACTAGACCATTCCAGAACATTATTTCTTTGCCTCAGTATCTCTGCACACATCTCAGCCCTACTTTAATCCCCTGAAAAATGGAGCAATACAGTCTCCATGCTAAGGTATCTATTTCCCTCAGCTTTTTCTCTCCCCAAAGTCTGGTCTGCAAAAAACCTAACCTCTGCTCAGCCATTCATTCACAATCCCTTTGCCCTTCAAAAATTCCCAGGCCTCTATTTCCTGTGACTCCCTTCACATATCCTTGTAAGTTCCTATGCCTCTGGAATAAATTCTAAGACAAGTTTTGCCAATGATGTGATACAACTTGCATAGCAATTTCATTGCTTTGGCAATGCCAACCAGATTATAAGCCTTGGTTATCCTAAAAAACTCAGCATATCATTAGTACGCATGTCAGCTGCTCTGGAAGTTTGATAAGATATACAATTACAAATTTTCATGTCATTATTATTTTGGAAAGACAATGTACTTGCTTACCTTGCTACTGAAAAAAAACATGCACTTTACATAAAAGCCATCAGATATTTTTTTCAATTAATTCAGTTTCCTTGAAACTGTCAGAAGAGTAACAAAAATACCCAAAGAAGAGAAAAGCTATGACATAGTCATGTATCATATAATTAAGATAAATTTCAAAATGATATGGCACTGCCATTTCCCCCCATCAAAAGCTCCTCACAAAACAAACAGAAACTTTGTGGCCATTATATAAGTTCAAAACCAAAGTATATTCCTTATTCCATCTATAGTATGTGTACTAGACCAATCTTGCATTGCTATAAAGAAATACCTGAAACTGGATAATTTTAAAAAGAAGAAGTTTAATTGGCTCACATTTACACTTGGAGGAAGGCAAAGTGGGATCAGGCATCTCATGCAGCAGAGTGGAAGCAAGAGGGGAGCGGGAGTTACCACACACTTTATATATATATATATATTTATTATACTTTAAGTTCTAGGGTACAT